>NC_085845.1:170038248-170709915 GCF_035594765.1 Anolis carolinensis | reverse complement strand
GCTTTAGCCAGTCTTTGATCATCCAATGGTAGGCGGTAAGGTACGGGATGATTTTAGACCACAAAAGTTGTTGGTTTGCCCCCGTATACGTGCCATAATGCGCAAGTCAAACAAAGAGGCCTGCAGAAGTAAGGACTTTCTTGGCCATGAGTCGATCTTTCAATTCTCCTTGTTGGGTGGTGTCGAGTGTGGGTTTTGGAAGGAACATGGTTGTGTTATGTCCACCACCACCAAGTTAGACTTTGGAGGTTTCCCCAGCAATTCCGCTGATGCCAAATTCACACTATATAAGTTGTCGATGCGCTTAGATAATGCCGGAACTGAAGCTGAAGAGAGGTCTAGTGATTTGATCAATTGCATAAGGTAAGACAACAAGGGAAGCCCCGTAGGAGCTGATGTATGTTGTTGCTCTGAAGGGAATATGGGATCCTCCACAGGCGCAGGTGGTTGTGCCATGGGTAGGTTTAGAGCCTGTGTCAAGCGAACCATAAGTGCTGTGAAATTGCATCAGGGGAATTCATCAGGGGAAGAGGGCTCCTCTTCCGCCAGTGGCTCAGGTAAGAGATCCCGATGATGCTCGATGAAGACACTGAACCTTGTCGGATTCATCAGCCAGTGGAAGAGGATGGTCTGGATCAGCCACTGCAGGTATAAAGGGCTGGCTCGCTTGCATCGTGGAATTGAGGGCAGTTGGTCCCAATGGTTGATCCCAGGGTAAGGAGAGCAATGCCACCCATCTAAATAATCATGGATGTAATAATGACCTCTAGAGTCCCTCTCTCTGTAGTAAGAGGGGGAGGGACAGTGGTAACCTCCATCCCAACGCGGTGGCGGGGACCTGTGATAGTAGGAAGAACCATGGGAGGGGCTACATGACCGAGCAGGTATTAGATGAGTGTCCCCTCAATCCCGAGTAATATGAGTGCCAGGACAGGTAGGATTGCCGCGAGGTGGAGCGCCTGCACAAATTGGGTCTGCATCCCTCACTTGGGTGGGGAAACTCAGACCTTACTCTAGAGAGGAAGCCGAGGAAGGGTTCAAGTCACAAATTTCACCTCCAGCTGAGAGCTCCAGTACAGGGATCAATGGGGTAGCAGGTAAATATTCTCCAGCCGATGATGGTGGCTGGGAACTCATTGGCGCAGCTTGCTCCAGACAGTGTGTGTCCTCAAGAGACACTGGGAGCATTGAGAGAGAAGACTGCTGCATCACTGGTCTTACCAGAGCATCCACGGGGGGGGGGGGGGGGGGCAGTGTTGAGGGAGCACTGGGTTTCCTGCCCTTCCGCTTCTCCTGCCACTTGCCCCATTCCAGCCCTTTTCCAGATGAAGGAAGCTGGGAAGTTTTGGGCCGTTTAACCTTGGATGGCTTGGAGGGGGCCAGCTGGCTATGTGGCTGAAGGAAAGAGGGCTTCCTGGGCAACGCCACTGGTAGCAAGGGCAGGCGCCTCTGATGCCAATAGTTTCTTGGAGTGGTTGGGAGGGAAGAAGGCTTGCTCACAAAGAAGAGCTTTAAGCCAGGACTCTCAATTTTGAAACACGTGGCCCTCTCCCAGACAGAGCAGGCACATAGCATGCACATCTGTGTCAGGCAGCTTCCCCCGCAGTTTGAACACTTTTTGAAAAAGGTTGTAGAGGGTTGCCTGCTAAAAAAAGCAATGTCAAAAAACAGTCCAGGAGAAAGCCAAAAGTGCAGTGAGAGAAACGGTCCGAGTCAGAAAAATGGAAAGGCAAATGAGACTATGCTAGCCTGAAGAAGCAAGAGATTCCTAGCTGCTACAACAGCGGTGAATAAGAGAGGAACTGAGGCTATAGCCCCTCCCACTCGCTATATGCCTCCATGCGGAGTGTGGCTTCCACGAAAATGTATCCTAGAGCTTCTAGAAGATTCTGAACAGACTGCGTAGGCAGAGGAAATACCATATGTGCCATTTCACAGAGACCACGAAGAAGAATCAGTTCATCAGACCATTATTTTAAAGCAGGACATCTACCAACCTGTCATATTTAACTATTCAATTTTAAAAAGAAGAAGGGGAAAGAAAAAAGAAAAAGAAATGTGGCAACACCTTTAAAACAAACTGGTTGACATTTAAAATAACTACAATTGGTTATACTAAATTTGGTATTTGGTTTTTTACTTTCACATGAACTTCAACAGATATAAATCCACTTCTTCAGATGCAGTACAGAGTGTGAATACATGTTCAGGTATAAAGCATATTTACATAGTTCAGGAAGTGGGGCGAGATGTAACAGCTTCCAGAAAGATGACCCTTGGCCTAAATTTTCAAAACATTGCCTAATATGATACAAGATTTTTTTTAGATCTTTACAGGGATCAGTTAGTGCTGGTGTGTGAAATAAGTAAATCTGCTTACCAAAAGTCAGTTGCAGCAGGTGCCAGAGGATCCCTTTATACGCCAATATTCCAAACTAACACAGCTATGTCTGAATTCTAACACAATGATTTGTCAATATGAATGTCAATCTATATCATATCAATATCAGATTCTTGTTGAGTTCTTAAATTTTCAACATATGGCAACTCTATCAATGAGAGACCTACAAGTCACCCTATCCTCAACAGCCCTACTCAGATCTTGCAAATTCAAGGTTACCATTTTCTTGATTGAGTCTATCTACTTGTAATGCAGACTTTCTCTTTTCCCTACTGCTTTACACTTTCTGAAGTATTACTATGTTTTCTAGTGAACCATGTCTTCTCCTGATATGTACAGCAGTCTCAGTTTAGTCATCTTGGCTTCTGGGAGAGTTCAGACTTGATTTGTTTTAGGGCCCCATTTATTTGTCTCTTTGGCAACTCAGAATATCTGCGGAATTCTCTTTCAGAGCTACATTTCAAAGGAATTGATTCTCTTCCTATCTGTCTTCTTCATTGTACAGCTTTCAAAAACTAGAAACTAGAAATACAATGCCATGGGCAATCCTGACTTCGATATTCAAAGATAGATCTTTACACTTGAGCATCTTGTCTAGTTGTTTCATAGCTGCCCTTCCAAAATTGATTAAAGATTGCCCAGTTTGAAAATGGTCATTCCGCCCACCTAAGTTGCTCACCCTAATCTAGAGTTTAGTATGAAAATGGATGCTTTTGGGAAATTGGTGTTTCTGAACATCATAACTTCATCAGTTTTATTTATCTGTGGCACAATGTACATTATAAAACTGTGTTAATACAATGTACCTGCTAAAATAAATAAAAAGCAACCAGAAAAAATACTTGTATTACAAAGAAATCACATAGTAGGATTAAAGATAAAAAATAAAGACAAACCCAAAAGTTGTGATACAATAATATATCATTACGAACTACAACAGCCACAGACTTCGGGAGTTATCAATACTGATGGTGGTGATTTTTCCTGCTTCCCACCCCCACTCCAAGGCTTTTGTGAGATGTAAGTTGATGAGAGTGATTCTTCCTGCTCTCCAATTCCAAAACCTAAGGCTATTTTGTGAACAGCAGATATTTCAAACTGCAGGTATGGAATCTATGGATATTGAAGGGGCAGTCTTATTATACACAGTAGAAAGTACGCAACCCCTGTTGCCCGACAGTCTGTTTCTATGCACAATTTAAAGTGCTGTTTATGACCCACAGGTCCAGGCTATTTGGCAAATTGTATCTCCTGGTATAAAACTTCCCAGGCCATTAGATCCTCAGGAGAGGCCCTTCCCTCAGTCCTACCATGATCATAAGCATAGTTGGTGGGAACATGACAGAGGGCCTTCTCAGTGGCTGCCCCTTGACTCTGGAAAGATGAATAGCTCATTCCCTGCTGTACTTTCAGTGTAACAACAACAACAACAACAACAACAACAACAACAACAACAACAACATATCTGTATTCCGCCCTATCTCCCCGAGGGGCAGATTCCAGCATACACAAACACAAAGGCAAAGAAACAATGTGTTAGGTTTTAATTCACACATTGTTATGGTTTTGATTGTTAGCTGCTTTGCATCTCCTTTGGCAGAGAAAAAGCTGAGTACAAATACTTCTACTACTAACTATTATTATTATCATTATTATTATTATTGACACAAAGACATAGTATGACACAGCAAACGAGTTATATATGCTGGCTTTCGTATCACAAAATCACAATTCGAACACTTCCCAAGTGTTTAGGACTGTGTGATGTATTTTTGGATGATGCCTGCAGATCCCAGTAAGGTAGCCTTTTGCAATTGACAGATCGTAATTTTGTCAATGTTTATTGTTTCCAAATGCCGGCTGAGATCTTTTGGCACGGCACCCAGTGTGCCAATTACCATCAGGACCGCCTGTACTGGTTTATGCCAGATAGCACCCATTGAGGGGGTTGTTATATTATTATTATTATTATTATTATTATTATTATTATTATTATTATTCAAAATGTAGAATCTAAAATAAAATCCAGGAAAAAATAAAAAGTATAAACCACCACTAAATTTTAAAAGCTATGTAGCTAGAAAATTAACGTTAAAAAGTTAACCTACCTTATAGTCCCCACAAATCAAGCCAGCTCAGTTCCATGCCAGGAATGCCAGTTACTGCAAAAGAAAAAGAAATCATATAAATTCTAGAATATAGCCACTTTATCAATGGGTGGGGAGAAATAGCAATTCTCCTCCTAAATTTTTGTCAGTATATTTGAGTATTTGTTTTGAACTAAGTATTTGGCAAGAACTAAGACCATAACTGAAGGCAACAACCCGGGGGGGGGGGGGGGGAGGAGGCTTCGCGGTATTCCCCAGATTGCCACCACTCCTTCTCCATTCTTTGATGGTTTCCCCGTATTTGTCTGATTTTGTGTGTACTTGTTCTTTTGGGTCCCATACTCTTGCTTTCAGCTTCAGCCACCACTGGAAAGAGCCTCAAGAATTTCTCTGACATTGACTTTTCTCCCTAGCTCCCTGTCATTGTCTTAGATAATTGGGAACAAACCCTGTCTCACATACTCTATTGTCTCTCCAAATAGTCTACATGTATTATTATTGTTATTGTTATTGTTATTATGTTTATTTATATCCCACTTTTTCTTTCCATACTGAGACTCAAAGCGGCTCACAACTAAAAGCATTGCAATACAATAAAACATACAAGTATACAAGTATTAAAACATATTAAACATCATTAAAGCATATACAATCACAGCAGCCTCTGACAATCTCACAAACCTTCTGCTTTAAAAGTCTGCCTGAATAAAAAAGTTTTAACCCGCTGCCTGAAGGACAACAGGGAGGGAGCCATTCTGGCCTCGCTGGGCAGAGAGTTCCAGAGTTGAGGAGCAGCCACCGAAAAGGCCCTCTCTCTCATTCCCATTAATTGGGCTTGAGATGGAGGTGAGACCGAGAGAGGCCTCTCCTAAAGATCTCAGGGCCCGGGCAGGTTCATACAAGGGGATGCTGTTAGCCAAATAACCTGGACCTGAACCGTATATATTAGATATATTACATAAAAACAGTCATGGTTTGTCCACAAAAATAATCACATTTGGGGTCTTTCTATGATCTGATGAAGCTAGGAAGTAATTTATTAATATGCATATTTGGGGAAGAGAGAATCTCACAAAGTTATCAGCACGGTTTCTCAAAACCATACCAATAGAAACAATGGACCATACTCTTAACTCTTCAAATGCTTATTACCCCTATACAGACATCAGAATAGATACATGGCATCAGATAAGGATGTTGATGCCTGCTTCTCTCTATCTGGGGAAGCAGATTAAATAAACAAAGAAACACTATTAGAAGATGGAATAACCTTTCTTCCAACTTATATTTATGATATAGCAAACAAAACTAAAAATCAATGCCAATTTATAAAGAATGTAAAATTGAGGAAGACCTTATTCATTAAAACCTACTAAAACAGTCCCAGATAATTGTGTGTGTGTGTGTGTGTGTGTCAGAAGCGACTTGAGAAACTGCAAGTCGCTTCTGATCTGAGATAATTGGCCATCTGCAAGGATGTTGTCCAGGGGACACCCAGATTTCTGATGCAGTAATAAACAACAGTTATACGACACATTTTTGAAGTCAGTACATACTTTCCATAGGTTTATAGATTAATGAACTTTCAGATAACCACTCTGAACAATCTAAGAGTACTTTGAAGAATCATATAAATGTACCTCAATGATTTCTTCCTATTCGACCCTTAAGCACACATTTGTACTAGCAGTGATCAGAATCTGCCCTGTCCATATCAGAAATATTAATACCGTACTTGAAAACGATTCCATCTGACAAAGATGCCCTTAAAGATATCTGACAGTGCAGTATGTTTACTACCACTGCACAAAATAAACCCTGAACAATAGTATACCCAAAATAGTACAATCACCATATCCATGGGGAATATGTTCTAGTACTTGGTGTGAATATATGAAACCATGGATAATGGTGAACCCTGTATTTCACAATCAGAGCCAAAATACCCTTCTTCTGTTGCCCCAAAGAAAACAGAATAACAAAGGGAAGACTCACATGTTGGGGGGCAGTCTGATCCCTCAAGCATTAAGGCCAGCTGGAGGGCAAAGATCTACACACCAAATGCCCAGGGCTCCAGTGCCATGACTACCACCAGCATCCAGGTATGAATGTGAATTTATACATTGTTATTTATAAAGTACATCTACTTATTTAAAAACATTTAACAAAAAATTGGGGACAAATTAATAGATAAGAGTGATTTGCGTTAACAGCTTAATCGCAGAACAGATTAAACTCTTAACTCAAGGTATCACTGTACCTCTTCTCTTGGAAGTACTGGGGTACCTTACTGATCCCCACCACTTCTACAAAAGCACAATATATTGAAAAATGTTCTCAAAAACTCAAGCAAAATGATTTTACCAAAATCAAATGTATATTTATTTGAATTCACAGTTTACAACACAGAATAAACTGTGAGAGTAGGAGTCCAAAAAGAATTAATTAATGTTGGTTTAGCTCCGTCATCATGTATACTTGTTACTAGCCATTCCATAAAACCATTAGTAGAAAGGGGAGGGACATTGTATGTGTGCACACTCTTTTGCAAGTGCCTATTTTGACATAATTTCAGATTTAGGTGAAAATCTCTTTCTATATGAAAGATTTTCAATCTCACTTCTTTTAATTCTGTCAAAAGTTGAATTCTGTTCTTTTAAATTGCTTTAAATTTTATCTTTTGCTTTTGTAATTTTAATTTTGCAAGAGAAGCATATATATCCAAACGCATAAATAGATGAGCAATCTAGATGCAAATCTGTTACTAATGCTCTTAACGTGATTGCAGTTATAATCCACATTAGTCAAGAAAAAGATTTACTGTTGGTGCTACTTTGCTGACGTCAGGAATGGGCTGCCAAGTAAAAGCAGATGTAAAAGAGTGTGGCTTGGATAGAGGTTAAGCACCGTGATTCCTCAAGGACAGACATGCTGTTTTCTATAAACCATAAACCGGAAGAATTCATATGCATAAGTACAAACATACATAAAAATACCACATACTAAGGAGTCTACATCAAAATTACACAACCTTCTCAGAAGAACTGCACAGAGACCTGGCTAAAATACAAGTCTGGGATTGTATGCAGTCAAATACATAGGCAGTAACTTGCACTTTCCCTTGGTGTTAGTCTGTTAATCTACTGCAAATCCTCCAGAAATCTATTAATGTATTTCAACCTATTTTCTGCCATCCTCGTGCTACTCTTTTCCTAAATATATATGATGTAGGAAAAGATTTTTTTTCTAATTTGGGCACTACTGCGAAAAGGAACTTTGGCTATATATAGTTTTTAATGTATAATTTACATATCTGGTAAAGAGCTACAAAGGTAATTTTTTGAAAATAGATCAGTTTGTCTAGGGAGTTATTTCCCCAAGACACATATAGTATAAAACTTGTTCCTTAATATTGTGTTTGCTTGGTTTTTATAACAGGTCAATCCAATCTCCAACAAAAATAATTAAGCATTCATATTTCATCTTTCAAGAACATTTAGGTCCCCAGACCGTTGTCTGGTTCTCTCAAAGTTTCCTTGAGTTTTTAAGACATACCTTTATTAAAAGTGAGGCTGAAATCTCAGTAGTTGCATTCAAATCAGAGATTTAATGCCAGTTGGAGAATTTCCATGTTGCTTAACTACTCTTGCGCTCTGAGTCACCACTAGTGAAGGAAGATAACCCATTGTAATTGTTGGAATAACAACAGTTTGGCTTGGACGTGTAAACAATGATGTATAAACATTTCCACTGAATTGAGAAGTTTATTAGCAAGACAACCCTTCTACATCTCTTAGTGCTGACGTTATGTTCTCAAGGGGAAAAAACGTTGTGAAACTTGCAGTACAATCACACCCTATAGCTATTGGGGAAGGATGGGGGGAGAGGTGGAGAAACCATCTTTCTTTTCATATCGTTGTGAAAGCACTTTGAAGTGAATGCTGCTTGTTTCCATGTTCAAAATTTTAACTGAGCCCTATGAATACTCTGAATGATAATGCTCTTTTAAAATTGTTCAATACTGGATGTAAACAAAGAAAACGAGGATTTCTCTATAAAAAAACCCCACAAAATCAAGGAACTATATACTATATGTAGGGAAAACAGCATTGGCTGGACTAAAGTATGATCTCTTTTTTGTTCCTGATCAGAACATTAAACGAAGTCAAATGCACCTTTAAATGCCATTATCATTTCTCCCATGAAGGCAAGGCAAATTCCACTAAGAAGGTAATGCTGAGGAGCACATTTTAAATCTTTACAATCCAAGATAATCCAACAGCTTTCAACCTTAGAAAACTTTTATTTACTTTTGGCAACCGAAAACGAAAAAGCTTGAGACACAGAATAAGTAATGAAGATCTAAAGCAAAGTCAAAACGTCTAACCAAGAGTCAATTTCTCTTAGTTTCTAAAGAGGAGATCCAGTCAGGAGCACGTTAAAATTCACATTTCCTCTAATAGAAAGAGTGAAAGGAAAAGTCCTTATTCCAAACATTAGAAACCTTAAAACTACACAAAGAACCAAATTTGTTGGTTCCAAGTAGAACAGACCCACTAAATCAACAAAAACTTGGTCAATCAACCCTTATTTAAGTTCCACTGATTAGAGATTGCTGTGATAGGGACTAACATTTGAATTCATCAGAGTAAATTTAGGGTTTAAAAATTTATTTCATAAAGATGAATGACCAACTATGAAGACTTTCATAAACTCAAACCACTATATATACGGGAGAGCGTAAACTGATTTCCTTTCACCAAGAACTGTCAGCATTAAGTTCAATTATTAGAAAACCAGGTCTGCATAACTTCTATTTTAAAATAATTTTATTGTATAAAGGTGGCATGAAGAATGCAAAAAAGAGGAAAAAAATTAAAATACAGATAATACAAATACATCTATCCAACAAACCCACCCCCCTCTCCCCACCCGTGAATTACTACCAGGTCTGCAAAATTCATCAGTAATAAGGGGTCAAAATTAAAATAGGCTACACTTCTTCAAGTTGCAGACAACTTTCAAAGTAAAGATATAATTAATGATTAAACTATTTTGCAGAAAAGCCGTATTATGCCCACTCTCCACAGAGGTGAAACAGCAGGTGAGTGGCACTGCTAATGGAAACAGAGGGATCCTTGGCATCCCCATCAGTCTTCACAAGCAGACCACACCATGCTGGTAGAGAGGCAAGATGGGTTGGGCCATCTCCCCTCCTCTTGCTGCCTTTCCTTTTCTGCTTCCCCCAGATTGGAGCTGGGTGGGGAGGGAATAGCCTTCACTGGCCAAGTTATCATAGCGGGTTGGAGTTTGGTGAGTCATCAGAACTCTTTACCAGAGAAGGCTAGAGACCTTATAAAAGTACAACTCCCATGGCTGCCAGGGGGAACCGATGAGTGTGGCAGTCTCTTTGAGCTGTCCGAAATGCTTTGGGGGATTGCATGCAGCCTGTGGCCAAACGTTGCAGGTGTGCTATAACCTAACGTGGGGTCAGCAAATTCCTGGTGTTGTAGGCTGCATCCTACCAGCCATGCACAGCTACTGCCTTCATCCAAATCGCAGAAATTCTGCTGAGAAAAAAGTGCAAGTGGAGACACAGAAATATCTAGAGGGGCATAGAAATGTTGGTAGGGAGTTGGTAGATGGTAATGAATGCAGCCCACATGCTACATGTTATCCACACTGAGCTATTTTTTCATTACTCAAAAAGCCGAAGTTCAGAAAATGATTTAATTTTTGTATAATTTCCAAAGTCAGGCTACTTTTCTCAACCTTAAGATATTTTAAAAAGAGTCCAACATAAATTTTGCAAAGCTTTTTCTTGATTCAGTGCTTAATGAGTAAGAAAAAAACCCATTTAGCTTACCTATAAGGCCCTTTCCTGTGAAGAAGGGTCAGACATTCTAAATATGGTTAATCTTCCAGTTATGTGACCAGTTATGTGCCAACTTAATGCTCCAGGGCAGAAAAAAGGGGAGACTTTTTATGGACAACATGCTTTCAAAATCATACCATGAATTCAAAATCATTCATTTATTTTCTTTTTTTCTGTTGTTTTTTGAGTGGGAGGCTAAAACAGTGCTACAACCAAAAATAATGCAGAGACAGAAGAAAAAGCAGACAGATCCCAACAGTTAGAGAAAGGCAACAGACCTTAGTCTCGGGCTGGGTCTAAATTGCAACTGAACTGCATTATATGTGTCTATAATGCCATTCCAAACTGCATTATATGTCATTGTAGATCCAGCCTCTGTCCCCTGTCCAAGTATACAATCTAAATGATTTACATCCCTGTGAATATCCCTTTCCTGCCTCTTTTAACAGGAAAGGACCATATTATAGGTAACACAAAGCGTTCTTCTTCATGTGTAAGGAAGCAAAACATTCTAAATGTGGGATGTACCAAACTTCTTGTAGTTGGGTGAGCAAGCTGGAACTTGATCTAATTTATTAATCTACTACTTACTGAGAGATGCTCCTGTCAAAGGCATCTTTGGCCATGGAAAATGCATCAAATTTGTACTGTCTTACAAAGGTAGAATTTCCAAGTTGTCACCTAGTAGATCTCTGTTAGTGATACATTGGTATTGAAGATGGCTCAAGTTGTTATATTCCTTACTGAATGCACGAACTTGTGTACCGGTAATTGCATGCCCATGAAGTTGTAACAGGTGCTAATACATTTTTGATCCATCTACTTAAGGCAGATAATGGATACACTCTTTCCCAGGGAATGTTCATTGAAGAGATGAAGAGACAGCCTGTTTGGCAGAGATTGCTTATCTACTTCAGGTACACCTTCATGGTATGGTGCATGTCCAGCATGTGCCAAATCTCTAAGGCAAAAGGAAACCAGGATGGCCTCCTTATTCTCTATAGAATAGGTAGTTCAATCTCCAATCTTAGAAGAAAAATCAAACACGCAAAACATTACTCCCTTCTAGTGGACAATTCACCAGTCTGGAAGCCCATAGTGCTGACTGCTGTTAACAGAAGAGCTTTAGATACCTCCCTGATAGGTGTAAACAGTGGCACTATGAGCGCCATAATGACAGTTTGGAGATCCCACTAAGGAAATCTGTGGTTTGTTGGGGGAGCTGTGCTAGGATCTTGAGAAAACATCATACATTTAGGTAACATGCAATCCTAAAACCCTTTCGAGGGGAAAGTATGGACATGACAATGGCAATATGTCCCTTTTTTCTACTCCTTCTCAGAGAAACTTCAGGAGCAAGGAAATGGAAACTTCCAGGAAATCCCTCTTCTGACATATGCATCAGCATCAAAACTCTCAAACATTGTACTCATAATCCTTGCTGGTGGATGCTCTTCTTGACAATTGTCAAGAACATCTCGCATAAACAAAACAAAACAACCCACAGTGAGCTGAGTAAATCAGGGTATGCAAATATACTTCCATCAAATGGAGAGAAACCAGGAAGCTGCCAGGCTAAATCATCTGGAGGATACTTTTCAGTGTCGCCATCTTGAAGAACCTGTTTAACCTTATCAGGTTCACTTGCAAAGAACTAATCTTTTTGGGAAGTAGACAGATATTCTTTGAGTAAGGCACATTCTCTATCACTCCTATCTGGACTAGATAGCCTACGGTCTCTGAAAATAGTTGATGTTTGTAAAGTTTCTTGGCTCTGGATGAGTCTATGAAGGCATCTGGTGGTATCTGAGCAAATTCAATACTGTAGTCTATATCCTGGGAGACCTACTCCCATGTGCTTGCAAATTCCTTTAGCTTGCCTCCCATCTAGAGACTCATGTCATGCTTGCTGGAATTTGTATTACCCCTTAGCCTGGAGGCTCTCTGGAACCTTGCTGAATTTTGCTACGTGTTGCTGTCTGGACTGAAAACTGCTAGTACCCTGTGAAGTTCCTGGGTATGACTGAGTTCCTAGGATGAGATGGCTAGACAAAAAGATGTATGTTTGTGCCTCCTCCTTCCCTTCATGGATCAGGATCTTCCTTTTATCCCTGGTGTCCGTTAGTACCAGCTCTTCAGCCACACCAGCCCCTCATGGTCACTGCAGAGAAGCCTGTGCTCTGAACTGGATACATTGAGCCTGGCATCAATGGCGAAAGTTTTAGCAGATTGTTGATGCTTTGTCTAATCTTGAATGGTTCTTGAGAAATGATCTCCTTCAGGGCAATCTCTACTTGTGGGAAAGGGGATCTGGAAATATTGTCATGGTGGTAACTGCTGAACTCTGACATAGGAAGAGGGTTGGGCTAATACTAAAGAAGTTATGCAGCTATGTATGAAACTGGTGAACTTGACTATAACAACCACATAACACAATGCAATGCCTATTTAGAATTCCTACTGATTTACAATGAATTTACTCCTAGGTAAGTATGTATAGGTTTGCAACCCAAAAGAGATGTATTTAAAAGATCAAGATGTCAGTTTAGCTTAATGTACACCGCAGGACTGAGAAAAAAAGGATGGATTTGTCATTCATTTCTATATCCCGATGCTGATTTTCAAAAGAGTAAGTGGAAAATTCAAGTAAAGGTTTGACAAAATTGTGATTAAAACCCTAGGAAAAGAAAACCCAAGACAATTGCCTACTTACCTTTATTTCCAAATTGTGTGCATACAGACTACTATATACTGTATAATCAAATTCTGTATATTTCTGTGCTTTTATACAAACAGGAAACACACTACACTAGGGACTAATTAACATTGGGAAAATGAATGTATTCCACTGAGACATGATCTTCTGTGTTGTTTTCCCAACCACTTCAAATCTACAAGCTATTTTGTTTTAGATGTGTCACTGAAGTTCAAGCCATCTGATTTTAAGTGTATGATCCATTCAGAGACAATTCCCAGCAGTCATGAAATACAATAAATAAGGATTTTGTTAAAAGTGAGAGACATACATATAACAAGGAACAACAAATGTGATCACCAAAACTGCACACTATTCCTTACATGAGGCTCATATTTTCCAACTCAGAAAATAATCCATTGAAGAAGACAATACAATGTTTTCAAAATCACATGCAACAGGTAAAGAGAAGGCAGTTAAATTATCTCTCCAAATACAGTAGAGTCTCACTTACCCAACATTTGCTTATCCAATGTTCTGGATTATCCAACGCATTTTGTAGTCAATGTTTTCAATATATCATGATTTTTTGGTGCTAAATTCATAAATACAGTAATTACTATGTAGCATTACTGCATATTGAACTACTTTTTCTGTCAAATTTGTTGTATAACATGATCTTTTGGTGCTTAATTTGTAAAATCATAACCTAATTTGATGTTTAATAGGCTTCTCCTTCATCTCTCCTTACTATCCAACATATTCGCTTATCCAATGTTCTGCCAGCCCGTTTATGTTGGATAAGTGAGACTCTAACTGTACTACCACTCTGGGTAAAATGTCTGATGAAAGATTCAAGACATAAAAATAAGAAGTGCTTTAGCAACATACAAGAAGACTTATACTTTTGTTTACCGCAAATTGCTGAGAGAGTCACAACTAGACATTGCTTTTTTTAATATAAAAAGGAATTAGTTTAATTTAATAAGTTCTAACAGCTCTCCTGTACACTCAGGTCCACTGTAGGAGATTTACTTCAACCAGCCAGAACTTGACTGACAACTGCCACCTCTAGATTGCAGAATGACTTGCCAGAAGAGATCCAACAACTAAAGAAGCTGTCAGAATTTAAAACAGAATTAAAGACCTATCTCTTCCAGAAGGCCTACCCAATCAATTTTAATCTATTAATTTTAAATTGGCATTTTACTGGGATATCTTGTTTTTAATGGTTTTGTGTTTTTATCTATGTATTTTAACTATGTTATACCCCCCCAGACTTGAGGAGAGGAATGTAATTATTATTATTATTATTATTATTATTATTATTATCATCATTATTATTATTGTTACTACTATTATTATGAAACAAGCAACTAATGTTAAAATTCATGCCTTACTAGAGAGTTTTCTCCATGTGATGCCTACAGAATACTAGGCTTTGCTAGATCTTACAAAATTCCTAGCAACGTGCAAATAAATAATTTTGAACTTGCTGTTAGCATTATGTGCTTGCCACCTCCCACCACTACCTTGTGTTCCATTTTTCCCTTCATTAAAAGCTGCACTATGAACTATTTTGCCCTCATGCAAGATTTCTGTAGGTGTCTCAAAAGTTCTCAATGTACCAAAAAGCTGATGATTCATAGGAATCAGGCTGTGAATATATGCTCCTCGTCTAATTAACATGAATGTTGGCATTCTGGTAGCTCTGTGCATTAATAACGAAAAGTAGACAGAAGACTAAATTGTGTTTATCTGCCAGAGACGTTATTGAGTACCTCAGATGAACCATATTTAAGTACATACGCATATGTAATGTATATGTCAGAGTCCTTACCTCTGATGCTAAAGTAAGTTATTTAAAGAAATTGAGGGAGGTTAAGATTAACATTCATCCCTCTCCCATGCCCCCCAAAAAAACTCAGAGGTGCATCCTGAAGAATAAGAGATGGGACAAAAGGAGTTTCTTGAGGAGAATTCATCCAAACTCAAGGTAAATCTAATTTGGGGAAATTCTTCCATTCTGCAGGAACCCTATCCTAAACACTGTTCAGAAAAGCTACTTGAATCCAGGGCAGGGAAGAGGGGATGACAAACATGCTTTCCCTGAGCTTTCTTACGTTAATTCAACTTAAAAGCCAAGCCTAATGCTAGAAAATATAAGGTGTGCATACTGCAGAGAAGAATGCATATCATAGTAATTGCTCTTTTCCCATAGATTTTCCAAAATGCTGAATACTGCAGAACATAAATATTGCAGGTATGTTTTAACATAACTATAAAAGACTACTCTTTGCAAAGGAGCTACAAAGAATACTATACAATATTTTAATCATGGCAGTTTCTAGTTTGCTATTCCATATGTCATCCCTTACAAAAAAATCTTTGATATAAATCCTAGGTTAGTCCTGAATAGAACAAACCCTATTGAATCAACTGAATTCACCTATATGTTGACTCATCATTCAAGAACTGATTCTATAGGTGTATTCCGGATTATTTAACATACATGATCGTGTAGACAAATCCATAATCAAATAACTCAAATATATTTATTATAATAATACAGTACTAATAATAATAATAAAGCTTTATTTATATCCCGCTTTTCTCCCACAAAGGGATCCAAAGCGGCTTCCAACTTATTAAATAAAGTACAAAACAATAGCAATTAAAACACAAATACAAAACATATAAAACAATCAATAAATGTAAATATGCTTTTTAATAAATCTTTGCAAAATCCCCCAAAATAAACCCAGGATTATGCATTATATTAAAGATTAATGAATAATACTTTGTGGAGAATTTATTTTGTCAGATACAATGTTCCCTCACTTATCGCGGGGGTTATATTCTAGGACCACACGCAATAAGTGAAAATCTGCAAAGTAGGGACACTATTATTATTTTAATTTTTAATATTTATTTATTTACTCCATTGCTGCTTCTCCTCAGGGCTACCTCCTTGCTTCGTGCCTGGCATGTTCCTCTGGCTGCCTCTGTTCCTGCAGCCAGGGAAAAAGGAACGCCACTCTGCCCGGTCAATAACTGAGCGAGCGAGGGAGGGTAGATGAGAGAGTGAGGGTGGGCGGCAGGAGCCTGGAAGAGGCAGCCAGGCCACGCTGGAAACATGGAGGACTCAGAAGAGGGGGTGGAGTCCTCCACGAGTCCCACCCCCTCTTCCGAGTCCTCCACATTTCCAGCATGGCCCGGCTGTAGCGGCGTCTGCCTGACCACCTCTTACAGGCTCGTGCCGCCCGCCCTCACTCTCTCGCCCACCCTCCCTCACTCGTTCACTGACCAGGCGGAGCGGCATTCCTTTTTCCCTGGCTGCAGGAGCAGAGGCAGCCAGAGGAATATGCCAGGCACAAAGCAAGGAGACAGCCCTGAGGAGAAGCAGCAATGGGGTAAATAAACGAAAAAATATATAATTTCCCCGCAAAAGAGCGAGTCCGCGATAAGCAACCACGAAGTAGCGAGGGAACACTGTATAGTTAGTAGAAAAAAACCAACTACATGTTACCATTAGCTGTTTGATGTTGAAACATTTTCAAAATGGGAAGTTTAAGGAAGCTCTGTTTTCAGAATATGACACAAGATAGAATTCTAACTATAGATTACAAAGTATATCAAAAAGTGATAACATAGTCCAACTTAGATTATTATTATGAGTATGGTGGCTACAGGGCAAGCACTAGAAAAGCCTACCTGATGATGTGTTTTAACTGTGTTGTGCCATGACGGGAGAGTACCCAATAAATAATAATTATAATTATAATTATTACCACCACCACCTCCTCTGCTGGCCTCCAAGTTTAGTAGGTCCTGAAAGCTGAATCCTGCACACGATACTGCATGCTCATAACCAACACAGCCCAGACAGATAATGATTAGAAGCCCTATAATCAATTTGTATCTTGGAATGGCGTTAGGGACTTTCTTTTAATTTCATCACATTGAAAGTTCTTGTATAATACGTTGACTGTGTACTGAGGGACTTTCGAGGCTGGTTTCTATACCACCAAAATAATCCATCTGTAATTCAGAGTATTCTGCCCCTGATTCTCCTTTCCTCTTAGTGCCACATATACTCGTAACACACCCCACTGACATTATAATGATGGCTTGGCTACACATTTCATCTTTCCGAACTCAGATTGGGACTCTGTTTTCTCTTTCTCCCTGAGACCAGCACCCCCACTCTCTAGTTGAGCCCAGCCACAAATGAGATCAATGGTGAAGGAGTAGATCGTAATCCTTGCCACTGAAAAGTCCAAATAAACTGTGTATTTTCTTAGGGCTGCCAAAGCATCACCATTGCCTTACCTGTTAAGCACTTATGTGTGTAGGCAATCCCCTCACCATTGATCTTATGGCTGGGCACCTTGCTCTGATCTCAGAGCATGCAATTTTGGCAGGGAAGGCAGTGATGGTGCTTTGGTGACTCCAAAGCTAGCTTTTCAGTGGCAGAGGCCCCAATCTACACTTTTTTTAAAAAATGGCAGCATTTACCACCTAGCAGTCTGTAAGTAAGTAAACTTTTATTACGGTCAATGACCAGCTCATAACACCTAGCAGTCTG
This sequence comes from Anolis carolinensis, assembly GCF_035594765.1. Classification (NCBI taxonomy): domain Eukaryota; kingdom Metazoa; phylum Chordata; class Lepidosauria; order Squamata; family Anolidae; genus Anolis; species Anolis carolinensis. Next base: position 170,692,248 of record NC_085845.1, on the reverse strand, counting down.
TCCCACCTCCTCTATATCACATGGACACAGTAGAAAAACAATGGTTTTCCTGGAAACCTTAGGGTAAGAACTGAGTTTTAAATCAAGAACATTAAAATCTTAGGAGTGTACCTACACTGCTGAATGAATGTAATTGAACACCATTTTAAATACCATGGCTCAGTGCTATGGAATCAGGGGAGTGTAGCTTGGTGAGGAACTAGCAGTCCTTAGCAGAGAAGGTTAAATAACATTAACCACCACCAACAACAAATTATTTGTCACCCGCCTCTCTTCACGGCTGGAGATGATACAACACAATACAAGCACCCAGATAAAACACTATATACAAAAATTCATATATAAAGGACAAATAATAATAATAATAATAATAATAACAACAACTTTATTTTTGTATCCCGCCTCCATCTCCCTGAAGGGACTCGGAGCGGCTCACATGGGGACAGGCCCAGACAACAACAAATTAAAATACAGATCAATAACATTTAAAATACAATAACTGCATAAAAACATAAACTGCGGACCTGCATCCTTAGGGGGAGTGTGACCCCGTCGAGCACAGGTTACCACTCTATGCCCCAATTGGCCACATGACTGACCTGAGGAGCTCTGTCTTGTCAGGATTAAGTTTCAGCTTGTTTGCCCTCATTCAGTCCATCACAGCAGCCAGGATCCAAGAGGCTTCCTTGGAACTGGGTGGAAAGGAGTAGTAGGGTTGTGTGTCATCTGCGTAGAGATGACACCAAACTCCAAAACTCCGGATGGCCCAGTGGGTTCATGTAGATGTTAAAGAGCATGGGAGAAACAATGGAACCTTGCAGGACCCCACAGGTCAATGGCCAGGAGTCTGAGCAGGAATCTCCCAGCTTCACCAACTGGGAATGACCCTCTAGGAAGGAGCAGAGCCATTGCAGAGCAATGCCGCCAATACCCATTCTGGAGAGCCATCCCAGAAGGATACCATGGTCGATGGTATCAAAAGCTGCTGAGATGTCCAAGAGGACCAACAGGGTCACACTCCCCCTGCCAAGTTCTCTGTGGAAGTCATCTACCAAGGTGACCAAAGCCATTTCAGTGCCATGACCAGGCCTGAAGCCAGACTGCAATGGACCCAGATCATCGGTCTCAAACAGAAATCCCTGGAGCTGCGAGGCAACCACCCGCTCCAGAGCCTTGCCCAAGAAGGGGAGGTTGGAAACTGGCTGGTAGTTATTTAATACTGAAGGATCCAGAGACACCTTATTCAGGATTGGTTTCACCAATGCCTGTTTTAAGGCAGATGAAAAATGTCCCTGGTCCAGTGAGGCATTTATGATCCCCATGAACCAATTCATCAGTCCCCCGCTGGCAATTTTTATTAGCCATGAAGGGTAAGTGTCTGAAGCACATGTAGTCACCCTCACAGCTCCATGGATCCCCTCAACGTTATCAGGGCAAACAAGTCCAAAACAAATACATTAAAACCAGACAAGCAGGTGCCTCAGTTATCTCCTCTGACACTGTTTGAAGGCTGGTGTCTAAGTTGGAGTGTATCCGAGCGACTTTGTCTGGAAAGTGATGTGCGAACTCACCATAGCAAATTGTCAGGTGGTCGGGGTAGCCCCCCCCCCCCAATCATGAGGATAGAATAGCTTCCTGACCACCTGAAACAACGCAATGCAGGCAGTCGAGAAAGCCTTTCTGGCTATCGCAATTCCGCAGAGTATGCTTTAAGAGAGGCTCTAGCCAGTGTTTGGTCGGACACACTTCGAGTTTTCCTCCAAGTGTACTCTAGTCTCTGCCTCAACCACTTCATCAAAGCCAGCTCCTCAGAAAAACACAGGGCTGGATTGGCTCTGCGGAACAAGAGGGGGCATTCAGGGGCAATCGTATTCACCGCCCTGGTTGTCTTGGTGTTATAGAGATCAACCAAGGCTTCGACAGGATCACCAGCTGCCATGATAGGACAATCCCCAAGAAATATCAGGAATCCATCTGGATCCATAAGTCCCCTGGGGCGGACCATCTTAATCGATTCTCCACCCCTACAGAGGTTTGGGGCTGTGGTTAGTTTGAAGTTGATCAGATGATGATCAGTCCATGACAACGGAAGAACATTTTGCTCTTCCACTCTGACCTCTCCTCCGTCCACAACTAAAACCAGGTGCAACGTGTGTCCAGCCTGATGGATAGGACCAGAAATCACTTGGGACAGGCCCATGGCCAGCATGGCAACCATGAAGTCCTGGGCTGCGCCAGATAAGGTGGACTCTACATGCATGTCGAAGTCTCCCAATACCACCAGGCGCTGGGACTCCAACATCAGGCTAAAGACCACCTCAGGCACCTCAGGCAGAGACTGCTGTGTCACGGGGTGGCTGGTACACCAGCAGAATCTCCATCCTGTCCCGGTTCCCCACTTTCAGGTGAACAGTCAAATCCAGGAGATTGTGGAATGGGGTATTTTATCTGTCAGATGGTTTCCCAATAGACCACTCCAACGCCCGCCCCCCCGGGCCTGGCCTGCTGCTGCACTCCAAAACCTGGAGGACACAGCTGACTGAGATTTACCCCATCCTGCTCATCCAACCAGGTCTTGGTAATGCAAACCAAATCTGCTTTTTCATCCAGGATCAAGTCCTGGGTGGCCACTCTTTTACCATTCACAGATCGGGCATTTAACTGTAGGACCTTAAGTCCAGAGGGGCTGTCATGTAGGCTATCCAGCTTATCTCTCCTCAGGGTCGCAAGGACTCTAATGCACTTCTCCCTGTGTTGTTGAAACTGATCACCTCTTCTCCTCCCCCACACAACCTAGATGCTAACAGAATGCAAATTTAAAATTCACAGTTTAAAACTGACTGGGCAGGCCTGCCAGAAGAGATAGAGACCTTGTAAGACTAGAACTTCCATGATTTCACAGCACTGAGTCATGGTGATTGAAATGGTGTGGACCTCACCAATTCCAAAGTGTAGATTAGGCATGGGCAATCTTGGGCCCTCCAGATGTTTTGGACTTCAACTCCCACAGTTCCTAACAGCCAGTAAGCTGGTTGGGGTTTCTGGGAGTTGACATCAAAAACACCTGGAGGGGCAAAGTCTGCACATGCCTGGTGTGGATGCACCCTTAAATAAGTGCCTTCACTATTAAAAAGATTGTTTTATCCTGCATCCTTATACCATTTTTTTTCCTCCTAGAAAGATGACTGAAAAGAAAGAAAGAGGGAGAGAGAGAGGGAGAGAGAGAGAGACTGGTTTACTGCTGATGATAGCAAACTGGGGAGGGAGGTTGGTAACCAAGTGAATACAACCCTGGGACAAGGATCCACACCATAAGGTGCATCTATACTATACATTCAATGTACTTTCACACCACTTTAACTGTCATGGTTCAATGCTATGGAATCATGGGATTAATTGTTCGGTGAGGCACCAGCACTCTTTGCCAGAGATGACTGAAGATCTTGTAAAACTACAACTCTCAAGATTCTACAGTATCAAGACACAGTAAATAGAATTGTGTCAAACTGCACTCTTACGGTGTTGGAATACCTCCCCACTCGTTCATTGTTATACAGGTAGTCCCCAAGATATGAAAAAGATTCTGTAGGTTTGTTCTTAAGTTGAATTTGTATGTAAGTCAGAACAGGTACATTTTTAAGTGTAACTCCAGCCACGTATGTATGTATGTATGTATGTATGTATGTAGATAGACAGACAGACAGACACACACACACACACACACACACACACATATATAAACTTTAGATAGTATAGGGAAGGGTTAACTTTTTAGCTAATAGGAACGATTATGTTTTTAATCAAATGTTTTATAATTTTATTGTTAATTTTGTTCACTTGTTTGTGTCATATCTTGTGTTTTATATTGATTTGATGTGTTATTAATTACTTATTCCGTTCTATGTGTTTTATTGTATTGTATTTTATTGTATTTATGTTGTGAGCTGCCCCAAGTCCCTTGGGGAGATGGAGCAGTATATAAATTATAAAGAAATAAACACCCACATGTCTGTTTTGCTGTCTGTGCCCAGTGTCAGAAGATTTACCTCACTTTTTGTCCCTGTGATTAATGGATTTTGAAAAAAATTGGCTTGTTGTGGAAACAAGGACTTTTTTTTTTTTCATGTCAGGAGCAACCGGAGTTGGGACTGAAGATAAAGCTTCAGTGGAGACACCTTTCCCCCATGATAACTTTTTCAGGAGTAAATTTCCCTTCCTAAGGGTAGATTTCTCTCACTTCCTGATGCCTCACCCCTCCCCCTTCTTAACTATGAGTCATTTGTAAGTTGGATGTTTGGAACTTGGGGACTATCTTTATTCACTTACTTAACCCCGCCTCACAAGATTCTACAAGAAGTTTTCTTTCTTCCTAAGGACTATCTGGGGGGGGGGGGGGGGATCCATGCTCACTTCTGTTCTGATGTGAGAACACAGGAAACTTTGAAAGTGCTAGGTTGCTGTGAGTTTTATAGGCTGTATGGCCATGTTTCAGAAGCATTCTCTCCTGATGTTTTGCCCACATCTATGGAAGGCACCCTCAGAGGTTGTGAAGTCTGTTGGAATGTCCAGGGGGGTTGAAGAACTCTTGTCTGTTTTAGGCAAGTGTGAATGTTGCAATTGGCCACACCGATTAGCATTGAATGGCCTTGCAGCTTCAATCCTTTGTTGGGAGGTGTTAACTGGCCCTGATTGTTTCCTGCCTGGAACTCCCGTTTTTTGAGAGTTGTTCTTTATTTGCTGTTCTTATTTTAGAGGTTTTTTTAAATGCTGGTAGCCAGATTTTGTTCATTTCCATGGTTTCCTCCTTTCTGTTGAAATTGTCCACATGCTTGTGGATTTCAATGACTTCTCTGTGTATTCTGACATGGTGGTTGTTCGAGTGGTCCAGCATTTCTGTGTTCTCAAATCCATGTTGTGTCCAGGTTGGTTCATCAAGTGCTCTGCTATGCCTGACTTATTCCAACAAAGAATTCCCCCAGGCAAGAAGCAGCCAGGTTTTGAAGCTACAAGGCCACTCAATGCTAATCAAGGTGGCCAATTGCAACATTCACACTTGCCTCAAGCAGACAAGATTTCTTTATTCCATCCTGGACATTTCACAAATATATAAACTTCACTTGCCTAGTTTCCAACAGACCTCACAACCTTGGCAGCACAATAATGACACTGAGGGATGAATGCAGTTTGGCACCGTGCGGTGGGATCTTGGGAGTTGTAGTTTGGCTCAGTGCGGTGGGATCTTGGGAGTTGTAGTTTGGCGAGGCCAGAACTACATCTTGAACGTTTCCATAGCAGTGCCAGTGGTGTCAAACTGCATTCATTCTATAGTTTAGATCAGGCATGAGCAAACTTGGGCCCTCCAGGTGTTTTGAACTTCAACTCCCACAATTCCTAACAGCCTCGGGCCCCTTCCTTTTCCCCCTCAGCCACTTAAGCTGAGAAGGGGCTTGAGGCTGTTAGAATTGTGGGAGTTGAAATCCAAAACACGTGGAGGGCCCAAGTTTGCCCTTGCCTGATCTACACTATAGAATGAATGCAGTTTGACACCACTTGCGCAGCTATGGAAACGTGCGAGTTGTAGTTCTGGCCTCGCCAAACTACAACTCCCAAGATCCCACCGCACGGAGCCATGGTGCCAAGCTGCATTCATCCCCCAGTGTCATTATTATGCTGCAGAGTGGGAGAAACGCGTTTCCAAAAGCACGACAGAAAGGCGGGGGCGTTGAAGGATGGGGAAAAAATGAGAGAGAAAAAGAAGTCTTGAGGCTGAGGAGAGGGAAGTGGGCGGCGAGGTCTTTCTAGAGGCATCCACGGCAGAGGATGCAAGGGTTCAACACTGGGAGGCTGAGGGATAAAGTCACTGGTGAGGAGGAGGCCTTTATTATATTTAGAAGACTCCCAGAGGATAAAGGGCGCGGCTGGAGCCTCTCCTGAGGGGCGGTTCCCTCCTGCCCCATGCATGGAGGCGCCCCTCAGGAGGAGCTGCTGCTATTACTGCTGCTGGCACGTTTCCCTCATGCCAGGCCAAAGCCTTCCTCTTCTTACTCACCTGGTCACGCCCTCATCCCTGTCGCCGGTGTGTTTTAATGGCGGCCTTCTCCTCCTCGTCGTCGTCCTTCTTCTTTTGGAGCCGCCGCCAACCGTGAGAGGAAACTTCCTTCAGAGAGAGCAAAAGGACCCCTCCAACGCTGCTGCTGCCGCCACCGGCTCGGCTCCTCTCTCAGCCACGGAAGCTCCCGCCCACCAACCACCGAGACTGACAGCTCAGGCAGCCAATGGGCACCAGCGGAGGCGGATTAAGCGGCGCGCGAGCACCCGTCAACGGCCTGCCGAGTGACTCACGCACTGAAAGGGGCGGGGCAGCCCAAGGTGACTGAGGTAGCAAGCGGCCAATTACAGGAGAGGAATTATGTCATCGGCTGTAGGTAAGGGCTCTTTTTTTTCGGGACCAGAGTCGTGATTAGGAAGGAAGGAAGGAAGGGCGGCGGTGGAGGAGGAGGAGGGATCCTTAAAGGGCCAGTGCACCGACCTGAGCAGAGGGATGGTATGCATCTACACCAGGCATGGGGAAACTTGGGCCTTTCCTCCAGGTACTTTGGGCTCCAACTCCCACTATTCCTCGCATCCTCAGGCCCCTTCCTTTTCCCCCTCAGCCGCTTAGCGGCTGAGGGGGAAAAGGAAGGGGCCTGAGGATGCGAGGAATAGTGGGAGTTGGAGTCCAAAGTACCTGGAGGGAAGGCCCAAGTTTCCCCATGCTCATCTCCACTGTATCTACACGAATAGTTTGACACCACTTTAACTGTGCTGTGAAATTTGGGGAGTTGTAGTTTGATGAGGCTCTCAACACTCTTTGGCAGAGAAAGCTAAAGACCTTGTACAACTACCTCTCTCATGGATTCCACAGCATTGAACTGTGGCAGTTCAAAATAGTCTCAAACTGCATTAATTCTACAGTGCAGAGGCCTTAAGAGATGGATGGGCCTTATATTAAGGAAGAAATTTCACCCAAGGAGCGTCTGTAAACGCTTCTCCCATCTTGGGATATAAGTTCAATAAAACTGCTTAAATTTAACGTGTTGTCGAAGGCTTTCACGGCCTGAGTTACTGGGTTGCTGTGAGTTTTCCCGAGAAGCCATTGAAATCCACAAGCATGTAGACAATTTCAACTGAAAGGAGGAAACCAAGGAAATGAACAAAATCTGGCTACCAGTTTTTTTTTTTAAAAAAAACCCTCTAAAATCTGGACAGTAAATAAAGAACAACACAACGGGAATTCCAGACACGAATCAATCAGGGCCACCTTACACTTCCCAACAAAGGATTCCCCCAGGTAGGAAGCAGCCAGGTTTTGAAGCTGCAAGGCTTTTCAATGCTGATCAAGGTGATTAATTGAAATATTCACACTTGCCTCCAACAGACAAGAGTTCTTTCGCCCACCATGGACCTTCCGCAGATATATAAACCTCGCTGACCTAGTTTCCAATATACCTCACAACCTCTGAGGATGCCTGCCCTAGATGTGTGCAAAATGTCAGGAAAAAATGCTTCTGGAACATGGGCATACAGCCTGGAAAACTCACAGCAACCCAATACTTAAATTTACTTCAAGGTAGCCAACTTCCTTCTAATTCAATATTCTTGGAGGGTTGTAAAGCTAAGGCTGCATCTACACTGTAAAATTAATGCAGTTTGGTATCATTTTAGCTGCCATGGCTCAATTGCTATGGAATCCCAGGAATTGTCATTTTAGCCTTCTCTGCCAAAGAGTGCTGGTGCCTCACCAATCCTAGGATTCCTAACATTGAGCCATGACAGTAAAAAGTGGTACCAGGTGTATTAAACCCCAAGTGCAGATGCATTGACCCGCATTGATTGAGGGTGAATCTACACGGTAGAATTGATGCAATCTGACACCACTTAAACTGCCAATGCTTGAAATCATGAGAACTGTAGTTTTACAAGGCCTTTAGCCTTTTCTGCCAAAGAGAGCTGTGGCATTACCAAACTGCAGCTCCCAGCATTCCATAGTATTTAGTCATGGCAATTAAAGTGGTATTAAATCATATTAATGCTACAGTGTAGATCAACCTGCAGCTGTTCTTAGGCAGGACTCATTTGGGCTTCTGCAACACAATTCTGTCATAGATCATTGTATGCTGGCTGCATGCAAAAATATTCATCCTAGTTTATAATTTAGTATTTCTTATTGTAAACTGAGGGTGTAATTTTGAAGTCAGAGGGAAAAAAGACTGAGTGAAATCCTACCCTCCAACTTTTCACAGGCGGAAAGGGATAGGCTTTCAGAGTGTGGCCAAAAAGGTGTGCCAAGCAAAGAGGACAAAGGTTGTTAAAGATGAAGAACACACAAAACCCTGGAATTTAAGTACTGAGTTTAGTGCATCCAGAGCCTACTGGGAAGGGCAAAACAACACCCTTCTTCCTACTGAATTAAATGCTTTGCACTTTGAGTTCATATTGCCACACCTGAGGAAGGCCACTACAAAGAGTGAAAGCTGGAGGAGAGATAAGAAACTGCAACATTTTCAAAGCAACTGAGAAAGTGAGAAAGCATATGATTAATCAAGGCCTTCCTTGCCAAGCCCAGATGGTTGGTGGGTATGCTGAAATCAACAGGGATTACTAATACACAATCATACATATGATTACTTTCCATGTGTTTAGCTATCATGGACAAATATAGCTTAGAGAAAATGACAGTTTGCTACAGAAATGAGGACTTAAAAGTCTTCTACTTTGCACTTGCAATTACTTTGAACACAGGTCTGTTGTCCCAAAGTGAAACACCAAGGAGAACTGAACAAAGGTAACTAAAAGATTCTTTATAATTCAGATGTTCTTCCAATTCAGAACTTTGAGGTTTTATTTATTTTTAATCTAAATAAATGTTCAATACATAACAATTTTCTGACTAAATTGTATTTATATAGGCTATTTTCAAGAATTTTGTTTTCTTTTCAATATCCTGAAACATATTTATCTTTTACATCCCATCCGTTGGGTATTTCCAGTCCACTCTGGCTTTTATTGTAACAAGCATGATGATAATTTTATGCTAGACCAAATTATACACAATAAATTCTATGTTCCTAAAGTAGCAATGTGACTTTTTATGTATAAAGAATGCTAATATTCAATTTTTCAGATAATTTTAAAATTGTTTTTCTTTTTGAAAAACAAAAAGCCCGAGGAGAGAAAGTTTTTCTCATGGCTTGAAAGTATCCAGAAATGTTATCCCTCTTGTGGCTGGTATCACACTAGAGCTGAAAGAGTAGGCAGAGTATACATCCCTTCTGAAATCCCATGGCTGCCTCCTGCAGAATTCTAGAGCTTGTTTAGACTCTTTGTCCATCTGATTTTTGTATCTACATTGACAATTCTGTCATGCTCTCTCTACATGTTTTAAGTATTGACTAGCTTAGCATCTCATAAGGGTTAATTTGAAGCCTGTTTCTTTGAGATATATAACAATGATTATTGATTCTATAATGTTATATAAACAGATTTATATCCATGTACACAATACTAAATAATCCAATGTATTTATCTCCTAGTTCTGCATTCTGTTATTAATGCACCACTAATAATATGTGGGACTCATTGCCAATTCTCAAGCATCAGTTGGAAAGAGAAGAAATTTCTCCCTTCACCACACCATACTCAACAACTATTTTTTTTCTTTGTCTTCAAGTTGTCTGTTGCCTTGGGAATTTCAATGAATTTTCTTTGGCAAGGAATACTGGGAGGTGGTTTTACCAGTTCACTCTGAAATATAGTCTACAACACCTGATATTCCTTGGCAGTCTTTCATCCAAGTACTAACCAGGACTGACTGACTCCACTTACCTTCCAAGATCAGATGGGATTTGGTGCCTTAGGGTATTAAGGTCTCTTATAATGTAACTAGCCATCACTAATTAATTCAGTTATGCAGCCAAAACACTTGTTTGAATAGTTGCACAAAGAGAGTTTTTAGATGATCTCGCATGAGCATTGTGATTAGATGATCATCATATAGTGTAGTTATTTTTTCTTGACAACTCATGCCCCCTAGTGGTTATATCACACAATATATTTTATGCTATTTTATATATTGGAGCCACAACTATATGATTGGAACAAAATTATTAATTGTAGATACAATTAAATTATTTTCAATATAAAACTTAGTTTTATTATGAGTGTCAGAAAATTATGGGTTTGTTTTGACAATAAACACCATTGTGAAAATCAACGGTATTAAAACAGAAAATCTTTAAAACCAAAATTAGTTGCATAGGTATACGAGCGTGGTCTCAAAATTCACAGTTGGCAATATTTTATAACTAGGAAAATTGAGTGGACTTTCAGATAACTTTCTTTTGTGGGAAGTAGCCCTCTCTTGGCCCTAAAATGATGAAAATTAGGGAATTTGGGAGGATGTGGCCCTCCAGGAGGCTATTACCCCTGCTCTAACAGGTGTTATGCCCATGGCCTTATTCCTCATGCTGTCATTGCCTACATCTTAGAATCAAAGTTGTAATTCTGAAGGTTTTCGCCTTTGTAAATGACATGGCTATAAACACAAACTGAGTCTGAAAAGCAGTGACTTCTTGTACTAAAGACAGCTAAGGAGACATTCAGAAGGCAAAAAAATGAAGGAAAGGATCTAGATATTACAGTATGATGGATTGCTGTGCTTTTAATTTTAAAAAGCAAGTGAAAAAACTGATATTGAGTCTTGTGTCTGGATTAAGTCTGTGTCAGAGATAACCAAGCTTAACAGTTAAAAGTAGGTTTCTCAAGCTTGTACTACTAGAGAAATTCAGTTCCAGCTCTGAAAGTTGTGCAGGATAAATCACTGGGATATTATATTGCTTGAAATGTGAAGAAAATGGCAACTGATATGACAAAAGACGCTGGAGTACCTCTCCTGGGGAAGTAAGGTTTCAATATATATGATTCTTAGAAGGAAAAGTTGGTGGGAGCACACGATAGAGGAGTTAAAAGCTGTACTTGGTACACAAAATATTTGAGGGATGAGCAGGATAGTAGGCGGTTTAAGAGCTAAAGAGTGCTGTTTTCTACCACAAACTGGTGTCTTACAGCATTCACATTTTTAAACAAAATTCCGATAAACAGTATCTGGTTTTGGAAAATGGACAGTAATCACTTTCTAAAAATACTATTTTTGACTGTTTCCTTGTACTGTTGTATCTATAAACAGTACCTGAAATCATTTAAAGCAGTATTTTTTTGTTCTTTGGAAGAGTGAAGAGGCTTCTCCCATAAGACTAAAACCCAGACACATTCTATGACACTGAATAGTGAATGATTCAGGGCATTTAAAATATTTATTCATATATCTCACAGTCGAATTATAAAATTAACATTTATATATGAAGTGATAGTCATCAGCTTAGACCACCATAAAAAAGGGATGAGGGGTTGACAGATACATAGAAAACATGGCTATCAATGTCTACTAGTCACTATGATACCACTTCTCTGTTGTGCCAGCTCCACTGGCTGCCAATATGCCACCGAGCCCAATTCAAAGTGCTGGTTTTGAGCTATAAAGCCCTAAACGGTTCTGGTCCAACTTACCTGTCCGAACATATCTCCTCCTATGAGCCGAGAACCTTAAGATCATCTGGGGAGGCCCTTCTCTCTGTCCCATCAGCCCCACAGCTGGTGGGGACGAGAGACAGGGGCTTCTCAGTGGTGGCTTCTCGGCTGCGGAATATCCTCACTAGCAACATCTGGCAGGCTCCATCTCTTTTGGGCTTTAAAAAGAAACCAAAGACGTGGCTATGTGTGCAAGCATTTAATGAATAACTTTACGCTCGACACGGTCTGGACTAAGGATTATGCGCAAGGTTCCTGGACGAATGGATTCAAGCACTTTATATGTTTTAAGGTTTATATATTGTTTTTATTTGACTAATGTTTAATTGTTTTTAAATGCTCTACCTTGATGTTATTTATTGTGTTATTGGCATTGAATTTTGCCAGTTTTGTAAGCCGCCTTGAGTCCCCTTGGGTGAGAAAAGCGGGGTAGAAATGCTGTAAATAAATAAATATGATTGTATTGCATCTGGTAACAGAAGTAGTATGTCTCTCAATACCTGCTGACATGCAGTGTGAAAAGGATGTTGCTATTGCATTTATGTCCTTCCCGTAGGTAGAGGAATTATGAAAACAATTTTGAACTACTGATAGGCAAGATGTGTTATGCTCTCACGACATCTCTTCCTTTTATTTTCCTGTCTATTGGACTACCAGCACAATATCACTTTGTATTGTGCACTAACTCAGAATAGCTACTGGTTTTGTACTCAATATTTCAAATCCACACACAATCTTTATGGGGTGGAGTGGAATATTTACTTACATCCGTTTTATTTTGTTACTTTTACACCTGAAATAATGGCAGTAATGTGCTCTGCTTTTAGGAGAAAGAGTTGAGGCTAAACTGGGTGCTCTTCAATCTTTCCTCACAACAGCCCAAAGCTGCCTATTTACACCCCTGGACTGCAGTTGGGACATATGACTTGCCCTGCAGCAAGTCTGTAGCAACATTATTGCAGCAAGGATTTTGATAGGATAAAAGAAAGTTAACAGCTACATTATCTTCTTTCAACTGGTGTTATTGTAGATTGCACCATTAGGGAATTCTTACACAACTATTTATTTGACAAAGGATTTTAGTTTCATATTTTCCTGTATACAAACCACATATTTCCTCAAGGAGGACTTTTCTAAGGATTTAAATAGCCCCCTAAGGACAATATTTGTTCTTATATCTATATATATAAAAGAGTGATGGCATCACAGCGACTCACAAAACAACAAAAGTACAGGCCCCCCAACCTCGAAATTTGACAACACAACCCATCATCCACGCCTCTAGGTTGATACAACAAAAAGAAAAGAAAAAGTCCTAATTAGAGGGAGAGCAATAATTGTTTTTTATCCAATTGCTGCCAGTTTAGAGGGCTAATCTCTTCCCACTTCGTCTCCTAGCAACCAAGGGACAGCCAGGGTTCAGTTAGGGGACAGGCAGATTTAGGCCTTACTTAGGCTTCTTCCACAGATTATCTAATTTTCACTGGATTATATGGCAGTGTAGACTCAAGGCCCTTCCACACAGCTATATAACCCATTTCTAATCTTATATTATCTGCTTTGCACTGGATTATCTTGACTCCACACTACCATATCATCCACTTCAGTGTGCATTTTATATAGCTGTGAAGAAGGGGCCTCATATAATCCAGTTCTGAGCAGATAATATAAGATTAGAAATATACAGTAGACTCTCACTTATCCAACATAAACAGGCCGGCAGGATAAGTGAATATGTTGGATAATAAGAAGGGATTCAGGAAAAGCCGATTAAACATCAAATTAGGTAATCGTTATACAAATTAAGCACCAAAACATCATATTATACAACAAATTTGACAGAAAAAGTAGTTCCATGCGCAGTAATGCTATGTAGTAATTACAGTAGAGTCTCACTTATCCAACATTCGCTTATCCAACGTTCTGGATTATCCAACACATTTTTGTAGTCAATGCTTTCAATATATTGTGATATTTTGGTGCTAAATTCATAAATACAGTAATTTCTACATAGAATTACTGTGTACTGAACTACTTTTTCTGCCAAATTTGTTGTCTAACATGATGTTTTGGTGCTTAATTTGTAAAATCATAACTTAATTTGATGTTTAATAGGCTTATCCTTAATCCCTCCTTATTATCCAACATATTTGCTTATCCAACGTTCGGCCGGCCCGTTTATGTTGGATAAGTGAGACTCTACTGTACTGTATTTACAAATTTACCACTAAAATATCACAATGAATTTAAAACACTGACTACAAAAACATTGATTATGAAAAGGCAGACTGCGTTGGATAATCCAGAACATTGTATAAGCAAATGTTGGATAAGTGAGATTCTACTTTAATATAAAATAATTATGGGATAGAATAATGCAGAACAATATAATCTCTAAAACCAGGACAGTAAATAAACGGGAATTCCACACAGGAAACAATCAGGGCCAGCTAACACCTCCCAACAAAGTATTCCCATCATCAAAGCCTGGCAAATCCTCTGTTTTCTCAGGGCCACAGACAGTAGAAGCACATAAAATATCGCAAACAACACCACTCTGAAAACAAGGGAATTCCAGACAGGAAACAATCAGGGCCAGCAAACACCTCCCAACAAAAAAATCACTCAGGGAGGAAAAAGCCAGGCTTTAAAGCTGCAAGGCCATTACATCCTAATCATTTTTCCTAATTGCCTCCAACACACAAAAAAACCAATCAGAAATATTGTATATTCACAATCTTTAGGAAATAATATCCCCTGATGGCGCAGCGTGTTAAAGCGCTGAGCTGCTGAACTTCTGGACCGAAAGGCCGCAGGTTTGAATTGGGGGAGCGGAGAGAGCCCCCACTGTTAGCCCCAGCTTCTGCCAACCCAGAGGTTCAAAAACATGCAAATGTGAGTGCATCAATAAGTACTGCTCTGGCGGGAAGGTAACGCCACTCCATGCAGTCATCCCACATGACCTTGGAGGAGTCTACGGACAACGCCGGCTTTTCGGCTTAGAAATGGAGATGAGCACCAACCCCGAGTCAGACATGACTGGACTTAACGTCAGGGGAAAACGTTTACCCTTTACCTTAACTACCACCAATTCCTCAATACTTTATTTCCCATGCCACCATACTTCACCACAGCAACGGGTGGCCGGGCACAGCTAGTAATTTCTATAAATACTTTTGGCTAAGTAAAATATCAACCTTTTGAGATTTATACAGTGAGTGAGTTGTGGTGTGCTTTCATGTTCTATGTATATATGCATGTGGGTCTATATGTGTCTGTGTGTGTGATAATTGTAGTTAATATATATTAAGTCTCTTGTGGCATCTTAAAGATTTACAAATGTATTATGATATTACTTTTTTTGGACTGTAGCCCAATAGCATCTAATAAAATAGACTGTAGGCATAAAATTTTGTTGGACAACTTTTGTTAGCTTTTAAAGTATCACCATAGTCTAGGTATTTTCCTTTTTTTACTAATTTAAAGGGGGAAATCAATGAAGTGAAAACAGCCTATTTCTCATATGAAACTTGTGTCTGAGGACCTGTGAGGCCTCATCTGTTTTTCTGCATTAAAAGAAGCTGTGCCACCATCAAATCAGAGCAACATGGGAAAGGGGGATTGCCACTTCCTTCCACATGCTCTTTCCCTATTGAAAATATCCTTCTCCGTGAAAAGGCATACTGTTACTGCTAGGTGCACAGTAAAATCAGATACTTCAGGAACAGGGCATATCACAGGCTGCCTTGTGGAAGTGTTGAACCAAGCCTGTTAGCTTCCCATGGCTTTTTCAAGGTCTAATTGCTACCCTACAAGAAAGGGTCTACACCAGGGGTCCCAAAACTTTTTAAGCAGAGGGCTGATTCACGGTCCCTCAGACTGTTGGGGGAATCGAACTAACGTTTGGGAAAAAAATGAACAAATTCTAATGCATGCTGCACATATCTTATTTGTAGTGCAAAAAAAAAACCCAATGAAAGAACAACACAATATTTAAAATGAAGAACAATTTTAACCAACATAAATTTATCAGTATTTGAATAGGAAGTTTGGGCCTGCTTTTGAATAATGATGTTAATTAGGATTCTTGTTGTTGTATATTTTCAAGTCATTTCAGAGTTAGGGTGATCCTAAGTCTAAAGTTTAGGACAAGGATCAGGTAAATGATCTTGGAGGGCCCCATTAGGCCCACAGGCCTTAGTTTGGGGACCCCTGATCTACACCAATACAGGAATTACTTTCTTGTTTGCTGCTTCCTTCTGTCTGTAGACTTCTTTCATTTCTGTTAGCTCACTCTGCTGTAGATCTTCTGTGTCTATGACTCTCCTGCTATATCTTGACAAAGAAAGCTTTAAACACAGACAATTATATCGAACTCAAAATCCTTTTCTGAGTGAAACTTCCAAGATATGGAAAAACAGAGAGATGCATTTGTATTGACACCATTGCCATTGATTTCAGTTATGTCTTTCCCTTATTTTATCATTAAGATAAATTTACCTTATTTAAAGGCTGAGAACAATTAAGAACTATCTATAGGCTATATAGCAGGCATGGACAAACTTTGGCCTTTCAGGTGTTTTAGACTTCAACTCCCACAATTCCCAACAGCCATAGGTTAGGAATTGTGGGAGTTGAAGGCCAAAACATCTGGAGGGCTGAAGTTTGCCCATGCCTGCTATATAGGCTACTACATGTTTACACAAAAATTACATTTAAATCCAGCAAATGTAGGATTAATTAGCTGCAATTAAACTGACATGAATCCAAATACATCAAGTGCTCCACTTTATCGCCAGAGCAGACATAAAAATACAGGTTAACACCCTTTAAACAAATGTGAAACATTAACACAAAAATTTTAAAACAAACGGTAAAGGTTTACTGTCAAAAATGTATAATCTATTGATTGAATCAACATAATCAGACCCTGAGGACATCAAGAACAATTATATAATATTATGAGTCTATCTAACTGTAGAAAACATATTGAACTCTAAGCAGGGATTTATTGCCTATCTTTATCATACATTCCCCCCCCCCCAAAAAAATGAATGTTAAAAAAATCAAGACAAACATCTGTTTTGAAAACTGGACATGGTATTCAGTTTCAGGAAAAAAGCTGACCCCTATTTTATAAACCGAATCTGCAGCAGATTCCTTGGTTTGCTGCTTCTCAGGCTTTCACACCTTTAGTAAAGCTCCAATAGTGAAGATAGATTTAATTCCTTGGAAGATTTAAACTTATTAAGTGTAGGGACAGAGCTAGTTTAGGCAGTTTACGATAAAATGAGCTACAACCTTGCATGCCCCTTCTTCCTGTTTTTCCAGTGCAAGAGGAGATCAAAGGCATTTGTGTCCATCTGTGATTAACTGCAGCTCACTTTAATTATTAAATAGAACATGTGGTTAAAAAATTCGAAGATGACAAAGACTTGGAAGGACAATTTCTGCCTTGAGTTCCCTTGGGGTAGAGAAAGGCAGGGTATGAATAAAGTAAATAAATAAATAAATAAACTGTGAAGGAACCAGAAAAGATCAAGTTTAAAGATATATCATTAAATACCAATGCCAGAATAATCAATTTCACAATATTTCTAGTCTATGTGTATGGATATGAAAACTAGATAGTGAATAAAATAAACTAATTTAAAATGTAGTACCGGAGAAGTGTTCTATGGACACCACATACTGCTAGAAAAAAAATTAATGAGTCCTAAAGAAAAACAAGTCTAACTCAAAGAAACCAAGATGACTAATGAGGTTGTTTTACTTTAGACATACCATGAGGTGATATGACTCACTGGAATTGGCCATAATGCTTTGTAAAATGGAAGATATTGGAAAAGAGGAAGACCAAATTACAGGTGAATGGATTCACTCGGGTAGCCACTGCTGTAAATTTCTAAGACCTGTGCAATTTCTAAGACTTGTAAATTAATGATTGGAGCCCTTAAGAGGTCTTGCATTCATATGTTACAATGTCAAAGTTGACTTGACGGCACATAAAACATAATATACAAAACTTATACTGTGTCTACGTTGTTTTGAAATAATTCAGACTCACATTTATATGATTTATAATAACCCAGAGTTTGCTGATGTAAACAACATGCTATGATCAAATCAAATCAATAAAATCTATGACCAATCCTCTGGATAGCTGTGATTGACATTGTGAGGTAGAGATACAAGCCAGAGAGTACAAGATTTCATCCTGTCATAATAAATAAAAAAATAATATCTATTGAAGCTAATATTATTTCTGCTATATTGGATTCCAGGAGAAACTTATTAAAGTTGATGCTGCGAGCAGCTAGGTTATAAGCAATGATTCAATTTTCTAAAATTCAAGTACCCATTCTTTAGACAATATTCCAATAAATATAAATTTAAGCATATATGATGTGAGGTTCTCTAACAAAATAAGGGGAGGGAAATATAGGTAATGGTTCAATTTCTTAAGATCAGAGATTTGATGTGAATAATATGGAAATAAATTTAATTCCTCAGGTGATTGAATTTCCCCAGCTGATGGATATTATCAAAACTTGCTACAATACAGGAGACTGACAAAATGTTTAGATTACAAGCATTAATGCTTTAAAAAGTGCTTAAAGTAATACATTTTGGGTGCATTTCCAGGTCCTTTAAGCAAATATAAAGTAGGCACAATAGCTCATCCCACTTCTCTTCTAGGACAATTAAAACATTTGTAGTGAAGAAAATAAAATAAAGGTTACACTGAAATCATAGTTCTCTATTAAGTCTTTTAATAGAGCAGTCATTAAGGAGATTAAACAATATCAAATCCCGGGGCAAAAACAGTGAGACTGCAAAGGGAAAATAGAACAATATTTTTAAATCCAGGAAAAAAAATAAACACAATGAGGAATACCCTTATTACCATAAGAAAATGAATCCTTCAAAGGATTTTCATCTAAGTATTGAACTATCTCTTCCCTTTTCTTTCTAAATCAAAATCTCCAAGGGACTGGGCAGCAGATGTTCAAGTTTTTTTTCAGACGCATGGTGAAGAATTCACTGAACATTTGATAGCGAAACAGTATTCTTGAGTCTCTTTCAGAGAAAATTTTATATGGCACCTAATTATTCCCAAGCATGTGTTTTCTGATTCTCCAGAAGTTGTTTTCTTTTCGTAAACTTAAATGTGTGGTGAAAAGAGGCACACACTTCAGTTCTTCAGCGAACGCCTTAGGCCCATGATAGTGAACGTAGCAGCAGTAATTTTTTCATAGACTAGGAACATCAGTGCAGCAGTCAGAACTGTTTGGAGCAGCTTTGCTTCAAGCCCTTTATAGAGCCCTACTAATCCAAAACGCCTATAAAGAAAATAATTTAAATATA
Organism: Anolis carolinensis; assembly: GCF_035594765.1. NCBI lineage: Eukaryota > Metazoa > Chordata > Lepidosauria > Squamata > Anolidae > Anolis > Anolis carolinensis. The sequence goes on along the minus strand of NC_085845.1, from coordinate 170,673,255 downwards.
CAGTAGGAATATATAACAAATACAATATGCTAGAAGATTTCTCCTTCCACCCTCAACATCTCATTAAAAGACACCTGTTCTTTAACTGATGGAGGCAGAACTAATTGCTCTATTCTGGCAAGCACTGGGAATATTTCTGCTTTCTCGAAAATTCATTTCTAAATAAGTAGAGTTAATAAGTCTCTATTTTTATATTTTAACCAGCAAACAATTCTAATGTTGCTTTTTTATTATTGTAAGTTGCTTTGCATGCTAGCTGAATGAAAAGACAGTAGAATTGGGAAAAATAGTAAATTTTAGATGGGAGCATTGATATATGGAAAATAAGTCCACATATGTCTAGTAGTACAAAGGCACAGAAACAAAAGGGTTACATACAAATAATTACTGATTTTGGGTGACATTTTTAACATTATTAAGGTGAAATGTTTCATTCCAAAGAAATCCCTATATAACTATTTTCCCATTTACATTCAAATGACTAACCAATTTATTGTAATATACCTGAGTTATTCAATTAAGACAAGATTGACATTGTTATTGAGACATATATGATTATTTTTAAAAGATTAAAAATAGCTTACTTTATCCTCTGTCGCAGAAGGTAGAGAACATTTTTCAGACTACCTAGCCTCCTATTTTCAGGGTTCAGTCGATGATGTCCAAACTGAAGGAAAAAGGGAAAAATCAATTAACACTTTTCATGTGTTGTTCTTTTTTTGTTGTTTGTGAAGGTATTAAAGCAAGCAAATTAGTAGATTTTTGTCATTTCAGGCTTGAAACAGCAATACAGAACACGAGCAGGTTTTCATAATTCTGTACTTACCATATCTATATATATAAAAGAGTGATGGCATCACGGCAATTCACAAAACAACAAAACTACAGGCCCCCCAACCTCAAAATTTGACAACACAATCCATCATCCACGCCTCAAGGTTGATACAACAAAAAGAAAAGAAAAATAAAGTCCTAATTAGAGGGAGAGCAATAATTTTTTTTATCCAATTGCTGCCAGTTTAGAGGGCTAATCTCTGCCCACTTGGTTGCCTAGCAACCAAGGGACAGCCAGGTTTCAGTTAGAGGACAGGCAAATTTAGGCCTCACTTAGACTTCTTCCACAGATTATCAGATTTGCACTGGATTATATGGCAGTGTAGACTCAAGGCCCTTCCACACAGCTATATTACCCATTTATAATCTTATATTATCTGCTTTGCACTGGATTATCTTGACTCCGCACTACCATATAATCCACTTCAGTGTGCATTTTATACAGCTGTGAAGAAGGGGCCTCAGATAATCCAGTTCTGAGCAGATAATATAAGATTAGAAATATACAGTAGACTCTCACTTATCCAACGTAAACAGGCCAGCAGGATAAGTGAATATGTTAGATAATAAGAAGGGATTCAGGAAAAGCCAATTAAACATCAAATTAGGTAATCGTTATACAAATTAAGCACCAAAACATCATATTATACAACAAATTTGACAGAAAAAGTAGTTCCATGCGCAGTAATGCTATGTAGTATTTACAGTAGAGTCTCACTTATCCAACGTTCTGGATTATCCAACGCATTTTTGTAGTCAATGCTTTCAATATATCGTGATATTTTGGTGCTAAATTCATAAATACAGTAATTACTATATAGCATTACTGTGTACTGAACTACTTTTTCTGACAAATTTGTTGTCTAACATGATGTTTTGGTGCTTAATTTGTAAAATCATAACCTAATTTGATGTTTAATAGGCTTATCCTTAATCCCTCCTTATTATCCAACATATTCGCTTATCCAACGTTCTGCCGGCCCGTTTATGTTGGATAAGTGAGACTCTACTGTACTGTATTTACAAATTTACCACTAAAATATCACAATGAATTTAAAACACTGACTACAAAAAACATTGATTATGAAAAGGCAGACTGCATTGGATAATCCAGAACATTGTATAAGCGAATGTTGGATAAGTGAGATTCTTCTTTAATATGAAATAATTACTGGGATAGAATAATGCAGAACAATATAATCTCTAAAACCAGGACAGTAAATAAACAGGGGAATTCCACACAGGAAACAATCAGGGCCAGCTAACACCTCCCAACAAAGTATTCCCATCATCAAAGTCTGGCAAATCCTGTTTTCTCAGGGCCACAGACAGTAGAAGCACATAAAATATCGCAAACAACATCACTCTGAAAACAAGGGTATTCCAGACAGGAAACAATCAGGGCCAGCTAACACCTCCCAACAAAGTATTCCCATCATCAAAGTCTGGAAAATCCTGTGTTTTCTCAGGGCCACAGACAGTAGAAGCACATAAAATATCGCAAACAACACCACTCTGAAAACAAGGGAATTCCAGACAGGAAACAATCAGGGCCAGCTAACACCTCCCAACAAAAAATTCACTCAGGGAGGAAACAGCCAGGCTTTAAAGCTGCAAGGCCATTACATCCTAATCATTTTTCCTAATTGCAGCATTCATACTTGCCTCCAACAAACAAAAAAAACCAATCAGAAATATTGTATATTCACAACCTTTAGGAAATAATATCCCCTGATGGCGCAGCGTGTTAAAGCGCTGAGCTGCTGAACTTCTGGACCGAAAGGCCACAGGTTTGATTTGGGGGAGCGGAGAGAGCCCCCACTGTTAGCCCCAGCTTCTGCCAACCCAGAAGTTCGAAAACATGCAAATGTGAGTGCATCAATAGGTACTGCTCTGGCGGGAAGGTAACGCCGCTCCATGTAGTCATCCCACATGACCTTGTAGGAGTCTACGGACAACGCCGGCTCTTCGGCTTAGAAATGGAGATGAGCACCAACCTCCAGAGTCGGACACGACTGGACTTAATGTCTGGGGAAAACCTTTACCCTTGACCTTAACTACCACCAATTCCTCAATACTTTATTCCCCATACCACCATACTTCGCCACAGCAACGCGTGGCCGGGCACAGCTAGTCTATATATAAAGTACAACTTAATGAACTATTTAGTGTTGTTAATAGCCCATTTCAGGAATCTTATTTTGTATGATTAAGATCTCATTTCCTTGAATTAGCATTGTACTCAACTAGTTCTCACATACTGTTAAGGGTAAACACATGCTTTATTTTCTTGAAATACTACAAAAGATTTGTAAATCCACGTGCATCAAAATTATAGTTTATCTGTGGTAGTAGTATGTAGGAATACAGCTAATGACAAAAATATTTGAAGTAAAGAAAACAGGCCGCCAAGCTCTATCTCTAATTAATATAGTGATATAAAAATATACACATAATGACACATTATAAATCCTACATAAATGGAAGACTAGGCAATGCCTTTAGAACAGTAACATCCATTATGGGTACCATATGCCATGAAATTGAGATTCAAAACTAGTTGCATTTCCACTAAAAATATAATTTCTATTTATAATAAAAACTCTAAACCCACTTAATTTTGCAAAATTAACATACACAATAAGATTAATGTATCATTATGAAATTTATTTATTTATTTATTTATTTATTGCATTTATTTGCTGCCTTTCTCACCCCTTGGGGATTCAAAGCGGTTCGCAACATAATCAATGGCAAAATTCAATGCCTCACATGTTTAAAACATCATATATCAAATCGACAACATATAAATTAGATTAAAACCACTAAAACCATCAAACTATAACAACAATCACAGACCCAACATAAAACCTTTAGACCTTACATTGATCCCAGAGTATCTTTAGCTACTTCCTATTTCCAGATTTCTGTCATTGATCGAATGCCTGCCTGAACAACCGAGTCTTAAATTGTTTTCTAAATGCTAAGTGGGAGGGGGACGATCTAATCTCATTGTAGAAGGAGTTTCACAGCCAAGGGGCCACCACCAAGAAAGCCCAGTCTTTTGTCCCCACCAACTGCACCTGCGGTGGGACAGAGAGTAGGAACTCCCCAGCAGATCTTGGTGTTCTAGCTGGCTCATAAAGTGAGCCAGCTAGAATGTATTTGGACAGGTAAGCTGGACCGGAACCGTTTGGGGATTTATAGGCCAAAGCCAGCACTTTGAATTCTACTTGGTAGCAGACAGGCAGCCTGTGGAGCTGATGTAACGGGAGTTGTATGCTCCCTGTATGCCAATCCAGTGAACAACCTGGCTACCACCCGTTGGACTACTTGAAGCTTCTGAACAGTCTTCAAAGGCAACCCCACACAGAGCACATTGCAGTAGTCTATTCGAGATGAAGAACTATCAAGTGGAACAAATATTAGTTGGTCAAAGTTTTAAAATACTAAATAAAAGCAGTGACAGAAAGAAAAGGTAAATGAAAATTTATTTGTTAGAATGGATACCCACCCGTAAAATCGACTGTACTGTTTGCATAGGGTAAGTGAGGGTAGTGGCAACTGCTTTGGCTATCGCTCCAATGACGAACGCATCCAGTGAGGAAAGCTGTGACAATGTAAATAAAAAGCCAATTGAATGCCATAAGAAATTATGAAATGTAGATAAAGGAATATATTTTATGTGATCTACTTTTGAAATGAAGAGTTTATTGCCACTTTGCTTGCAAGCCTTGGGATCTCACCTGCAGTTGCCTCTTCAAAATCTTCCGCTTAAGCCCTTCATAGAACATGAATTGTATGGCAGGGTTGAACACTAACAGCAGTGAAGGAAAAGTACCATTCCACAATGCCAGGACTCCTTCATCTCTTATTATCTGATGAAAGGCATCTGATGAGAAAAGTGTAGAGCAACAATCATCTTTAATATTCAACAACTATCTGCTTGTTAGACATTTTCATGGCTTTGGAGCCTAAACATCCATATTTGCTTTGCAAACTAAAATTCTATTCTATATTGCCACTCTCTACATTTACACCAGAATTTTTGGTGTAGTTAATAGGATATCATTGTCAAGGATATAGGCAGATTTGGAGAGTACAGGCAACAAAGGAAAAGAACCAATTCAGTCACTGATTTAAGTCAATCTATAATTTGTACTTCAGGTACTGTTTTGCCCTTATGATATCTAACTGCTTGGAAGGTGAACTGATTGGACAGAGGACATACGGAGGACACTTGGACAAACAGTCAACAAGATTTAATAACTGAAAAAAGGCTTCAACCCCTTTCTCCTCCCAGGTCCTGGAAAGAGAGTTAAAGTCTTTGAGAGAAGAGGGGCTCTGAAATACTTAACTTCTCTGCTGTTTTTTCTCTTGTTGGTGTCTGTCTGTCTTTGGAGTAATGTGTAACTTGAACTAACTTTTACTTTAACTTGAAATGTTTTTGACTTGGCTCCAACGTAACTCCATCTGGACTCAGTCTGTGACTACATCTGTGATTACTATTTGTGAATGTTCCTGGCTTTCCTCTCTCACCTTTCACTTCTAAAATGGCTGGTTCTTCAAGGAACAAGGGTTTTGCCTGAGGCTCTGCGATTTAAAGGATTCTTAAAGGGCAGGGAAGCGGCAGCTTAAAGGAAAATGGGGTATCTAGACTTTTTTTTCATGTCAGGAGCTACTTGAGAAACTGCAAGTCACTTCTGGTGTGAGAGAATTGGCCGTCTGCAAGGACGTTGCCCAGGGGACACCCGGATGTTTTTGATGTTTTTACCATCCTTGTGGGAGGCTCCTCTCATGTCCCCGTGTGGGGAGCTGGACCTGATAGAGGGAGTTCATCCTTGCTCTCCCCAATTGGATTCGAACCGGCAACCTTCAGGTCAGCAACCCAACCTTCAAGTCAGCAGTCCTGTCTGCACAAGGGTTTAACTCACTGTGCCACCAGGGGCTCCAGGCCGATCCCCCACAAAACTATATACAAAATGCAAACTAACTAACTAACTCTAACTAAAAAGGGCTTAAATAGGGGTAAACAGTGAGAGTCTTGATGAAGGCATGACAGGGACTGCTTCAATAAATATTTAATCAAATTAGCTGATTAAGAACTGAAATATCTCATATTACAACTATCTAGAGCAGGGGTCCTCAAACTTTTTAAGCAGAGGGTCGGTCCACAATCCTTCAGACTGTTGAGGGGCCGAATTATCATTTGAAAAAAAAATACAAACAAATTCCTATGCATACTGCACATGTCTTATTTGTAGTGCAGCAACAACAACAACGAAAGAACAATGCAAATACAATATTTAAAAATGAAAACAATTTTAACCAATATTGTAGAGAAGTTGTGTGTTAAACAGAGATTATTGATATGATTTTATTTATTTGTTTGTTAAAGAAAAAAAAGAGTTATATATTAGCAAGGAAAAGCCTAGCATGGAAACTAGCTGGAAGCAGCATTTGGTAGGTTGCCATGGTAACACAGCTTCCCTTGGGAGAAAAGGGGCGTGGCTAAGATGACTGTTGGAGCAGATTCCCTTTTAAAAAGTTGAGTTGCTGTGAGGGTTTAAAAAAGGACAGTTGCAGTTAGGTTTTGGAAAGATTAGGAGCTGTGGAAATCAGCTAAGGACGGCAGCTTATGGTCACTCAGGGGAAAGGCTGGGAATATAAGCTGACCGGGGGAGTTTAGTATACTGTGTTGAAGAGAAGTTATTTAAGAAATATCCATTCAAGAAAGACTACATTGTAACTTAAGATCCGGAACGTTTACTGATTGAAACCATACGCTTATGTACCAAAAATAAACTTGAATTTTGTTATTGTTCATAAAGATAAGTCTCCTTGCCTCTCTGTAAGCCTGTTACCTCACGTTGGTGGCAGTTACCGTACCTATCTATATAAGTTACCGTACTTTCCTATATAAGTTACCATCTTTACTCATTTAAACCCAATCAGTTCCGTTATCCTTCCTTATCCACTAAATCATCCCTGTCATACATTCACACATCCTCCATCCCTCCCTCTCACACGCGCACACATCTCCTGAATTGGAGGCAGCAGTGGGATTTAAGACAAAGATTTCCCCTGCCTGAGTTGAGTACCACAAATTGGGCTCTCTTCAATTGGTGGCAGCGGTGGGATCAAAAGGATTCCATCCCTGTCACCTCAGTCCTCCTCAAATATAAACATAGGATTTCAATGGAAAGTGTGGGCCTGCTACTAGCCAATGAGATAGTCAAGTTAATTAGGATTGTTGTTGTTGTTGTGTGCTTCAAGTCATGTCAGACTTTGGCCGAGCCTAAGTCTAAAATTAATTATTTATTTACTGCATTTATTTACTACATTTATATCCCACCCTTCTCACCTCGAAGGAGACTCAGAGCAGCTGTATCTACATAAAATATATTATATTATTAGCATAACACAATATTAGCATTATATATTACTATATTGAACTATACCACTATACTTTTATATATCTAATATATAACATATAATTAATATTATTATATGATATTACTATTAGTATTATATTGTATAACATAAAATTATTATCAATATTGTATGTATATACAATATGTTATATTATTAAAACTGATATAAAAATATTATATTATAAAAATGAGGGCGGGGGCCAGGTAAATGACCTTGGAGGGCCGCATCCGGCCCCCGGGCCTTAGTTTGGGGACCCCTGATCTAGAGATTTCATTATATTATTAGGTAGTGTATACACGTTGCCTTTATACATAAGATCTGTATGCAGGTAAGAACCTTACAGAAAACTTTTTGTCACATTGGGCAAATATTTTTTTTAAGTGACTAGAAGTTTTTTTAATACCGATTGCTTAATTAGTCATACATATTCAGACTTTGGGAACTCAACACCACTGAGGAAAATTGTATTTTATACACAGGTAAAAAGCTAGATCATGATCCTAATAAATTATTGGAAGTCTACAGGAGTGGAGCAAACATCCTGAAGGCTTCTTGTCTAAAGTTCCTCGACTGCAACATGAAAACTATCATTACAGAATCCATGAACAGTCCTACAGTTAAGACATATTTAACAAAATAAAAAGTAAATCATAAAATCAAGATCTAGAATTGAGAAATTAATTTGTTGTAGGAAATAAACTAATTTTTAAATCAGAAAGATCAGACAGTCTTTGTTTTGGAGTGGACACAATACTGCTCAATTGCAGATATTTTAAAATTCTGGATTCCTGCCTCATAAATAACTACCTGAATTGTTATGTAAGGAGTAGCAAAACATTCCCACCAGGAAACATCATAAAAGCACTTTCAACTTAACTGATTATGGGAATGCAAATCATTGCTATCCCTTAATTATTTGGCTTAAAAAAACAAGTGAAGTATAGTTTCTCACAAAACAAACAGGCAAGACAGCACCTGCACATTTTGCCGTGTTATCTTTAAATGTGATAGATAATGGGGATAATTGTTAAGTTTTCATTAATTGGCTAAAAAAAACATAAACAAGTGCAAGATGGTTTCTCACAAAACCCAGACACAACAGCACCTGCGCGTTTTGGCTCTTATCGGAAAATCTACTAAGTTTAGAAACTTGCCTTCAAAAAAAAAAAGCAACAAGCTGGGAATTTAGACATTTTATATTGATCCAGGCTCTCCCAACTGTATGGACACTCAGAGTGTCCATACAGTTGGGAGAGCCTCGACCAATATAAAATGTCTAAATTCCCAGCTTGTTGCTTTTTTTTAAAAAAAGGCAAGTTTCTAAACTTAGTAGATTTTCCGATAAGAGCCAAAACGCGCAGGTGCTGTTGTGCCTGGGTTGTATTTTTATGAATGTATTCTTAACCTTCCACATTTTTATGCGTCTACGTAGGTGCAATGAATTATTCTTGGGAATATATTCAGATTTACAAAAGATTAAGTCAATAGGCAAGATGGAGTATGAAACACTTCAAGAATGTGAGATCCATGTGTGAAGAAGCAGTTTTGAAAACAAGAGGGAGTTGTGTTTAAAACTTATACACCACAGTATGCCATTTATATTGTTTATTCAGTACCCAAAAGATAAGATTGTTGGATTGATTAACAATAAAGTATATTTCCAGAAAATTGTAGATATCATGAGTATGGATAAAGACATTTTCACTAAGTACTCTTTCTCTATACAACTTGAAAATATCAAGGACAATATGACTGGTGCCAGGGGTTGATGCAATTTCTGCAGTGAACACAAAGATACATAATTTTTCCAGTAATGCTTTCCTTCCTTTCAATAATAGATACATTTCACAAGGTTACCTTGTGCAACTGTGGTGCAGCCTCATGCATTTTCAAATAAACATTGATTGCGTCTGTTCTTTTTGAAGGCTTTTCCGATACAGTAGGAATAAACAGGAAGGATAAAAACAAATAGGTTGTGTGTTGTTGACTTCCAATCTCTTTTATCATGGTATAAAGTCTTTATTTTCTTCCAATTTCTGTATATAATCCATTCTTTATAAGGACTCAATAATGTTCCTATATTCTTCTTTAATTTAGATTATCATTTTCATCTTTTCTTGTTTCAAATAGTCTTTAAATAAAGTCCAATCTGCTATTTTTTTCGGGTTGCCTTGGTAGTTTTTAAGATGATATGTTGGATTATTTTCCCTCTTACATTAGTGGGAATACTCTGTGAGAGCAATTCTACATATGTGAAGGAAATTGATTGAGATTACAGGACTGCTCACCAATAACAACATTACATCTACTAAGAAGTGACAAATGTTCACCTGCAATGCCTTTGTAATTGGTTGGTATAATGTCTTCGTTTCTAAATTTTGCCCCTTGGAGTTTCAGACGAGTGTTCACTACCCAGAGTGGAGTGGTCAACAAGACATTCACAACACCTATTGCAAAACAAACAAGATAAATAACATTAATAGCATTCACTATATAAAATAGTTAAGGCAATACAGAAAAGTCCACTCCCACCCTACAAAAACAAAACCACAAGGGTACTGTGTTCTCTGTGGATTCTCACATGTTGTTGGACCGTTTCCCAAATCCTTCACTACTGGCAATGGCAAATGAGAAATCTGGGAGTCGAAATTCAACAATATATATATAGGGAATCAAAACTAAGAATCATTCTATACAACTCCCCTGTTATGTCAGCTCCACTGGCTGCCAGTCTGCTACGGAGCACAATTCAAAGTGCTGGCTTTAGCCTTTAAAGCCCTAAATGGTTCTGGCCCAGCTTACCTATCTGAATAGATCTCTCCCATGAACCATCTCAGAGATTAAGATCATCCAGGGAGGCCCTGATCTCGGTCCTGCCTCCTTCGCAGACACAACTGATGGGAACGAGAGGCAGGGCCGTCTCAATGGTGGTCCCTCGGCTATGGAACACCCTCCCCAGCAACATTAGATCAGCCCCCTGCCTCTTAGCCTTTAGAAGAAAGGTAAAAACTTGCCTGTGGGATCAGGCTTTTAGTGAATAGGGCAATACAATGACAGCTTTGGAATATATGGAACCACTATGGAAAAGCCTGGTCTACGACTATAGATGGCGTGATTTTTATGAATTGTAATGTTTTAAAAGGTTTAATATATCTGATTTTAATGTAATTAAATTTTTAATTTTTAAATTGTGTATGTTTTAAGGAATGGAATAATTGCCTCTGTGTAAGCCGCCTTGAGTCCCCTATGGGATAAAGAAAGGCAGGGTATAAATAGAGTAAATAAATAAATAAATAAATAAATATAACATGCTTCCATCAGGTGTTCATTTCAATAGAGTTTAGTATTATTTGCAGTTTCGTGTTTCCACAGTAAGTCCAATAATGTATTCCCTGCAGATATGGGGGTCATACTGTACTCCTGGCTCAATAAGATTTAAACAAGCACTGATTTAACCAAGTCCATGCATTGAATTTATATACTGTAACTGGGGCAAACAATTGGATTTCTCCCATACTTTTACAACTGCAGGAAAAGCAAGCCTTGTTCTAGCTCTTCACCCTACTGGCAGAATTCCATGTGATGTCAAAAAGATATGCTGGGCTGGAAAAGCAAGTTTGTTTCTCCTAACAGTACACACCTTAGTTCTCACAGATACTTTCCCTGGTTGATACAAGACTCCACATTATTCAATGCCTTGAAATCTTGCAGTCATTAATGCAAATCAAAGTACGAAGCTATTGCAGATAAGCCTAATACATCAAGAAAGGATCTGTATATTACATATTATTGGGTATGATTTATTTATATATATTTTTGTTTATTCATTACCTTTCTCTGTGATGTATGCCATACATAGGCAATTTGTCAAGAACATGAGTAAAATCTAAATATGAGACAGCCTCTTGAAATTTCCATTTTATTTAACATAAAATTATTAAAATAATAAATGTTGTAAAAATGTCATTTACTTCAATAAATGTAAAGTAAATGCACCATATTTATTTTTTACAAAGCACACTAGAGCAGAAGAAAAAAATGTAACAAATGTGTTTATCGATTTTTCCAGAGACATGAAATGTAAATTGATGGGGTGGGAGGCTATATCGCATATTAACAGAAAACAAATTTCAATTTAGATATGATCTCCAACTAGCTTCTGCTAAGACCTCTTATAACACAGACACTTTCCTTGCTAAAATCAAGATATTAATAAATCTAAGAAGTCTAGCTATCAATACAAAATTAATATGATTAAAACCTTGCTAACAGAGTCAACATAAATAGCAGAAAGAGGCAAGTAAAAACAAATCTTCAGGCAGATCAGTTTTACCTCAATTATTGGTTTTGACATATTCACAAAAATAGATTAACCCCCTACATAACTTTAAATATACAGTATGTATAGAACAGCATATTTGATAGGATTACCTGCAACCACCCCAAGAATCAAGTCTTTTCCTGTGGTTGAATTATGGCCTTTGACCCAGACAGCTTTTAAGCTGTTAAATGTATAGAAATAGACAAAGTTGGAACAACAAAGGCTGGAGATGACAGGGAACCACCCTCGATATGGTGCCAAGCTAAGGAACAGACATCAGAAGCAAAGTAAAAATTGTGCAATTACTATTAGCAAAAAACAAGACAACAACATTTGCAGCCCAATCCAAACAATACAATCACAGTATCTCCCTGAAAAATAAATGTTTTTCAAGCCCTTCATCACCAAAGTAGCTAAGCATTTCTTAACAACTATGACCGCAGAGCCCTTTTTATCAATGCAATTCTAGCACATTTGAGGTTAAATCTAATTGAAGAAAGTGGCACTTATTAATCAGTAAATGAGCAGAGGACCCACATTTTTCAATGGATAGACAAAGAAATAATAAAGCATACTGTATATTTTGACATATACTTATAGAAAGTTTAAAAGTCAACCCCAAAGACCTGGGTTGACTTATCCACAGGTCAATGTTAATACTGCACGTAAACTTTCATTAAAAAAATCTATCTCCTTCTCTGAGAAGTGGCATAAGGTGAGAACGTAGTCCATCCCAGACCCTAAAAGAAGCATCAGACCCTTTTCTCTCTCTACCATGGCACCAATTTTTACCTTGTGAACGTTTTGATGGAAAAATGGCAACGGGAACAGCAACAGTTGGCACTTCCTCTCAAAGGCTCAGTGCTTCTTTGGGTTCTCCCAGGATGAACTATGCTTTTGCCTTTTATTACTCTATTCAAAATAGATTATGGTTCCTTTTCTAATAAGACTTAATGCTTATTCAGCGGCGAAAGGCTTTTTTTAATGCCTGACTGGGCAAACGATGGTAGCTAGGAGCAGCTGGTCCCTGCTTTCCCTTATCTGTAGAATGATCCTCAACTTCCACAGATCAAGTAGGGCTCCAAATCCATCATTTTGACCCCCAAAGCTAACTTTGAGTTATACACAAGTTATTCAAGGTTATACATGGATATTCAAGGTAATTAACAAAATGCTCAATTCTCACTGAAAGCCTTAAAAGTTTCTATGTAGCTAGAATACTGTCATTTCATCCAATTAAGTGATTCAGCTTGAAACATTAAAAAAGCATAGTGTTGCAGGAACTCAACTGAGTGCTTTCTTTCTATTTCAGTTGATTACACTATAACCAACAAAATTTGACAAAATGTTCTGTTCCTGGTTTGAAGTGTTATATCCTATTTAATTGTGCAGTACTTACTTTGACAGTAGTTGTTATATTGAAGAAACTTTGTTTTTGTGCTTGCCACAAATTATGTTGAATTGGTTGAGACTATGAAAAAAATTCATTGAAAAACTATAGCAAAATATCCCACAAAAACAAAGTTTTTGGAGTTTAATAAACTTTTCCCATGTTTTTAAGATAGAACCTATTAAGAAATGAAATTTATAACCTAGAAACAAAAATCGTGTTACATAGTGTTATGGGTCAAGGAGTGACTCTAGTGGACACTCCTATTACCCACCTGTATTCTCTAGCACCAGGTTACTTTGAAGGGTTTAAAGAAAACTTGTTAAAAATGTTTGTCCATATTTTGTGTATATTCTCATACTATTGTTAATTTTAGTAGTTAAACATTCTTTACTTACAGGCCTTCTTCTTTTATTATCTCCAACAGAACTGTGTGTGTCGTTTTAGATTTGCGTTTTTCATCAACTGGAAGTTAAAACAAATCTTTATGAAAATTTGAAACATCTTTATCTTGTTCTAAATACAGCTTCATACAGTGATGCCAGCCATTTTCCATCTCTAAGCAAGCCAATATGTGGTGAAATTAGGAAGCTGTAGTTTTGATTCTGACCAGTACAAAAGAGATACCTGTGATTTCTGCTTACCCACACGTATTTTTTTATTGTGTCAGATGCAGCTTGAGAACATACTGCAAGTTGCTTCTGGTGTGAGAGAATTGACCGTCTACAGAGACGTTGCCCAGGGGACTCCCAGATGTGTTACCATCCTGCTGAGAGGCTTCTCTCATGTTCCCGCAAGCTAGAGCTGACAGCTGGGAGCTCACCCCGTCTCACAGATTCGAACCGGCAACCTTCAGGTCAGCAACTCAACCTTCAGGTCAGCAGTCCAGCTGGCACAAGGGTTTAACCCCCAGGCATGGGTAAACTAAGGCCCGGGGCTGGATGCGGCCCCCTGGGTGCTTACCTCAGGCCCTCTTTGTTGTCCTCTTGACATAAGGATATGGTGACCCACCGCATCCTTATGCCAAGAAGACAAGGGAAGGAGGCACATAACAGTTGAGAGCCCTCTGGAGTGCTCTCAGCCATTGCATGTCTCGCCCTCCTCCTGGCGTAAGGATAGTGCGAGTGGCCCCATCCATATACCAGGAGAATGGCTCGAGGAAGGCATGCGGCAGGTAAGAGCTCTCTGGAGCACTCTCAACCACCACCTGTCTCACCCTCCTCTTGGCAAGAGGATAGCTCGAGGTTCAGGGGAGGAGTATGGAGGTAGTTGCCACATGTCTTGCCTTTCTCCCAGCATAATTATGGGGTGAGTAGCCCCGTACTTAGGCTAAGAGAACAACCTGAGGATGACCGCTGTCCTGCCCTTTCCTGGCCCTCTCCACCCAGAGTGTGCCCAGCACCCCTTCCTCCTGACCAAGCCTGCAATGAGGCCCCAAGGCAAAAAAGTTTGCCCAAGCATGGTTTAACCCATTGTGTCACAGCAGCTCATACCCACACGTATGCCATACTATGAATTCATTTCAGAGACTAATTTATTCAATTCCAAATCTTTCTTTTCATAACTTAAGTCTCCAAACCTCATATGTATGTTTAAAAATCCCACAGATTATGCTAGAGTAAATTCAGAACATCTCCACGTATGAAACAAGGCCCATCCATATTTCTCTTCCAAATACTAGAGAGAGAGATACAGATACAAAACTATGCTTGTACTTTTAAAATATGTGTATCTTACTTCATGCACATAATTGTCAGAACCCTGCTACTAGAGCCTGGATGTGGCTCTGAGTTTCAGGGTCACTGACATTGATAAGACACCTGCGGCTCAGGACTTGGAGAAGAAACGGCTGCTGGACTTGGCGGGGAATTTGCGCGGGGTTTTACTGAGCGGGAAGAGACTGTTCAAATGAGGGGGAGGGTATATAAAGGAGGGTTGGCCGTAGTATCCCATTCTTGGCTTTTCTGATGTTCATGTTTCCTACAGTAAAAGTTTCTGGTGATATCACAGAGAGTCTTGTGTGTTCATTCAGGAGCGGCTGTGGTGAGCTGACACTAAGCCAAGAATTCGGACACCATCCCGCTGTAGCGGTGAGGTGTAACATGCAAGTGGAGGATGAAGAGCTCTTGGGCGCAGGAGGAGGAAGGTCGGAAAGGGCCACTCCCGAGCCGGACGCTGAGTTCCACCAGCTGGCGGCCCTGGCGTCATCCACCGCTTATGCCCAGCCAAATGGGGTAACCCAGAGGCGTGGAGTGGTGCGGGGAGACAGCACCGGAGGAGAGGAAGGTTCACCTTCCCCAGGCCCACAGAGGATGGTGTTTCTGGAGGAGAGGATGTCGGCGATGGAGACCACCCTGGCAGTGATGTCGAGGGCGATGGAGCGCCTGGCGGTTTTGGCGGAGCCGGAGAGAGGAAGGGAACTTCGGGCTGGCTCAATGTGGGACGTGAGCGTGGGAAGCAGCCAGGGCTTTGCAGACCTTCCAGCACCGAAGGGAAGGGAAATGCGAAAGGAGCCCGGTGCCCGGCCCAAGATCCAAACAAGCCTGACGCGGGTGGAGGAGAGTGACGACGAAGGGGAAAAGCCTCCGAGAATCCCAGCTACGCTCCCAACTGAGACCCTGGTGCCCCTGGCGAATGCCGGGCGTGGCACAGGGCCAAGAGAAGCAGCAGCGGGGCCCACTGGTCCGCAAGGGGGCTTGCGACGGGCGGAGAATTGGGGATTGCCACCACAGGGACCCCTACCGAGACGAGAGGAACTAAGGATCGAGTTTGGGGGAGAGTCCTCTGAACTGGATTTTTTCCTGACCACGGTGAGGGGCTATATGGAGGACAATGCTCACACTTTTAGAACGGAATCCAGCCGGGTACGGGCCATTGGTGCAGTGTTGAAGAGGGGAGCGGCTAGCTGGTACGTTCAACTGCACGCGCGGCGCGACCCATGTCTGGGGTCACTCCGACGCTTTATGGGGGCCCTGGAGACCCGTTTCCGAGATCCACTGGAGCAGATCCGGGCGAGGGAGAAGTTGAAGACCGTCTCCCAGGGGCAGAGATCGGTATCTGAGTATGCGGAGGAGTTCCAATGCCTCGCCGAAAAGGTGCCGGAATGGTCTGCAGTGACAAAGATAGAACTCTTCAAAGAGGGTCTCAGGCGGGAGATCCTCTCCTGGGCGGTGCATCGTGATGAGCCTGACACACTGCGCGGATGGATTCAGCTGGCGGGGCGCATCGAGACATCGCTGGCCCAGGCGAGGAGGCACCGAGGAGGGCTACAGCAGCGGCCGCAGATGAAAGAGGGGAGCCGGAAGGAGGGATCAACCCCAGCCGGGAGGAGAACGGAGCCGACAGGGAACGTGAGCACCAGCAGGAGGGGCTGCTTCGTGTGCGGCCGTTTGGGCCACAGGGCTGCCGAGTGCTGGCAGAGAAAAGGGGAAGGCGGAGGCCCGCCCAAACCAAGAGCCGTGGCAGGGAAACGCGCCGAGGAAGAACCACCGATGAGGCACCACTCGGGGGGGTTGGTAAGTCAGGACAAAGCCATGATAGTGATCCCCATTCAGCTTGAAAGTGGCAGCAAACAAGCAACCTGCAAAGCATTTGTGGATTGTGGATGTTCCAGGAACATCATCTCCCCTGAATTAGCCGAGGGATTGGGATGCGAAAGAACGAACCTAGAATCCCCAATAGCTTTTTCGCAGTTGGACGGATCCACAGCATCGGGATCATTAGCTAAGTACAGTGCCGAAGATGTAAAGTGTAAGATAGGGAGTTGGGAAGGAAAGGTATCATTTGTGATATCACAAATAGCCAGCTATAATGTGATACTAGGCATGCCATGGCTGGGGCAGGCCAACCCGCAAATCAACTGGGAGGATAAGAGCATGATCTTCAGGATGAAGTTGGAAGAAGGGAGCCAGGAAGTGGAGA
This sequence comes from Anolis carolinensis, assembly GCF_035594765.1. Lineage (NCBI taxonomy): Eukaryota > Metazoa > Chordata > Lepidosauria > Squamata > Anolidae > Anolis > Anolis carolinensis. The sequence continues at coordinate 170,656,354 of NC_085845.1, read as the reverse complement.
GGGAGCCGGGGAAAAGGGGGGAGGAAGACTCTATCAGGATAGCAGAACTGGCAGATAAATACCCCCTACCCTTAGTGAAGGACTTGATCGCCCAGTTATCGGAGGGACAGATATTCACTAAATTGGACTTAATTGAGGCCTACCATAAATTGCAGATCAAACCAGAGGACAGGTGGAAGACGGCCTTCTCCTGTGCATTCGGATTATTCAATTATCGTGTGCTCCCCTTCGGTTTGTGCGGCGGAGGTGCCGCGTTCATGCAATTAATCAACGAAGTGTTGCATCCATTGTTGTACAAGGGAGTCTTTGTTTTTTTAGATGACATATTGATAATATCTCGGACTAAGGAGCAACACATAGAACTAGTCAGGGAAGTCCTGCAAAAGTTGAGAGAAGCAAAACTGTATGCGAAGCTTGCCAAGTGCGAGTTCAATAAAGACCAGATAGACTTTCTGGGGTATAGGATTTCCTCCCAGGGAGTGGCGATGGACCCTGCGAAGGTAGAAGACGTGAGGGGGTGGGAAGCCCCCAAAACACGGAAGCAGCTGCAATCCTTCCTAGGGTTCGCAAACTTCTATAGAACATTTATCAAGGACTTTGCGCGCCTCACTTTGCCATTAACGGATTTGTTAAAGACTAAAGGCAGGGGAGAAACAGCCAAAGTGAAGGCCCCAGGGGCCAAACTGACCTGGACAATAGAATGCCAGGAAGCTTTCGAAGCCCTAAAAAAGCGTTTTACTGAGGAGCCTGTCCTACAGCACCCTGATATGTCTAAAGCCTTTGTATTACATTGCGATGCGTCAGACCGGGCATATGGGGCAGTTCTGCTACAGAAAGACGAGGGGGGGAACCTGAAGCCATGTGGCTATCTGTCAAAAAAGTTTAGCGATACAGAAAAAAACTGGCCAATTTGGGAGAGAGAAGCCTTAGCTATTCTAAAAGCACTAGAGTGCTGGAGACACTTTCTGGAAGGAAGTGGAACACCGTTTGAGGTGTGGACTGATCATAGAAATTTACAGTATCTAAGGTCCCCTCGTAAACTATCGGCGAAGCAAATTAGATGGGCCCAATATTTCAGCCGTTTTGATTTCAGACTCAGATTCTTCCAGGGGAAACATAACATACTCGCTGACGCTCTCTCTCGGATGCCTCAGCACGGGGGAGGAATTCAGGAATCTGAAGGGAGCCTATTCCTAGATAAGCAATGGGGCCTGGCAGTACTAACTCGAGCACAAGCGGCCAAAGAAAACAAACGTACTGCCATTTCCACGGGGGGAGGAGAAATATGGGAGGAAGAGTTGAAGCGAGCGTATGGAATGGACAAATGGTTACAAACTAACAAAGAAAAGGGAGAATTGTGTGGGGATTTGGTGTTTGTAAATAAGAAATTGTATATCCCTGAATGTTTAAGACGAGAAATGTTAAGGAAGTACCATGATAACAAAGGTGCGGGTCATCTAGGCCCCACCAGGACTATTAAACTGTTGGCCAAACAATGCTGGTGGCCCGGAATGAGGAAAGACGCCAGGGGGTACGTCACGCAGTGTGAATTATGTGCAGAGGGAAAAACACCACCGGGGAAGCCCCAGGGGCTATTGCAGAAGGTGGTGGAGCCCATGAGGCCATGGGAATGCGTGGCCATGGATTTTGTAGGCGAACTACCCCCCAGCAGAGGCCACAGATACATTTGGACAATATTGGACCTATTCTCAAAACAGGCACACTTTGTGGCCCTGCCAAAACTCCCTTCAGCTGAAAAACTTGCTGATTTGTATGTGAAGCATGTATATCGCCTACATGGGTGTCCCGACAAAATAATTAGCGACCGGGGAGTCCAATTTACTGCTAAATTTTGGGGAAAATTCTTACAGCTGTTAGGAGCAGAAAGGAACCTGAGCTCGGCTTTTCATCCCGCGACCAACGGGGGGGTCGAACGTACCCAACAGACACTGTGCCAATTCTTGAGGATGTACACCAATTATAGACAGGATGATTGGGCGGACCTTCTACCGTTTGCTGAGATGGCTTTTAACGGGGCCGTACATTCGGCCACAGGTCGTGCCCCATTCGAAATAGTATACGGACAGGAGGTGGCACCTTTCCCCAGGCTACCCGAGTGGAAGGAAGGGGAGGGCCAGACCGACGAGGAATGGCCGGCCAAAATCAAGCAAGGGTGGCAAACCGTGGTAGAGGCATTGCGGGAAACACAAAAGAAGTACAAGCTCTTTGCGGATCGTAGGCGCCGAGAGGGGGACAAATTGGGCGAAGGAGATCTGGTTTGGCTGAGCACAAAAAACCTAAAATTGGGATTCCCATCCAAGAAATTGGCTCCACGCTATATAGGACCATTCAGGGTAGCAAAAAGAATAAACGAAGTGACCTATGAGCTGAGGCTACCCAAGGACCTAGGAAAGGTACACCCGGTATTCCATTGCAGCCTGTTAAAAAAGTATAAAGGAACTCTGGACGGCGGAGAACAATAGTTGTGTTTAATCTTTTCCTTCCAGGACGAAGGGGAGGAGGACGCCATGTCAGAACCCTGCTACTAGAGCCTGGATGTGGCTCTGAGTTTCAGGGTCACTGACATTGATAAGACACCTGCGGCTCAGGACTTGGAGAAGAAACGGCTGCTGGACTTGGCGGGGAATTTGCGCGGGGTTTTACTGAGCGGGAAGAGACTGTTCAAATGAGGGGGAGGGTATATAAAGGAGGGTTGGCCGTAGTATCCCATTCTTGGCTTTTCTGATGTTCATGTTTCCTACAGTAAAAGTTTCTGGTGATATCACAGAGAGTCTTGTGTGTTCATTCAGGAGCGGCTGTGGTGAGCTGACACATAATAATGTATCTGCGTGTATATATGCTTGCCAATTTTCTGTCAATTTATGGTAATCCCATGAATTCCATAAGGTGATTTTTCCAATTTCTTCCTTTAAAAGGTCTCCCATCCAAATATTAACCAGAGATAACTCTGCTTTGCTTCCAAGATCAAATGGCATCTGGAGCCTTTAAGATACTTGTCTAGCAGATACCTAGGACTACACTTACATGCATCTTACTTCATGCACATAGCAGTATGTCTGCCAGACATTTGTGTCATAAAATATCTTGATTATGTATGTACTGCAACAGAGACATTACAAGAGCACAAAAATCAAGATATTAAATATCAACTTTTCTCTATAACAGTGTTATTAAAATCCACCAGTCAGGAGGAAATACAGATATCAAAACTAAGAACTGGAAACATTTCTAAGTGCCAAGGATTTTTAATACTCTGAAATTATCAGACCCATGGAAACAGGCCATGTTTAAAAAATTGACTGATATATCAAATTGAGAAGCTACATGCTGTGCCCAGCACTAATGACTATGCATTGCTGAAAGACCACCATAGTTTCTTTGGAAACCATTACATTAAAAAAAACTTCCTTCAGACACAAGGGAAATTCTTTTATATGTCAAATTGCAGATTTTAAAATTGCCTTATAATTGACTTTGGACAAAGAGGACCTTGTTCAGCAAAGACATTTACTGGGTTGAGCAATAAAAAAGCCAGTAGTTCACATCCTAACCTATTTTACCAGATATAATAAGCAGAACCATGTATGTTGCTTTGAATGCAGTAAAGCAGTGGTACTCAAAGTGGTGGTCCCTGGACTAGTGCTAGTATCTGAGTCATCTACACCTGATCCCAAGACAGCTTCAAAGAAATAATGGCAAAAAATGAGGCCAAGAAGCACAAATATAGTATTGATTTCTGATGTGTGGGGAGGGGTTTCAGTCTCCCATACAAAGTTGCCTTGCAGACACTGCCACAAAGGAATAGCAGCATATAAGTACAATAAATAACAAGATGATAACATGAAGATTTCATAAAGGCTAAATATAATAGCATGTACTTCCTCACCTTGAAGCCTTAGTCTAGCAGTATCCAGAGGAAAAAACACAGTCATTGCAGTCATGCTACCCTAAAAAGTTTTAACAAAGATTGTTAGTGTTAACAAATCACTGGATTTTGAACATATATAAAAAGGTAGAAAAAATTAAGGAACTTGCTAGAAAGGATTATTCCATATATTTCTGCATCTGAATAAACTTTTAATAAAAAGAATAAATCTTCTGCAAAAGTAATTATTTGTTTCTTAAACAGTAATAACGGCTTTAATAAAAAAAGTAGAACTATGACAGTATAAAAATACTCTATTAAGCTAAGTTAGGTTTCAGTGTGCTAAATACTCTATTAAGCTAAGTTAGGTTTCAGGTATTTTTCATAAATCAGGAAGATTCTATTTTGGAAAGGGCTTCTAGGACATTATCGGCTAGCAAACCTAATATACAATGAAAATACAGAGTTACAGACTTAAAGAATCACAAAATTGCAAAGGTGGAAAAGACACCAAGGTGATTTAGTTCAAACCACTGCCAGAGTAAGCTGAAATATATAGCTCAACTATATGGTCACCCCCTCCCAGCTCTCTTTAAAAACACAGCAAAGGAGAATCCACCAAACATGTCAGGTAGTCTGTTTCACTCTCATTTGGTTCTTATTGTCAGGAAGTTCCTCTTGACCTAGTGTATAGTAAAAATGTCTTCACCATTTAATTCTACTGGTCTTAGTCCCACCTAGTGGAAGAGCAGAAAACATTCAATTTTCAGCATCTTTAAATATGTGAACATAGCTACCATATTGCCTCTTCTTGCTTCTCTAGATTGAGCATACTAACTTGTTGACATATTTCTTAGGCTGTAGTGGCCAGAATTTAGCAAAGTACTCCAGGCGAGATCTGGCCAAAGCAGAATAAACTGGCAATATTAATTTTATACACTTCACCTTCTGCTAAAGTAGCTCAATATTATATTGTGTTCTATTATGATGCTTTGATTCCTTTCAAATATCCAGCACCAAAGTCATGTACCACCACCATTCTAGAATTGTGCTTTTGATTTTTCCTGACTAAATATGGAACCTTTTACTTCTATTTCAATTCATTTTGTTTGTTTTGGCCTAGTTTTCTAAACTGTTAATCTAATCTTGAATCCTGATTTTGTTTTTTAGTTATTAACTTCTATACCATATTTGGAGTCATCTGCGAATTCCATCTTCATTGCTATGATACTTCATTTTGTTGATGGGAAGCTTCCTACCAGAGTGGAAATCATCTATCGGACAGATGGCAAGATATTTAACCTCAGCAGACTGAAAGCCAAAACCAAGGTCACAACAACACCTGTTATAGAACTTCAATATGCCGATAATAATGTAGTTTGTGTGCATTCAGAAAAAGACATACAAGTCACTCTAAACACCTTTGCAGATGAAAAGCTTGGTCTCTCATTGAACATCGACAAAACCAAAGTGCTCTACCAGCAGTGGCCAGCCAATCCCTTTGCAATGGCAGAAAATACAGCTTAATGGTGTAACGTTAGAAAATGTTGACCATTTCTGCTACCTTGGCAGCCACCTTTCCATATTGACACTGAAATACAACACCGCCCGAACTCTGCGAGTGCAGCATTTTTCAGAATTAAGCAGAGAGTGTTCGAGGATCGAGACATCCATAGGGATACCAAGATGCTTGTTTATAAAGCTATTGTCCTCCCAACCCTGTTATATGCTTGCAAAACATGGACTGTCTACAGACAGCACACTCAACTACTGGAACGATTCCACCAGCATTGCTTCCAAAAAATCCTGCAAATTTCTTGGGAAGACAGGCGGACAAATGTCAGCGTGCTGGAAGAAGCAAACACCACTAGCATTGAAGTAATGCTCCTACGCCATCAACTCCGCTGGACTGGCCACGTTGTCTGAATTCCCGATCACCGTCTCCCAAGCAGTTACTATACTCCCAATTCAAGAATGGAAAGCGTAATGTTGATGGACAGGAAAATAAATTTAAACATGGACTTAAAGCTAACCTTAAAAACTGTAGCATAGACATCGAGAATTGGAAAGTCCTGGCCCTTAAGTGCTCTAGCTGGAGGTCAGCTGTGACCAACAGTACTGTGGAATTTGAAGAGGCTTGAATGAAGGGCGAAAGAGAGAAACGGGCCAAGAGGAAGGTGTGTCAAGCCAACCCTAATCGGGACCACCTTCCAACTGGAAACCGATGTCCTCACTTTGGAAGAACTTGCAGGTCAAGAATAGGGCTCTACAGTCACCTGTGTACCCACCGCCAAGACACTACACTTGGAAGGCCATCATACTCAGACGAGGGTTCGCCTAAGTAAGTAAGCAAAGGTAAGAAAATATGCTAATTTCTACATAGATTACCAAAATGTTTCAATCATAAATCTAGGGAATAGATTGAGACAGAGCATGAGCAACCTTTTAAAAGATTTTAAAACTGAGTTTTGCAATCTGAAGTAAGTGGGCTGAGATAGCAAATCAAATTCATCCTCATTCCTGCTCCACCTTTACAAGTCTGAACAAAATATACAAGTGACAAGTCAGTGAAATAATAAGTGAAAAACAATGTGTCTTCTCTATAATATTGTAGCTTTACTAATTAACATATTTCCTAAGATCAGCAATCATTCCTACCAGTGCTTCAGAATACTGGTTTCAAAATGGCCAGAAGCAAAGCATTAGCCATGTAGCATGAATTATGTTATTTCTGTAATGTTCAATAACTTTTGGTAAGTATATTGTTTAATTACATTTTTTGCAAATGTCTAATAGACATGTCAGCCTCAGTTCATTCACAGGTACATAAAAGGCCAACCAAAACATTGTCATTTGCTCTAATTGATTTGGGGTCAGCTAGAAGTCTTCTCCCTCAAGCTGATAAATAATCATACAGTCAAAATATCTTACTGTGGACACATTCAGAAACATCTCAAATTACCCAGGTACCTATGAAATCCATCATGACACCAAAAACAAGTCCTGGACCAGACCGTTATTGTTCATGAACTTACATTTGGTTTCGAAAGCACTTGAAACAGCAAGTCATCTAACAGATAAGGACTCTTGTCCAACCATGTGCTTTGCACTGTGAGCGATATATTTGAATAAAACCTATGGTATATTCATTACTAGTGAGAACTCTTTTACAGACAAGACATACATTAAACAACTGAATTTAAAATGTACTACAATTCAAGAGAGAATGTGTACCTGTGTCCCCCCTGCCCCCAAATTACAAATGTTTAAGGTAGGGAAACACTGCTGTTATACAGCACAACAAAGTGCCACTGTGACAATCACTACAAACACTCTTCCCATATATAGGACAAATTTGGGCTGACTAGTTCCAGCCTAACAATATAATCATCACATAAATAAAAAGGACGAACTAGCCCAAACTAAATGTTACCTGCTTTGAACAAATTCTTTAGTACTAAGGTTTCAAACAACAATTTACATTTATTATTTTAGCTAATTAACATAGTATTTGTTTATGAAGGTCATCAGTTCAGAACAATGTATGTACAGGGAAGAAGAGCAGGAATCTGTAAAATTCCAAGAAATGTACTACATATCTATTAATGGAGAACCTTATGTTTTTCAGAACCCCAGGAATCAAAGTTCAAATACAAAGAATGCATTTGTAGCCTTTACGACTGTGAAGATAATTTCAAGATGTGTAGCAATTTCTAATAAAAGCTGAGCTATCAGAAAGTTTTGCTCCGATTCCTTAAACAATATGGCAATTCAGAAAGATCTCACTTAATCAAACCAAGCTGCTGGTAAAAAAACCCTCTACATTCTACAAGCAAAAACTACATCTGCGCCAAAAAAGAACACAGGTGGTGGCCGCTTTGGTACACTTTGCCTTCCTTTGGAGGTTTACTAAGTAAAATCAATGTTTAGAAACACATTTACTCAGTATTAAGTATGTGTTGTTCTAGCATTAAAACTGATCTTTGTAATATGAAAATTTTGAAAGTATGAGATGATCTATATTGAATACTAATATATTATGGTAAATTACCTTTATTTATATTTTTATCCTGCCTTTTCTTAAGGCAGCTAAGAAGCATAACAAAAGCATATTAATCACAAATTAAACATAACATCAACACAAATGATACACACTAAAATCATAATCAATAATGAAACTAGTTCAAAAGACCAGTGTGAAAAAATGTTTTAACTCTTCTCTAAAAAGCAGTTAGACAAGGAACTGACCACAACTCTTAACTGAGAGTATTCCACAATTGGAGTAACACAGGAAAAAGCCCTCATGGATCAAGTGGGTCCCCACAGGCAGTGATACACTCAATATGATGTCTATGTATATACTGCTCTGCTTAGGAGAAACAACCTGCTGTTTCACATTTTTGTTCAATGTCTTTGCTACCTTTGGACACTGCCTTTGCAAACAGTCTGTAACAGAGGTTGTTAAAACTGTGCTTTACAGACCATGGGGAATCTGGAAATTCCGTTTAGATGACTGACCAGCAGAAACATTTCATAGAATCATAGAATTGTAGAGTTGAAAGAGAGCTCACGGGCCATCCAGTCCAACCCCCTGCAAGCAGCAGGAAAATCTCATTCAAAGCACCCTCGACAGATGGCCATCCAACCTCTGCTTAAAAGCCTCCAAGGAAGAAGCCTCCATCACACTCCGGGGCAGAGAGTTCCACTGCCGAACAGCTCTCACAGTGAGGAAGTTCTTCCTAATGTTCAGGTGGAATTTTGATGTTGAGTGCTTTCAAGTGTTTTTCAATTTATGACAACCCCAAGACAAACCTATCACTGGGGTTTTTTGGGCAATTTTTTGTTCAAAAGGATTTGCCTTTACCTTCCTCTGAGGTTGAGAGAATGTGACTTGGCTGGGTTTCCATGGCCAAGCAGGGGTTTAAACCTTGTTCTCCAGAGTCATAATCCAACACTGACAACACTATTCCATGCTGGCTCTGTCCAGTAAGGGTACAGAACAGTTGAAATCTCCCTACATGGCCTGCATTGATGTATTTTCTGACATGTTTTCTGTATGTTTCAGCTGGGGATAGCTTATTAATTGGCTGTCTCTGGGTTGACCCAGAACCCCATGTTTTTCATAATACTGTGCTGATTTTGATGACAATGCAAACACTGAAGAACAAAAGGCTTCTTAAATTGTTCGTCAAGACTAATTTTAAGTGGTGAGACTGAATATAGTGAGAACTGTTGTTTTTGAGTTTCACACTTGAGCTGTTTTCTGGCTACAGCCATGCAAAGTATCCCCAAAGTCCAATGGTGTCTGTAAAAATCTCTCCTGTATAAAATTCATCTATTCTGTCAAAACATCCAAGTTTATTATAAAAATAGCTGCAGATCAAAAGATAAATAACAAGAGAGAAAATGTGTTTTTTTAATCCTGGCATCTCAACAGAACAGAGAAGGAACTAATTCACGGTGGCAAAAAATATTGAAATGTCCTGATTTTCTTTGATGTACTAACCACTGTTGTTTTTGAAGATGTGCCAGTATATATCATTGTCATCCTCATCAATTAACATAAGATTTTACTCCTTAGCTAAATGCATCAGTTTTTGCTATCACAATATGCTCTGGTACACTTTGAATACCAAATATTTCTGTGCATCTATTTATTGCAGATCATTTCATTTTGGGCCAATGTCTTATGACATCAGCCAGGGATGTTCATTATCATACTTTTGCAGCCATTTACAAAGAGTTTTACTCTTTGCTTAATATGTCCCTTGTGCCAACTAAAAACACTGATACCACTATACCAGTTTATAATAATAGTCATACAGTTCTATAGATTTTTTTTAAAAAAAATAACAATTGTAATGAGACACTAGGCATAAAGAAGACCACAAAGGCAGAAATATCTGAGGGTAAAATAATTAAAGGTGGTTTGACACAATCATGCCAAATACCATATCCCAGGTCACAAGCAAGATGACCACAAATAATAAAAAAAATAATGTTATCTTTTTAAAAAATATTTTTAATAGTCTGGAAACTATTCAGATGAAGAAGCATCACAAAATGCTACTAAATGGTTCAACACAAATCACCAATCTTGATGAGTCCTGACAGAGAGAGAGCAAAGTGAGTACAAACCTGCCATCTCAATATGCCAGAGAGGTATTGAGTACAACAAAAAAACAGTACAAGCAACCTATTACTAAGTGAGTAATAATATTCGTGTCATAACTGGGACAAGGGTGCAAACTGAAACGCTCTTCAAGCAGTAACTGTATTTCCTCCTATCTCTGTTTTTTTCCCCTTTCTGATTAAAAGGGCTGACTTTTCCTGGAGAAAAAACAAGGCTAATAATGTTCAATACCCAACAGAAAAATTGAACTTTTATCTTCAAGCAGACACAACTCTCAATGCCCAGATTGGCAAAATGTATTAATAAGGAAGAACACATAAGTGAGCAAATCTGTTGATAGACTGAAAGGCTGCAAGAGTTTGCTTTTGTCTGACTTGTTGGGAAGGGCAAGATTACACTCTTTCTCTCCCTCCTACTGGGTTACTGTATACATTCATGTATAAGTCAAGGTTTTGGTCCAAAATTATGGATTTTGATACGACCTGTGGATGAATCAAGGGCAATTCTGCAGAAGGGGAAAGCACTAACGGTGCCTTGTAAGACCTGCTACCCTTGGCCACCACTGTCATTGCCATTTCCCCATCCAGGCATTCAAAAAGCCAGATGTGGCACCTTGGCAGAGAAAGAAGGGGTCGCTGTTTCTTTTAGGTCCTCTATGGATGAACTAAGCATTTGCCTCTTGCCATTCCAATTGTGAAGGGAATAGATCCATTTTTGGTAAGAATTCATGTACAGTACTTAAACATTTCTGGAGAAAAGTCGACAAAGATTTTGGAAGACGATTTCTTGCCTAAATTTTTAGACTTATGCCTGAGTTTCTACATTAATTGAGCATAAACTACTTTTCCTGTTTGAACTCAAGTCAAGCCAGATCAAATAGGGAAGATGGAGGAAGGTATGGGAAATTTGACTTTATGCTTGAGGCCTTAATAATACCAGTCAGTATTGCATCCAAGAGAACCAGTATGGTGTAGTAGTTTGAGTGTTGAACTATAGAAACCTGGGCTGGAATTCCCAGTTGGCCATAAAAACTCACTGAGTGATAGATTCACCTTAGGGTTGCTAAAAATCCAAAATGTCTGAGAATCATAGTGTTGAAAGAGAGCCCAAGGGGTCATCTAGTCCAACCACCTGCCATGTTGAAGACACCCAACACAGAACTGCATTCAAGGAAGTGGGTTTGCAAAAGCTCTTGTGAAAAAGGAAATGGTAAATTGGAGGGCATGCAACTAAGTGGTAACCATCTCTGCTTAAAAACCTCAAAAGAAAAACACTTTGCCACACTGCAAAGCAGCATGGTTACATAACTACAACCCTGAGAAAGCAAACATCCCATTAAAGTCCAGTTACAGGGTCAAGGGAGGTACTACAAAATAAGAGCAGTTTTGACACCATTTCAACTGATGGAGAATTCTTGGATTTGAAGTTTCAGAGAGCTCTGGTGCCACAAACTAAAAATTCTATAGCATTGGGCCAGAATAACTAAAAGAGGCATCAAACTTCTGTAATTCTGGACACAATCTGCCCATTCATAGAATCAGAGAGTTGGAAGAGACCTTGTGGGCCATCCAGTCCAATCCCTTGCCAAAAAGCAGGAAAATTGCATTCAAGGTATCCCTGACAGATGGCCATCCAGCCTCGGCTTTAAAGCCTCCAAAGAATGAGCCTCCACTACACTCTGGGGCAGAGCATTCCGCTGCAGAATAACTTGAACAGTGAGGAAGTTCTTCTAATGTCCAGGTGGAATCTCCTTTCCTGCAGTTTGAAGCCACTGTTCCGTGTTCTAGTCTCCAGGGCAGAAGACAAGCCTGCTTCCTCCTCCCTATGACTTCCCCTCACATATTTATACATGGCTATCACGTCTCCTCTCAGCCTTCTCTTCTGAAGGCTACAAATGCCCAGTTCTTTAAGCCGCTCTTCATAGGGCTTGTTCTCCAGACCCTTGATCATTTTAGTCGCCCTCCTCTGGACACATTCCAGCTTGTCAGCATCTCCCTTCAATTGTGGTGCCCAGAATTGGACACAGTATTCCAGGTGTGGTCTGACCAAGGCAGAATAGAGGGGTAGCATGACTTCCCTGGATCTAGACACTAGACTCCTATTTATGCAGGCCAAAATCACATTGGCTTTTTTAGCCGGAGCATGAGATTGTTGGCTCATGTGTAACTTGTTGTCCACGAGGACTCCAAGATCTTTTTCACATGTACTGCTGTCAAGCCAGGCGTCCCCCATTCTGTATCTTGGCCTTTCATTTTTTTTCTGCCTAAGTAGAGTATCTTGAATTTGTCACTGTTAAACTCCATTTCTTTACTTTCGGCCCATCTCTCTAATCTGTGAAGATTGTTTTGAATTTTGCTCCTGTCTTCTGGAGTATTGGCTATCCCTCCCAATTTGGTGTCCTCTGCAAACGTGATGATCGTGCCTTCTAACCCTTCATCTAAGTCATTAATTAAAAGATGTTGAACAGAACCGGGCCCAGGACAGAGCCCTGCTTATGGCACTCCACTCGTCACCTCCCTCCAGGATGAAGAGGAAACATTGGTGAGCACCCTTTGGGTTCGTTTCCTTAGCTAATTACAGATTCACCTAACCGTAGTAGTTTTGCCTAGCCCGCATTTGACTAGTCTGTTTGCCAGAAGGTCATGGGGGACCTTGCCAAAGGAAGCCCCTACTGAAATCCAGGTACGCTACGTCCATAGCGGTCCCTGCATCGACCCAGATTGTATCGTACATTTGTCATCCGCTCTTCATTATGGAAAAAAACACACAAACAAGCAAGTGATCAATTCCAAAGAAGCTGCTATTCTTCCTACCTGACAGGCCATGGAATTAATTGCCTTAATTAATTGCCAGGGCAATGGAATCATGGAGTTGCCACCATAATTGCCAGGGCAATGGAATCATGGAGTTTCATTGCCACCTTAATTGCCAGGGCAATGGAATCATGGAGTTTGTGGTTTGGTGAAGCAACAGCACTCTTTGGCAGAGAAGGCTGAAGGCTTTACAGAACCACAACTCCCAGGGATCCCACAGCACTGAGCCGTGGCGGTTAAAGTGGTGTCAAACTGCATTCATTCTACTACAGCAGGCATGGGTAAAGTTGGGCCCTCCCTCCAGTGTTTTGGACTTCAACTCCCATCATTCCTCACAGCCTCAGGCCCTTTCCTTTTCCCCCTCAGCCGCTTAAGCGGCTGAGGGGGAAAAGGAAAGGGCCTGAGGCTGTGAGGAATGATGGGAGTTGAAGTCCAAAACACTGGAGGGAGGGCCCAACTTTGCCCATGCTTGCTCTACAGAGTAGCTGCGCCCACTCACAGCAACCGATCTGACAAGGACAGCTTACCACCGCTCCCGCCACGGCGTGGACCAAGCTCTCGTAGGAGAGCACTCCAGCCATGGCTACGCCGCTTCCTCCAACTTGCCCGGCTGCATGGAAAAGAGGGACACTGAAGAGGAGGAGGGAGGGAGGGGCGCCGCCCCCTCAGCGGCCCCGCCCCAGGACACTGCGCGGCCACGTGACCTCCCCTCGCGGCCTCCGACGTGTCTTTCGGCCCCGGCCAATCACAAAGCGGCCTGGGCAGCCGTTGCGAGAATGCGGGGAGATGTCTCGCAAGAGGGTTGCTCTTCCCGCTCGAGCCTTCCGGATTGGTTTTTTTTTTTTTTGGGGGGGGGGGGGGGTTATTTTTTTGTTTCACGCACCCCGCCCGCTCTCTTTTTCGAGATATGTATTACCTCAGGAAGGATGCACTTTGACGCCACTTTAACTGCCTTAGCTCACTGTTATGCGGATTGCGGTCCTGGCCTTTTCTACCAAAAAGGGTACTCCGGTGGCTCAGTGCGTTAAAGCGCTGAGCTGCTGAACTTGCAGACCGAAAGGTCCCAGGTTCAAATCCAAGAAAGCGAAATGAGCGCCCGCTGTTAGCTCCAGCTTCTGACAACCTAACAGTTCGAAAACATGCAAATGTGAGTAGATCAATAGGTACCGCTCCGGCGGGAAGGTAACGGCGTTCCATGCAGTCATGCTGGCCACATGACCTTGGAGGTGTCTATGGACAACGCCGGCTCTTCGGCTTAGAAATTGAGATGAGCACCAACCCCCAGAGTCGGACACGACTGGACTTAACGTCAGGGGAAACCTTTACCTTTACCTTTTTTACTGCTTCACCAAACTTCATGGTGTGGAAATACATCTCACCAGGTTTTTCTTTTTCGTGTCAGGAGTGACTTGAGAAACTGCAAGTCTTTTCTGGTGTGAGAGAATTGGCCGTCTGTGGGGACATTGCCCAGGGGACGCCCAGATGTTTGGATGTTTTTACCATCCTTGTGGGAGGCTTTTCTCATGTCCCATCTCACCAGGTTAAAACAGTGGATGTGGCTCTTAATGAGACATGTCGCATCATCACAGGACGCCCCACACCACTGGAGAAATTATACTGTTTAGCCAGCATTGCACCACCTGACATCCGTGGGGAAGTAGCAGCCAGCAATGAAAGAACCAAGCCAGTGACATCTCTGGGCCATCCCCTGTTCGGCTACCAGCCAGCACACCATCACCTTAAATTAAGAAATAGTTTTCTAAGATCTACAGAGATACTTGCAGGAACACCTCAGCAAGCAAGAATCCAAAAGTGGCAGTCTAAAATCCAGAACCTCAATCTGGCTGACGCCGGATGAGAGACTCCCTCCTGGGCACACAGAAGACTGGGCGACTTGGAAGACGCTGAACAGATGGTGCTCTGGCACCACAATATACAGAGCCAACCTTAAGAAATGGGGCCACAAAGTGAAGTCCACGACATGTGAGTATGGAGAAGAGCAAACCACAGACCACTTATTACAATGCAGTCTCAGCCCTGCCACATGCACTATGGAGGACCTTCTTACAGCATCACCAGAGGCACTGCAAGTGGCCAGCTACTGGTGAAAGGACATTTAGTATAATGACAAGTTATTGTTTTTTTATACTTTGTGTTTTCAAATACATTACAACTTGTACCCGTGGTTCGCTTCTGACACGATAAATAACCAAATGACATCTCCCATAATACAGATGACATAAGAGAGAGATTGGTCAGTAGTTCTTGGTGTTAGAGGCATCTTTACCATGTTTTAAAATTGCCATAATCTTAGTTTTCCTCCATTGTCCGGGAATCTGTTTGCCAAGCATTGATGCTAAAAATTGAAGAAGCCAATGTGTTGGCGAAGTCTCTCATGGCTGGAATAACTGGGTTGCTGTGATTTTTTTGGGCTGCAAGGCCATGTTCCAGAAGCATTCTCTCCTGACGTTTTGCCCACATCTATGGCAGGCATCCTCAGAGGTTGTGAGGTCTATTGGAAACTAGGCTGATGAACCAACCTGGACACAGCATATTATTTGAGAACACAGAAATGCTGAACCACTCTAACAACCACTATGTCAGACTCAATTGATTGTCACCTTGTCGTGGTCAGGGGGCTTGCTTATTCCAATGAACCTGCAGGCGTACCACCAGAGTCATGCACTCCCAGGAGGGGCCGCAGGGGAGGTTCCAGATTAAGCACAATCCGAAGACCTGAAGACCTCCATGGCAGATCAGGCGGAGGATAAAATGGTACATGTTACAACATCTGTGAAGGTGGAAGAAGGCTGCAACAGATTGGGAAGCCACCATCGTCATGTCAACCACACCACTGGTTGGTACCCCACTCTGTGAAGACTGTATGTTGATGGGCTGTGTGCCAACCTCCACAAATTAAAAAAAACTCATGCACAGGCATCTTCCAAGAAACCACCACCAAGACACTACACTTGGAGGACCATCATCTTCGAACTACCATGGATTGCTTAAGAGAAGAAGAAAGAATATCAGACTACATAGAGAAGCCACTGAAATCCACAAGCATTTGGACAATTTCAACAGAAAGGAGGAAACAAGGAAAATGAAAAAAATCTGACTGCCAGTATTTAAAAAAACTAAAAAAATCACATCAGTAAATAAAATACAACACTCTAAAATGGGAATTCCAGACATGAAACAATCAGGTCTAGCTAACACCTCCCAACAAATTATTCCCCCAGGCAGAAATCAGCCAGGCCTTGAGGCTGCAAGGCTTCTTAATACTAATCAAGATTATTCATTGCAACATTCACACTTTCCTCCAGCAGACAAGAGTTCTTTTTCCCACCCTGAACCTTCCACAGATATATAAACCTCACTAGCCTAGTTTCCAATATACCCAACAACCTCTGAGGATGCCTGCCATAGATGTGGGCGAAACATCAGGAATTAATGCTTCTGGAAACATGGTGTTTGATTTCCTCCATCATCTAGGCCAAGTACTTTACCAGTTTTGCATCGTTTAATAACTTCTCTAAGTTCTTTCAGGTTTAGGGGAGATGACAACTGGTGGGTTTCAAGTTCTAGTGCCCTGTTGATTTTCACCTTTACTCTGCTGCAGTTTGTTTTCCCATTCTGAATTAGCTGGTGTGCTATCTGGTCTGGTGTTACATTTGCATGTCCACAGTTGATCAGAGGATCATTATACAGGCATCTCAACAACTGCCAGGCTCTATGACTACTCTTACACATATCAAGATTCTTCACAATCTATCCATGTGAAGCAGGTGAATATAGCACTAGATGAAACATGTAGAATAATCACAGGATGTCTTAAACCTACATCTGCTGATAGACTTTATAAGCTGGCTGGCATTGCGATGGGAAGTTGCTGCCAATTGTGAGATAAATAAGGTTGAACACTGTGAAAGCCACCCACTGTATGGCTATCAGCCTCCTTGATTTCCTTGATTTAAGTCTACTGGGAGGAAACGTTTCATGAGAACCACCACTCTTCTAAATGTTCCTCCAGCAACAAGAATATCCCTGTTGGCAGCAAAATCAGGCAATGTAACTGGATGCCCCCCCCCCTCCCAAATGAGGGTCTTATTCCAGGGGCAAACCAAGAATGGGCAACTTGGAAGTCTCTGAACAGACTCAGATCAAAAGTTAACCTGGCAAAATGGCACTATCTAGAAGAATCCCCTGCTTTGTGCGACTGGAACAGAACAAACAACGTATGTATGCTTGCCTACAATACCCTGCCTCATGCACAGAGGAAGAACTGTTTAAAGCTACAAACAATGCGGTTGCTGTTGCCCATTTTTGGTCTGAAATTATTTAGCTTCTAGGGCTCCCTTCATTTTATCAGTTTTAAACTGATCTATTTATGCAATGCTTTTGACACGAAATAAATAAATCTCCCATGATTCCATAACATCGAGCTATGGATTACAACCAGACACAGTGAAGACGTCTGCCCTTGCACTTTGCTCCTCTGCTGCTGTACGCATGCCCAGCATGGAATACATCTCACCACATTAAAACTGAATGTGGCTCTTAGAGCCCTTCCACACAGCCATATAACCCAGAATATCAAGGCAGAACATCCCACAGTATCTGCTTCGAACTGGGTTACCTGAATCCACACTGCCATATATTCCAGTTAAAAGCAGAAAATGTGGGATTTTATTCAGCTGTGCGGAAAGCCTTAATAAGACATGCCGCATTATCACAGGATGCCTACACCCTACACCACTGGAGAAATTATACTGTTTAGCTGGTATTGCACCACCTGACATCCATCAGGAAGTTGCAGCCTGTAATGAAAGGACAAAGGCATTAAAATCTCCAGCCCATCCTCTATTCCAGTGGTTCTCAACCTGTGGGTCCCCTGATGTTTTGGCCTACAACTCCCAGAAATCCCAGCCAGTTTAACAGCTGTTAGGATTTCTGTGAGTTGAAGGCCAAAACATCTGGAGGCGCACAGGTTGAGAACCACTGCTCTATTCGGATATCAGCCAGCATGCCAACACCTTAAATCAATAAACAGCCCCATCTACACTGCCATATAATGCAGTTCTGTAATGCAGTTTAACTGCGTTGAACTGAATTATATGAGTCTACACTGCCAAATAATACAGTTCAATGCAGTGAAATCACATTATTAAACTGTATTATATGCCAGTTTAAGTGGGATCTGGCTTAAGACAACCAAATTGCTGGGATTTCTTGGCCAGATTTATTTAGAGAGGTTTGCCTTTGCCTTCCTCTGCAGATGGAAGCGTGATTTACCCAATGAGTTCCTATGGCATTGTCAAAGTCTCCATAATCATCAACCATCAATCATCCAATAAATGTTGGAAATAAATAAATAAACCAAGGCTGAGTCTACACCAGAGCTTCCCAACTGTGTGCTGGGATACACTGTGTGCCTGTAGTCCACAGGTGTGTTGAATTAAATATGCTCCCCCCCTTCTGTCCCCAAAAACAAAAGCTGTCTGGAAACCACTTGGAGGAAGCATGTTGGCCACCCCTGGAGGAGGAAAAGAACCTCAAAGGGCATCTAGTCCAACCCACTTCAACCAGGCAGGAAGACGCAAAGTCCTCCCAACAGACAGCCATCCTCAGTTCAAAAACCTCCAGAGAAGCAGACTGTTGGAATCCCAGGCAGTCTGTACTTCACTTTAGTTAGAAGAACCCTCCCCAGACAGCATCTAGTCCAACCCCCTACAGCCAGGCAGGAAATGCACAATTGAAGAACTCTTTGATGGCCATCCAACCTCTGTTAATAAACCTCCAGAGAAGCTTAATTCCTACAGAAGTGGAATACTGGTGCTGTGCAAATGTAGGTACTGCTATACCTCTTATAACTATCCTATTTAAAACCTGCAAATATTTGACACATAAAACCGAGGCACATGTGGCTAAGCAACAATCACAAAGTAATAAAGAGGAAAAATGTATTAATGAGAATGAACACACAAACTAGGAGACCCTAGTTTGAGTTTGCCTGGATTTAGTGCAAGCTACTTTTTGCACTTTGAACTCTTTCGCGATTGAAGTAAGCCAGGATAAAGGAGAAGGAGAAAGGAGGGTATTTTAAAAGCAGCTGGAAAAGTAGTACAACAGATGATTCATTGGGACTATCCTTGACAAATCAGGGCAGTTGGAGAGTATGCGTTTGCAGGGCTCAATGCCAAGCGTGAACAGGAATCAAGAATATGCAACTGGGTGTAGTGACCGCATATTTCTAAGCCAGGTACAAACAGCAATTAAGTATTTAGAATAGATATCGTAGAACCCTCTTTATCCTTACACAAAGTGTGTATATATTCTGCCCTATCTTGTTCTGAAAACCAGTTATGCAGGTAATACTTCATGGAGATTTTTTTTAAATTCTGCAAATCTCTCAGGAAGATGGGGGACAAACACCAACGTTCTGGAAGAAGCCATCAGCACTGAAGCAATGATTCTTCCATCTCAACTTCGCTGGGCCGGTCAGTTCTGAATGCCTGATCACTGTCTCCCAAAGGAGTTACTTTACTTTCAGCTCAAGAACAGAAAACAGAATTTCAGTGGACAGCAAAAGAGATTTAAAGACAGACTTAAAGCTAACCTAATTTTTTTGGAATAAACACCGAAAATTGGGAAACCCTGGCCCTTGAGGATTGTAACTGAATGTCAGCTGTTACCAATGGTGCTATAGATTTTGAAACAGCAATAATAGAGGGCAAAAGAGAGAAAGGTGCAGAGGAAGGTGCATCAAGCAAGCCCTTGTTGGGACTGCCTTCCATCTTGAAATCTGTGTCCTCATTGTGAAAGACCATGCAGATCCAGAATAGGTCTCTACAGTCACTTACAGACCCACCACCAGGGCTCTTCCCTTGGAAGACAATTATAGGCCATGAGTGATCGATCACCTATCATGATGACTTAATGTAGAAACAGTTAGATGGCAAGCACCCCCACTCCTGAAGCTTTATGTGCTGGAATGTATGGTGGGTTGTGGTAATCTCTGAGCGGTTAGACTCAATTTAACCCTCTCTGGGGGAGATTCCACCAAAATCAGCAGAGTAGCAAAAGCAAAGCTTTCAAATGCAACAGTTACTTACACTGGCGAGCAAGAGAAGCCTTTTTAGGATTGCAATGGACTGCAGAGTCTCAATAAAAGTTCAAAAAGTATTTATTCAGGTAAAAGGAACTCCATTGTAGATAGAAAGCCTTGGGAGCTGTCTAGATTACTATAGACTGGATTCTAAGGAAAAATAAGTAAGGAAAAATAACAAACATCTACATAGTTACATCTTGCCAGGAGAGATGGCAGGATGCTGCTTGTTAGTTTGAAGAACAAAGGGAGAAGAGAGAGAACCAAAATGGTTCCAACCTCATGGTCCAGTTTATTGGGGCCATAAAAGACACTCTGACCAATTGGAAGTTAGTGTCCCTAAAGATTCACATTTCTACCAACTTCAAAGTAAGGGACGTGACGTAAACAGGATAGAGTGAAACACAGTAAAGCCTGTCTAGGCATGCTTTGGAAACAGGGAAAGGATTCCCTCAATCTAACTCTATCATCTATCTAACTACATTTGGACTTGAGTAGTCCAGGATGATTTCCCAACAATCCCCTTCTTCAGCCTGGGCTGCTCATGTCCATCAGGTTCAACATCTTCTTCAACTTATCATGAGCATGTCTAGGCAGGGGTTTTGTCAGAATGTCGGCAATCATGTCTTCAGATCTGCAAAACTCCAACCTCATAAATCCTTCTTCGTGTGCATTCTTCACGATGTGGTATCTTGTGTCAATGTGCTTGAGCAATGCACTGATCTTCTCTGTTTGAGTATACTTCAGACAACCTTGATTGTCCTCAAAAACTTGTATTGGTGTTGGTTCTTCGATTCCAAAATCAAATAACATCATATGTAGCCATTTCAATTGTTTGCACGCTTCTGATGCGGAAACATATTCTGCTTCTGTTGAAGATGAAGCTACTACTTTTTGTTTCTGTGTTGTCCAGTCTATCAGTGCATCTCCGTAGAAGAATAGATAGCCGCTGGTAGACTTGCGATCTGTAATATCATTGGCCCAGTCAGCATCCACATACCCTGTCAGTGTAGGGTTGCTGGTGGCTTGTAGTCTCAATTTGAAGTTCAGTGTGCCTTTTAGGTATCTAGCAGCTCTTTTGATTGCAATTAAGTCATATTTGGTTGGTTTACTAGTCTTCCTGCATAGTATCCCAACCGCTGCTGAAATATCTGGTCTTGTGATTCGAGAGATGTACAACATTTTCCCAATTGCCTCTCGATACAAGGTGTTGTCACTCAATGGTTCACTTTCTGAAGTGTTTTTCCAATAGTTCACTTCCATGGGTGTAGTCACTGTATTTGCTTCTAAGAGTCCAAGATGTTTTAGCAAGTCAATAATCTTTTGTCTCTGATTCAGGAGAAAGCTCCCATCTTCTTCTCTTTCAACCTGTATTCCCAAATAATGACTCAAATTGCCAAGTTGTTTGATTTCAACGGTACGGCTCAAATGTTGTACAAGATCATCAAAGTCAGATTTCTGTTGAAAGCAACACACTATGTCATCTACATAGGCTAGAACATATGTCCATCTGTTGTTTTTGAATCTAGAATAAAGGCAAGGATCAGCTTTCCCTTGTGCAAACCCCTTCTCAATTAACATTTGATTTAATTTCTGATTCCAGCATTTTGCTGCTTGTTTTAAACCATAGAGAGATCGTTGCAATTTGCATACATATCCTTTGTGTGCCTTGTCTTCAAATCCAGGTGGTTGTTGCATAAATATCTCTTCTTCTAATTCGCCATGAAGAAAAGCTGTAGCAACGTCAAGGTGTTCAACATTCATTTTTCTAGAGGCTGCAATTGCAAGCAATGTCCTCAAGGTGGTGTGTTTTACAACAGGTGCAAAAACTTCATCATAATCCTCTCCATATTGTTGTGAGTAGCCCTTAGCTACAAGTCTGGCTTTGTATCGCTGTATCTGTCCATTTTCATCACGTTTCAGTTTGAAAATCCATTTACAGCCAACTACATTCCTATTTTCTGGTGGTGGTACAAGTGTCCATGTCTTGTTTTTATGTAATGACTCTATTTCATCTGATGCAGCAGTAAGCCATTTTTCTTTTTCATCCTCTGGAAACTTCAGCATCTGATTCCAGGATGATGGTTCCTGTAGTTCAGCTTCATTGGTAAGATAAGCAAATCTCTGGGGAGGGACCCCACAATTTGTCCTTTGAGATCTGCGTGGTAATTGCTCATTTTGTCCATCGGGTGTCTCTGCACTTTCATCTGGTCCTTGAGGGTGCCATTGATGTTCCTCTGCCATGCCACTATGTGGGTCAATCCTTTCATCGGGTCCTTCGACCTCAGATGTCAGGGTCTCTCCACTGGGTGGCGTTGGCTCATTTCTTTGATCAGCCCTTCTGACCAGCGATGGCAGGACTTTTCCAGCAGATGGCGCAATTGGCTCATTTCCACTCTGCAGACCGCATGTTAAGTCATCAGAGTCATTTCTTAACAAAGGCTCATCAACAGGAGGCTGTAAATTTCTTCCAACTCTTTCATCTATGTAAACCGTCTTTCCTACAAAAATTATATTCTTTTCTGGATCATAAAGTCGGTAAGATTTATGTTCATCAGAATAACCAACCAGTAGGCATTCTTTAGAGCTGCAATCAAACTTCCCACTTCGCTTTTCTCTTGGGATGTACACATAGGCTTTGGATCCAAACACACGCAAATGCTTTACACTTGGAGAATGACCAAACCACAATTCATATGGGGTTACATGACTTTTTGCATTGGGCATTCTATTTTGCAAATAACAAGCAGTATTAATGGCCTCAGCCCAGAATTTACGCTGAATTCCTGCATGGTAAATCATGGATTTTGCCATTATAATCAAACTTCTATTCTTTCTTTCTGCAATGCCATTCTGATGTGGAAAATAGGGAAGAGAATATTGGCGTCTAATCCCATATTTCCTCAATAGATCATCCACTGCTTTATTGCAAAATTCTCCTCCATTGTCTGTCCTCAGAGTTTCTGGCATCCTTTGAAATTGATTCTCAACCATGGCCAAATATTCCTTTAATTTGTTAAATAATTCGTTTTTGTGCTTCATGAAATACACTTTGGTATATCCAGAAAACGAATCTTTGAAAACCACAAAGTACAAAGACCCCCCCAATGATGTAGACATGGGGCCACATACATCACTGGATATGACCTGCAGAGGGCGTTGCGCTTCAAACTCTTTGTCTTTTGGAACATTTGGAGCACATGCCTTGGCCTTTATACAAGTTTCACATATCTCCTTACAACATGAATTTACTTCCATATCTCTACATACTTCTTTTGCATTCCAGACATATTTCTCATTGGCATGACCAAATCTTTCATGCCATAAACGAGCACAATTTCGTTTCTCACATTCTGGTAAGGCTAATCCTGAAAACTTTGGCTCAAACATAACTTTGAATATCCCATGATATTCCTCAGCCTTTAAAACAAGTTTTCCATCTTTCAGCACTTTACATAGTCCATTCTCAAAAACAATTTTACATCCATGACGCATCAGCTTTGCCACAGAAATCAAATTAGTTCCAATGTCTTTACTGTAGTAAACATTGCTGAGAGTTAGATTGATCCCAGAGTCTGCACATGCAAGATTCACTTTGCCTAGCCCTGTACAATTAACTTTTTGACATCCAATTCCTTTCACAGTAGATTTTTCTTTCTCGATTTCAATAAAATAATCCAAATGACAAAAATAATGGTCCGTCGCTCCAGAATCTAATAAGATATCCTTTTCATTAACAAGCTTATTGGTCACATGTAATGCAAGACTTCCAAAGAAATCATTAATTCCTTCTGACTCAGCTGTGTCACTTGGTAACACCAAATTTGCATGCTTTGCAGAGGTGTGCTGACCTAATCTCTCATTTGCATTTTCACTGGCAAAGGACTGGCTTTGTCTTCTGACCTGGGTATTGAAAACCCTAGGCTTTGATCCTTGACTCCTGCTGTGAGAAGCTGTAGAACTAGTTTGATTGTTTTTAGCAAACCAGCAGTCCCTTTGCAAATGTCCTGCCTTTTGGCAGAGATTACAAATCACTTTATTCTTGAGTTTAAATTTGTGCCCAGCTTTCAGAGCCATGCTTTTTGACTGAGATTCAGATTGCATATTATTTTTGGGATCAGATCCATTTCTTTCGAGATATTCAGATTTCAACTCAGCCGTGATAGATTTAAGAGTAAGCTCTTCACTTTCAAGTCTGTGTGTATTACGTAAAATTGTAATAATACTTTTGTAAGATGGATGGATCCCACACGCAACTAATCCTATGCACATTCTCTCAGTAATTGGTTCTCCGCTAGATCTCAATTGATCAACTAGAGATCTTATCTGTTGCAGGTAATCATTCAAATCATCTTCTGAATGCATTTTTGAATTAAAGAGTCTTTTATATGCCAATATAATATCTGCCTCCGACCCTTTACTGTAATTAGTCTGCAAATAGTCCATCATCTCTTTTGCATTAGAAGCATCTCTTACAAATTGAAAAACTCTCTCTGATAGGGAATTTATTATTATGCATCTCACCAAACGATCATCTTTCCGCCACGTCTGGATAGCCTCCTCCCCGGCTCCTTCTGGTGGCCCGCCTTCTTGCAGCACTTTTAGTTGTGCTGGTTTGAGCATGGTTTCCAGTCTTCTTTTCCAGTTCAGGTAGTTCTCTCCATTATCCTGCAGCTTGGGTAGGCTCCAAGAGGTTTCTTTGTTTTGCTCCATCCTTTCAATTTCCAAAAAGATTAAAAATCTCCAAAAATCAAAATATTTGGAATAATCCAGAAAAATAAAAAAAAAAATAAAAATCTTGAAATTAAGTCTCAAATCTTTTGAGAACTTTCCTCTGCTCCTTATTTCAATTCAATCCTTTTAAAAAAACAGGCTATTTCCCTTTTGCTCAGCTTGCAGTGTCTGGGCCCGTAAACCCTTTGTTGTGGTAATCTCTGAGCGGTTAGACTCAATTTAACCCTCTCTGGGGGAGATTCCACCAAAATCAGCAGAGTAGCAAAAGCAAAGCTTTCAAATGCAACAGTTACTTACACTGGCGAGCAAGAGAAGCCTTTTTAGGATTGCAATGGACTGCAGAGTCTCAATAAAAGTTCAAAAAGTATTTATTCAGGTAAAAGGAACTCCATTGTAGATAGAAAGCCTTGGGAGCTGTCTAGATTACTATAGACTGGATTCTAAGGAAAAATAAGTAAGGAAAAATAACAAACATCTACATAGTTACATCTTGCCAGGAGAGATGGCAGGATGCTGCTTGTTAGTTTGAAGAACAAAGGGAGAAGAGAGAGAACCAAAATGGTTCCAACCTCATGGTCCAGTTTATTGGGGCCATAAAAGACACTCTGACCAATTGGAAGTTAGTGTCCCTAAAGATTCACATTTCTACCAACTTCAAAGTAAGGGACGTGACGTAAACAGGATAGAGTGAAACACAGTAAAGCCTGTCTAGGCATGCTTTGGAAACAGGGAAAGGATTCCCTCAATCTAACTCTATCATCTATCTAACTACATTTGGACTTGAGTAGTCCAGGATGATTTCCCAACAGTTGGGACTGCCTTCCATCTTGAAATCTGTGTCCTCATTGTGAAAGACCATGCAGATCCAGAATAGGTCTCTACAGTCACTTACAGACCCACCACCAGGGCTCTTCCCTTGGAAGACAATTATAGGCCATGAGTGATCGATCACCTATCATGATGACTTAATGTAGAAACAGTTAGATGGCAAGCACCCCCACTCCTGAAGCTTTATGTGCTGGAATGTATGGTGGCAGGGCTCACAAAAAAGTGTACTATGGGTGGTGTAAAGAACAGTGGTTTGCCAACTATTCTAAGATCATGGTTTTCAGGAGTATTCCTACATGTGATTGGACTTTGTCTGGCATCTCTTAGAACAGGTGCACTCCTTTAAATATCTGGGGCTGCACTTTGCTGAGAAGCATTTTTAAGCTACCAGAAGCTATGATTTTTCTGCACTAGAGGGAAGCAATCAATAAATCATGTCCTATGGAGAACAGGAGAAGTTACAGCAGGCTGGAAGAAGGCAAATATTCACCCATCTTTAAAAAGGAGGGGTTGGGGAGATTACCCAAACAATAACTGCCCTGTCAGGCTGGCATCAATGCCAGGAAAGATTCTGGAGCAGATAATTAAACAGTCTTTAAGCACTTAGAAAGGAATGGCATACTTACAGAAAGTCAATACAGGTTTCTCAAAAACAAGTCTTGCCAGATTAACCTTATCTCTTTTGTTGATAGTTACAAGCCTGGCAGATGAATGCTGTGGATACTACATATTTAAATTTCAGTGAGGCCTTTTACATGGTTCCTCATGACATTCTCACAAAAAACTAATGTGACATGGACAATGATACTGTTAACCTGATTGGGAATTGGTTGACTGGCCGACAACAAAGGATGCTTACCAATGCTTCTCTTCATCCAGAAGAAAAGTGACTATTGGGGTGCCATGGGAGTCTGTCCTGACCCTAGTGCTATTCAAGATTTTTACCAGTGACTTGGACAACAGAATAGAAGGCATGCTTATCACATCTGCAAATGACACCAACTTGGGAAGGATAGCCAATACCCCCTGAGGACAGGGTCAGAATCCACAATTCTGTCCCAAAATTAACAAAATGAATTTAAACAGTGAGAATTGGATGGTTGACACCTGGCTTGAAAACAGTCCATGTGAAAGGGATCTAGGAATCGTAGACGACCATAAGCTGAGCATGAGTCAATATGATGTAGCAGCCAAAAAAGCCAATGCCATTTCTGGCTGCATTAATAGGAGGGATCAAGGGAAATAGTCAATAGTCAATAATAGTCCCACTCTATACTGCTCTTGTCAGACCTCATTTGAAATAAGACTGGGCACAACAATCTAAGAAAGATACTAAAAAGTTAGAACATGTCAATAGAAGGGCAACCAAGCAGTGGAATATGCTGCCTCCTTGGAGTGTGGTTGTCTCTTCCTCTGATGATTTTTATGCAGAGGCTGGATGCCATCTGTCGGAAGTGCTTTGATGTATGTTCCTGCATGGCAGGGGGTTGGGTTAGATCAGTGGTTCCCAAACTTATTTGGCCTACTGCCCCCTTTACAGAAAAAATATTACTCACCTGCCAGGACACAGGGAGTAGGGCTAGAGGAGGGGGCGGGGCCTTTTCCCAATGCCTGACAGGGCTGAACCTCTATACCCTGCCCCGGTGTTCTAACAAGCGCCTCAGGGGAAGGTATAGAGGCTCAGCCCTGTCTCCAGCACTTGGGAAGAGGCCCCACCCCTCCCCCAGCCCCACCCCTAATAGGTGCTAATAGGTGCCATCACCGCCCCTCTGGATTGCTGCAGCGCCCACCGGGGGCAGTAGCGCCCACTTTGGGAATCACTGGATTAGATGGTCCTTGTGGTCTTTTCCAACGCTCTGATTCTGTGGTTTCATTGTCACTCAAATGCTCTATGGAGGACTAATTGGGGGGAAGAAAGCCTGCTTAGGAAATTTTGCAGAATAAATTCATGCAACAAATTTTGGGCCTTCTCCCAAAGTTTCCAGCGGCTCATGTTAGTTCTGTGATGAGTCTTCCTTCAATTGCAGATTGAATTGATCAGTCTAGTTTGTCATATACTACACACACTTAAGGAACGTTCCCCCAGCAAACTTGGTTGACTAGAGCAACTGATATTTGGGTAGGGCAAAATTGGACCAAAACAAAGGTATCTAATGTTTGCAACATACGTGCTTTCAAGGAATCTGTCAATTTATAGAAACCCTATGAATTTAACAGGAATTGTCTTGGTTACGGAGAATTATCTTCACCCTTTTCACCTTAAAAACGAGAATTTTTATTATCATGCTAGCCAAAACAGAACAGTTGTACTTGGGGCACAAGTTTTCATTTGGTATCCTCAGATCTAGGTCAACCATGCAAGCTACAGTATTTAGACGCTTTTATACCCACCAAAGAACTTTTACAGTAGCCAGATTCCAGCAGATGTCTTCTGTGTAACCTGAGACTTCTAGGTATTCCAATTACTGGGGGGGGGGGGGGGAGTATAGATTGTCATTGATTTTGTTTTCTTGTTCAATGGTTTTTTTAGAGAATTGTAAAAATGGTTTGAAAATAATGTCTAATATTTATTTATTTATTACAACATTTATATCCCGCCCTTCTCACCCAACAGGGTGTAGTAACATTTGTAGTGATTTATTTCTAATACTGTAATGCTAGATGTTATATGCTTTAAGACTTTGCCTACATATAATAAAGTTTACATCCACCCATCTAGTATTGGTGGCTACGAGACTAAAGATTTTTACATCATCTGTTGAGTATAGAATACATGCTGTGCTTCCAAACGCAAATTCACATAAATGCTATGACATTCATGTAGCAAGGCTATCTATTCTTGTATATTATAGAGCTTCAACAGTTAAAGAAACATTATTTTGCAAAAATGAAATAGAAACATTGTTCCTGTTCTACAGAAACTCTACCTACCTACCAACCTGAAGAAATTCATATCCTAAGAAAATATGTAGGAAAGATTTTAAAGTATTTTACAACCCATCTCACTCCCATATGTTCACTTCATATTTTTGCTCTGCCTTTCTCCAACTCAGAAAGACGTTACTCTGTACTATAGGAGGGAATCAGTACTTCAAATACCCTTGAATATCTTATTTCTTCTAGTTACCTGAAGCATGTTTGTGCAAAAATAAACCACAACTTTCTTCAAAACCAATCTTTATTTTTTTAAAGGCAACTAGAAGTATTTTCAGAACTATTTATCAAGCAAAAAGGAAATCATGTTTTTATTTTATTTGACAAAGTAATTAATGCATGAGGGGGGAAAATCTGGCATTTTATTTTTTAAACTCTGTTGTGTTCCTAAACCAGACCAGGTATAATTAAAAACAAAAAACATACATCGATTATGGATTCAGACAAAATTACAAGAGCACAGAACAGGAAACATTTAAAAGTTCAAGAAGAGACCAAGACTTAATTACTGTTACCTTCTCAGCCCTAAGAGCAGAAAATTAGTATAGACAGAAAACTCCCCCCCCCCCAAAAAAACCAGTTTAATTGCATTAGTTATCAATGAACAGTTCAGCAAGGCGTTATTATATTTAAGACCTGCTATTCCAGCACTTTACCTCTCCCTCTTCATAGCTCGACCTGCACACGTATCAATATAATAGTATGACATTAACAGAAAATATAAAACTAGTATTAGAGATTGATGACTGGGATGTATGAAAATATCCAACTGAACGAATGGAGGTAATACCATCAAATCTTAAGGATCTGTTCAAGATATGTAGCCTTATTAGGATTCTCACAATCACAGAATCCAGAGTTTCAACGTTTAACAGACCTGTACAGTACATCTTCATTATGAACTGTTTAAAGAACAAATGCAAAATGATGGTAAGATTCAGTTATTTTTCTTTCCACAATATTAAAAAGTTAAGCCAGGCAAGAATGTTCAAATGTGAAATCAGTACAACAACAAGATTCGTAACCACTGAATTCAATGAAGGTATTAATGTGGATAGAAGCATTTGCTCAAGACATCCTGACAAACCTGTTACTCTGCTAAACATTGATTGTTAAGTTGTCAAGCCTTAATAGCACTTGTACTAATAGTTAAAGCCAAAACATGCAACAGTAAGGGTGTTTCCCTCTGTTGCAGGGATCTGATTTATTAAGAGATTGATTTTTAGCTGTTTTAAGTCACCTTTGTGAATGTAAAAAGTGAATATGAATTATGTACTATTTCTTCTAGTGAAAACAAAAATGCTGAGCTTCGCCTGCTCATGTCAGATTCCAGTTACTGGGAAGAAGAAACTCAACACCATTATTTTAAAAAACCCAATTATCTTCCCTTGCTTCCCCTATTTAAAAAAAATAAACCCAAACCACCCACCCTACACTTTTTGGTACAATCTACTGGAAGCTTATATGTAACGAAATATAAAAGTGAACTGCACTACTGTTGAGTAATACAGAGCAAAGGTGGTGGTGGGGAAGTGTTTTTCAAACAGAACTTGGATACAATCGTGAACTGGCTGCCATTTATTTCTGAAACATGGAGGGAGAATTCTACCCAGTGCACTCCAGTTCTCTTTAGAGACTCAGAGGTACAATGGTTTGTTATTGCAACATACAGTAAATGATCAAGACTTCCCCCATGTCTTGCAACCAAAGAGGATTTTATGGTTGACTTCCAAACTTGGCTGATAGTTTGCCAATGAGATTCATGACTTTGGGGTTATTCTGGTACTTTGACATATTTGCTGGGTTCTGGGCAACATCTTGAAAAGCTGCCATAACCTCTGGATCCTAGAAAACAAAAAGGGAAATATGCAAAATTCTATTAATGTTTTTATCTCTGAATTACCTTTGTATACAAAACGCAAAAGATATTATTTCAGTTTCATCATACATTTTACTCATAAACCCCAAACAGATCTGTACTGAGTTGAAATGAGGGCAGCTGGAGAGATTTGTCAGAAACAAAGACGATCCCAACAGAGAATGAAAAGTAAATGAAGAACAGTTGGGAGCCAGGATCAGCAGGATAAGCTTATGCTGTCCACGTATGGCATCCTGGGGGCAGCTGCTGTGTACTTGAGCCATGAGGAGAGGTGGGTAAGAAATAAAATGATCAGTCCTCACAACCTTTGAGAAGAGAATGCTTCTGCAACAACAGCAACAACAACAACAACAGCAACAATACACTGCTGCAATAGGATCAGGCTGGGTACAATGCTGCTCTATCAACTAGCTCAAGTGTGAACTATTTAAAGTGCAAGTTTCTCCAGCCCTCCTCCAACCACTTAATGCTTCTCCAGTTAGATAGAGGATGATATGTAAACAGGGCCCTTAGGTAGACATATGAAGACTTTGTGAAAAGGAGTGTCTTTTTCACAGACTTTCTGTATATGCAAAAGTGGAAACAGGAGAAAATATACTGTTTGCTGATTATTACCAAGGCAGCAAAAGTATTATACTGAGAGCATTTCTGAAGGCAGCATAAATTGGGTGGAAATAAATGATTGGGCAGCAAAAGAATTGGGGAGAATATTGCTAAGAAACAAGGACAGCACCTATGCAGAATCAAAGGTCCACATGTTTCTCAGCTTTCATGATTGTTCTTATTTGCTTTGTCTCACCTGCATGGCTGCGAGAACTTCAGGATCACTAAGAATTTCATTAAGTCCTGGCATGCCCCCCATCCCAGGCATTCCACCAGGCATTCCACCAGGCATTCCACCAGGCATGCCACCAGGAAAACCACCTGCAAATAAAAGGGATACTTTCAGAGAGAGAAAACTACATTAAATGATACATTTCCTAACATTTCCCCCTTCTCAGGAACCTTCATGTATCTAGGAAAACAAAGAGAAATGTATTATCAGGATCAAGGGCATGTTATAAGGCGGCTTACTTAACTAATTGATTATAGCAATTAATGATTTTCATCTGAAAAGCACTTTCATCTAAAAGAGAATATATTTGATTTGGTGCTTAAAAATTGTGCATTATGGTAAACCTTTGCCCATCTAATGAGGGATATATTTTACTGAGATACCTCCAGCTCAGCCTAAAGTGGGATTTAAGAAGCTGCAAAAGTCTGTTTCAAGCTGGATGAGCTACTGGAAGCAACATCTATCCTTAGCCCCAGATCCTATCGACCATTTCTTGCTATGTGCTATAAGCTATTGATTGATTGATTTATATTCCACGTTGTCTCTGTCAAAAATGTACAATTTAAAACCAAAAGGCATTGAAA
This sequence comes from Anolis carolinensis, assembly GCF_035594765.1. Classification (NCBI taxonomy): domain Eukaryota; kingdom Metazoa; phylum Chordata; class Lepidosauria; order Squamata; family Anolidae; genus Anolis; species Anolis carolinensis. The sequence goes on along the minus strand of NC_085845.1, from coordinate 170,624,620 downwards.
TAGAATTAAATGTAGGGGTGTTAAAAATAGTTACAACCGCAAAATCATTAAAAAGGAATATAATTAGCATGAAAAATTCATCAGCAGGACTTCAATATACTTACATTAAGGAATGGGGTGACAGAACAGATATCAAGAATGACATTTTGCTTGATGTGTATAAGAAAGTGATTCTTAAGTGAGGGAAATCCTGAATCATAGCCAAGCAGCAGTCCACAATCCGAAAACAGTCCCTCAGATGGGATGCTATAGCCAAGAGGACAACTGCTTCTTGGGTATCACTCACTTCACCTCTTAGACCTTCATCTAACCAAATGATATGAGATAAATTCCTACCTGGGAAGCCACCTGGAAAGCCACCAAACTGAGGACCTCCTGCCTGTCGACGTGCCTCTTCCTCCTGCAAAGAATCACAAGAACCGTCCACATACAAGTGGGTAATTTACGAAGATCAGAGGACTACATGGCCCCCAGATGCTGAAAAGCATTTCCCATCATTTTCAACACTCCATGTCCCCACTCTTGACTGGACACTTTCACTCATGCCCTTCACATGCCTAAAATGGCTTCACCCATCTCCTAGAAATGACCTGGGGGTGAAAAAACAACCTTGGGGCAGACTGCAGGCCACATACTGTCCTCTCTTGCTCTACCAGCCTCCCAAGGTGGTGTGTAGAAAATAGAACAAATGGCCTAAGTGGTTATAAATAGATTTTAAGCCCATATGCTCCAGATATTCCAGCAGTCATGGTACTACTTCTGTCAAGCCTAATACAAAACAGATAGCTTTTACAAAATATTGATTCAATCTCTATATTGCCTGTTATTGACTCACATAATTCTAGCAGTGGATTTTAAATTACCCTGATTTTAATTCTCTGCAACTACACACTAAGATAAACACAGGACACTAAAACAGAATTCACATTCACATATTTTGAGGTATAATGTTATAACAAGGTCCTAGTATACATGATTTTTAAGTTCTTACCCTCTGAGCCCTTTCATGTTCCTCCCGGGCTTTCTTTACTCTTTCCATCCTTTCCCTGATTTCTTTTTCCTCACGTTTTCGTTCATATTTTCTTCTGTGTTCTGCAATCTTCTGAGCCTGAAGCACATGAAAGAGAGTATTCATAATAAAGTAAGTGCACAATACTAGCTTCAAACTCTGCATAGTCATTTTAATTAATATATTCTCTACATAAGCCCCTTCCACACAGCTGAATAAAATCCCACCTTTTCTGCTTTGAACTAGAATATATGGCAGTGTAGACTCAGATAACCCAGTTCAAAGCAGGTATTGTGGGATTTTCTGCCTTGATATTCGGGGTTATATTGTTGTGTGGAAGGGCACCAAGTCTCTTACGGTAGACAGAACTGATATACATTATTATTTTTATGTTTTAAATGTCCTCATACAGAATTTACAATCAAAAACAGAAAAAGCAACAATAAAAAGTAGTTCATCAGAAAAAAGTGCAGAAAAAAGCATAAGTACCCACTAGACACCACATCAAAATAAAACAAGGCACGGGAGAGTGGACATGGATCCTGAGTAAGAAAGGTCTCAGATTGCTGACTGAAATATCCTAAAGAATCCATCACAGATTGGTTGTAAAGGAATTCTGCTGGCTATCAATATGTTCCCATTCAAACTGAAGGTGGTAATGATAACATTTAAAGCCCTGATCAGTTTGGGACATGAATACTTGAAGGAGCTATAAAATGCTTTCCTAGAGGTTGAGATTCACTGAAGGAGCTTTCCTTTGTGTCTTATCAGTGGAGCTGTAGAAAAGGGTGCTGTGACATCCCACCTCTGGAATACCACCCCCCCCTTTGAGAGATCTGACTGCCATCAACATTAATTTCATTTATTTAATATCCCACCTTTCTCCCAATCTGGGATTCAACCTCTTAAAAATGGAATACACTAAAAAAAATCTTAGAACACCTTTAAAAACTGAAATTAAAAAGAAAGGAAAACCAAATTTTAAAACAAATTTAAAACTTAATATTTTTAAAAAACATTTTTATTAAGTCATTTTCAATAAGAAATAAAATGTACATACATAGCGGGGGCTTAGTAGGGGGAAAAACTTAATAAAATTTAAACACAACACTCCATTAAAATTCTATCTGCCAAAACATATTTTTTTTAAAAAAAACAAATGAAAAAGTCTTTACTTGCTGGCAGAACAGCAGCAGGAAGAAGCCAACTGGACCTCTCAAGGAGTGGGCTCCACAACATGGGAGCAGCCACTGAGAATGCTCTAATTTGTGATTATGATGGGACAAGTGTAAACCCTTCCTCACATATTTTAAAGCTCAAACATGTTCATACAGGGACATACAGTCTTTCAGACAACCTGGATCAAAGCCATGTAGGCATTAAATATCATAATCAGCACTTTCGATTTCAACCCATAAACAACTTCTAAAGAAAGTGTTTCAGCATCTTTCTGCAAAAACATTCAAAGGCCTCTGCTGATAGTAGCTCAAGGTCTGCCTTATCAAATACTGGCTTAGCTCACTTGCTCCTTCTTATTGTAAATATACGATTGGTTTGTGACTCTTTTTTTGTAAATATTTTTATTAAATTTTAATAACTATCTACATTGAAAATGTGAGAACATTGTTTTAGAGTAAAAAGAAAGATAGAGAAGAAAGGGCTTTATATAAAGAAAAAGAAGAAGAAAAAAGTTTGTTCGATTTCCATTCTTCTTCCTTCCCTTTGATATTCCTAAGTTCATTTCAACAGCTCAATATTCTTTCCCTCTTGTCCATTGATGCTTTTCTGTCCTTATATTTGGAATTCTATTTTCATGTAATTGTCAACTATAGACCAATCGGTTATTTTTACTCCTCTGCGGTTATTTTTTTCAATAAAAAAGTTAGTTTATCCATATCCTTTATTTCCATTACTTTCTGTAGCCAGAGAGTCTTGTCTAGTATTGTTTCTAATTTCCACATTTTTGTAATACCATTCTGGCTGCCGTTATCAAAAATATGAATAGTTTTTCTTTATTTATATCTACAAACTCTTTTTTATCAAATATGCCCAGTAAATAAAGTTCAGGTTTCATTGTGTATTACATTCTTAATATTTTTTGGCATTCCTTGTGGATCATTTTCCAATAACCATTTGTCTTTGCACATGACCACCAAGTGTGGTAGTAAGATCTTTCTTTAATCTTACATTTCCTGCGTCTATTATCTAGATTTTTGTACATCAAACTAAGTTTCTTTGGAGTTAGGTGCCAACGATGTAGCATTTTTAACCAGTTTTCTTTTACGTCCGTGGCATAGGTGTATCTTATTCTTTTTTGCCATACCTCTTCCCATTCTTTTAACTGAATTGGTCTGCCGATATTCCTTGCCCGTTTTATCATTGAGTTTTTCGTTTCCTCTGTTTCTGTATTCCAACTGAGCAACTTGTTGTAGATTTTTGTTATTAGCTTCTTTTCGGTTTGTAATATTATTTCCCAGAAGTCTTCTTTCTCACTAAAATCTTTCTCATTGTCTATTTTGTAATATTCTTTTATTTGCAAATATTTTAACCAAGTAACTTCTTTATATTTTCTTTGTATTTCTTCATGGTCTCTTAGGCGGTGAGTACTTCCTTTTCCTATCAGTAGTTCTTTATATGTGGGCCATTTCATCCACCCCAGCAGTCTTCTCTGATTTGCTTCTAATTGAGAGACCCATTTTGGCATTTTTTCGTAAAAGTGTCTTATATCTCTCCCACACCCTAATCAGGGAGGATCTGATAAAGTGATTACCAAAAAAAAATTACGTTGTAATCTTTCCGTACCAAATGTATGAATGCCACCCTTTCCTCAGGTCAAAACCTTCCAATGTTAATATTTTTACTTTGTCTAGTTTTATCCATTTTTTAATCCACGTCAAGGCACTGGCTTCGAAATAGAGTTTAAAATCCAGCACGCTAAATTCTCCTTTTTCTTTAGAGTCAATCATTACAGTGTTTTTGATTCTTGGTTTCTTCCTCTTCCATATAAATTTCTTCAGCTCCTTATTCCATTCTTTAAAAAAATTATATTTCTAATTATAGGAAGGTTTTGGAAAATATAAAGCAATTTTGGAAGTAGATTTATTTTAATTGCGGCAATTTGTCCCAGAAGTGATAAATTTATATTCTTCCAGTTGTCTAATTTTTTTGAATCTCTTGCCACTTTGTTAAATAATTGTTTTTCAGTAGTTGATTGTTTCGGGCTGTTATTATAATTCCTAAATATTTTATCTTTGTGACTCTTGAAAGCAGAAGAAAAGCATGTTTCAACAGTTTTCACGGCAGTTAGTCCTGCCCATTTTCAGGCATAGGCATTTCCTAAATAAAGCTGCCATCCTATTAATGTATAAACCAGGAGAGCAAGAGATACAGAATCCATAGTTACAAGCACATCAGAGACATTTCTAATTCCTACTAATTTAAACTCTGCCTGAAAGAAATGCAGAAAAGGAGGACAAGAAAACACAACTCATTCAGCAGAACTCCTCAATGAAGTAGATAGAATATGCAAGATTTAGGATTGCTGAATTAAACTATAATTCTACATATTAAGCATGTAAAGATAGTATGGCATTAGCAGCTCCACCTACATAATGGTAGAGAAAAGGAACAGGGCAGGGGTTTCAAATCTAGGATTCAGAATGTTCAATTACATATATGATCATAATTCATTAAAATTGATACAGTGCTATTGCATGCATTCTATAAGGTGAAATATTTCCCCTGTTGATTTTTCCTATAATACAGTGGGCCCTTGGTATCACTGGTGTTTGATTTCCCCTGCAGATACAAACTCCTGTGGATGTTCTAGTCCAGTGGTTCTCAACATGTGGCTTCCCAGGTGTTTTGGCCTACAATTCCCAGAAATCCCAACCAGTTCACCAGCTGTTAGGATTTCTGGGAGTTGAAAGCCAAAACATCTGGGGATCCACAGGTTGAGAACCATTGCTCTAGTCCAATTTTATACAATGGCATTGTAGAAGGTGTCCCTTCTATATAATGCCAAAATCAATGTTTGTTTTTGGAGCATTTAAAAAATATATTTTCAAGTCACAAATGGTTAAATCCATGGATACAGGATCTGTGGATATGGCAGGCTGACTGTATTCCAGTCACATAATGCTACACCACAAATATCAGTAAAATATTAAAATATTAAAAATTATTATTTATAATCTACTAGCTGTGCCCGGCCACGCGTTGCTGTGGCGTTGTCTGGTGGTGTTGGTGAGAAATTGTTGAGGTAGTGGTGGTATTTAATGTCTGTTGTATGGTTGTCTTTATGTTTAGTATGCACACTGAAGTGGATTATATGGCAGTGTGGAGTCAAGATAATCCAGTTCAAAGCAGATAATATAAGATTCTAAATGGGTTATATAGCTGTGTGGAAGGGCCTTGAGTCTACACTGCCATATAATCCAGTGAAAATCTGATAATCTGTGGAAGAGGCCTAAGTGAGGCCTAACTGTGCCTGTCCCCTGGGCTGAGTAGGTTGCTAGGAGACCAAGTGGGCAGAGCTTAGCCTTCAAACTGGCAGCAATTGGATAAAAACTATTATTCCTCTCCCTGTAATTAGGACTTCATTTTTCTTTTCTTTTTGTTGTATCAACCTTGAGCCGTGAATGATGGGTTGTGTTGTCAAATTTCGAGGTTGGGGGGCCTGTAGTTTTGTTGTTTTGTCCGCTGCCCTGATGCCATCACTCTTTTATATATATAGATAGGTGTGGTCCTATCGAAAGAATGTTACAGAATTTTCTAACCTACAAAAACTGACAGTGGTCCTTTGTGGAAAATCAGCAAAGCAAATAAAAGGCATTGCAACCAAAGCATTCATTTTGAATTTTACAGAGAAACTGTATTTGCTTCTTTTCCAATGAACATATTTATATTGGGAGGAGATGCTCTCACGTATGCATACACATAAACACACATGCATATTTGCTGCCCAAATTGCAGCTGGTAACAAAAACATATACAGAAGTCAGTTTGGACCATAAAATTCCAAGAAGCTCTGCCGTCTGGTGCATGTTCCATACAATACTGCAAAAATAAAACCTTCACTAAGGAAAGGAAAGCCTTATAAACATTCCTCCTTTTCTTACTCACCCGTGGCTGCACCTCCTTCAGCATGGCACTAGCATCTTCATCATAATCTAGTTTACAGGCCAGAGCCAAGTCGTGTGCAGCTTCTTCCCAGTGACCCAGGAGCCTTATAATGGAAAGATTCCAATCCAAAAGTCAGTATTTGTTCCTAAGTAAAAACATTTAATTTGTCCTAAAAGAAAACCCATCGGTATGCTCTCAGTTAATTATTATGCCATATTATTTTTGGTGTCTAAAATGTTTATTATTTTTAAATTTTACACTTAGAAAACAAAGGCTATTTATCCCACACCCCACAAATGTTATTTCCTACAAACTGTTAAAATGCTAGAAAGACATGCTACAAATTTTATTTAAAGGTATACTTCAACAGCTTGACTAATTCATTATGATCATATTTATATGAAGTTCAAACCACAGGGTACAACAGTAAAACTCATTCAAAATATTTTGTTTGGTTGTGTTATTTGCAGAATTAAAAACCAATTAAAAGAACAGTATACAATTTGCTCATAACAGAAAAATCAGAATATTTTATTTTCTTAAATCAGAAATTTCAGTTTCTGTACCTGTGAGCTTTTCCTCGCCATTTGTAGGGCTGTGCTGAATCAGGGTTTATCTGAATGGCTCTATCACAATCCCTTATGGCAGCATTTGGCTTCTGCATTTTCACAAATACACTGTCAACATCAAAAAAGCATGCAGATTTCATAATTAGCTACACACTGTTTTAATATTTATGCTAGAAGCAAACAGGAACTGCAATCAGTCGAAAATATCTATTATATTAATTACATCCCGTTGTTTCAGTATTTTGTGTATATCCTACACTAACAAGTAAAATAATGACGTAACATTGTAATGACTTCCACATTTTTCCAGGACCATAAATTGGTACTGACTGATTATCCCTTAACTGAAATGACTGGGACCAAAAATGTTATGGATTTAGGAGTACCTACATCTGTATATACGTACACAATGGCCTATCTAAACACAAAATTATTTGTTTCACAAACATCTTATATGAATAGCCTGAAAATGATGTTATATATGATATTTAAATTGTTGTGTATAAAACAAAGTTTATGTTTGAGGAGCTATCAGAATTTAAAGGTATCACTATCTCAGCCACCCATGTGGATAGTTTTGTATTTTGGAATATCTCGTATTTCAGCATTCCAGATAAGGGATACTCAACCTGTATACAACAGCCACAATGTCATAAATTACAAATATTCTTCTCAATTAGCAACTCAAAGCTAGCAGCTTGCAAGGCTTATTATATGTTGCACTATTCATGTTAAAACTCAGAAATGTGACATCCATGTTACCTTTGAAAAAATCAAATTAAAAAAAAGCCTGCCTGATTATATATTATCTCATGAATACAGCTACGGTGATATGAAAAATGAGGAAAACAGAAAAGAAAAATGCAAACAGGGACTCTTGCAAGGAGTGACAACCATAAAATGTTGGTACAGTAGAGTCTCGGTTGTCCGAGATAAAGTGGCGGGCCCAATCTCGGACAACCGAACTGCTCAAATTGCCGGGAAGCCCTATTATCCCTCCCGGAAATCTGGTTAAGGGAAGCACCCGTGAGCGCTGCTGCCTAGCAACGCTCACGGGCGCTTCCCAAGGGGCGAGGGCTGGCCGAGGGATGTCTCCCTGGATCTCCCTCGGCCAGGCCCTTGCTGGAGGAAAGAGTTATTTTTACTTGCTGGAGCAAGGGCCTGTCCTGCCAAGAAAAGTAGAGCGCGCCCCAGATCTTCCTTGGCCAGGCCCTTGCTGGAGGAAACTTTTTCCTCCAGCAAAGGCCTGGCCGAGAGAGATCCGGGGAGACATCCCTCGGCGAGCCCTCGCCGCTTGGGAAGCACCCATGAGCGCTGCTGCCTAGCAGCGCTCGTAGGGTGCTTCTCTGGGCTGAGCCCTCGCCGATCGCGGGGCACTTCCAGGGCACTTCCTCCTCCCTCTCCCTCTTGAGCTCCCTTCGCTCAAGAGAAGGAGAGAGAGAGGGAGAGGGAGGGGCACCCCCGGCAGCCCCTCGGATAATACAGAGGCTCGGTTAACCGGGGCTCAGCAGCCCCTCGGATAATACAGAGGCTCGGTTAACCGGGGCTCAGTTAACCGAGACTCTACTGTAATTGACGAAATTAAGAAAACCTGATACAAACAGGTATCTCCTATCCCATAAACACCTCCATAGCCATCATAAGGATAATAATGTCATTAGTTTCAGATGATTAATAGCAACTTCAATGGTGAAACAGTATTTTAGCTTGGAGGTGGGCCTACCAAAAGTTAAAAGAGTTTAGACAGCTTTAACACCAGGTAAAGTCTTAAGAGCAATCATGTAATATACTAAAGTTCAAATTTTAACAATTTAAAATAAGATCAGTTTTATAATCCAGATTATGTCACATTAATTAGTTCATACTGGACTGTTTGTGTATAAACAATTTGATACTTACACAAGTTTTAAAGTTTTAACACTTACCTAGCTCGTTTGGCATACAGGATAGCCAGATGAGGATTCAGCTTTATGGCTTCTGTAAACAGATCAATGGCTTTTTGCAATTCACCTGAAACATTAATAAAGCTTCAATTATAACCCCCCGCAAAATAAGTCAGTACATGCCTTAATTAGGACAACAATTTCTCTGGTAGATGGTATCAGCGGCAGCAACTCAAGCAGCTTTGCAGAAGGGGGTCAGGAAATGTCCCACACACAATAATTATAGCTATAATTATTGTCAACTGCCATCAAGTTGGCTTTGACTTATAGTGACTTATAGAGACCTCTGAGTCACCCTATTATCAACAGCCTTGCTCAGGTCTTCCAGACTCAAGGCCATGGGTTCCTTTTTTGATTCTATCAATTTATAAATAGTTTTCCTCTTTTCCTACTACCTCCTACCTTATCAAGCATTGTCTTTTCTAGTGAATCATGTCTTTTCACGATATGTCTCAGTTTAGTTATCCTGGCTTCTAGAAAGACCCAGATTTGATTTGTTGTAGGACACATTTGTCTTTTTAGCAGTCCACAGTATCTATAGCACTCTCCTGTAGCATCACATTTCATAATTTTATTATTTTGTTATATAATTTTGAATACATATTAAATTCTCTATCAACAAATAAACAAGCTACAGAATGTCTTGCCCACACATTCCTGCTTTGTTATAATTACATGCAGTATTTGATATTTTATAGTATTTGACCACTTATCTCATGGAGTCAGAAACAGAAATGCAAGGGAGCAGACTTTCTCAGATTTTGGAATGCCAGAGAGACAGAGGGTGAATGAGGGATAGCGAAGGAAGGGAGCTAGTGAAATTGCCCAGAACTCACTTATTTTTTTCCTGAAAGGGCCCTGATGGGTGAAAAAGAAGGGGAAGGGAGGAAGGACTCTACTCACACAAGGTCCCTGTATAAAAACAGATGCCATAGACATGTGCCTGATTATCAAAACACTTTCTCTTTCAGTAAAATAGCCAGGAAGGGAGGAGAAAAATCCTTCTATCTCCCTATTAGTCTTTTTCATTTTCTTTGCGCTGGATTCAGGCAGCAGCCAATGGGGTTACTCAATGCTTGCTCTCCCAGTAGTACCACTGGTGGGCTCTGGATGTGTCACTAGCCCTCATTTTCTCAAACGTAGAAATAGCAGTTGTTGACAAAAGGTTCCATTTTTGGAGTATTTTGAATTCCAGATTTCTGGATATGGGAGATTCAACATGGGAAGTTATCATATAGGACTTAGACATAGTCATCCACTTTTATATAATTAAGAACCCTAACCATGCAGGCAATTTTCAATGGAGAAATACATTTTGAACTATTTCAGACAGGTACGCTCACAATTCAATCTGTAAATGAAAAAGTACTTCATATATACTTTATTAGTAATTTTTTAATTTTTCTAAAAAGGGAACTTAAGGAGCTTACCTTCACTTAACGCATTAATAGCTTCCATCTTCTTTTCATTAGCCTGGTCCATCATTTCTTCTGTTACCTAATAAGAAAAGAGGGAAAGAGACTGGAATGCAGAGGAAATGTTTCATGTTTAAAATTAAGATACCGTAGTATCAATGTGAGTAAGATGCTTCAGTGGGTGTTTAACTAGAAACAGATCTGAGTTATTTTTCTGTGCGTTGAGGTGCTGGTTCTCAAGGTTGGTGGAATACCACACACTTATCATTGTTGACTTGTTAAATTTTACTTGCCATTTGTAAAGCTATCCCATCAAGAAAGAACCAATTTATCTGAAAAACAACATGTGATTTACTACGAATTTCAAACTCATTGAAACTTAATTACCTCAACATTTTCATCGCCCATTGCCTGAGGTTCATCATTGTCTGGTTCAATCACTCCTTCATTATCAATGTCTGCAAACAAACAGTAATAAATTAGCAATAATTACAGTTATGAGATGTAAAAATAGCTCCATAACTCCAGAGACTTCAAAATGTTAACAAGTCACCTAAATCGCTCTCTTCACTCTCTGGCTCTGTTGGTTTTGGTGGTTCTTCTGGTGGTTTCTTTTCTTCAGCTTTTTCCTAATGAAAAATTCATCCAATCACTGACATGCTTACTTAAATCTTCTCTCAAATGACAGTGTTACCGAATGCTAACACAATCCTAAAAGGAATAGTGTGTCATAAATTCTTTATTATACTTAGAAAGGTTTAAACCAGCATCAAGGAGAACATACGGTATGCAAACATAACAGTTTTGTGAAAAACTGCCCGTTAGCATTAAGCCACTAGAATTTCAATTCAGTTAAAATGCATTCATGAATCGGAGAGCAGGTGGAAGCATTGGCTGGAAAAAAGCAGTGCATTTAAATCGGTAAACCTTAATGTTTGCTAATAACAGAATAATTTCTACCAATGGGTGGGACAAAAGAAATTGCACCACAAATTGCATGCTTTATAATGAAACTTCTTCTTAAGAGCAGCACCCTTTGCCCCCTTGGATGGTGGTAGAAAAATTACCAAGAAACACAGTAAGAACTTTCAGAGGCTCAAAAGTATAAATGCAATCAGTGAGATTTGCTTTCTGGTAATGCTATTTCAGTACTGCAGCCTTATTTTTATATTTCAGCATACTGAGTGAATCCACTAAGTGAAGCTACAAATTCCTACCCTTTATGCTTCATAAACAGAAGCATTTTAGTTACTGGTCCCTGACAGATAGAAAAACCCCTTGGGCAGGGTAATGGTGATGGCAGACACGCCCACCATTTTGGTTGGGATCCCTCTTCTCAGGGAGACCTCTGTTTGCGCACTTAAGATGTACCAGTTCTCCCCTCAGCCAATCAGGGGTGAGCCTCATGGCTCGCTATGATTGGCTGAGAAAGGTGGACTGAGTGAAGATCTGCCTACCAGCTATTTGAGCTGGTGCACTCGCTCCTCTGGCTCAGTTGCATTTGAGCTCTTGAAGGCGAAGGTCCAGAGGAGCAGCAGGACCTGGAGAAGATGCTCGAAGAGAAGAGGCAGTGATAGAAGAAAAGAGGACAAAGATGAGGGAAGTGGCGGCATGAGCGACGAGGAACAGGCTCCCATGTCCAAATGTTCCACAATAGACTTTGTCAGGACTACGAGAGCTGAGGGGGTGGTCTGGGTGAACTGCAGCGGCCATCAGGCTCCCTGACATTACTGGATCTTTTTTAAGGCCAAGTGAGCAGATCACCTGGCCTGGGAGGCTCTCAACCTTACCAACAGATGAGCTACCTCTACACAGAGGAAGGCAGGCAGAGTGTACTGCGGGCCCAGACTTTGCCTGGCAGTGGGTTTGTCTTACGGCCCCCACCCAGTTGACGAGCAGGTGGTGAGTCCAGGTCACCATCTTGTCACCAATGCCCACCTTTTGGGAAGGTTAGTCACATTTGTGGCTTGGTGGTTGCCCCTCAGGGGCTTACTAGTATACTGTCTAAATCCCACCCCACTTTATCTCCTGAGCAGAATGCCACCGAAAAAGAGCAACAAGAGGGCCCCACCAGCAAAGGAAAGCAACGAGGGGGCCCCAACCAAACCTAGTGCTAAGCAACATGCGGCTGCCACACCAGGACAGAAGGAGTGGCAACCCCCCAGCAGGTGTATGGTGCCAGATGGGCCAAGGGGGAGGAACAGAAGCTGGAGCATAAAGTATATGCTGGAGCATCAGGAGGTGAGGAGACTTCAGAGGCACCATCCACTAGCTTACCATTACAGGAGGCAGCACGGCAGCAGAAAATTGCTAAACACAAGAAGGGAAATAAGGAGCAGCAGAGCAGCCAAAGCAGCTTGGAGTCAAGTGAGGAGATGTTCCTGTCCAAGGCAGAGGACAGGAATCTGGCCAAAAAAAGTCTTAGCAGCAAGAGGAAAACAACTATCTAGGAAGCGATGTTGCCACCATGACTCCGACAGTGAGGATTCTTATGGTGAGTGTTTTGATTATGTTGAAGGGGATCGAGTTAATTATTGGAGAGCAGCAGCTCATGTCCCTGGCCTCCCCTCTTGGGTATTGAAATGTAGGTTCATGCAAAGTGATGTCCTATTGTCCCCCTACAAGGCTCGGAACAGAGGTAAGTCCAATGCCCTTTTTCCTTGGGTTCTTTTCAAGGATAACTAAAACACACATGTACCCCTCTCTGGGATCCATTTATCCTACAAGGTGAGGGATAGAATCTTAAAAGGTGTTATGTGGATGTCTTCTCCTTGATTAAGCTGGACGGGGAAGAAGGGTGGGACCCTCCTTACAGGAAAAAAAAGTTAAGAAAGGAGAGAAGTCTGAGTCTGTGGAGCACACATTTAGAAATTGGATAGCAGGATACATACATAGTCTTCATAGGCATAGTTCAGGTGGCCTTCCCTGATGGGCTGGCACCTCTCCAACCACCAAGCCAAGCAACCATCATATATGACACGGCCTTCTGAAAGAGGGTCTCACAGAATGTCAATGCTAGATGGGATCTGATCAATCATAAGATATGGTTAACTAAGGTGGATCCCAGCATAAAAGAAAAATCTGACACAAGTTGTGACCTTTGTTATCCCAGTATATTTTGTTTGGCTGTTTTTTTCTGGGAGCGGGATGGTTACCCTGTGCATGCAACTACAACAAAGGTAGAACTTGCAGGGGCATGGCCCACAATGTTTCTCTATGAAGCAATATTAGCTCATACACAAATGTTGTCCACTCCTCTAGATAAAAACTTTATATACAAAACATTGAAAGCCAAAGTATACATCAAGCTCCATCAGGTCTTCAGAAAAGCCCTCAAGGCTCTTTATTTTCAATGGGCTTCTGTTGACTGTTGCATCTTGCTTTGTTATCATCATCATCATCATGATTTAATTACTTATTAATCGCCCTCCATCCAAGATGCTCTAGGCGATTTACAAGCTAAATTGTAAGGGATAAAAATACATACATACAAATATTGATAAAATTAACATAGATCAAAAGCTCTAGTAAAAAGCCAGGTCTTAAGTGCTAGGGTAAAAGGACCTAACTCACGCATGGCTCTCATATGGGGCGGCAAGGCATTCCATAAGGCAGGGGCAGAAATAGAAAAAACTCTGCGTCTTTCCAAGTGCACTTCTCTAGGACCCGATATATAAAGTAAGTCGTGTTGGGATGGTCGTTGCGACCTCCGATGAAGGGAGAAGTTATAAAACTGCTGATGGTATAAATGCAATGCCTTTTGGATTTTAGTATTTTGAAAATGGGATATCTCATTATTGCCTATTATAATTCACTGCAAGACACTATGATGTGGTTTTGCTCCCAGATAAGAAATTACTACTTTAAATATTCGTTAAAAGGCTAATAAAAATACAGAAAAGGATTTTAAAGGCTAGTTGGTAGATTCAACTTCTGAAAGTGCAACACAAAAGTCTTTAAACTGCTTCCAGAAAAATGACAGAGGAGCCATTGGTCTCCTAAGAGAGTCAATGCAAAAGGAAGTATCCTGTAACCATGGAAAGTCTCCATAAGCTTTTTATAAGGCATGTTAAAAATGGTGCTAGAAGAATCATAGGGGCACATGTCTTCACGTAGGATGCCCATGGAAACAAGTAAGACTGAAACAAATTTTTACCAGTTGAAAAATAGATTGGGATGCCAAGACATTCCTAACCAGCTTTTTGAAGAATGAAACAAATTTAATCATATAAACTCATATGTTTATTTTCAAAAACAGACCCTTTCAGACTGTTTTGAAAAGTAATTAGAAGACTATGCCCTGAACTGAGAAATAAAAATCTTACACTTAAATAATAAGTGCTTCCCTATTCTAGAATCGTATGTACAAATTTAAAAGGCAGTCTCAAGTTCATTTCTTACCTCATTGTGCCCTTCTCTCGAAGTGTTGCACGGAGGAGGTGGAATTCTGCCTCCCATGCTTTATAACAGAAAGAAAGACACCAGTTAGATACAGGATTTGACGTACTTTGTAAGCCACCTTGAGTCCCCTCCAGGGTGAGAAAGCGGGGTACAAATGGGACAAATAAATAAATAATAAATTAATACTTTGGAATACAAGAAGAACTGCAATTAAGTTGGCAGCATCTTACAGTGACAGTCCACCCATATATTCAAAAACTAATTTAATAGAAAAATATCCTGAAACTGATTAGTTACATTCTTAATGCTTCTCAGAAACATTTCATTAGAATACAGAACAAGTTGGGAGAAATTATGACCTGTAGGCAGCATGTGACCCAGTGGGCATTTTTCAGCCTCCTGACCCAGAAAAGATATAGAAAATGACTAGAGATGATTACTTTTCTCGAAATAACTTGTACTTTAAAGTACCCTTCCACAATTTCCCAATATTAGAATAATCCTAAAATATTCAACTTCCCCCTCACTCCAAACAAAATGACCAAAGAGAAGTCAACTTAAGCTATTTTAACAGTAACATAAGAATTCTTTCCGTGAAGAGATGTGGAATGCAGAGCAACCACAGCACCTACAGCAAATAATGTCATTAATTTGCTTAGCTTGCAAACTACCACTCTGCACTACTTTAACTGCCCCAGGATGGAAAGCAAAATGCAGGCGAAAAATATCACAGTTTCAAACCACTGAGCTGCTGAACTTGCTAACTGAAGGGTTGCCAGTTCGAATCTGGGGAGAAGGGGATTCGAACCTGGCAGCCTTCAGGTCAGCAACCCAACCTCCAAGTCACAAGGCTTTAATCCACTAGGCCACTGGAGGCTCCAGGCGGGAAGATAACGGTGCTCCATGCAGTCATGCCTGTCACATAACCTGGGAGGTGTCTATGGCCAGCTCTTTAGCTTAAAAATGGAGATGAGCACCAACCCCCAGAGTCGGACACGACTAGATTTAATGTCAGGGGAAAACCTTTACTACATCAATAAATTCATGGTGTTATGTTCTTTCTCAGAAAGACATGGGAGCTAAAATAGTATCCAACTACATTAATTTTACAGTGTAGAGTTTGTCACATTTATCAACTAATTCAATGGATCTATTCTTGTCAGGAAAGCAACTAGATTTAGCCTGTTGCTTCAGCATTTATTTCTTAAAATTGAAAAACTTCTATGGGACAATCCCATAGTGAGTTAAAAATATCTAAGCCCACAATTTTCAACACTGAAAAGGACAGTTGATTCAAAATCAAAGAGCAAAAGTAACAACAGGAAAAATGTAAATAACCTAGTTGTTTGCTTTAGCTAAGAAGTCATACTGCTACAGCAAGAGCAATCCTGAAGGAACTCCAATTATAATTTTTCTTGCACTGCTCCAGTCCACAACACTTTGAAATGCATGCCTTTGCACTACAATCGAATCATACTTTCATCTAAAGATGCCTGAAGTCAAAGTTATCCTACTGTTAATAATCTGGTTCGACTCTGGACTATGAAGCAATTCTTCATTGTGGTTTTGAATTTATTTCTCAAATATATGTTGGATGAATAAATGGCACTCTTGGCAACATAACATTACTTTCAAACTGGGCCTAAAACCCTAAAGGGGACATTTTAACAGCCAATTCCGCTGCTATGCTGAGAGAGATGGGTAATCCAGTTCAGAGCTTAAAGGGCTAAAATACACAACAGTATGGGAGAAGCTCTGTCTTTCCAAATATCACAGGGGCAGGTTTTCAAAGTGAACACAACTGATCGCAGTCAATCTATTTGTGCTGTCATTTTATATGTTTTAGAATACATGGTTTAACAGAGTTTTATTTTTTACAATGAAAAAACTAAGTAACTCAGAGGTTAGAGCTACATCAATAGCTACATTTTCCCAAAGACAAATTTCTAAGTAGAAGAGGGAAAACAAGGAATAGGTAGACAATCCTCAAGTTACAAACATCTGACTTATAAATGACTCATAGTTAAGAATGAGAGCAAGACAACACTGAATGAGAGAAACCTCAGAAGGGAAATTTACTCCTGAAAGAGTTATCGTGGGAAAAGGTGTCTCCACTGAAGCTTTTATCACCAATCCTTTTCCCCAAAACAAGCCAAATATTTCAAAATCCAACTACCACAGGGACAGAAAGTGAGATGAAATCTTCTGAAAAGGGGCACAGACAGCAAAATAAACACCACAGGGGTGTTAACCCTTTCCTATGCTATCCAAGGTGCACACTCTCCCTCCTTCCTGCTATATATATATGGCTGGAGTTAAGACTTCAAAAAAGTACCTGTTCCAATTTGCATACAAATTCGACTTAAGAACAAACCTACAGAACCTATTTTGTTCGTAACTAGGGAACTGCCTGTAATTGGTTCAAAAAGTGGGTAGGTTTCCAATGAGGTGAATGACCAGGCTTCCCTCCCAGAAATGCAGCAATACATCCCCTAAACCAGTATCTCATCCATGGAAAAATACTGAAGAAGCAATTAGAGAGTTAAGCAATCTATTATGCAAAACACTGTATAGTTGGTCCTCTGTATCCATGGATTTTGTATCCATGGATACAGAGGATCCGCAGCTTGAAAATATTCAAAAACATTCCAAAAGCACATTTCAAGTGTACCAAAAAGGACACCATTTTTCTAAGCCATTGTATATAATTAGACTTGACTATCCATGAGGTTCCTGGAACCAAACACAAGCAGAGACCAAGGGTCCACTGCAATGACTTCTCTTCCTGGCAGCACAGAATTCTGTAGAGGTGCATCTACACTGTAGAATCAATGCAGTTTAAATTGTTATGGCTCCATGCTATGGGATGGTGGGAGTTGCACACTTTGGTAGAAAAGGCTAAAGGTCTTCTAAAACTACAGCTTCTATAATGCTATGCTTTGAGTCATGGTTGTTAAAGTGGTCTCAAGCTGCAGTAATTTCAGTGTTGAGGCACCCTAGGACAGGAGGCCACGTTCCCTCACAGCTCCTGGCTACCGGCCTTCTGCTCTGGCTGGTCTGCAAGGGGTGTGTCTCCAGTGCAGAATGGATGCAGTTTGACGCCACTTTAACTGCCAGTGTTCAATGCTCTGGAATCCTGGGAGCTGTAGTTTAGTGAGGCACCACCACTCTTTGGCAAAGGCTAATGACTAGCTCCATATGCTGCACATATTGGAAATGACAACCTTCTACAAGCCTTCGCTAGTAATGTGTATCTATGATCCTGTTGCTTACTATTTGTATGTATTTTCTGATATGCTTCTTTACTCTATGGTTCCTGAGAAATTATAAAAGGGGCTACAGACCACATGATCACTTCAGACTACTACAGCAGACCACTTCATATTTCAGATCACACACATCCTTACTGTTTTGCTGTGAGAGATGTTTTGTCCAGATGGCACATAGAATTATCTCAAACATATCTGAAACTGACCAAATGTGTTGTTTTTATGAAAGTCTACTTCATTTTTGTTACTTGATGCATGACATCAAACAAGTTCTTTTATAGAAGCATTTGAGCACTAAAAAACACTTCTAAAGCTCTGCTGTTTTTTTTTAATGCACTGGCAAAATCTCTGTTTTCCTAACAGATCAGAGGTAACAGGTTATTCATTCTAACAACTGAAGCCATTGTCTTGCGTAATTATATCTGGTTCTATACAACAAGAGAAGATTCTATTCTAAAGGGTTTTTGGCTCTTCACTGGAAGGTCATGCTTTTCTTAAAAGGTTATGATCTCCAAAAGGTTACGAATGCCATTTTTCAAAAGAAGAATCATGGCAGCTGTAGTTTTACAAGGTCTTCAGGCTCTTCTGTCAAAGAGCAGTGGTGTTTTCCCAAAGCACAACTCCCAGGATTCCATGGCATTGAGCCACGCCAGTGAGGGAAACAGAATTCTCTTTTTAGTAACTTTCAAAACCACCTCCTTTTGACTTCCCTCCCCCCCCTCCCCTTTTTCCAGGAATGGAAAAGGGTTCCATTGGGAAATACTGCTCAGTCACGGTTTTCTTTGATTTTCACCAATTCACTCTTATATCAATGGGAATTGAGAGAATGTGCTTTCTAGGCACCAGCCTTGTGTAGCGGTTTGAGCAATGGATTATTGTCATAGTCATAGAATTGGAAGAGACCTCGTGAGCCATCCAATCCAACCCCTGCCAAGAAGCAGGAAAATTGCATTCAAAGTACCCCTGATAAGATAGCCATCCAGGTTCTGTTTAAAAGCCTCCAAAGAAGGACTCCCCACTACATTAGGTTAGCCTACTGCTGAACAGTTCTCACATTAAGTAAGTTCTTCCTAATGTTCAAGTGGAATGTCCTTTCCTGTAGTTTGAAACCATTGCTTGGCGTCCTAGTCTTCAGGGCAGCAGAAAACAAGCTTGCTTCCTCCTCCCTATGACTTCCTCTCACATACATGGCCATCATGTCTCCTCTCAGCCTTCTTTTCTGCAGGCTAAACATGCCCAGCTCTTTAAGCCGCTCCTCATAGGGCTTGTTCTCCAGACCCTTAATCATTTTAGTGTGTCTCCACCCCCCCCGGACACATTCCAGATTGTCAACATCTCAATTAAATTGCGATGCCCAGAATTGGACACAGGATTCCAGGTGCAGTCTGATCAAGGCAGAATAGAGGGGAAGCATGACTTCACTGGATCTAGACACTATATTTCTATTTATGTAGGCCAAAATACCATTGGCCTTTTTAGCTGCCACATGACATTGTTGGCTCATGTTTAACTTGCTGTCCACGAGGACTTCAAGATATTTTTCATATGTACTGCTATCGAGCCAGGCGTCCCTCATTCTGTATCTTTGCATTTCATTTTTTCTGCCTAAGTAGAATACCTTGCATTTGTCCCTGTTGAACTTCATTTTGTTAGTTTTGGCCCATCTCTCCAATCTGTTAAGATTGTTTTGAATTCTGTTCTGAAGTATTAGCTATCCCTCCCAATTTGGTATAGTCTGCGAACGAGATGATCATGCCCTCTAACCCTTCATCTAAGTCAGTGGTTCTCAACCTGGGGTCTCCAGGTATTTTTGGCCTTGAACTTCCAGAAATCCTAACAGCTGGTAAACTGACTGGGACTTCTGGGAGTTGTAGGCCAAAAACATCTGGGGATCCCAGGTTGCACACCTTTGATCGAAATCATTAATAAAGTTGTTGAACAGAACCGGGCTCAGAACGGAACCTGGTTATGGTATTCCACTCGTCACTTCTTTCCAGGATGAAGAAGAAACATTGCTGAGCACTCCTGGAGTTTGTTCACTGAGTCCTCCTGTGCCGGCCGACTGATGACTTGAAGGTCGGGTTGCTGACCTGAAGGTTTCTGGTTCGAATCTAACCCAGGGAGAACGCTGATGAGCTCCCTCTATCAGCTCCAGCTCCATGCGGGGACATGACAGAAGCCTCCCACAAGGATGGTAAAAACATCAAAACATCCTGTCGTCCCCTGGGCAACGTGCTTGCAGACAGCTAATTCTCTCACACCAGAAGCGACTTGCAATT
Source organism: Anolis carolinensis (assembly GCF_035594765.1). NCBI lineage: Eukaryota > Metazoa > Chordata > Lepidosauria > Squamata > Anolidae > Anolis > Anolis carolinensis. The sequence continues at coordinate 170,604,611 of NC_085845.1, read as the reverse complement.
TCTCAAGTCGCTCCAGACACACACAAAAAAACTTAGCCAATTACAGATCCACCTAACCGTTGTTTTCCCTGGCCCACATTTAAAGAAAAAGAAAAGCCCATGAGACTGGCACTCAATTCAGCTACTTTATTTCAACGCTAGCTTAAGCAATACCGAACTGCATTCATTCGACAGCGTAGATGAGCCTCCGAGTCCCAAACCCTGCAACGCGAACGAAAAGAAGGCAACACGGGCCTACTTTGGCTCCAGCGGCGCCTGCTTGCTCCCTTACCTCTCCACCCATTCGCGGAAGAAGCCGAGCTCCTCGGCGTGAAGGAGGGTCGGGGTCTCCTTGCAGAGTTTGACGAAGGCCCGCAGCTCGGTCAGCTTCCGCGGGTCCATGGCTGACGGAGACGCGAGGCCTCCCCGCTGAACAGCTCTCCCTCAGAGAGGCGCACTAACCGAAGTTCCTTCCCTCCCTCGAGGCCCCGCTTGTCAGTCACGCGCCACTTCCTGCTCCTCCTTTCCCCGCCCCTTCCGGCTCCTCGCGAGCCCTCCAATCCGCTGCTTTCTCTCGCTGAGGGCGCGGGGACCAGAATATTCTAGAAATCGTATTTTAGTTGTCTATTGTAATGCCTGTTTCTTTATCCTATTTATATCCCGTCCTATGTACCCACTCCACTCGTGGTTAAAACCACTCGTTGTCTTAAATCGACTAAGGGGTTATGGGACCTCAAAACCGCCCCTGACTCGAAGCGAGCGGTGGCACTTTCTAAATCAGGCCTTTGCTGTGAATGGCTATGTAATCCTAACCGTCATTTCCGGAAGCTCTGAAGCAAAAAGGCGGTATGGCAAAGGCGTGATGACGCCATCAAGCAGGGACCCAGTAGGGGAGAGGCCCTCGGAAACGTGCGGGTGGTTGTTCGAGGGTGTTTTTTTGAGCCCGGGGAAGTCGGCCCATGAGAGGGAGCGGGGGCTTGCTGGCGTTTCCTCCGAGAAACGGTGGGTCTGGGCTCAGCCATGGTGCGGTTCCCAGTCCAGAGGCTGATCCAGCCCATAAAGGGCAAGCGCTGTCTCTCAGGTCAGAGTCTTCCTTTCCTTCTAAAGACGGGAAAAGCTAGGAGTTACTCACGTCAACTCGTGTTATGTAGCTGCCTTCTTTCTCAGTATTCAGAGGGTATTCGGGGCTACATCTACACCAGGCATGGGCAAACTTGGGCCCTCTCTCCAGGTGTTTCAACTCCCACCATCCCTCACAGCCTCAGCCCCCTTCCTTTCCCTTCCTTTAAGCGGCTGAGGGGGAAAAGGAAAAGGCCTGAGGCTGTGCGGAATGGTGGGAGTTGGAGTCCAAAACACCTGGAAGGCCCAAATTTGCCCAAGCCTGATCAACACTGTAGTTTTAATGCAGTTTGACATCACTTTAACTGTCCTGGGTCAATGCTATGGGATCCTGGGAGTTGTCATTCTACGAGGTCTTTGGTCTTCTCTGCCAGAGTGCTGGCCCTTCATCCCACTACGACTCCCAGGATTCCACAGTCATTGAGCCATGACAGTTAAAGTGTTGCCAAACTGCATTAATTCTATTAATTCCACAGTGTGGGTACATCCCTAGAGTTCCTTTCTGTGTAGAACAGTGGTTCTCAACCTGGAGTCCACAGATGCTTTTGGCCTTCAACTCCCAGAAATCTTAACAGCTGGTAAACTGGCTGGGATTTCTGGGAGTTGTAAAGCCAAAAACATCTAGGGACCCCAGGTTGAGAATCACTGGTGTAGAACCACTCAGTGGGTGTATCTAAAGAATTAATGCAGTCTGACACCACTTGAACTGCCACAGGTCAATGCAATTAAATCCTGGGAGTTGTAGTTTTACAAATAATAGTAATAGTAATAACTTTTTTTTATATCCTGCCATCATCTCCCTAAAAGGACTCGGTGTGGCTTACATATGAAATAAAAAGTTCAATATACATAAAAGCAACAATCCAGTAAAACAAAACCAACCTGTAAAATCAAATCGTTAAATAAAACAATCCATATAAAACACAGTTAACATAAAAGAAAAACAGCAGTATTGAGGCTCCATCAGGCCGTGTTCAGCAAAAATCAATGACCATGATTATAAAATAGGCATGACCAGCCTTTGGCCTTCTCTGCCAAAGAGTGATAGAGCCTCATCAAACTATAACTTCCAGGATTCCATTGCATGAAGCCAGGACAGTTAAAGTGGTGTCAAGCTGCATTAATTGTACAGTCTAGAATAGATGCACCCTAGATCTCATGTAAAGAAAAAAGCATGTTTTTTAATGTCTAAGGTCACTAAAACTATTTCAACATCTACATAGGAGCCCCCGATGGCGCAATGGGTTAAACCCTCATGCTGTCAGGACTGCTGGCCAGAAGGTCAGCAGTTCAAATCTAGGGAGTGGAGTGAGTTCCTGTCTGTCAGCTCCAGCTTCTCATGTGGGGACATAAGAGAAGCCACCTACAGGATGGTAATACATCCAGGCATCCCCTGGGCAACATCCTTGCAGATGGCCAATTCTCTCACACCAGAAGTGACTTGCAGTTTCTCAATTCATTCCTGACACAAAAACACAAACATCTACATTTATGACTGAGATCATGAAAGAGGCATGGTTTTTGCAAAGTGTATGGCAAAACGTGCATCTACACTAGAAATAATGCAGGATTTCCATAATTTTGAGCCATGACTGTTAAAGTGACTCACTGCTATTGAAGCTGAATTAATTTGATCTACAGTGTAAAGGCACTCTTAGTGAAGCCTCAAGATGGATAACAAACTAATAGAACCTTCCTGCTTTTTGAAATTCATTGTAACTTCAAGCCACTAATCATACACAGGCAAATCATACACATTGGTAGTACACGTCTTAGTCACATTCACATTAGACTGCTGTAACACACTCTATGTGGAGCTGCCCCAGAAGAGCGTTCAGAAACTTCTATTGGTACAAAGGTCAGCAGCTAGACTGCTCACGGGAGTGAGATGTAGGGAAAGAACTATATCCTAAAGCAGTTACACTGGTTTCCAGTTTGTTTCCACGCGCAATTCAAGGTGCTGGCTTTAGCCTATAAAGCCCTAAATGGCTTGGGCCCAGCCTATTTTAAGGACTGTGTCTCCTGCTATCAGCCCACACTAGCCCTTAGATAATCAGGAGAGGCCCTTCTCTCAGTCCCACCACCGTCGCAAGTACGGTTGGTGGGGATATGAGAGAGGGCCTTTTCGGTGGTGGCCCCGTGGCTCTGGAACTCCCTCCCTAAAGAGGTGCGTTCGGCCCCCTCATTACTGACCTTTAGCTCCCAGGTTAAAACCTTTCTATGGAATCAGGCCTTCCCCAACAACCCATAATAAGCTATGACTAGGCAGCCAGTGATTACTGCCAACAGTCATCCCTGACAGCTATTTCAATGTGGCAAGGTTCACATGACCAAAGATTGGAGCTTCGTGAATCCCAGAGGATTTTTAAAGATAATGACAAATCTTATTTATTATGCTTATTTATATGGTTTATATAATGTGTCTGGGTAATGTGTTTATTTATTGTTTACGTGGTTGTGTTGGGGGAATGATGTTGTGTTCTTGTATTATGTAATTGTTTTTTAACCATTTGTTCGCCACTTTGAGTCCCACCCATGGAAAAAAGCGGGATAAAAATAAATAAATAATAAAATAAATCATTGTCCAGTGTAACAGTCTAAGCCTTCTGTTTATTTTATCTAAAAGGACCTATTAGTTTTTAAGAAAAATATTTCTACATTAGTCATTGGAGGAATTTATTGCAATTACACAATAAAGGCTTTTTTTACATATTCCATTATAGCTAATTAATTATGAAAATGAATGTTAAACAATAGTTTTTACAGACTTTTTACATCTTTATTGTCCTCCAAAGTATATACAATAGAAGGTATGTGAGCTAAGAAAACCCATCAGTACAGATGTGTATCACCATATGTTTTAATGTCAGTATCGAAAAAAGACCAGTGCTTTGGCTTTGGTTAGTGTGCCTAACCTTAGGGTAGATATGACCAACTCAACTGAAATCAACAGGTTAGGCATGTCGAATTCTATATAAAGCTGCACTGCAATCTTATTTCAAAATGCTGTGGGGCGTTGAAGGCGCACAACAACAAAGCTGGTGAGGTTAACTTACGTCTTTGGTTGTCACCCTGTTTTCTTGTTCACGCATGCTCAGAAAGGGACTCTGGAGGTAGCTGCTGTTTACCTGGTCTGTTGTAGGCAGGGCCACAAAAGTACAATAGAATTGACTAAAATGCCTGACTCGTGCTTTTATTGTATTGTTTATAGCTGAAGGGCTGCTGCAACCTAATGCTGAAATTTTGTGTTTCTCCAGCCCTTCATCAGTGACTTGTCAGGGCTAATGTTAGTACAAATCTTCCCGCTAAATATAAGAAACTGAGAAAGATGAGAATAATTCAATTTATTTATTTTGTGTCAAAAGCATTGCATAAATAAATATAAAAATGATAAAAAATAGAGGGAACACAAGCAATTAAATAGTTTTTGACCAAAAACGGGCAACAGCTACTGCTTTCAACAATTCTTCCTTTGTACATAAAGCAGGGCATTGTGGGCAAGTATACATATGCGAGGTTGTTTGTTCTGCTCCACAGTCACACAAGATGGAGGATTCTTCTAGGTAGTGCCATTTTGCATAGAAAGTGGAAAGAAGCTTCTATGTCAGGGTTTTTGTCAACCATGGGGTTCCCATATAATAGAAGCTAAAGAGATATTTTTCAGGAAATAATCCTCAGGGAGTTCCTATTGGTAGTGGAATTTGTCTGGGAAACAGGTACAACTGTAGTCCTTATTAATTTTAGTGAGCCTATGTATGTTCACCTGTATATTGAGTTCAGCTGGACTGGCTCTTACAAAATTAAATTTTAGATTGTGATTGTGTAGCCTGAGCTACACAGGGCTCAGAAAAGTTGGCATTGAGTTAGGATGCATCTACACTGTAGAATTAATGCAATTTAACACCGCTTCAATTACCATGGCTCAATGTGATGGAATTCTTGGAGTTGTAATTTTACGAGGTTTTTACTGTTCTCTGCCCAAATGTGCTAGGGCCTCACCAAACTATGACTCCATAATTCTATGGAATCAGACCTTTATATTTCTCTTTAAAGAAGTCTTTGATTCTCTCACCCTCAGCAAATTTCAGCTTCACATCCAAAAATGTCTATTTTGGTAAAGTGCTTTGAGAACTGGACTAAAATACATTTAGTGTCCAGTGACAACCATGCTGACTTCCAGAGAACAAAGGTGCTGTATTTTTCTCTTACAAAAAATGGAAGTTCACACCTAAAATGAAATTCACTTAAATAATTTCTATTTCTTGTTTTTCTTGTTTTTTTCCTATGTAGCATTTAATAAAGATTAAATTTTCACTTTACATTTTGTCAGATTTAATTGTAATTGTTAGTAGAAGAATCGCGAAGTATACAACCTTTCCCTTCTTTGTACCTCACTGGCTGTTTAGTAAATATTTTACTTGGATTGTGGAAGACACTGGGCAATTTTTAACATATAAACCGTGATATCAGAACCACTGTCTCATCAGCAGTTGCAGTTTAAATACTCAAGGCAAAAAGGTGTGTGCTGTTTTATCCCTCTGAATATCAAAGGTTCTTTTTGTTTTAGTGTTGCCTGAAACATCATATATTAAAACAAAATAAATAAATAAAAATTTAATGCTTTGGAATTGTTAGCCCTGACCTTTTTTTAGTGCATTGGCAAGTATCCATGCACTATTTTGTTAATTGTTAATTAACAAAAGTACAGGAAAGAAACCCCCAAATGTTGTAACACTCCAACCTTTAGCCCCAGCAAGGTAAGGTCAGTGATCGATGTAATGGGAATTTATTTCTAAGAAGAACTAGAGGGCAGAAGTTCACAAATGCTGAAACTAGTATCCAACATGTTATGTAAATATTGAAATGTTAGACAGGAATGTATCATAGGAAGCAAAGTAAGATGACTTGGCTGCTTATGGGTACAAAGGAAAAGTATTTTCAGCCTGACAAAGTGCGGCTGTTTACTTTTAGGCTGCAAGTTCTGTTTCTTTCGGAATTTGTCCATCCTGCCAGTTCAGCAAAAGAAGATCCCAAACCGGTACCTAGGCCAACCCAGCCCTTTTACACACCCTCATCTTCTCAAAGCAGGTAAGAATCATTATTACATTGTCCTAAGTAGAGTTACTTAGAAATAAGACCCAGCATCTGTTCAACATGACTTCCTTCTTGGCAAGTTTGTATAGTAGTTACAGATACCATTTCTCTGTTGTGAGGTCAGATCCTTTCATGCTATTTCTTTAGAGTAATATAATAAGGAAAACAATTGTACACCTTTCATGGAATTCCTACTTGTGTCCTAGGTCAGAAGGCATTTCTTATAATTCTCTAAATATGACATCACCTGTGCATTAATGAATCACAGATGGGCAGCAATAATTTCAATTATTGAAACAACTGAAAACATGATATGCTAATTATTGCAATTTATAAGAATTATGTTATTGTGTAAGAACGCGTCCAAAAACTAAGAGCCCTGTAGAAGACCCCCATCTTGTAGTCTTTTACTGTTCTAGGCATAACAACCAAAATGTCATGTCATGGCACCAAGACATGTCTTTAGAAGTAAGGCCAACTTCAATAAAGAATGATCTGTTTTTACTAGTTTTCTGGTGGATGGTGAAGGCAGCTTCATTCCAACAAGTTTTGCTTCTTTTTATGACAAGTTTTAATTTTTACCATTTTTTTACTTTGTTAGATATTGTGATTATCTTTGGATAGAAAAATAGGCTAAAATGTTAAGAAATATCTTGGTTTGCTCAAATCACAGATTTAAATTTGAGCAAAATATATATATTTGCTGTTGTTTTTAAAAACAAAATACCAGTACAACAAAATATCAACAAGAAGTATCATCTTGTTCTGGCACAAGTGTAGTTAATGTCAGTTCAGTTCCAGTGCCCAACTACGTCAATTGGAAATCTCAATTCAGATTATTAAAGGCTGGACTCATCCACTAGTGGGGAAAATAATTGAAAGTACACTTTTGAGAGGAAAGAGAAAGGAAAATGTTTCCTCATTTTTGACATTTATCATCAGATGTCTAGCATAAAGGTAGTCCTAACCTCATGACAGTGTTTCCTGCTGAAGTTTACATTCAAGCAGTCATGTATTTACAACCAGGAGAGCTGCCCTATTATGGAATCAGGCTTAGCTAAGAATTTTCTCCTGTATGAACTATTTTTTTTCTTCCTGTTAGACAGGAGAGGGTATTATTGAATATTTGTTCAATCAGGCAGTCATCCAAAAGCAAGTGTCTTTTTTTCTGGGTTACTTTAGTTTGTATGGTATGATTTACTTCTTTTATTTTTCCAAACCTGTGTTTTTATCTTATGTACCTGTATTTCTATGTTGTAGTTGTCTCCTTTGAATAAATACACATAGAAATGCAACCTTCCTCTATCACTCTTTGTGTATTATTTCATCATCCCTCTTTGCCACCAAATTAAAATTGTCAGGTTTTTTTCCACTGTAAACACTGTATGGGTCTGCACTCTACTGCTAAGTGTTCTTCCTCTTCTTCAACATTTTTTCAGAATGAGCTTTTAGAAATCCTATAACAGAATAAGTTTGGCACATTTATATTGGAAATTATCCTGATTTGTGAAATTAATTGCAATCATGTGTAAATATTGCTCCAGGATGTCTGCACTAATCTCAAGCGCCTAGTTTGGGAAATCCAACACAGTGATGATTAGATTTAAAGCTCTGTAGGATAGAACTTAATATTCCCAATACAAATTCTATAGTTTCCCCAGGGAATTAATTTCTCCAAATGAGGCTAATTTACTGAGAAGCAATGCATGTCACTTCTGCTTCATTGAAATATATTTTACTATTCTTGCCCCAACATATTATATTGGCTCATTCTTAATAGACCTCAACAACAAAGACCAGTAGATTTGTTGGGATATTTTGTCCCATCTGACTGTTTATTTATTGTTCTAAAATAATTATACAGGGCAAGTGAATAAAACATGGGGAAATGTTGTGGAATGCCTAAATTATATGAGTTTATTATTATTAACTCTTTTCTTATGTCAATTTTCCATCAAAATGTTACTTTGCGAAATTAGAATATCTTGTTATGGGATACAGATTTTAAAAGTGTGATGTTTCATATAAAATCTTGGGTACATTAAACATCAAGAGCAAACTCATTATTGAACTGCATTTATAACTATTCGTAGCAATTAGCATTTTCTGCCCCTTAAATTCCAGGAAAAGCCCTATTGAATCAAACCATTTAATTTAGTATCAAGTTTACCACAGTGGCCAGTCATACATTTCCAAGAACAAAACTAGGGCATGAAGGCAGTAGTCTTTTCTTGCTGTTCCCTCTAGGCATTGGAATCCAGAAGCATGCGCTTTCTGAACCAGTCTATTCAGTTGTCATAATCGCTTGGTTTCAAAAATACAATTTTTTAAAATCCAGTGGAAGCACATGTTGACAAAAACAGGGAAGGCAATTTTTTTTTGTAGAATCTCTTTTCTACAGCTAATTGGGTCATTTCCTATAACATTCTCCAACCATTTTGGACAGGGATTTTGAAGTGCGCAGATCTGGAAGGGGAAAACAGATCTGGAAAAATCCTGTTTCCCTTTGCATTAGTGAATGTCAAGAGCATTCTTTCTATGAACTTCATTCAAAGCATTAATGAGCTCAACTCAAAATGTTATACATAACAACTATTTTCCAAACATAACTTTGTTATATATAGTAATAAAAATATGTTTTAGGCATACATCTTTAAAGTTTAAGTTATAGGAATAATATCTTACCTACAACTCAGAATACTAAGAATGTTATCCTAAATGTATATATGCATCCGTAAATTGAATTTTACAGTGACTTCAAAATAATTTTGCTTAAGATTCTAGTTGAAGAGTGCAGTTTTAAAATCACAAGGGAAATTTTATTAACTTCAGTAACATGTCTAAGTTCATAATTCAATGATAGGTCATGATCTTGAATTCATTCAACAATGTACTTCATTTGCTGTTAGCAGCTCTTATGTCTTCAGTTCACATTTGTTAAATGTGAAATGTACTTTGCGTTCATTGCAGATAAATACCGGTATGTAGTTGAAAGATTAAATCTGAAGTTCTCAGAAAGAGAACTTTTCCTTGGAGCCATCAGGTATATAGTTTAAAATACATACTAAAAATAGTATGTCTTATTATTTACTGTTAGAAATTGGGCATTTGTTGGAAATTTTTCTTTGGGAAATCCAGTATCCCATCTGCCATCACCCCAAGAGTACAATCAGCACTACTATTGTCCATTCAATGTACAAGAGTTACAACAGCTCAGTATTTAAATTTATACCCTGACGCTTCTTATAATATAAAATTAACATTCTTATGTTACTTTATCCTTTGGATTGCCTTCAGAATTCAAGTTCAACAAAAATACACTAACATTTATAAAGGATTATTTCATTTAAAACACTGGACATTTGAACACTTTAGAATAGAACAAAGAGTGGATAGGGGCATGAGATTAAGCATAAAATTCTGAAGAAGGGAGATCAGTGATCTTAGTAGTACAACAAAGAAGTCTAATAACTACATTAATGGGGCACATAAAAATAGATGTATCTTTGATTTCTCGCCACAGGAGAAGTAACGCCAGGGGTGTCGCAAGTTGAATATGCTCTCCGTAGACACAAGCTCATGGCTCGGATAAATAAAGAGGTGCAAGGAATGGACCATACAGTGATTCTGCTCTCCAATCCCACCTACTACATGAGCAATGATATTCCGTACACCTTCCATCAAGAGACTAACTTTCTGTACCTATGTGGGTTCCAGGAGCCTGATAGCATCTTAGTGCTGCAAAGTGTGCCTGGCAAACCCTTGCCTTCCCACAAAGCTCTGCTCTTTGTTCCCCGGCGGGATCCAAGCAGAGAACTGTGGGATGGACCACGATCTGGTACGGATGGTGCAATGGCTCTCACAGGTGTGGATGAAGCATATAATATAGAAGAATTTAGACATCTGGTAGCAAAATTGAAAGGTAAGGAAAATGCAGGTGTCATATATGGAACACACAGCAAGTTTTTGGCATGGTTTGTGAAATTTGGGGGCAGTTTAATCCAAGAAGATCAGAATGCAAATTCTTGAACCTTTAGTCCATAATTGCAATCACCACCAATATGATCTCAACAGAAAGTATAAATTGGAAGAAAGTTAATAGTTAGGAATTCTTTTTTTCCTGTGACTCTGTGGTAGACTGAGCAGTTTTATTTTTGGTTGCAAAACACTAACAAAAATGACTATTGGTGTACATGGATATTGGTGTAAAATGGTGTAATTTAACTTATTTCTTGAGAACGTTTAGGCCATACATGTCAAACACAAGGCCCGTGGACTGAATCCAGCCTGTCATGTCATTTTATGTGGCCTATGAGGCTTTCAGTACCAGGGCAACATAGTTACATTTATATAGTCTTGCAAATACAAATGGCCATTTAAAGACAATCATAAGGCTGGTATAGCCCTTGGAGAAAATGAGCTTGAACGGTTACAGCTCTCAATAAGGAAGCCATATTGGTCTGTAGCAAGAAAAGAGAAAAAATGAATTTTACTATATGCAATTAGTAATGTGCATTTTGTATGGAATAGCTTTCCATTTTGTTTAGTTTCATTCGTTTCAGAACTGTTTTTGTTTTTGTTTGCTGCTTCTGAAAACAGGGCCATATCCAAAAGGAATTTTGGTCTCGCATCCGAAAATATGAAAATTTTCAGACCATTGACGGCAATGGGAGGGCTTCCTAGGCTCACCCTCCCCTCATATTTAGGGCTAGAGGAGTGAAAATCACCACACATGGAGGGCATATTGACCCCTTTTAGCCCACCAACTTTTAAAGTTTTTAGAGATTTTTTTCTTTTTATAAATACAATCCCCTTTAAAGCATTCAATAGGAAATGCAAAGGTACTAAAGGGATTTAAAAAATTATAGTTTTCCCAAGGGCCATTTATAGAGAAAGATTGAAGGTTTGATTAGAGAAAGTGGTTTTTTTAATAAGGTATTATACAACAGGAGCCCAAAAATGTATTTGCTTTCCTAAGTATATTGTATCAAATAATATTTATTCTATTCTATTTGTTCTCTGTAACAGCTTAAAGGAGAGGGAGGACCCATGCCAGAGACAATGCAGAAAGATAGGCAGAAATAAAAGAGTAGATTTTCCAAGGACCAACTATAGAGAGAGACAGGTTTGATTTCTAAACTGAAAAGAGAAGCCCAATAATTTATTTCCTTTGAAAAATATTTCTTTTTTAAAACAATTGGGGGGGGGAGGAAAGGGAGGGGTTAATTAAGAAGAAAATATTTAAAGAATTTTAAATATTAAAGTACAGCAAAGCTAGCTACCTAGTAGCTACAATAGAGAAATGCCCTTCTTCCTCCCACCCCCAAAGCCCGCAAAGTCCCACACACGCCCCCCAGCCAAACTCAGCCCACACCCCTTCAAAACTCCCAGCCCCTTCCTTTTAATTTAAAAAAATATGCCAAGCAGCCAGGCAAAAAATAAAATATAAATCTTTCCCCACCAGCAAGGCAAGGAAGGAAGCAGCAAAGAAAGGCAAGACCCCTAAAGCAAAGCAAGGCAAAAGGCAAGCAGGCCACTGAAGCCAGCAAAAGACGTGCCTGCAATGGGTGCTTTAGGAGCTGTCACCCCCTTAAATAGCTTGTGGCCAGTGGCCACAATACTGTTTCTTTGGCCTCTGATTGGTCAACAGTCTCCTCCTCCTCTTATGATTGCAGAAGAACTCCCCTGGAAAATCATATGGCCTGAAAATGAAAAAAAACCATAGTGACCGTGCAGCTTTCTCTTTCATGTCATCTTTTGTTTCATCAGAAAATGGGGTCTTTCGTTTCATGCCTTCTGAATGGACGGTACGAAACGAATACACAAATGGAACAAATACCACGCACAACACTATATGCAACTATTATTTACTAGCAACAGAAGGCCACATAGGTAAGATCCAGAGACAGAAACAAGATTCCGTCCCAAACCTGGATGTCAATTTGCTTCTATAATTTTATCCAGAAACGAAATGACAGTAGGTTGCTGTGAGTTTTCCAGGCTGTATGGCCTGATCCAGAAACATTCTCTCCTGACATTTCGCCCATGTCTATGGAAGGCATCCTCAGAGGTTGCGAGGTCTGCTGGAAACTCAGCAAGTGGAATTTATATATCTGTGGAATGTTCGGGGTGGGAGAAAAAAACTCTTGTCTGTTTGAGGCAAGTGTGAATGTTGCAATTGGCAACCTTGATTAGCATTGAATACCTTTGCAGCTTCAAAGCCTGGCTGCTTTCTCCCTACACAGAGAAGCTACAGAAATCCACAAGCATGTGGACAATTTCAATAGAAAGGAGAAAAACATGAAAATGAACAAAATCTGGCAACCAGTATTTAAAAACTCTAAAATCAGGACAATAAATAGAGAACAGCACTCAGAAAACAGGGGAATTCCAAACAGGAAATAATAAGGGCAAGCTAACACCTCCCAACAAAGGATTTCTCCAGGCAGGATGCAGCCAGTCTTCGAAGCTGCAAGGCTATTTAATGCTAATCAATGTGTCCAATGGCAACATTCTCACCTTCCTCAAACAGACAAGAGTTCTTTTTCACACCCTGAACATTCCACAGATATATAAACCTCAATTGCCTAGTTTCCAACAGACCTCACAATCTCTGAGGATGCCTGCCATAGATGTGGGCAAAATGTCAGAAGAGAATGCCTCTGGAACATGGCCATACAGCCAGGAAAACTCAGCAACCCAGTGAAAGCCTTCAACAACAAAATAACAGTACATGAGAATGACTTAAAACGCTGCTTTGGCAACAAACACAGAAAGGAATGGCCCATCCTTCATTTCTGTAGTTAATTGAGCTGCTCAGAACTGGTTCCAGGGGTTTTTACAGCCTTTCTGAGCAAGTTTTTATGGTACACCAGGAGCTGTAGTGGAAAGAGGTGACAAACCTCTTCTGCTACATTCCACAGTACCACAGGCAGAAGTCCTGCATTGTATCTTGCCTAGTATCAGTAAAATTGGCTCATTCACTTCCTCATCTTCCAAACTGATGTATACATGCCTACTACTGCGTTTCAGCTATATATGCCTTTTATACAGAGCAGATAGGCTTATCTCTTTGTAAACCAATAAATGGATGGAAACCTTTCACTTGAAATACCAGTATTTAAAAACGGAGAAAACATTTAATTGCCATCGATGCCCTGACACTTTGTCACTGATCTTAAAGTAGCATTTGTAGAACAAAGAAATATCAAGAGGAGAGAAAATGAATCCGAGTTACACTTCATTGAGGTTTGCGGATTTTTTGTTGTGTTCTGTCAAATTATTTCCATCTTATGGAAACCCTAAGGCAAACCTATCACTGAGTTTTCTTTACAATACTTGTTTGCAAGAGAGTTACCATTGCCTTCTGAAGCTGAGAAAGTGTGACTTGCATACAGTCACCTGGTGGTTTTCCATGGTTAAGTGTAGACCCAGATCTATGACTCCTAGTCCGGTACTCAAACAACACCACACTGTCCTCTAGTTTTATGAACAACTGGTGTCAATAATGTAAATGTAACAGTCATTGTTACCTGCATTCTATATCATTTTGACCTAAGTACATTTTTTCCTGCCAGTCATGTTTGTATTCATTTTTCATACATGTTAATACAATGTTGGATAACACTTCATATATCTGATGAGGACTATGATCCATGAAAATACCTGCTATAATCTATTTGGCAATCTGTAACTTTCCACAGTATAATGCTTATTTAAATTCTGTTCCTTACCAGACCCCTTTCTTTGCGGAATGATTATTAAAGAAGTTAGTAGTGTAGTCTGGTATATTAGTGGAACATAAAAAGTTGTTTTGGCAAGTAGTCTTCATATTTATAATTCCTTTAAAAACTTTCAACAATAATGGAAGATCAAAGGAAGACTGCCTGATAATAAAAAAATTGAGGAACTGAACTATTTCTTTATATGGTGAGACCAACAGATCTTTATAGTTGAGCAGGAGTGTGCAGGTTCTAAATTTGCCTAAAATTTATTTAGCTAATATAAATATGCATATTTATATTTTGTTTCACAGATGAGTCTTGTATGGTTTGGTATGATTTTGCTAAACCTGTGCATTCACAGCTCCATTCTGATTACCTGCTGCACCTAGCTGAGGTCAAGGCTAGAAGCAAGAACCGAATCCGATCTATCCGGCATCTAGTACAAAATTTACGGCTAGTTAAATCTTCTGCAGAGATTGAGAGGATGAAAATTGCAGGCAAGGTGACAGCCCAGGTATGAGGCAATGCTGTCTTTTTCAGCAAGATGTCAGTATAAAAGCTACTGCCAAATGGGGAGTGAGATGAAAATTTTATTTGTTGGATTCTGGTGGGATCTTTCTCCAGACCTGTTCTGTTTTGTTTTGTTTTTAAGTTGGTCATACCGAGAAAATGTCATATCCCTACCTCATTTTATCAGAAAACATGTGCCATTGAGGACACAAGACATTCAGTGTAATCTCAGGTAGCTACCACAGTAAGTTTGGCCAATATGAATGAATGAACAAAAAGAATGAGTGGGTAAGGTGAAAGGAAACTAAGTATACTTAATACACTTTGCATTATTTAGCTTTAGAGACATATTTAATTTAGATCATAAAAATTAATTGGTTTTAGATCTGAAATTACCATTAAAGATATTTGATATGCAACAGTCATCAAGGGCAAAATTGGTTTCTGTCTGTAAGATTAATTTATGGACATTACTGCTGATATTTTAGGACAGGGGTCCCCAAACTAAGGCCCGGGGGCCAGATGCGGCCCATCGAAGCCATTTATCCGGCCCCCACAGCACAAGGGCCGAAGGGGGTTGGGCTAAATGATCCAAGGGGTCTCTTCATCTCTTACAACCCTATTATTATTATTATTATTATTATTATTATTATTATTATTATTATTAACATTGAGGCTGGGTGGCCATTTGTCAGGGGTGCTTTGCTTGTGCTTTTGGTGCACAAAGGCAGAAGGGGATTGGACTAAATGGCCCAAGGGGTCTCTTCCAACTCTTTTTGTTGTTGTTGTTGTTGTTGTTATTAATTATTGCTCGGTGGCCAACTATAGTCCGGCCCTCCAATGGTCTGAAGGATCGTGAACTGGCCCCCTGTTTAAAAAGTTTGGGGACTCCTGTTTTAGGACAAGATCAAACAGAAATTACATTTAGAAATAATCATATTTGGCAGCAATCTTTTTATAATGTGCATTCAAAATTTGGAGCTCATTACTAGTTTTTTCAACTGGGAATATTAAGTTTTGTCCAGAAATATAGACTTAATAATGTGTGATTCCTACAAATTGCAGATTTTCAGATTCATCATTTCCTACTTAGGGCAATTAACATTAATAAAAATAAGTCCCTTTGAAACTGATGCAAATGGACTAAAGATAAGTATCGAAAATCTACAGTGTTATTGACGTACAGCTCTTTATAAGTTTTTAAAAATTCACCATGCAAATTGTTGATAAAACTAAATTTGTTTAAATTTACAAAATGGATAAAAAAGCATCCTTCTGAATGTCAGCCTAGAAATAAGTTCTATTGAATTCAGGGGATCGTCTTTCCAGTGAATTTGTATAGGACTGCAGTATAAATATTCTGTTATTCCCAAAGTTTCATTGAGAACAATATTAATGTATAAAGTATTCTATATTTTACAAGCAGGAAACCTATGGCCCTTCAGGTGTTTTTGAATTCTGATTACCATTAAGTCCCAGCCATGATTAAGGATGCTGAGAGCTGTAGTTCAACTACATCTGGAGGACTACAGATTTTCTATCTGTGATACAGTAGAATCTTATCCTAGGCAAATGTGGAGCTTGTGAATTATAAAATTAACAAACATTCTGAGAATAGAGTAGTAAAAATAGTTATTGTATATCCTGCTGGAAATAATAATAATAATAATAATAATAATAATAATAATAATAATAATAATAATAATAATTTTATTCTTATATCCCGCCCCATCTCCCCGGAGGGACTCGGGGCGGCTTACATGGGGCCATGCCCAGACACGACAGCACAAATCAGATAAAACATTAAACTGAGCAGTAAAACTTCAACATGATTAAAAACAGTCATAAAAGTCAATATAGACATAAATAAGTTATTTAGAAAAAATACTTGAAGAATATTAAATATTTTAACTTAAGGTAGTTAGCATATAAGGAACCTTTTTAAATTATCTGTTTAATAGAAGTCTTTTCACTATGTTTTGACAGGCATTCGTAGAGACAATGTTTGCAAGCAAAGCTCCAGTGGATGAAGCATTTCTGTATGCTAAGGTATGTGCTTTGTTGGGTCATTGAAGAAGCATCACAGTCCTTCATTCAGTCCATTTTTACATTGCAATCTTATGCAAATTTACCTGAAAGTTTAGTTCTGCTGAATTCAGTAGGACATATTTCTAATTCAACATCTAAACCAACAGTGGGAAGTTCACAAAAGGCTTTGATAATGCCAGCAACAATTACACATCTTTTCTGAAATATTTTCCTTCCTTTTAAAGGAATAAAAGACATGAAGCTTCAGGAAAGGTTAGGGTGAAACCAGAAAGCTATTTAAAATGTTGGCATACGTTACTCAAAAAGTATTTAATCTCATAGCCATTGACACTTAAAACCAATAATAGGTATTCTTTCACATATTTTTATAAGTGTGGCCACAATCACCCTTACAAAAATGACGGTACAAAGATTTCTCTGTTACTCATTGCACTGACCTAGAATCCTTGCTTTCCTTTGTTAGGAACAAACTAAGGATCAGAATTTGCAATGGGGAGCTTGTTAATGGCATTAGGAGCGTCTCCAGACTGTCTATGTTTCTTTCATATAATTTAGGAAATCCTTTGATTGATTTGATGCTCTTAAGAATTCAATATCTGGCTATCAAAATAGACCAAAATCAAAAGCATTGTGCAGCAGTTTAACCAATGGAAGAATAGTCAGGGCCAAGAAGGAGAGGTTAAAAAAAGGGACTTAGCTTCTTAAAAATTATCACTGACATCTATGCACTTAACATTTGGCTGAAAAAGATCAGTAATCTCATGCTTTTGTTGTTTTATGTAAATCCGGACCCTTTGGGATTCTTCTGCTACACAGTCAATGTCCACATGTTTCTTCCAAGGAACTTAGAATGCCCTGAGGATACTTCATTTTTTATTTCACAGTCACTTTTGTAGTGGATTAAGGTGAGACTGGTCACTGAATAAAAATTTGAACTTACATCTCCCGAAGAGTCAAATCGGAACTTAATAAGCTTATTTTTTGGACTACAGCTCACACGAGCCAGTCTAGATAGGGGGTTTTGGGGTTATGATGCAAAAAATAATATTTCCAAATTCTGGAATTAGTTCAATACTGCATCTTCTGAAACCTGCTGATTTGTTGCTGTCATATGCATGGGCAAATGGGAGTTTTGTAATTCTGAACTAGAACTAATATATTTTCTCATTTTCAATTTGGTCATTACAGTTTGAATTTGAGTGCCGTGCGCGTGGTGCTGACATTTTAGCTTACCCTCCTGTGGTTGCAGGTGGCAACAGGTCCAATACTTTGCATTATGTGAAAAACAACCAACGCATTAAGGTATCCAAGTAGATTCCAATAATTCTGATTTTTTTTAGTTCCTATGTAGTGTTTGCTAGGCCACAAACATGGCTTTATTCCAAAAAGTGAGTGGCAGTTCCATTTATCTTTCCTTCTTGACAGTGTAAATGTGATATTTTATTCCAAAACTACTATTATTTAATAGATATTTCTGTTAAGATCTTTAATCTGCAATGTGAACTATCTGTTTGATAGTATTAAATGTTTCCAAATGATATCTGTGTGTATGTGTGTGTGTTTTTTTTTACTTATATCTAGTGCATCTACACTGTAGAATTAATGCAGTTTGATGCCATTTTAACTGTCATGTCTCCATACTGTGGATCCTGGGATTTGAAGTTTAGTGAGTCACCAGCACTTTGGCACAGAAGGCTAAAGACCTTGTAGAACTCCCATGACTGTACAGCATTTTGCCATAGCAGTGCCAAACTGCACTAATTCTACTGTATAGTTGTATTCCAAGTCTAAATGTGGGTGATATGAGACATAGTACACAAAACTGCATATCCAGTTTTAATACAGAGTGTCCACATATTATCGTTACAGTTTTAATTGTACAAGCAAACAATTGAAATTGTAAAGATCTGCTATGTGGTCGAGCCAAGAATGTATCACCTGTGGATATGGAGGCCTTACTCTGCTGCTTTTCTAGAAAGAAGAAAAATTAATTTCCAAGATTCTGTTATATTTTTTTACTTACACATTTTAAAACAGTCCTTCATCCTTCAAGATACTAGATTAGGTTAAAACAGTCCAACCTAATTAAAACTACAAAACGTGTTATTCCACCCCCGCCCCAAAAAGAAGTAAGAACAGCAAAACAAAACTGAAAGAGCAAGCTACAACTAAAAGCTGTAGCTTATTCTGCAGTTGGGATGCCATAACTGAGAACGCCTTCTCTTTTGTTGAATGTTCTTCCCAAAATCAGAGAACTTTTACTGATTTATCTTAAGTCTTAATAGGCTGATACTTTATTACAACTAAAGTTAACACAATCCTCTTTGTGGGGAGAAATAGGAAAATGTTTTTTCTGTAAATAAAAACTATGTGAACAATGCACATGTCGTACACACTCTCATCGATAAATGGTCCTAGTTCAACTTCGCTTGCCTCAGTTCATACGAATAGCAAACCGGGGCATAATATTGTATTGTGCTGTTGTTTCTTAAGAAAAGTGAATTTCCTAAGAAGTAGACATTCTGTTTTCTTCTTCATTTTCTTACAAAGAGACTGATGAATGTGGACACTTGATTCCAGTCAGTCTCCCAAATGGGTGATGCCTTTTAACAGGTGATTAACTAATACTGGGGAAAGAGAAGCTTTATGCTTACAGCAGGGATTTCCCCTATTCTCTTTAATTGGGGGAGGAGGGAATATAGGAATGATAATGAACAGCTGAAGCACACATGCACAGGGGACCCTCTCAGTGCAAGACAGCAGGTGTTCTGTTTCTTCGAAAGCAAGTTACTGGTGAACATTAGATCTTAAAACAATGTCTTTTATCTGTACTGGTCTCTCCTGTAACTTAGCGACTTTGTTCACAGCTGTTCTGAAATGGGTTGTAAGTTCTCCAGAACAACAGAGTCTTGTGTGTGTTTTCCATCTAGTTTAGCTAAACTATTCCAAGGATCACAGCCAGATTAAAAGTAATTTTACTGAAACACATGCCAAGGGATCCAGGTTAAAAGTAGAACTTCCAGAAGAATGAGTTTTGTTCTGTTGACCACTAAACATCATGCTAAAAAGGCTGGACTTGTAAATATCATAATTGAAGTTTTTATAATTTGTATTTTTATAATTGAGCGTTACAATACAAGAAATCTCAATCCTACCAAAATATCACACCTTGACCATTTATGTTATAGGAATTATTTAACATAAATTGTATAGCCTATATAGTAAACCTCCTTTACTATTTATGTCACTATGTGGAGACAACAGTTTTATCTCTAGACGCGATTGCTTCTAAAGGTGGTTCAGTAAATTGAAATCCACAAAAAACTCTCCGAATTTTAAAGTGGGTGAGCAACTGTGCAAAACTGTGGAGTACATTAGCCAGTCCTTTGGAGGTCGAACCTTGCCCTAGGAGACTGGGTGGGCATTTTCACCATGTTTTGGATGCCTATAGGCTGTTTGAGGCTCAAGAGAGGCATTTATTCACAAAAGGAAGTCAACAGAAGTCATTTCCTTTTCACTTTCTGTTTCTAAAAAGGCCTCTGCTTGTGCATATGCCTTTTGCCTCTTGACACATGGCATTTCTAATCCTCTGAATGATTGCTATTTAAAACTGGTTCAGAGACTAAAAAATGGAAAAAGCCATAATTAAAGCACACATTAACAGATGGAAAATTAGAAAGGTGATAACTATTACTGGACCATCTTGTTGCCCCATATCCTCCATCATACATCTGCAGGTGTGTACTTGAATGACAGATATTTCATAGGCGTTAAAATGGGTTAAAGTGAAGACATTACCTCAAGAACTGGTAATATTTCAGGATTGAGAATCCATAATTTCATTTTACTATGAGTACTTACAGAAAGAAAGTATTGGCTCGTGCTCTATCCTTTTCCAAGAAAGAGTGGGCTACAGCTGAAAAAATTCAGCTTCAAGCTGTGCAAGCCACTATCAGATGAAAACCTGCAGGTAGTCCATTTCATTTGCAAACATAGGTTCAATATTGGTTGTTTTTTAAATCTGTTTTATATTTCTGTTTGAATGAATAGTTTTGAATACCATAGAGCTGCATTTTTATTGTGTTTTAGGATGGAGAAATGGTTTTACTGGATGGGGGATGTGAGTTGTCCTGTTATGTAAGCGATATCACCCGCACTTGGCCCATCAATGGCAGGTAGGTTCTCTTTCAATCACAAGTTTCCAATGGGCCATAATTCACTCCCTCTTAAGCACTTAAGGGGATAGAGGAAACTGGAGTTGAAATCTAGGCATAATTCCAGTAACTGATTAATTTGCGTTCCTTCAAAGTGCCTGTGTTTTGTTTTCTTCATTTTTATTACAGATTTTTTGTGTTTAACAAGATTTCTGTCTCATTTTCAAAGGAAAAGTGGAGGAATGGGAAATGGAGAAAAATATGATATATATGGGTTATAGAGTTTTGTTAGTAAATTAAATCTATACAGAAGTCTATTGTATCGTGGAGGATGTAGAAGTTCAGTAATGATTTTTCACAAAAAAAGGATAAAACCAGTTGGTAATGAGTACTATATAGCAAGTATATTTTCTCAATACTTCTGAATGACCTTCCCGGAGGGGTACCAGGATAGTGCAGGGTTTATTTCAGGAGGACTTATTTCAGGAGGGTGAGGTTTGCTGCTCAAAATGCCTTCCCGAAAGGCCTCTTGTTATAACACTGGTTCAGGACTGTGTGTCTCCCTGTTTATATAGTTTATGAAGGAAAGCTATTTCTGGATGAAGGTGTAATCTCTGATGAGATCTTTTAAAGCTTTCATGCTGCGCACTAGTTTTTTCAAGAGACGGGTGGTCTTTTCCATCATTTATCTATTGTGGAATTGCCACCATACTTCAAAATCAATTCTTTATACATTAGGATTAGTTTTTATTACTATAAACATTAAGCAACAGTAAACGCATCCATGAACTTTCCATTTACAGTATGATGAGTATCACTAAAGACCAAACGTCGAGTATCTTAGAGTTTTGAACCACATATGTGTATACTTTCCAATAATGTCATATCCCCTCAAACATTTTGGACTAAGACCCTTAGTCATTTTGGCCAGTTGTTAAGAGTAAGGCAACTTTTATTCATAATTTTAAGGGTCCCTTTCATGGCCAAGACAGAGCAAGACTTAGAATCATAGAGTTGGAAGACACCACAAGGGCCACCCAGGAACATTTAATTAAAGCCTCCCCCCCCCCCCCCCCGACAGATGGCCATCCATCCGTCCCGAGAAGGAGACTCCACCACACCCCAAGCCAGCATATTCCACTGCCAAACAGTTCTTACCATCAGGATGTTCTTGAAAGATGGAGAGGACCAGATAAAAGGCCATTCAGTATCTACTATTTGTCTGAACATGATTCATTCTTTCACTCATTCATTTCACGATACTTCTGAGACTCATTCTCCTTACAAATATTTTCATCCTCCTTCCTGATACACAGGAATAAAGATTTTCACATATTTCACATGAAATTGCTTAGTGTTGTAGTGATCCAGAACTAAACTGCTCATCTGGAAATAATGTATCTTTGCTTACAGAAGGCTAGCATTTCAAAGGGGTTTTCTCCCTCTGTTGTCTTCTTAATGTACTGAGTTTGGATGTGTAAGGATTGGCATAGGAGGAAGTCCAAAGAGCCAATCTTTCACTTGTATTCTGAAGTATTCTGAAGCGGAACAGTCCCAGAGAGCTATTTTATGTGATTATTTTGAAAAAGTAGCATGATCCATAATGGAGAAATTTTCATCTTCTAAGCCATGCCTTAAGTGATTTCTGTTGGCCTCTCATTCTCAGGTTCACCAGTCCCCAAGCAGAGCTGTACCAGGCTGTATTGGAAATACAGAAGTCTTGCCTGAGGCTTTGCTCTCCTGGTGTGAGTCTAGAGAACATTTACAGTCTCATGCTGACCCTCATTGGACAAAAGCTAAAAGATTTGGGGGTCCTGCAAAAAAGCACAAGTGAGAACCACCTCTTCAAGGTACTTGGCCTTCTTATATTACAATCTGTCAATTCCGCTGCTTTTCTCCACTGGAGAAAAACATATTGAAGAAACACTTAAAATTAAAACCAGCTTTACACTGACAAATTTCTGTTGAGATAGTTGCCTATGAACGTTCTGGTACTATAGCCAGTCCAAGAAGGATGTTTTCTGTAAAAATAAAGGCTTGCACTAAGTGCAACTTTCATCCAGCAGATGGCAGAACATTCAGATCGTTCAAGGCACGCAATTGTTTGATTCTTGACAAGTGTCATTTGAGTGGGGTGGAGATAGGAGGTGGCACCGTTTTAACTTGTCACTGAGAGCATTAAGCAGAATTGCTAGACTGGGGGAGGGAAATGCCTAATTTTGTGATAGTGGTGAGAATTATGAAAGGCATTTTTACACAGAGTATTTTGTTCTCATGAAAACTGAAAAACTACCTCTACTGAAAGTGTCTGTCAATGAATCATTTTGATTCTGCTTAGCTTAAAGAGGCCTTGCTTTGTTCTCTGATGGACAGATAGAAGCACAAATAATATTTCAGCAAATGTTATTTCCATCTTTTTATCACCGTTTCCTGTAAGGGTAAACAAGATCAGAATCCAGGCTCAAACAAACCTTCTCATCTTAAAGTAAATGATAGGATTCTCTGTTTAAGAAAAGAAGAGCCTAAGATTTATATTTGCACAAAACTGTATTTTCAGAAATCAGTCACTTCATGTCCATAAAATTTATGCTCAATGTAGTTCGCTCTTCAATAAGATGCTTTGTTATAAACATCTGAAGGACAGAATAATGTGAGTGATACTTAAAATGTTCAGGGATAGGGAAAAAAACTAGGAAAGGAACAGCTCTTAAATGAAGTCTGCATCTACAGCAAGTTTCACATATGTATTAGTGAAAAACTTGTACTGTGTGGCGTTTCATTTCTGAAATAAAAAACACTGGTCATTTTGATGGCTGTACTATTATATTCTCATGCTAAATTTCCAGTTAACTTCAAATGATATTTGATACTAATGTGATTTCAGTGTGTAAGACAGCCTAGTTTGTAAAGATCTGAATAATTCTTGACTCCCACTATTTACCCGTGAATAGAAAAAGCACATAGACCATATATCTGTAAATAGGGATGGGTGGTTTATTTTAAATAATACAAGTAGTCCCCAAGTTAAAAACAAGATAGATTCTGTAGGTTTGTTCTTAAGTTGAATTTATGTATAAGTTGGAACAGGTGCATTTTTAAGTATAACTCCAGCCTATCTATCTATCTATCTGTCTATCTATCTATCTATCTATCCATCCATCTATTGCTTTGGATAGCATAGGGAAGGGTTAAAACCCCTGTGGAGTTTGTTTTGCTGTTTGTGCTCCTGTTCAGAAGATTTTACCTCACTTTTTGTAACTGTGACAGTTGGATTTTGAAAATTTTATGGAAACAAGGATTGGTGATAAAGTTTCAGTAGAGACTCTTCTTCCCCATGATAACTCTTACAGGAGTGAATTTCCCTTCCTAGGGGTAGATTTCTCTCACTTCCTGTTGTCTCACTCTTGTTCTTAATTATGAGTTGTTTGTAAGTTGGCTGTTTGTAACTCAGGGACTGTCTGTATAATATTATTTCAAGTATATCAAATGCAGTATGAGCCCATAGCGTTGAATCAGCGTTGGAGGAGAATATGGTCTTCTAAATAATTTTATAGGAACTAGTCATGCAGAGCCAGTTGTCAGTCCTAAGTTGTTGCTAGCAGGAAGGAGAAACAAGCTCTGGCCAAGATAGTAAGATGGGCTATGTCCTCTGATGATGGTGCACAAAGTAGTAATAGAAGGAACACTTTTGAAAGAATGCTAAAAAAGCAGCTCAATTCCCAGATGTTACTAGTGTTACAGAGTGGGCACTGATATATTTTGAAAAATCTGAATCACTCAAGACTTGAAAAGTATGTTTATAAAGTATAAATCAAAGATATAGCCATGTGTGTCTGATTCGGTGTGCAAAAGAATATTGAAACATTTTCGAGACTGAGAGATTTTTGTAGCATAAGCTTTCATAGACTGAGACCACTCCATCAGATGTAAAGTATTAAAGTAGTATGGAGTATAAGGCAGAAATGTTGGTGTATAATACTAAGTCCATAAGCACTGGACAGTTCCAGGTAGGAGGTCAACCTCATTATAAACAAGCCAATAAGCCTAAGAAAGAATGTAAACAAATTGCCAGCTTATAACCAACCCACTGTAAGGGTTATTAATGCAACATTAAATGTTACTGGTTGATGCAATCTGATGGAAGGCAATCAACAACCACTAGTCATCAAGTATTAGGTCATAGAGCAAAGACAAGTAAAGAGCTTTGGTCCGATTGAAAATATTATTTACATAAGCCCGTACAAATAATATACCATGAGGCCAGCATCAAATTCTCTTTTATCTGACAACTGCAAGAAAGGATTAAACTATATACTTAGTAAGATACAACATTATTGGGTCTAGCAGTTGTAAATTACACAATTCAGCTTTCCCGATACCAATCTATCTTGAAATTCTACTTAGAAAATGACGGCAATCCCTTTATGATATATCCAGGGAAAATGACCACTGTTTTCAGTTGTTGAGAACCTGCCTGAGAAGATTAGTAGTGTTTCTAGCATGAGGAGAAGGGTTCCAAGGATGATAATATATTATATTCTAAACAAAACTGGAGGTTGGAGGTCTGATTTGAAAGCAATAGTAAGCATTTATCAGAAAATCCACGTATACATACTAAATCAGGGGTCCCTAAACTTTTTAAACTGGGGGCCAGTTCACGGTCCCTCAGACAGTTGAAGGGCTACACTATAGTTTGTTTGTTTTTAAAAACTATGAACAATTTCCCATGCACACTGCACATATCTTATTTTGAAGTAAAAAAACAAAACGGGAACAAATACAGTCTCAATGTTAATAATAATCATAATCATGATAAAAATAATAAAGAGGGTTGGAAGAGACCCCTTGGGCCATTTAGTCCAACCCCTTTCTACCTTTGTGCACCAAAAACACATGCAAAGCACCCCTGACAGATGGCCACTGAGTCTCAATGTTGTTAATAATAATAATAATAATAATAATAATAATAATAATAATAATAATAATAATTTTATTATTATTATTATTATTATTATTATTATTATTATTATTATTATTATTATTATTATTATTATCAACCGTCCGGTGGTGATGGGCACATTGGGTGCCGTGCCAAAAGATCTCAGCTGGCATTTGGAAACAATAGACATTGACAAAATCATGATCTGCCAACTGCAAAAGGCCACCCTACTGGGATCTGCACGCATCATCCGAAAATACATCACACAGTCCTAGACACTTGTGTTCAACTTGTGATTTTGTGATACGAAATCCAGCATATCTATCTTGTTTGCTGTGTCATAATAAAATAATAATAATAAATCACACAGTCCTAAATGCTTGGGAAGTTTTCAACTTGTGATTTTGTGATAGGAAATCCAGTATATATATCTCGTTTGCTGTGTTATGCTGTGTCCTTCTGTCAATAATAATAATAATAATAATAATAATAATAATAATAAGGGTTGGAAGAGCCATTTAGTCCAACTCCCTTCTGCCTTTGTGCACCAAAAGCACTAGCAAAGCACCCCTTAATAATTAATAATTAATTAAATAATAATAAAAATACCATTATAAACAAGCAAATAGGAGGAGGGAGCCGCCACCGTGAGGGCCGGATAAATGGCTTCAATGGGCCACATGTGGGCCCCGAGCCTTAGTTTGGGGACCCCTGTACTAAATAGAAGCTGTTTTTCTGGATGTCAAAGCTATATACCCACTAATCAGTCTATGTTTCCAGATGCTCACATTTGAATTTAATAAAGACCACATTGTAACAATAAATTCCTTGGGTTTTCATTTAATACATAACACTATAAAAGTGATGTCGATACAAACTGCTCTAGTCATATGCAAGCAAAGCCAAGTTATTATCTGTGTCCATCCTCTTTAGGGTGTCAAACTATGCTTAAGAAGTCATCTTCTCAATAAATGTTTACTTTAGCAGCATGTTATTTCATTGCTTTTAGGCTGTTCGTAAATACTGCCCCCATCATGTAGGGCATTATCTGGGAATGGATGTTCATGACACACCAGATGTATCCAGATCAATTCCCCTCCAACCAGGCATGGTGATCACCATTGAACCAGGTAAAACAGTGCTTTATTAACAGTTCTAGAAGTAAAAATGTATATGTGTATTCACATGTTTGCAGAATTGTTCCGCAGTTGTCAGTTGTCATCTTCAGCTTGAATGTTTTTAAAACATGTTTGAAACTGTTACAGCTATAAAACTAGAAAAGATGTTGGTAAAAAAATTGGATAGGATGAGGGCTGACCAAAAGTTCAGTGTTGCTGGGGAACAGAGGCCACATGATAGCTTTCACTAAGTTCTCTTAAGGAAATAAATTCTATAGCTTTTTCCTCTTGTTGAACTATGATTGAGAAGAACTACATGTTTCATGAAAGAGCTGGTAAATTTATAGCTATCCAGAAATGTGTTTATTTGTTGTGGATAGAATTGATAGGAGTTGGGAGGCCAACATCTGGAAGATCACAGATTCCCCGACTCCTGTTGTACAATATGGAAATTTTTGATGTACGTAATAAACATCTCCTTATTCCCCAGGAAGCTTCAGTGTTGGTGTAATTCAGTATTATGATGATGTGCTTGGGATCAGTATATAAGCCTCTTTCAGTTTGGTTCTTAATGTGCCATAATACAGACAGAAATCTCTCATTCATCGCATTCCAGAATGTACATTGGGGTAATATCTTTATTACAGTAGTCAGAAGAGCAGAAAAAGTGTGCAGGCTTTTAAGATTGACATATCTCTTCATCAAGGAAGATGTTTCAAATATGGAATAGGTAGATATAGGGGAGAGAGGTATACAATTACTTAATGTTGAAGTCATGTTGTCTGTATGGTGCCCTAAGAGAAAACAGAGGATGAAGAGTTTGCAGACTTTTGAGTGAGTCTCTGTCAAATGCTCTGAGGGTTTTAGGTTTTTTTTGGATTAATCTATTGCCACAAGGGAAGAAGGATAAAAAGTTTGATACTGTTTTTGAAAATATAAATCAAGCTGTACACACAAAAGTATCTTCATCCTGGATGAAGCACCCATGCTCCATTTTCAGTGGAATACACAAACTGAACAGTTTTTATATGAACAAGAATGGAGATAATTTGGGATGATGGAAGAGATCGTTCCTGCAGTGACCAATACTTAAAGACACTGTCTTCAAGTAACAATGGGTAACTTTGTCTTGGTTTTTAAGTTCTTTTATGTATTATGACAAGAAAAGATTTGCTGCTGCTACTTCTTCATTCTTGTAAAAGTACAACACATTACTCATATCTCATGGAACAAAAAAATAACTATCCTAGTTTAATATCTGCAGCAGCACTACACTGCTGTGATAGTGAGTTAGCAGTGGCATGGGCTAAGGCGAAGCCTTGAAGGAATGTGGTTGACGATCAAAAGAAAGCTGAGAAATAAACAACCACAGCAGCCAATGGAAGATATCTTTCCATTTCATTCTTGTAGAGGAAAATGTATAAAGTGAGACTAAACATTGAAAAATTCTTCCTGTTGTATGATGTCTGTGTCTGTCCCCTTACGGTGTTTAGGTTGCAGTAAACATGATGACTAATTGTTCTCCTTTCTGACTAAAGTGTATTAAAATAATAATGAGGTTTTATTACGTACATTAATTATTCTCAAAGTATAGCATGCACCTGCAGAAACATACACAGCTATCTATTTGCAATCCATCTCCTCCTTTGTTCCAACTAATGCAATACAACAGGATGTTTCCTTTTATTGCACTGGTACTGGAAACAGTGGGAAAATTGTGTTTTTCACTAGCTCCTAGAATCTGTTCATTGCTATTGGCCCTTTTAACATCCCTTCTTGATTTTCATAATTTCCCTCAGAGTTGAAGATTAGTTGGGGGGGTTTTAGTTAAAATCAGAGAGAAATGTTTGGACTTGAAAGCTTTTCTAGATAGAGAGTTCATAGCTCTATCAAAAAATGCTGTCCTTATTCCATCTTTTCCTCTTTATCAGAGTATCAGATATCAGGAAATAAAAAAGGTGATAGGAAAAGTGGAAAAGCATGATAAATCATTGCACCCTCTGTAAAATCCCATGAATGAAGCACAAGAATTGCACTGTAAATGCCTTGTCTGGAAATACACTAAGCCTTTAATTATTGTTATGTTTCTAAATAGTGTTCTGGCATATTGCACATGCTGCATAATTTGCAAAACAAGAGCTTTAGTTTTTGATCACCAACTTGATTTCCAGGCATCTACATTCCTGAAGATGATGTAAATGCTCCTGAAAGATTCCGTGGCATTGGTATACGTATAGAAGACGATGTTGTAGTAACAGAGAATACATCACTAATCCTTTCTGCAGACTGCCCAAAGGAAATCTATGACATTGAGCAGGTCTGTGGTTGCAGCCCTTAACTACTCTTCACTACCTTTTACACTTTGCTCAAGTAAAACTCAGGAAATATACTCTTTTAGGTATAATCTAGTCATGTGCTGTCATTATAGTTCAGTTTTAAGAATGCTAGTAGAATTTCTATTGAAAACCTTTTTGTGGAAATGTGTGCAAATATTTTGGGAAACCAAAAGTGTGCTATTGAAGTGAATGAAATATATTTTGATATTTGACAGGTATTCTGGCTTCATGCTAATGGAAAAGAATTCAGATATAGAAACTGGATTCCACACCACTCTCTGAACTATTTTTGCTCTTCTGTAATACTTTAATGATATTTCTGTTACATACACTAATATCTTGAATTGCGGTTCATTTATTTATTATAAAGAAAGTGGCGGCTAAATTTTAGTGTTCACATAGATGACCCTACATTTTAATTTCAAGAGACTAAAAGTATTTTCTCTTTCATCTTTTCTACTTTTTTTCAACTATATCAGTGCTAGCATTCTGGCTGAGCAATAGAAGCCATAGAGAGTCAAGAGAAGGTTGATTCTTTCAAAAATACAAAACAGAGCCTTTAGTATTTGGATATATACAGATGTTAAAATGAATCCTTTTAAAGCAGTGAACAGCCTGATCCTAGGCAGAATTAGCTGCCTCAAGCCCATCAACCATAAAAAGTTAAGGACATCTACATCTCCACAGAACTGAATCTTTATATTACTCAACAACAGGCAGGTCAATGGTCATTTTTAGATGTGCAAGATCTTCTGATACATGTACTTACTACATTCAGGATGCTTGCTTCTGGGTTTGGAATACTTTCACTTTACATTTTTGAACTTGTAACTTTTATTTAATGCCTTAAAGAGAAACTGAAAATGAAATGAAACAGGGACATTTTAGGACTCTTTTTAACCTCACATTTTATATTATTGTAGGTGCCCTGAAACAAAATTTGTTCACTCTGTCAGTGTAATATATCAACAGAGGACAAAAGTAAATATAGAAAGCAGGGAAGTCAGCTATTTTTCTGCAAGTAAAAGCCCAAAAATAAATAACAGGAACTAACTAAATTAAAGTAAAGCTTGATACTGTTTTAGTTAGCTCAAGCGAAATCTTTTATCACAGAAATCTTGTAAAGGAGTAAATGTTACAAAACTAACCAACAATCAGACTTTGTCTGAAAAGCACTTTCTGGTTCTCTGAATGAAAGGTATTATATTTATACAGAATAATATTATATATTTATATATAATATCCAAATATATTTTTCTTCTAGGAACCCTATCAGTAATAGCATCCTTTAGAAATAGCATTAAAATTCAAGTTAACAGCATTTCTGATTTGGGAGGCCTTTGTTCATCACTGAGTATCTTCTTGTCATATCATCCTTGAAACGATCACTGCGTATATGTACAGAAATGTAGTATTTTAAAGGAATGTAAGTAGATAGATATAAGCATTCATTCCTATAAAAAGAAAAGCAATGAAGACATAAGAAGTACAATTCGGAGCTGTTTCTTTATAAGTCGAAGATGTAGAAGATACACCCAAAGGTGATGTAGATAGCTATGCCACTCTTGGGTGATCTATGTAGCTCTATGTCAGCCCAATGTTAGGTTGCCCTTTCTTAATTAAAAGCAGCACATATTCTTTCTGCCACAATTCAACATTTGTCTGCGGATAGATACAACTTTAATTTATTACTGGCCTTTAGAGCTGGAAAACAGAACAGGAAAGGAGAGCCTTACTCCACTGACAGCTAACTCTATTGGTAGTGAACTTATTGGACTTTAAGGTTTCTTGGCTGCATATCTTCTTACCCTTTTGGTATAAGTCACCTGAAGGAGGACATTGGCCACAAAGTATTTATACTTTTGGGGATAACTGAGTTAGTACAATATACTAGAAGCTTTTATAGAAGGCATAGCTCTCCAGTATAAAGAGGTGAGAAAATATAAATACTTAACAAGGACAAAATCATTTCAACCGGGATAGAGAAGGATATAATAAAATTAAGTTCGTCTTTTTTCATTCCCAATATTAGTTACATTTTGTTACAAGTGCAGATATACAAGTATTTTGTCTGTTGGTTTACAAACTAGAAAATGGAGAGTTTTATTTTATTTGATTCTCTTAACTTTGTAATATTGGATTTTTTACACAAAGCCTTGTTTGTGAGTCCAGAGTTATTTTCTGTGGCCTAAATCTAAATAGTCCTTCAAATTAGTGAGTACACTCATTGAATGAACAGAAACACAGTCAAAATGATATTTAAGTAGGGTCAATTGATTCAGTGGCTTTACTGTTTGAGATTAAGTTTAGATTTAGACTGACCTGAGGAAGCATTTTTCAAAATAGAAAAAGCAAAAAAATGTTTGACAAAACTAAACATCCCATTGGACATCTGCAGTGTTCATCTCATCATTAGAAGAGCAGAACGGGACAGTGTACAGTTCAAGATAGTCCTGGTATGTTTTGTATCTAACATTTGTGAAACATATGCATCTGATTTACACATTGTTACTTTCCCCTTAAGTCCTATCTGCTGTTGCAGAGCAAGTATGAACTGTGAATAAACAGGTTGTTTTCATATCAGTTTTATGTCTTTCTGTGTGCGTGCACCTCCAAGATGCCACCATTTTGCTTCTCACATGAAGAAAAGGAAGCTACAAAGACTCCATTTGTGAATTTAAAACATCAACAAAGCATACAAAGAATTGCAGCCGAAATCCTGTGTAATGTGGCTGGCTTTGTGAACCTCTTGCTCTGTTTTGTTATTTTTCACTGCCCTCATTTGCCCTTCTGCCTGGAATATTAACTAATTTGCTGTAGTAACGTATGATATCTAGACATGGTAGACATTTACATTGATTATTGATCTGGAAAGGCCTTTTTAATCTTCTGTGTATCTTTACTCTCGAGTTTCCAAATCCCTATTTATAGTGATTTATTT
The DNA here is from genome assembly GCF_035594765.1 of Anolis carolinensis. Lineage (NCBI taxonomy): Eukaryota > Metazoa > Chordata > Lepidosauria > Squamata > Anolidae > Anolis > Anolis carolinensis. The sequence continues at coordinate 170,572,648 of NC_085845.1, read as the reverse complement.
CTTTTAAGTTGTTTTTATCCTGCCTTTCAAGGTAAGTTTCTTCAAGGTAGCTAACATATAACCAATATGAAAAGAGAGAGAGATCAATTTCAAAATTGCTATCTGGTGCTCTAACATCACATCTTGCTGTTATGGCCAGAAGGACCACATCAGATGCAGCAAGTTACTATCCAATACATTTCCAGTCAGAAATCTCACTTAATTTAATAGAACCAATTCACAAGTAAATGCATAGATTTGCAGCCTAATCTGTAAATATATTTGTGAACTGTTCCACATTTGAAATGCAACTTGAGAAGAAAGTGCATGGGGAAATTGAATTGAAAAGCAACAAGAAGAAGAAAATGTTAAATCAAAATCACTGTTTTAAAAGCTTATGAAGACTGATTTTAAAAAATCAATTAAGGTTTCTGTTTTCCTGCCATTAAGCAGACCAGAATGCCTATATGCTAAAACTTGGATAATATTTTTAAACATTTTATTTCTTAGCCAAAAGGCCGAGAAGCGATTTTATTTTAAACATTTTATTTCAAAAGGTTTTTAAGGTACACTTTTAAAAAAAATAGACTACTGGCATTTCTTGCTTTTGAAACAGATCTTGCATAGAAAGGAAGAATCATATTATGCATTCAGTCTTTGTGATAACATGCTGATGAAGCATGGATGAAGTCAACCATGAAGGCCCATATTGAGAGGAAAAAATCCATTGAGTTCAATGGAAACTTAATTTTTAAGTGAGCTATGTAGCATCAACACCTCTGGTTAGTAGGTCAAGTCTGTAAAATAAACATGTCTTTTTTATTGTCCAGTGCTAACAGCACAGTAAGTGTGTTATTGTGCTTACCTATGACCGATGTCTCCAGTTCCACCTTCCCTCCATGGAACCTCTCTATACCACTTCAATGTTCACACTTCCAGCTTTTATGTTAGTTGTAAGCGCTGGGAAAACGTTGACTGAAAGGCAGTCCCTGAGTTACAAATGACTCATAGGTAAGAACAGTAGTGAGACAACAGAAGTGAAAGAAATCTACCACTCGGAAGGGAAATTCACTGGAAGAATTATCATGGAGAAAAGATGTCTCCACTGAAGCTTTCCCATCAGTCGTTGCTTCCACAAAAAGCCAATTTTTTCAAAATCCAATTATCACAGGGACAGAAAGTGAGGTGAAATCCTCAGAACAGGGACACAGACAACAAAACAAACACCACAGGGGTGTTAACCCTTCCCTACGTTATCTAAAGCTAATTGTGTGTGTGTGTGTGTGTGCGTGTACAGAGAGAGAGAGGGGAGATATAGATATATACACGCACACAAAGGCAGAAGTCCACTTGAAAACTTAAGAACAAACCTACAGAACCTATCTTGTTCGTAACTTGGGGACTACCTATATTTGAAAGTTTGTTATTTCCACAAACAGTAAACATCAGTCTTGTTTTTCCTTAGGTTTAAAGCTCTTTACTTTAAAGCAAGTACACACACAATCATTACATTTGGTGTTTCAACAAAAATGTACTGATGTTTTTTCTAACCAGCCTTTTTATGTTGTTTTTTTGGTTTGGAGTGGGAAGTATCAGAAAATCAGGACATAAAGGCAGTAAGTGCACTGACCCAACTTGTAAATTACGAAGTCACTTATGGTCAGAAGGAGACCTTTGGTGTTACAACTAAACCAGTTGAGGAATAGGGTAAATAGAATATAGAAGCAACTTGTGGTCCTCCAGATGTTGTATTACAATTCTCATCTGTCAGCATTGGCAATTCTAGTTAAGATGCAAGTTGCAGCCCAACATCTGTAGGATCAGATTTCCCACGCTACAAGACAAACTCTTTATATGCCAAGGTTTTATTTACTAGAAATAAAAAAATACAGATGAACAAAGGTGAAGCAGATATAAGGATTTAGTAGTAAGAGATACTTGAAGAATGGCATCTGATAAAGAACTTATATGAAAAAAATAGTTTAAACTTTACAATGCATTGCAAATGGGTACATGACAATGGCAAGAAGGTTACTCTGAAGGACAATGTTGGAAGCAGAGGAACAAGGAAGATGGCAACTAAATCAAAATGATGGTAAAAATGTATTTGAGAGCACTAACTAGATCTCTAGTTCTCAACTTGTGGGTCCCCAGTTGGTAAACTGGCTGGGATTTCTGGGAGTTGTAGGCCACCTGGGGATCCACATGTTGAGAACCACTGGAGTAGATGAAGAAGTGAAGGAGAAAGATTTAAAAACAGGGTTGAAGCATGTTGCAGAGGGGGTCTGGGAAGGAAACTGATATGGGTCTGTGGAAGGAGGGAAAAATGAGGAACCAAAAGGACATGAATTTAATAAAGTGTTTTTTTAAAAAAAATAGAAATAGCCCCTCTCAGCTTTTGCTGATCAATGTTTAAGGGGCGCAATATAGAGTTAATCAGAAAAGGAAGACTCAGGTTTAGGAAAGGGGTTGGTTTATCTGGTTTAAGATATTTATTTATCGTGTTGTCAAAGGCTTTCATGGCCAGAATCACTGGATTGCTCTGAGTTTTCCACGCTGAATGGCCAGGTCCAGAAGCATTCTCTCCTGACATTTTACCCACGTCTATGGCAGGCATCCTCCGAGGTTGTGAGGTCTGTTGGAAACTATACAAGTGAAATTTTATATATTAACAAACAGAAGATTTATTTATTGTGTCAGAAGCAAACCAAAGATACAAGTTGTAATGGATTTGAAAACACGACATTTTAAACAACTTGGCATTATACTAAATGTCCTTTGACCAGTAGCTGGCCACTTGGAGAACCTCTTGTGTTGTTGTAATAAGGTCCTCCATTGTGCACGTGGCAGGGCTCAGACTGCATTGTTGTGGGTGGTCTGTGGTTTAATTCTTCACTCGCATGCTGTAGCCTCCACTTTGTTGCCCCATTTCTTAAGGTTGGCTCTGCATCTCATGGTACCACAGCGCAGTCTGTTCAGCGCCTTCTAAGTTGCCCATTCTTCTGTGTGCCCAGGAGGGAGCCTCTCATCCAGCGTCAGCCACTGATTGAGATTCTGTGTTTTAGCCTGGACTCTCTCTTGCTGAGGTGTCCCTGCGAGAATCTCTATAGATATTAGAAAACTAGTTCTTGGTTTAAGGCATTGGCGTGCTGACTAATACCCGAACAGAGGGTGGGCTGGAGATGTCACTGCCTTGGTCCTTTCATTGCTGGCTACTACTTCCCGGTGGATATCAGGTGGTGCAATGCCAGCTAAACAGTATAATTTCTCCAGCAGTGTGGGGCGTAGATATCCTGTGATAATGCAGCATGTCTCATTAAGAGCCAGATCCAACAGAAGGGTAATTTAGTAAGATACTTCACATTGGCAGAAAGATACTTCACTTCAGCAGAAAAAATGGAATGCAAAGATACAGAATGGGGGACGCCTGGTTCGACAGCAGTACATGTGAAAAAGATCTTGGAGTCCTCGTGGACAACAAGTTAAAACATGAGGCAACAATGTGATGCGGCTGCTAAAATAGCCAACCGGATTTTGGCCTGCATCAATAGGAGTATAGTGTCTAGATCCAGGGAAGTCATGCTACCCCTCTATTCTGCCTTGGTCAGACCACACCTGGAATACTGCGTCCAATTCTGGGCACCACAGTTGAAGGGAGATGTTGACAAGCTGGAATGTGTCCAGAGGAAGGCAACTAAAATGATCAAGGGTCTGGAGAACAAGCCCTATGAGGAGCAGCTTAAAGAACTGAGCATGTTTAGCCTGCAAGAAGAGAAGGCTAAAAGGAGACATGATAGCCATGTATAAATATGTGAGGGGAAATCATAGGGAGGAGGGAGCAAGCTTGTTTTCTGCTGCCCTGGAGACTAGGACGCGGAACAATGGGTTCAAACTACAAGAAAGGAGATTCCACCTGGACATTAGGAAGAACTTCCTCACTGTGAGAGCTGTTCGGCAGTGTTACTCTCTGCCCTGGACTATGGTGGAGGCCCCTTCTTTGGAGGCTTTTAAGCAGAGGCTGGATGGCCATCTGTCGGGGGTGCTTTGAATGCGATTTCCTGCTTCTTGGCAGGGGGTTGGACAGGAAGGCCCATGAGGTCTCTTCCAACTCTATGATTCTGTGATTCTATGAGTCGAAGAATGTTAAAAGTTTACTAGCACTTTTTAATGAGTATACATAACCTAGAGAGCAGGATGACTGCTGTTTAAAGGCCCTGGCTCAATGCTCCGGATTCATGGGAATCCTGAGCATTGTTTAGCAGGGAACACAAGACCTTGTCTAACTACAGCTCCCACTGAACCATGGCAAACGCAAAGACGCAACCTGAGATGGCCTTTCTGTATGGAAACAAGTGTATATCCCAGGCATGGGCACAGTTGGGCCTTCCAGGTATTTTGGACTTCAACTCCCACCATTCCTCACAGCCTCAGGCCTTTTCCTTTTTCCCCTTAAGCGGCTGAGGGGAAAAAGGAAAAGGCCTGAGGCTGTGAGGAATGGTGGGAGTTGAAGTCCAAAACACCTGGAAGGCCCAACTGTGCCCATGCCTGATATATCCAAATCCAAGGCCTTCTTTAGGAGGAAAGGCCTTTGTGTGTGTCTTCGACGCCTCAATACCAGTTTCAAGGAAATGTGTGAATTTTCCTTTGGACAGAAATGGCTTGCGGGGGATGGCCTGGCCTGGCTGGGCGCTGCGGATTCGTCTTTCCCAAGGAAATAGAAATGAATAATAAGACAAAGCTGGGTGTATTAGTGAGGGGAGAGAGGAGGAGGCGCTCCACACAAAAGCCTAATAATGGATTCTCGAGCGACGACTGGTTTAGCAAGGATTAGTCATCCTAATTAAGGCGATGCGCTGGTGCAGCGCAAAGAGGGAGGGAAGGCAAGGCTGCTGACGAATCCCACAAGGAGCCACAGCCTCCCCCCTTTCCCATATACACGTATTTAGGTTGCCTTCAAGTAATGCTATTTGGTGTCAACATACATATTAAAGGCGGGGACACACACACACACACACTGATTCATATTAAATCCTTATCATGACATGTAATGTATTTTGTGTAGCCTTCAAGTAACACTATTTGGTTGTACGTACGTTAGGATACACATGACACTGTATTTTCAACCGACTCCCTTCCCCAGGATCTCACACACCGAGAGTAATTGGTGCGTATCCCTTTAAATAACCCTCCTCTCCTTCCTCCTCCTCTTCCTCCCCCCTCCCCTCGCTGGAGCGCAGTAAAAAGACGACGACGCACGGCCCTGCAGAACGGCCTCCGCCCTGAGCAGCGCCTTTAAGAAAAGAGGGCGGCACGTGACCAGGCCCCGCCCCTTTGTGCCCCCACCCTCTCCCGCGCGCGCACACACACACACCTGTTTGGTAAGGAGGGGCGGGGTGAGGCAGCCACGGAGGAAAAGGACGCACATATAAATAAATAAATGAAACCTACCTCTCAGAGAGAACAGGAAGTATCGCGAGGTTTCTTTTTTTTTTTTTTGTTTCTGTTGGGGATTTTTTTTTTGCAGAGCGTGCGCATGCGCGGTTCATGAAAAGTCTGCCGGGAGTTAAGTCTATCCAAAATGGCTGCCGCGATGGATGTTGACACACCAAGCGGGACCAACAGCAATGCCGGCAAAAAGCGTTTCGAAGTGAAAAAGGTGAGAGGGAAGTGGCCACGTCCGAGGTTGAGAAGGTGGCGGACGTAACGGGAATTGGGTAAGGGTTATCTCCCCGCCCCCGAGGACCGTCTTTCATGGAGAATGTGAGGTGAAAGTGAAAAGTAATGGGGAGGCTTAATGGGCCGCTGCGTTCTCTTGGTCCGGACCTCGCCTGGAGGCCGAAAAGGAAGCTACAAAGTGCTTTTTCATTGGCGCCCTAGAGGGCCCCTTCCACACAGCTGAATAAAATCCCACATTATCTGCTTTGAATTGGGATAAATTACAGTGTGGTCTCAGATAACCCAGTTCAAAGCAGATATTGTGGGATTTTCAGCCTTGATATTCTGGGTTATATGGCTGTATGGAAGGGCCCTAGGTTTGTTTTTTAAGTTGCGAGACATGTTTGAGCGGGAGCCTTTGTGCTCCTCTGGTTTTTAGAGGTGGGATGCACCGCAGTGTGGCGGGAAATCACAGATTTTTCTAGCATTTTATTTCCCAGGCTATGAAAGTCATTCAGAAACATGGCAATTCTTGTTTATCAGCAGAACAATAAAACTTGAGAATCCCTCACCATTTCTGTACAGTTAATTGAATTAAAGCACTACTAGATATTGCTAGAGTGGTTTAGAAAAGTGAGTGAAAATAGACCACATTTGTTTTTCTGCAGTATGTGTCTCCATCATTTACTTGGTTTTGAACATTTTAATGGGCTATATGTAACTTATTATTATTATTATTATAACTTTATTCTTGTATTCCACCACTGTCTCCCCGAAGGGACTCGTGGCAGTTTACACATGGCACAAAAGTGTCTAAAACAGAGCATAAAATGAAACACAATATAAAATGCAATAAAATAAATAGGCACATAAAACAACTTAAAACTCCATTAAAACAGCACTGTTCTGTCAGTAAGCTACTGTAAACATGGCCAGGCTGTAAACAATGGTCAAGGAAATCAGATAAGTGCAAAGCTGCAGCCATGGGATGAGGGCATGGAATGTTGTGGAAAACTGCATAACAGTTGCATAGAGCAACGAGCGACTAGGCGTTCTCAAAAGCTTGTTTGAACATCCAGGTCTTCAGGCCCTTACGGAAGGCGGACAGTGTGGGGGGCTGCCTATCTGCAGCCAATTGAGCTGTTTTACTAGGGGCATCGTGTGCTCCTTATAGCTAGCATCTGGAGTAGCCTGGAGTGTTTTTATAATATAAAATGTATACTGTGTGGTATGGTATGATATGTGTCTCCATCACTTTATTTGGTTTTGAAAATTTCAGTGGTACTTATGTAATCCATTCTGGTGTTAAATTATTATTGTGTTCCTTTCACTTGGTGGAAGAAGACAACACACATAAAAAAGAACAATTAGTTTGGCTTATTTACAGTACAACTTCCATATCCATAGGACTGGTATTTGTTCTCCTTAGGCATTCTCTAGGTCCTCCAGCATGGTTTTCATGGGCCAAATGTCCTTACTTTTTACAGGGTCTGTTATTATCCATGGTTTCACTTACTCACTAACTGAAAATGTATCCCGCATTTTGTGTTTTGCTAGGCTCAACAGCAATGTAAAAGAAAATAGCAACTAAGAAAAATTGCATTAATTGTCATTTCATTCTTTAGTGGAATGCAGTTGCACTCTGGGCTTGGGACATCGTGGTTGATAATTGTGCCATTTGCAGAAACCACATTATGGATCTGTGTAAGTACCTCCATAATATTTGTGCTGTATATACAGGGATTGTGGATATCAGAGGCTGACAGTAAAAAGGGATAAGATGATGAAAACATAGCCTCATAACAGTCTCAACAATTGTGCAGTTAAGCTACACATATAAGATTGGGGGATAATTGTCAGAGCGTGCGGTTTGGATGAACACACATGCAGCGGAAGATCAACGAAGAATCACTGGCACCAATAAAGAGGCTGAAGCCTGTTTGGCTTTCTACAAAAGATTTACTGACAAACGGAAAACTCTCAAGACGACATATACATACAGAGTGCAAATAGGCAGAGGGCAGAGGGAAGAACAGATAACACAGCAAGCTATTTATAACCACCTCTGCTGTCTGATGCAATACACAGTTAACTCTTTACACACTCGCATAGCGGACAGCAGACAGCATGATGCAATCTCCAGCTCACATTGCAACACTATAACCCAATTACATTTAAACAACTCTATATACAATCATTCCCACTTCAACAATAATTTGGTTACAGGGGAAGTTATGGCTGTATTTGCAATATAAACTTAAATTAGTTTTGCTGATCTCCCTTGAAGAACCTGAGGATTAGGAGGTCATACTGTTAGGAACTCTTACTTTAGATCTCCAAAGATCTAATTGCCATTCTTCCATGTGACATTGTGACTGCAGCTGTAGTTGCTCAATACAACTGTATTGTTTGGGATAATATTTAAATGGCTACATTGCAGTTCTTACAATATACAAAATTGCTTCTCCATGTGGGATCATGAATATAAGAATTGTCATGCAAAATCAGATTAAAAGATCCAGACTGTGTGATAATATGTTACTAACACAGACTTGTAGGTAACTTCGAAGGTACAGAGCATAATAAAGCAGTTCTATGCAAAGGCCTGGTTTGATTGATTTGAGATTTCATCACTGCCATGCTTTATGGAGCAGGATTTAGTGCTAAGCACTCCTCCATCACCTCTTCCCACTGTACATCCATACTTGGAATCTGTTATCTATCAGTTAATCAACTAGAAAAATAGATCAGAATTACATGTGATTTATATATCCAGACTCCCATCTACTCCAGAGTTTGGGAACCCTGTAAGTCCCTCCAAGGGAAGCTGGGTCTCAAGATACCTTAATTCTGTTTTTCATCCCCTAATGTGTCTGCATCTTTTTTGTATCTCAAAATATCCACATTTGACAGAAAATGTGGATATTTCATCACAAGTTGTCTTTTCAGAAATAAAACAATAATCTTGTTCTTACAGGCATAGAATGTCAAGCTAACCAAGCATCAGCTACCTCTGAAGAATGCACTGTTGCGTGGGGTGTCTGTAATGTAAGATAACTACTTTTCAGTTGTTACAAATATCAAAGTTTGGGGGAAAGAACCGTGAATGGTTTTGTTACAAAGATCAAAGCTTGGAAGAAAAACTTGAATGGTTTTGTTAAATGCCCCATAGCTAAACTCCATAGATTTCCTGCATTATACTGATATTGATTCTATACCTCAATAAATTAATTGTTTTATGTTCTTAGAATGTGTTGAGGTGAGATAACTCCCTAGATTCAAGAAGGACAATTATATTTAGATGAAGTTTAAAGGCAGAGGACACAGTGATCTAGTTGTGCAGAATGTTTTGTATATACCATGCAAAACTTTCCTGTTCAAAAATCTATCTTGATCCACAGACTGATATTTGCAATGGATCAAAATCCTCTGTTTGAAATAAGCATAATTCCTCTGGGCTTTAATATTACTCCTCATTAACAATTAGCAGACAAGGGTGAGTGAATAGGGTATATGTTGGCAGGGGGTGGAAAAATTTGAGAAGATATGTAGATCAATTAAACAGAATTGATCAGGTGTTCTGTTCCATAACTAGGCATATTTCCAGTCTTCTCTAAGAATTCTTTCAGTGATAAATACATATTACTGCCATAACATAACTTTTGACCATTGTGCTGACGGACTTCAAAAGCAGTCTTGCCTCGTGGCAGAAGCCAAACTCAACAGGTTGATCTTACAACCTGTTGAGTTTGGCTTCTGCCCCGAAGCAGACTTCTTTCGAAGTCCCATAAGACACTGTTTCTCGACCAAATAGATTTTGGATTTGTTATTCTACACCTCCCCCAAAACACCACTTGCACTGTTTCCACTTCATTAAATTCATAAAACCTTGTGGTAGTTCATACACATCTGATCATTGACATTATTCCATGCCAATTTTTGCTCTGTACCTCTGGATGCTGCATTTTTGTTGCTTAGAATTTGCTTCCTAATACAAGTTTTCTTCATTCAAATACAGTTTTCAGCATACTGCTTGATTAACTGTGTCTTATTTTTCAGCACGCTTTTCATTTTCATTGTATTTCTCGCTGGCTTAAGACTCGGCAGGTTTGCCCCTTGGACAATCGAGAATGGGAATTCCAGAAGTGAGTATATTGTACTTCTATAAATAGTATAATATTTGTCATTTGTAATGAAGTAGCCACCTCTCTAAAATCTTATTGAGGGATGGTCATCCTGATAGTTGTTGGTAGTATCCCATAGACCATTCAGTTAGTTAACATCAACATTTGTATTTTAAGTGATTGTATGGTGTCATACCTGCTACTGATTTCTAAAGCAAAACTACATTTCTCTCTAGGTATGGACACTAGCAAGACAGAAGATTAGCAAGTTTGCTCTGTACTAAGTTTATTCCACATCCAGGTTTTCCTTTCACCTTTCCCATGGATTGTTCCTGTGACTTGTTTCTTTCACTATGATATAATTCTGTGAATAATAATAAATCCTGATGACTGTCTTTGTTGGCTTCTTTTAGAACTGTTTCTTTTCTTTGCATTACACTTACATGTTTTGAATACCATTTTAATTTAGAATGCAATGAACTAATGTAAAACATAAAAAATAATATATTTGAAAGTTTTTGTATAGCTTTCTCAACTAAAATGACTACCAGAAGTGGAACATTATCTCAGTGTTTGGTCCCAGAAAGAACAGTTGTTCCTCTGAGTGTGGCATAGGAATCTTAACTTTTTATTATTTCTTTGTAGTTTACAAATATATGAAAATGCACGCACTTAGATTATAGCTTCCAGTCTTTCAGAGTTTTAAAACAATTAAGAACATTCTTTTTATCAGACAAATATGTTCGTTTCCTGGTTTCAAGCCAAGCGTGCTCTTTACACCAGTGTGGAATTTATCTCTTCAATGAAGTACATACACTTAAGTAAACTAATCACTTAGCTGCCTGCTCCATGAAACAGATTTACGGACAGGTGTATGTTTTGTCAAAATTTTGTGTTGTAGATTTTATTACTGTAAAAGCTCTGCCTGTGGCCAGTTTGAAATGGACGCTAATAGGGATTAACCATGCCATAGTTGTCTTGCCCTTCCTAATAGGAAGCAGAGTACATGAAATGCCACAGCCTCAGAAGACCTTCCTCTTTTTTTCTCTTTCCTGAAAATATTTTTTTCTCCTGAAAAAAAGCTTTCATTTGCAAGCAATAATGTTTGATATACAGGCAGTCCCTGAGTTACAAACATATGAATTACAAATGACTCATCTTTAAGAGCAGGGGTAAAAAAAAAAGAGCAGGGGTGAGACAAATGGAGGTGTGGGGAAATTTACCCTCAGAAGGGAAATTCACTCATTAAAGAGATCATGGGGAAAAGGTGGCTCCTCTGAAGCTTTATCACCAATCCTATCTTGTTCGTAACTTGAGGACTCTTTTGTACTCCAAGACTTGAGAAGGCTATGGATCAAGCAGATGTGTCCTCTTCCTTCCTGCCCACCATCATGTCCTCAACCCAACTCTTTTTTTTGGTCACTTTTGAAGTCAGTAGTTCAGAGTTCAAAATGAAGTAATGTCATGAAATTGTGATCAAAATTGGGAATCTGTGATTGGATCTCCTCTGCTGAGGCTAGAGCATCATCGGCCTCAGACATTCCTAATATGAACAGTGTTTTTTTCAACATTGATTATCAAAATGGGGGCTTTGTCTTTACTATTAAGGATTTGCTTTAAAGTCCTGAATAAGTGCTTTAGTTCCAAAGCATTTTTGATGATTCAGGGAGGAACAAAAGCAGTCTTTCCTATACTTCCTGTTCTTCAGGTGTGTGTTCTATATAATAGCTTCCTCTTCTCACTGGCCCAGTTCCAGTCCTTTACAAAGCCTTTGATGGTCTCTATTTTCAACTAAGTAGGCTGTATTCGAACTTACTGGTTATTCTTCTAAATTAAAGTGAACTATGACTCATCCAGTAGGCAGAGATTTCAATTTTTAAAACTTTATTGTTTACTGTATATCTGAACTTAATTCTTGATTTTGCTGTCCTAAAAAGTTTATATATTTATTCTTCCTGTATTGGAAAGCAAAGCAAAATCTGCAAGAGATTATTTCTTTTAAAAGCATGCTATTTTAAACAAGGACTATTTTGGTTTTTAAAGGTTACTAACCACCTAGCTTCAACTTAGTGCAAATTACTATAAATTTCAGCTGTAGGTTGAACAAAACAGACTCTTGTTCCATTCTTTAATGTATACAGTTGATCTCATTCTCTGGTTGGCTTAAGAACAAAGAAGAAAAAGTAAAACAAAAATACGATTATTAAGAATCTAAAACTTTTCTCCTATTATAGACAGAATAGTTAACATTTAAATTTTTAAAAGTACGCCTACAGTCTGTGGAACAACAGTTCATTTAAAATAACATATTTTAGATGTATGTGTGAATAAGCATTTCTTCATATGGCAGTGCAAATAAGATAAAGAAAATCCAAGGGGATCTTGTCAGACAAAAGTGTTTCAAACCTCTGAAGGCATTACTGAGAACTCGTTTCTATAGCCATCTACCTCATTACAAAGCACTGCACTGGAAAAGGATGTTGTGTTCTAATAGAAATGTATTGGGGGAACATTGATCTCTCAGTTAATAATAAGATGAAATTTTTTTTTATTTGTATCCACTTTTCTCCCTACATGAGACCCAAAACGGCTCACAACATTTTAAAACAATACAAGTCAACCATACATATAATAATAATTTGTAATACCAACTTTAGGGAGCCCCATGTGGCTTAGCAGGTTAAACTGCTGAGCTGCTGAACTTGCTGACCATCTGTTCCAGCAGGAAGGTAACGCGCTCCTTGACCTAAGAGGCGTCTACGGACAATGCTTAGAAATTGAGATAAGCACCAACCCCCAGAGTCAGACTCGACTTAATGTCAAGGGGAAAACCTTTACCTTTACTTTTTCAAATCAACTTTACAAAAAGGCATAGATAAACATTTTTTAAAACAATTAACAAATACAATTGCTACGGGAAATTCATCAATACAGGTGGTAAATTTGCATGACTCACTGAAAGTTAGCCTTCCTGCAATTCCAAATTAAGTATCTTCATTAAAAGCATGCATGAACAGGAAGGTCTTTAGTAGCTTCTTAACAGATGTCAGGGAGGGGCTGTTTTAACCTTCTTGGGAAGAGAATTCCAAAGGGTTGGGGTGGCCACCAAGGAGGCCCTCTCGTTGCCACAAACCGCATTTGCTATTGTGACAATGAGAAGGGCCTCTCTGGAAGATCTTAACATTTAGGCAGGTTAGTATGAGAAGATGCGGTCAGATAGGTAAGCGGGACCTGAACGGTTTCAGGTCAAAAGCAGCACCTTGAATCTGGCCCGGAAACAATGGCAGCCAGTGCAGGTACTTTAGCAGGGGGGTAGTACACTCCCTGGGTCCAGCACTCGTCAATAACCTGGCTGCAGATCTCTGAACTAGTTGAAGTTTCCAGACACCCTTCAGGGGTAGCCCCACGTAGAGCCTGTTACAGTAGTCTAAATGGGATGTAATCAAGGCATGGACCACCATGGCCAAGTCTGGCTTCTCAAGGTATGGTCGCAGCTGGCACACATGTTTTAATTGGGCGAAGGCCCTCCTGACCACCACTGACACCTAGGCCTCCAGGCTTAGCGATGGGTCCAGGAGGACCCCGAGATTGCGGACCTGTGTCTTCAGTGGGAGTGTGACCCGTCCAGTACAGGTTGCCACCCTATACCCTGATCTGCCTTATGACTGACCAAAAGGACCTTTGTCTTGGCTGGATTCAATTTCAAATGAACCTAAGCACAAATTATTAAACACTACCTATTAAGATGGGCTGAAAACAGTTGTAGCAGGTAGAACACAATAGGATTAAAATTACAATTTCCAAATAATCCTAGAACTCTTGTGAATTGACTCCTGTGTTTACATGCAACAGTCCTTAAGAGATTATCAGAGTAGTATTGTTAAAGTATTCTTCTAGCTGATGTGTTAGATGTCAAAACACAGACTTTATTTAATAGGATTCTTGAACTTCTAAGGTAAAGGTAAAGGTTTCCCCTGACTGTAAGTCCAGTCATGTCTGACTCTGGGGGTTGGTGCTCATCTCCATTTCTAAGCCGAAGAGCTGACGTTGTCCATAGACACCTCCAAGGTCATGTGGCCAGCATGACTGCATGGAGCGCCGTTACCTTCCCGCCGGAGCGGTACCTATTGATCTACTCACATTGGCATGTTTTCGAACTGCTAGGTTGGCAGAAGCTGGAGCTAACTGGGCGCTCACTCCTCTCCCGGGATTTGAACCTGGGACCTTTCGGTCTGCAAGTTCAGCAGCTCAGTGCTTTAACACACTTCGCCACCGGGGCTCCTTGAATGTCTAAAGATGATGCTTAATTTAAACTCTAATTTACAAACTGCAAATTGACTCTTGGGAGAAGGGCCTCATCCAGAAAACAAGTTAAAATGCTGTTGGTTTATGTGGATGACCCAACTACCAACAGTGCCTCTACATTTTATCTGGACTCAGAGTAACATGTATTCACATATCACTATCTCTTGGCACAGGGCTTCAACTGTTTCACCTTCATTTATTAAAAAAAAAAAGAGTGATAGCAGGTTTATATTCTTTTGGGAGGAAAACCAAATTTATAGGTGATCTCTCATATTTCTATAAATAATATGGGGAAAAGAAGAGGTCCTTATGAGAAGCCAAAGACAGTGGTATAGTGACTTGAATTTTGGACTAGGACATTGGGAAACCAGGGTTTTAATCCCTTCTTTGCCATGGGAGCCTACTGGGTGACTTTGGGCAAATCACACTGTAGTTTCAAATGAAGACATTCCAAATTCCCTCGGAACAAACTCCACCAAGAAGCCATGTGATAGGTTTGTCTTAAGGTTTCCCTAAGTCAGAAATGACTTGAAGGCACACAACACCTATGAGGCCCCAAAACACTATCATGGCATGAAACAACTTTTTGGGAGCCAGCCAACAGAACTATTTCAAGTGGTCAGGGATCTCTTATACACAACTATCTGACACTTTGCAAACAAAACTGCTTGCATTTGCTCTAACTTCGATGCTATAATAGATCCAGATCCGATTAATGTAGTCTTGGCCCCTACATGATCAGTGACAACTCATACTTGTCCATTTCTGCAATTCAAAGATGTGGACAGGATCCTTGGAAAGGTGACAGCCACTGTGTATAGGTTAGATCCTTGTTCTTCCTTTTCCTAGAGTTTGTCCCATGAATTCGTAGGGTCCACTTGTTTACTTCTTGTTCTCCACTTGTTCCTATCGGTTGCATCTCTGTGAGTCTTGCTTCAGCCATGTTGTGTTTCAAACACTCGACTCTGTGTTTTAAGTTTGCCATGTGACCTGGCACCTGCAATTTCCATATTCAGCGCCGTTTTAGCCATGGAATCCTCATCACTTCATTGTACATGTCCAAACCATCTCAGATGGGATTCCTTCATCTTCTTGGCGATTGGAGCAACTCCGAAGATGAAGCGCACTGTATCGTTTGGAATACTGTCCTTCAGGGTAACATCCTTGCTCTTTGTGGCTTAGTAAAGAACAGATCACTGGGCTGAATGGGAAGTGGTTAATGCCTCACGAAACCAAGAATTACAGATCCTGCTTGTCATCTTCATTCTTGTAGTCACTGAAAATACCTACATAGCTGACTCCACTCAAATATCCAGGAGATAGATGCCTTAATTTTAAAATGTTCCCTGCTCTTAAAATTCAACCATTATGCTGAGGAACCTACCTCCAGTATGTTGGGAAGGCATAATGTATATGTAAACTTTTTTAAAATCCTGATTTATTTTCAGTTAATGGAAATAGCTTGCAACAAATTAGTTAAACAAAACATTAAATTACAAATCCAAGAAGCAAAAGTAAAAGCAAATTTCAAATAGAATACAGTAGTCTGATAAAATAAACCTATCAAAATAAAAAACAGAAGCAAGAGGTGAGATGTAGTGGTTTGAGCACTGGACTAGGAGTCTGGAGAATAGGATTTGAAGCCCAGCTCTGCCATTAAATCACCCGGATAGCCTTGGAAAGTCACACTCTTTCAGCCTTAGAGGCAAACCTATTTTGAACAAATGTTGCTAGTGTTTGATAGTGTCCGTTTAAGGTAATCATAGTTTGGAAATAACGTCCAGGAACACAACAAAACAAATATAAGAGGTCACAAAGAGTCTTTATTGTGGCACAATCACCAAAGCTATAAATTGAAAACAAATTATTATGAAAGAATGTACAAAAATTAGGTTTTAGTCTGACAAGAGCCTCCTAATTTAGAGGCCCTAGCAAATAGCTGATAAATTGTATGTAATTTGTTGAAACGTGTTTTAATGATTACCAATATGTGTGTGGAGGAAAAAGGCTGAACTAAATGAGGATGAGTGGCTGCAAGTTTTCAGTTAGACTTAAGTAACAGTATACACATTACTTTCTAATATGTGAAATTACAATGTTATAATTTGTAAATCACCAGTGCAAAATTAAAGACAAAGGGATTGAATTGTAGTTAAAGATAGTTTATTACCAATACTATGACTAGGAAGAAGTGTGTAAGTGCATAGGGTTAGATTAAACTTGTAGCTCCTCTTTTATCAGAAATGCTAGCGATTACATGAGTTCATCGTGACCCATAGCGGTTAATTATTAACAATTAAAATAATATTCACTACACACAAATAGACAAGCTCTTTTAAATTGATTCCTTACCCATCTTGCGTCTATCCCTGCCACCAATGTGCATAGTATTTAATGTACAATACTTCCCCAAGACCACATTTGATCTCACAATGAGGGTCAGCTAGAGTATAGCATGAATATATTTATTTTATTTGTCCCGTCTTTCTCTAGACAGGTTACCCAAGGCAGCTTGCAACAAGGCAAAGACAAAAAAAAGCCAAAATCCTGAGAAGATGATGATTATGACAGCAATATTATTATTATTATTATTATTATTATTATTATTATTATTATTATTATTAATAGTAGTAGTAGTAGTAGTAGTATTACATTTATTTATACCCCGCTTTATCTCTCCACAAAGAAGACTCAAAGCAGCTTAGGAATGTTTTCCCCAATACAGGGAGAATGAGAGAAATATCAGGTGCTTAATATTGCCCTGCTAAAGGGAGGAGGGATATAAATGGTACCTTTGTTACCATATTTAACTTTTGATTATTCCATTAGCCCAACAAAAGCATGAAAAATGGATCATTTGGACAACGGACTCCATAATCTCATTGTTTCTTGTATAGCATTGCTTCCTTCCTCCCACCTGTCCAGCCTGTTTAAAAGCCTCAATGGCTGTTCTGTCAGCTGCTGGGTTCAGATGGCAGCCTTTTGGTCCTAATAGCTAAACCCTCCAAAGGGCTGGATTGGGCCAACCAGCTTTCTCTCCAGGTGACGTTCCCTTTACAGCAGCTGCTGGGGCTTTCGCCTCACTCTCAGTTTCTGTGTAGCTGCTGGACTTATTTTTCTGGTCTTCCTGTTCAACAGGTTCAGACAGCTGAGATTCCACTCCACTCTAGAAGAGCCTTTCGTTTTTACTTTTAAGCAGTGCCTTTTACATACATTTCTTCTCAGCTCAATTGCCACGTTCCTCTCTCTTTCTCACTAAGCTGATTTTTCCCTCCCTACATTTTTGTGGGATGCATCTAAACTGTAGAATTAATGCAGTTTGACACCAGTTTAACTGCCAGGGCTCAGTGCTAGAGAGTCGTGGACGTTGGATTTTGGTGAGACATCAACAATAGTTGGCAGAGAAGGCTAGAGACCTTATAAAACTACAACTTTCAGGATTCCATAGCATTGAACAATGGCAGTTAAAGTGGTGTCGAATTACATTAATTCCACAGTGTAGATGTTCCCGCAGATGTGTCTTCCACTAAATATGAACTGTCAGTCGGGCACATTTTGTACAAAGCTCATAACCATGTTTTAGAGCTCATCTGTCAATACATGGCTAGCATGGCTAGCACTTTTTTTTTTCTATATTCATTTACTATAAGAAATTGGAATTGCTCTTCATACCTATAGATGCCAGGCTGGTTTAAAATAGAATAATAATAATAATAATAATAATAATAATAATAATAATAATAATAATAATAATAAAACCACATAGTCATCACAAAACAAACAAAAGCAGTTGATATACAATAAAAATAAAGAAACCTCTCCTAGTACATGGACAAGCAAAAGTGTTAGCACTAGTTGTGTCTATGATGGTACCAGTTGCATCTCCATTGTTTTCCTAAAGCAGTGGTTCTCAACCTGGGGTAAACTGGCTGGGATTTCCGGGAGTTATAGTCGAAAACATTTGGGGTCCCCAGATTGAAAACCCACTGCCCTAAAATGATGTGCCCAACCCAGGATCCATCTACATTGCTGAATTAATGCAGTTTGATTCCACTTTTAACTGTTATTGTTCAATGCTGCGGAATCGTTTACAAGGTCTTTTGCATACTCAGTCAAAGAGTGCTGGTGCCTAGCCAAACTACAGTTCCCATTAATCCATAGTATTGGGCCACAGCAGTTAAAGCAGTGTCAAGATGCATTAATTCTATAGTGTGGATGCATCCTTGGAAACATAGCAAGTGCCTAGTTGAAACGTCTAGGAGCCAAATGCAAATAGGAACATTCTAGTATAGTATTCACAACCATTTTACCACCTGTAAAGTAAAGGCAAGCTAGCTTATTTTTAAAATGTGTGCTAAAGTGCAGCAATAAAGCCAAACTCCGACTAGTTTTAAAGGTTGCTTTGGCTCCTCCTTGAGCGACGGACTTGTCCTGTTGCTATGGCAACAAGGTGTTTGTTCTGTCTATCCCTCCATGCATTTGTCTAGCATTTTTCTACTTCCTGGTTCTATACAGCAAATATGTTTATTCTATTCTCCCAGTCTTAAAAATGAATCCACACCGATATTTATATTATAGGCCTTAGTTTCCAGTATGTTTTTTTAAATACATCTTTATGTTTCTTTTGAAAAAAATAAATCATATGTGAAGAAAAACTGCGGAAAATTGCTTCTATAAAGTTCATTTTATGCACCAAAATAATAATAAACAAATATTTTTTTCAGATACACACTAGCCAGCCTATCACTACATAATATACAAACATGGCTTTAGAAAAATTACGAGATGGCTTCCCTATAAAAATAGCATATATAGTGTGTACATCAACAATTAGATACATAAAATATTTTTAAAACCTTAAGAATACTGCAAGGAAGTAAGTTTTTAAAATATAGGAATTGTTCATATTCAGACACTTGAAGACTTTGGAGGAACAAAGTGAATATAAGACATTTGTTGAAAAAAGATTCTAGCTATAAAGAAAAGCCTTCTCTGTTCAATATAGGCACTAAGGATTCATAATTCAGGGTGCTTCTACACTGTAGAATTAATGCAGTTTGACACCACTTTAACTGCCATTTTCAATGTTATGGAGTCATAGAATAATAGAGTTGGAAGAGACCATATGGGCCATCTAGTCCAATCCCCTGCCATGCAGGGAAGCACAATCAAAGTATCCCTGACAGATGGCCATTCAGCCTCTATTTAAAAGTTTCCAAGGAAAGGGCTTCCACCACACTCCGAGGCAGGGAGTTCCACTGTTGAACACCTCTTATAGTCAGGAAGTTCTTCATTATGTTCAGGTGGAATCTCCTTTCCTGTAATTTGAAGCCATTGTTCCACTTCCTAGTCTCCAGTGCAACAGAAAGCAAACTTGCTCCTTATCAAGCCAGGCATCACCCATTCTGTATCTCTGCATTTCATTTTTTTTCTGCCTAAGTGTCATATGTTACATTTGTCCTTGTTGAAATTCATTTTGTTAGTTTTGGCCCATCTCTCTAATCTGTTAAGATCATTTTGAATTCTGATCCTTTCCTCTGGAGTATTAGCTATCCCCCCTAATTTGGTGTCATCTGCAAAGTTGATCAGCATGCCCTCCAAACCTTAATCCAATTCATTAATAAAGATGTGGGCCCAGGACCAAACCCTGCAGGACTCCACTAGTCACTACTTTCCAGGATGAAGAGGATCCATTGGTGAACACCCTTTGGGTTCGATCATTTAACCAATTACAGATCCACCTAATAGAATCATTGCCTAGTCCACATTTGTCTAGTTTGCTTTGTCATGGGAGTTATAGTTTGGTGAGGCACCAGCACTCTTGGGCAGAGAAGATAAAATATATTGGAAAACTACAACTCACAGAATTACGTAGCATTGAGCTGTGGCTGTTAAAGCAGTGTCAATCTGCATTAATTCTACTATCTAACCACATATTACATAGTAAAGATACCAACTCCTACCATAATAATCAGTAGCCAAAATAAGTTGCACTATTTCTGTACAATGGTCAAAACACATTGGCTTATCTGTTTCCTAGTCATGGATAGGAAAACAAGGAAGCAAGTAATCATATGGCAGAAAATAGCCCCACATTCAGCATCATGTCCTAGAAACACAGGGTGCATCCACACTGTAGAATTAATGCAGTTTGGCATCACTTCAATTACCATGGCTCAATGCTAAGGACCCATGGGGGTTATAGTTTTACAGGGTCTTTTTCTGCCAAAGAGACCGGGTGCCTGCCAAACCACAGCTCCCAGTATCCCATAGCATTCCATCAGGGTAATTAGAGTGCTATAAAATGCATTTTTTCCTATACTGTTGTAGATACACACTTAGGAAATTATGTTCATAACAAAAGTCAAATACGGATACAGGTAGAGCTGTATTTTGTCATCTTTTTTGTAGCTAAGGTTTGTTAAGAGAAGCGACAAGGATAGGATTCCCCCCACCCCCTTCCTTTAAAACTCTAGGTTGCAGCTATGGAGAAATGCTGTAGTTGAATGATAAATCATTGTTATTTTCTGTGAACCTCTCTACCTAAATTTCGTATAAACCCTGAAGATCTTTCTTTTTAGGAAAATAATATGCAATGCCTGGCTAAATTATTATACATTCATTTAAAAAATAGTTAAATTATGCCACTACAGTGTATCATACTTCTAAAATTTTATATTTAATTTCCCCTTTGGTAAGTCAATGCATCATACAAATGTAGGCAAGCTGCATGTAAGTGTATTAATTTCTCAGGAAATAATGCACTTCTGTACCAGCATAAATAATATATGAACACATAGCAGAGCTTAGGGACTTATTTTAATGCCTTCTGATCTAGCATACTTTAAATGGTATCCTTTAATGCACACCAGCCTCTTCTATAGATTCAAATCTGGAAGCATGGAAGGCATTTATTGGGATGATTCTACAGTGTAGGATTACTGCAGCTTGACACCACTTTAACTCCCATGGTTCAGTGCTATGGGATCTTGGGATTTGTAGTTTTGCATGGACTTTATCCTCTGCCAAAGAGTGCTGGTGCCTCCTCAGACTATAGCTCCCAGGATTCTATAACATTGAGCCATGGCAGCTAAAGTGGTGTCAAACTGCATTAATTTTACCATGTAGATGTACCCTTTCTCTCTTGACATGAGAGTTGTAATTTTACATGGTTTGCCAAAGAGTGCTGGTGCTTCACCAAACTACAAATCTCGGGATTCCATAACAGTCATTTGGGAAAGCGTTTAAATGCCTTTGTATCCCCTGTTGCGCTGCAAAAGATAGCATGGGTGTGGTTTTTATTCTATGGGTACATCTACACTTTAGAATTACTGTATGTCTTCTGTCCTACAATACCATCGATTGTAAGATGCACTTCAGTACTACCAAACAGAATAAAGCTTTATTTCACTACTAGCTTGGGTACCCGGCATTGCCTGGATTATTAGAAAAAGTAATTTTTTATTTTACAAAATGCATAAGGCTGTGGGTGTACTAAAACTACAACTCACATCATGCCAGGTTACCCCTCTGAAACTCCATCAATATTTAAAGTTTGTCATGTTGGGCAAATTTGTTCTAGATGCATCATCGGTGGGCTTCAGTGTGATCTCCAGCTGCAGGATGAATTACAATTCCCACTATGGTGGGTTAATCCCGTCAAATCCCTCCAGTACATTCAGTTGATCATGGGGGCTCTGTCTGCCAAATTAGATGCAGGTCCATCATTAGTGGGGTTCGGAGTGCTAAAAATCCCAGTACCTACAACTAACAAATGTCAAAACCAATTCCACCCCAAATCCAACAGTATTCAAATTTTGGCATATTGGGTATGCGTGCCAAATTTGGTGCAGATCCATTGTTGTTTGCATTCATAGTGCTCTCTGGATGTAGGTGAACTATAATTCCTATAAATCAAGGTAAATTGCTCCCAAAGTCCTACTGCATTTTTTGTTGGTTATGGGGGTTCTGTGTGCTAAAGTCCAGGGCCATCATTGGAGCCACACACACACACATATTTTTTCACTTTTATTATGTGTATAGATATAGATATAGATATAGATATAGATATATGGAGCCCTGGTGGTGAAATGTGTTAAAGCACTGAGCTGCTGAACTTGTAGACCGAAAGGTCCCAGGTTTAAATCCCGGGAGCGGAGTGAGCGCCCACTGTTAGCTCCAGCTTCTGCCAACCTAGCAGTTCAAAACATGTGTGTAGATCAATAGGTACCACTCCAGCGGGAAGGTAACAGCGCTCCATGCAGTCATGCCAGCCACATGACCTTGGAGGAGTCTACTGACAACGCCGGCTCTTCGGCTTAGAGATGAGCACCAACCCACAGAATCAGACATGACTGGACTTAACGTCAGGAGTTACCTTTACCTTTACCTATATACACCCATGACTCTATGAAGCATCCTGTTTCTAGAGATGTTTATTGGGGGGGGGGGGGGGTGGTTCAGAATCAAATAAATGCAGTAATACAGGTAGGCTTCCCTTTAACTGCAATGATTAAATGTTATGGAATCCTGGGATTTCTAGTTTGGTGAGGCATCAGCACTCTTTGGCAGAGAAGGCTAGAGGCCTTGTAAAATCACAACCCCCTGGATTCCAAAGCATTGAGCCACATGGCAGTTAAAGGTGGGGTCAAATTGCATTAAATTCTACATTGTTGATTTGATTAGGTGATCCTTCGTTGTCCGAGTATGATTGTCTTCCATGTGTAGTGTCCTGGCGGTGGATACGTAGGTGACTGTGGAGCCCTATTCTTGGCCCACATGTTCTTCCACAATGAGGACATCAGTTTCCAGATTGAAGTGGTCCTGATCAGGGTTGGCTTGATGTGCCTTCCTCCTGGCATGTTTCTCCCTTTTGCCCTCCATTTGTGTCTCTTCAAATTCCACAGCACTACTGGTCACAGCTGACCTCCAGCTAGAGTGCTCAAGGGCCAAGGCTTCCCAGTTCTTGCTGTCTATGCCACATTTATTAAGGTTAGCTTTAAGCCCATCTTTAAATCCCTTTTTTTGTCCACCAACATTCTGTTTTCCGTTCTTGAGTTGGGAGTATAGTAACTGCTTTGGGAGACAGTGATCGGGCATTTGGACAATGTGGCCAGTCTAGTGGAGTTGATGGCGTAGGAGCATCGCTTCAATGCTGGTGGTCTTTGTTTCTTCCAGCACGCTGATATTTGTCTGCCTGTCTTCCCAAGGGATTTGCAGGATTTTTCAGAGGCAACACTGATGGAATTGTTCCAGAAGTTGAGTGTGATGTCTGTAAATGGTCCATGTTTCACAGGTGTATAACAGGGCTGGGAGGACAATCTTATATATATAAAAGAGTGATGGCATCACGGCAATTCACAAAACAACAAAAGTACAGGCCCCCCAACCTCAAAATTTGACAACACAACCCATCATCCACGCCTCTAGGTTGATACAACAAAAAGAAAAGAAAAATAAAGTCCTAATTAGAGGGAGAGCAATAATTTTTTTATCCAATTGCTGCCAGTTTAGAGGGCTAATCTCTGCCCACTTGGTTGCCTAGCAACCAAGGGACAGCCAAGTTTCAGTTAGGGGACAGGCAGATTTAGGCCTCACTTAGACTTCTTCCACAGATTATCTAATTTGCACTGGATTATATGGCAGTGTAGACTCAAGGCCCTTCCACACAGCTATATAACCCATTTATCATCTTATATTATCTGCTTTGCACTGGATTATCTTGACTCCACACTGCCATATAATCCACTTCAGTGTGCATTTTATACAGCTGTGAAGAAGGGGCCTCATATAATCCAGTTCTAAGCAGATAATTTAAGATTATCAATATACAGTAGAGTCTCACTTATCCAACGTAAACAGGCCGGCAGGATAAGTGAATATGTTGGATAATAAGAAGGGATTCAGGAAAAGCCAATTAAACATCAAATTAGGTAATCGCTATACAAATTAAGCACCAAAACATCATATTATACAACAAATTTGACAGAAAAAGTAGTTCCATGCGCAGTAATGCTATGTAGTATTTACAGTAGAGTCTCACTTATCCAACACTCGCTTATCCAACGTTCTGGATTATCCAACACATTTTTGTAGTCAATGCTTTCAATATATCGTGATATTTTGGTGCTAAATTCATAAATACAGTAATTACTATATAGCATTACTGTGTACTGAACTACTTTTTCTGACAAATTTGTTGTCTAACATGATGTTTTGGTGCTTAATTTGTAAAATCATAACTTAATTTGATGTTTAATAGGGTTATCCTTAATTCCTCATTATCCAACATATTCGCTTATCCAACGTTCTGCCGGCCCGTTTATGTTGGATAAGTGAGACTCTACTGTACTGTATTTACAAATTTACCACTAAAATATCACAATGAATTTAAAACACTGACTACAAAAACATTGATTACGAAAAGGCAGACTGCGTTGGATAATCCAGAACATTGTATAAGCGAATGTTGGATAAGTGAGATTCTTCTTTAATATGAAATAATTACTGGGATAGAATAATGCAGAACAATATAATCTCTAAAACCAGGACAGTAAATAAACAGGGGAATTCCACACAGGAAACAATCGGGGCCAGCTAACACCTCCCAACAAAGTATTCCCATCATCAAAGTCTGGCAAATCCTGTTTTCTCAGGGCCACAGACAGTAGAAGCACATAAAATATCGCAAACAACACCACTCTGAAAACAAGGGAATTCCAGACAGGAAACAATCAGGGCCAGCTAACACCTCCCAACAAAGTATTCCCATCATCAAAGTCTGGAAAATCCTCTGTTTTCTCAGGGCCACAGACAGTAGAAGCACATAAAATATCGCAAACAACACCACTCTGAAAACAAGGGAATTCCAGACAGGAAACAATCAGGGCCAGCTAACACCTCCCAACAAAAAATTCACTCAGGGAGGAAACAGCCAGGCTTTAAAGCTGCAAGGCCATTACATCCTAATCATTTTTCCTAATTGCAGCATTTATACTTGCCTCCAACAAACAAAAAAAACCAATCAGAAATATTGTATATTCACAACCTTTAGGAAATAATATCCCCTGATGGCGCAGCGTGTTAAAGTGCTGAGCTGCTGAACTTCTGGACCGAAAGGCCGCAGGTTTGAATTGGGGGAGTGGAGAGAGCCCCCACTGTTAGCCCTAGCTTCTGCCAACCCAGAAGTTCGAAAACATGCAAATGTGAGTGCATCAATAGGTACTGCTCCGGCGGGAAGGTAACGCCGCTCCATGTAGTCATCCCACATGACCTTGGAGGAGTCTACGGACAACGCTGGCTCTTCGGCTTAGAAATGGAAATGAGCACCAACCTCCAGAGTCAGACACGACTGGACTTAATGTCTGGGGAAAACCTTTACCCTTGACCTTAACTACCACCAATTCCTCAATACTTTATTTCCCATACCACCATACTTCGCCACAGCAACGCGTGACCGGGCACAGCTAGTAGCTTTATAAACAAGCACCTTGGTATCTCTATGGAGGTCCCAATCCTCAAACACTCTCTGCTTCATTTGGAAAAATGCTGCACTCGCAGAGATCAGGCAATGTTGTATTTCAGTGTCTATGTTGACTTTTGTGAAAAGGTGTCTGTAGTTCACCTGTGTCAAACTCAAGGCCCACAAGTCGAATCTGTCCCTCCCTGTCATTTTATGTGGCCCTCCAGATGATGGACTACAATTCCTGTATTCCTCATCATTAGACATCATGACTAGAGTAGTTGTGGGTTGTGGTACAGTAACATTGGGAAGGCTGCAGTTTGTTCTGTTTAGTCAGGATCGTGGGATTTGGATTTAGAAGCAAGTCTTGTGGGTATGATGTCTGACTTTAAAATATGCCTTAACCTTTCTGAAACCTCAGAGCCACAAGTGCTATTAGACTGCAATTCCCATTAGCCCTAGTCAGAATTGTGGTTTTTTAAATTTATTTATCGTGCCAGAAGCGAACTGAGAATACAGTTATAATATATTTAAAAACACAAACAAAGTAAAGAGCTTGGCATTATACTAAATGTCCTTTGACTAGAAGCTGGCCACTTGGAGTGCCTCTGGTGTTGCTGTAAATAGGTCCTCCATTGCGCATGTGGCAGGGCTCAGGCTGCATTGTACTAGGTGGTCTGTGGTTTGTTCTTCTCCGCACTCGCATGCCGTGGACTCCACTTTGTAATAAAAAGTGATGGGAGTTGTTAATAACATCTGAGGTGCAAAATTAAGAGCACCGACCACTATGTAAAAATTATGGCTCTAAACAGTTCCGGCCCAGCTTACTTGTCTGAACGTATCTTCCACTATGACCCACCTCACAGTTTAAGCTCATGAGAGGAGGCCCTGCTCTCGATCCCACCACCCTTGCAAGTACGACTTGTGGGGACGAGAGACAGGGCCTTCTCAGTGGTGGCCCCCCGCCTGTGGAACTCCCTCCCTAATGAGATCCAGCAGGCTCCCTCGCTCTTGTCTTTTCATAAGAAACTTAAAACTTGTTTATGGGACCAGGCATTTGAGCAATAAACGCAGCATTAATTGTAAAAATGATTTTATTATGAATAACAGACAGACCTGGATCACGACTCGGAATGCGCCTCTAAATGTATATTTATATGGATGTTTTTAACTGATGTTAATTGTTTCAGTTGTAACTGTTTTTATATACTATGTCGTTCAGCATCGAATGATGGCTAATTGTAAGGCCGCCCTGAGTCCCCCCTCGGGGTGAGAAGGATGGGATATAAATGCTCAAAATAAAGAAATAAATTATAGTTGGCCTCAGTATCCACGGATTCTCCATCTATGGATTCAAATGTAGGCAACCATAAGGCTGATGTGTCCCTCCACGACAATGAGTTTAACACCCCTGGTATAGATGGATCCTTTGGGTCATTTTCTTGGGAATCGTAGGCCAGGGATTGGAGGCAATCTCTGGATAGCTAACAAGAAGGAACACCACCAGGAGCCAAAGCCCAGCTCTTGGCAGCTGCTAACTTGCTATTAAGCAGCTCCCTTTGGGAACTGGAAGGGGAGCTTCAGGGATCGCCTTC
Source organism: Anolis carolinensis (assembly GCF_035594765.1). Classification (NCBI taxonomy): domain Eukaryota; kingdom Metazoa; phylum Chordata; class Lepidosauria; order Squamata; family Anolidae; genus Anolis; species Anolis carolinensis. The sequence continues at coordinate 170,545,529 of NC_085845.1, read as the reverse complement.
ACCAGTCGACCAACTGGCCGGGAGTGGGCTCGCCTGCAGCCTGATGGGCCGCCCTCGGGAATGGCAAACTGCCTTTTCTCTTTTGATTTCATGCCTTTCGGAAAAGGAAAGGCTGGGTGGGTCACCCTCGCCGATGAGATCCCCCAAGCCCACCCATTAATCTACAAAAGCAAGGACAGGCGGCGCTTTGTGACTAAATGGCTGTACTATATAAGATATATTATGTAGAAAGTGGGCAATCGCCGTCTTGAAGGGAGCTTTTCTGATTCACTCCCTGCTGAAGCCTCGCCCCAGCCTTCGGTGATTACATAAAAATCCAAGGTAGTCCATTCCTTAAAGGGACAGGGCCAAATAATTGAGTCCAAATGCTCAACGCTGCTATTTAATTCTCCCCCCCCCCCCCAAAAAAAAAAATCTCCTCCCGTATCACAAAGCTTGGTTTCTAACAAGCTTCTTGGACGATTCGCACTGTTGAGCCTTTCTTTTCAAATTCCATTGGAAGGGAGTGAAAACAAGGGACACACCACAACAGACCTGAAAGTGAAAATGCTTCGGAGACGAAAATACAAAATGGATAGAGGGCCAGTCTCTCTCTCTCTCTCTCTCTCTCTCTTTTTCATGGAGCTGAGCGAAAGAGACCGCCTGCTGTTCGGTTTCTAATGCTGTTCCTTGGGCAAAACAAAAACAGAAGTGATTCACCATTTGTGAATAAAACCGAGATTGCGTGGAAGGCGAGCAGGGGGCAGGAAAGCTCTCTGGGAAGTTAACCTTCTCTCTTCTGGAAGCCTGTATGTTCAGTTCTGCCGTAGAGAGCTGGGAGATTGGTTTTGCCTCTGGCTCCATTATTATTGTTATTCCTCAAAGGGAGGGTCAAATTTTTGCATTTTGCACAAGCACTGTTGTCTCTTACCACTTTACAAGCTGCGTGGCTGAAACAGAGCAGTTAGCCAGATTTTAAAACTTGGCACAGGTGAGTCTTGGCCAGGTGTCTTGGGAAATCCATCATGATCTGCCAATGACAACAATGATAGATCTGCTGCGTTTTGCACCCACTCCTTGGACTAAATAGTCTAAAAGGCGACTCTGAATCCATAAATTCTGAACGTTAAGGGATGTCCCAAGCATCCAGCTGGGTAGATAGCGAAGGAGACGCCTCCTAAACTAGAAGGAGAAGGAGCCAACCCTGAATCCTTGAAAAAAGCATTTAGCCAGGTGTTGTTGTGAGTTTTGGACCATATGGGGACAACATCCTCTGGGCTGTAGACCAAACACAGCAATCTTAGAGTCTGAAATCGGACTCCCAAGAAAAAACATAGTCTTGAATTTTGACTTCATAAGTGATGAGGAAATTGATAATCCTATGTTTGTCAAAGCAGGGGCAGCTCAATTCTCTCAATGCTGAAATGCTGCTAACACTCGGATATCTGGAATGGTAAGCAATATTCCTTTCTCAGTACTTTGAATATCAGATACACTGATAGATGCCACAAATCACGCTAGCAGCAGTATAATCAAAATAGGTATTTATTTATCGTGTCAGAAGCGAATTGAGAATATAGTTATAATGTATGTGTATATATATATATATAAGGTGTATATAAAGTATATATAAAGTTATATATAATCAAAATAGATAATAGGCAATATACGATAGGCTATGCTGACTTACTCCTGCCAACCTAGCAGTTCGAAAACATGCAAATGTGAGTAGATCAATAGGTACCGCTCCGGCGGGAAGGTAACGGCGCTCCATGCAGTCATGCTGGCCACATGATCTTGGAGGTGTCTACGGACAACGCTGGCTCTTCAGCGTTGGAGATGAGCACCAACCCCCAGAGTCAGACATGACTGGACTTAACATCAGGGGAAACCTTTACCTTTATGCTGACTTAAGGCATGTTAATATATGACTGTTGAAACATGCTAAGAAGGATTATTTTAAATAATGAATGTACTGCATTAAAAACATGTAATTAAGATTTCCCCCCTCTATCGCTACTGTAACATCCCAAGAAATGAGAGATTTTGTGTCTGGGGAGAACAAATAGTGGAAGATATCGAACATTTTTTGACTGACTGCCCAGCATATGCCGAACTTCGACACAGTTATTTACAGGGTTGTTGTATGTCTTTCGGGCTGTGTGGCCATGTTCCAGAAGCATTCTCTCCTGACGTTTCGCCCACATCTATGGCAGGCATCCTCAGAGGTTGTGAGGTATGGATAAACTAAGTAAGGAAAGGAAAGAATATATATATCTGTGTAGAGTCTGGGGTGTGGCAAGGGTCCTTTGTCACTGGGAGCCAGCATTAATGTTTCAGTTAATCACCCTAATCAGCCCGAAAGACATACAACAACCCTGTGATCCCGACCATGAAAGCCTTCGACAACACAGTTATTTACATCCATTACTATCTAATTTTAGGTCCCCCAACAGAAATGATCTTCTGACAGTCCTCTTGCAAGGACAAGAAAGATCCACCATAATTAGAGTAAGCCTTTTTATCCTGAAAGCTATCAAGAAAAGAGCACATTTCCTGAAAGAAGAATCAGGAAAATAAGATTTTGTCGGCAAACAGATGGTCAGCTGCCTGTCCTCCCATCCTTTTTGCCTTGTTTTTATTTATGTTGCACTTTGAAATGGTCATATGACTGGTCAAACAAATAAATTATTATTATTATTATTATTATTATTATTATTATTATTATTATTATTATTATTATTATTTCCCCCCTCTATATGCCTCAAAAAGGGGATTCTTTTGTTTGTTATATAATTCCATACATTGGTCCTCCATATCAAGGGACTCTGCGTCCACAGATTCAACTATCCATTTTGCCATTCCGTATATGGGACACCATTTCACTATAGTATTGTTTATGATGGGACTTGCGCATCCAAGGATTTTACTATCCACAAGGAATCCTGGAACCAAACCCCAACAGTTAGCAAAGGGCCCACTATATATACAAACTGCTGTATCTCTGCATCCGCAAACAACTCATAAAGGAAACTCTTGCCTCTTGAAAGGGTGGGGCATAGAGTTTCCAAGGATTACTGCCAAATGCCTTTCCAGCACACAAACAGCCCCAACCAAGATGATGAACCCACAACATAAGACAGCGGTTCTCAACCTGCAGGTCCCCAGATGTTTTGGCCTTCAACTCCCAGAAATACTAACAGCTGGTAAACTGGCTGGGATTTCTGGGAGTTGTAGGCCAAAACACCTGGGAACCCACAGGTTGAAAACCACTGACATAAGACCTAATGAGATATTCTCAGTTTGAAGAGTTATTTTTCAGATTTCTTTCTGGCACAGAACAATTAGAAAAACATTAGAATTAATTAAACCATTGTAACCTTGTGTAATTGTAACATGTTGCTATTGTGAAATATACTGCTTTGAAATTGGGTCCATCCTGTACTTTTCTATATCATCATTTCTTGATAGTCCAAAACTTAAAATGAATCGTTAAAATGATCTTAATTTGTAGTATTTTTTGCTGTTAGGCCTGTTTGATATAAATAAAGACAAAAATAAAGAAATATTATTCGATTGTATGGTGACAACGGCAAGGATGACCTGTGCTAAACTGTGGAAAAGCAAAGAAATACCAGAAATGGAGACTTGGATAGCAAAGATCATGGAGATCATGAATATGGACAGGCTCACCTATTTGTTATCAACAAATCAGGGTAAAGCAAGAAACAAACAGACTGGGAACCATTTAGAGACTATTTTAAAAAGGAGAATATAAAAACTGTAATTTGAAAGACGAGAAAGAAGAATTAAAAGAAATAAAAATATTAACAAAAGAAACTGCTTCCTCAAGAAAAGACTAGTAGAGAAGAAAAAGCGATGCCTGAAAATCAGAATAAGGACTACGGATTGGGTGAGAAATCGATCTTCACTGAACACACTACGCAGCAGATGGAAGTCAATTTTTATATATACAATTTTTATTTTAATATTTTTCTTTCTTTATTTTTTCTCCCCCCCTTATCTTACCTTTCCTCTCTATGTTCACACCCTTTCTCCCTCTCCTTACCTAACCCTAACCCTAACCCTCCCCTCCTTCCTCCCCCCCCCATAAAAATTTCTCCTTACCCAATTTTATTTATGTCAGTAAACCTTTAACAATTTTTTATTTTAAAAAAACAAAACAACAAATATAAAGCACAGAATTTTCTACATATAAACCAGAGCAGCGGTTCCCAAACTTTTTTTTTGTCATGGAACCCTTCAGAAGACCTTTTTTCCTGACTGAACCCTAACACATTGTCACGTGTGTACTTTTAATACGTTTTAATAAGTTTTAAGCTTTTTAACTGTTATTTTTATAATTAATTTAATTGTTAATTTTTAATGGTTCAATTCTATTTTAATGTTTTAATATTTTTGGATTTTAAATTGTATTAAAATGCTTTTAATATGAGCCGCTTTGAGTCTCCTTTGTGGAGAGAAAAAGTAAAGTATAAATACACATCATCATCATTGTCATCAAATACAAGTCTTCTGGAATCCATAGAAATCCAAAATCCAAAATACTTCTGGCCCCAAGCATTTGAATAAGGGATACTCAACCTGCATACAGCGATAGCTGTATAGATAACATTATTTACTTATTCCCTCTTGGATTTATATCCCATCTTTCTCCTGCAAATGGAACTCAACTTGGGATATTAATCATATAACCAGCTCTCCAAATGTTTTTAGATGGTAGTTCCCAGCATTATTTGCTTTGGATGTGCTGATAGGACATGCAGTCCTACAACATCTGGAGGGCCACACAGTTCCTATTCCTACCTCATACTGAAGAAAAGGTAAGATTAACACAAGATCAAAGATTAAGACAGATTAAAATTAAAAGACCAATTTAAATACAATTGTATAAACAATATCATTCAGGGAAATTACTGAATAATTAATTGAAAAAGCCTGACAACTTTAAAAAAAATTCTTAATAGAAAAATAACAGGGAAAACAAAAAACACTTATTTTTATTCCAAACCCCAGAAATACAAAATTCCAAATATTCAGAAACAGATACAGAAAAACTGTTATAGGAAGCAAGAACAATATCTCCCTTATAAAAATATTTTTCTTTATATATAAAACTGGGTCACAATAACCAACAGAACTATATCCAAAACAATCATCTCATATAAACCCACAGTATTAAAATGCATACTAAACATATAACAACAAGAACTGCTTATAAGCCTCGGACTTGTTGCCTGTTGATTTTTTACTTCTTATTTTCTGGTCCATTAAAATATTGTTAGGTACCCACCCTTCTACTTTTAATAACAGTCTTCTAAATCAGAAAACTAATAGTTGAACTGTTTTTTGATTGGATTCACAAATGGATCCCCCCACCGAGTCCAATATAACTATGTACTGCTGTGAATATGAGATGGGAATCCCAAATGGTCCAGACTGTATCTCTTATTGTCAGATCTGTTCTGATACAGTAACAGTGTTTGAGGCTGTTATTACATCCATCTTCTCTGCAGCCAGGAAAATGTTTCTTTCCAATTCCAATTCCCACTTGAAAATTCTGTGCAATTTGAAAATGAATATTTTCCCAAGTTGTTTGCGGGTTCGATGTTTTCATATATTTTATGTATTAATTTTGGGAATGTAATTTTATGCTATGTATCATTGTGTTTTTAGGGCTTAATCCGAATGTAAGCTGCCCGGAGCAGGAGATGGGGTGGGATATAAGAATTAAGTTGTTGTTGTTGTTGTTGTTGTAGATTGCTTAAGGCCTGAAATGGCAATTTCTTAGCTTAGGCAGAGCTAGAATTACTGTAAGTTCCAAAACTGGTAACAAATATTTGATGCAAATATATAACTGTAAAAAGTAGTATCTGACTCTGATAATTTAATATTCAGTAGACAGCCATGTATGTCAAATAGGAATTACAAGATAGTTTAGCTGAATTGGAGTCAGGGTTGTGTTTTTTCCTCCCAGAGGCATCATAAAGTATACTACAGTGCAAACATTGCACACATTTACTCAGAAGTAAGCCATACTGAATTAAGTGGAACAGCATAAAGTCTTTTGGCACATTTATTATTTATTATTTATTTACAGTATTTATATTCCGCCCTTCTCACCCCGAAGGGGACTCAGGGCGGATCACATTATGTACATATAGGGCAAACATTCAATGCCCATAAACACATCGAACCAAGACAGAGACAACAGACAGACAGACGCAGAGGCAATTTAACCTTCTCCTGAGGGGATGTTCGATTCTGGCCACAGGGGGGAGCAGCTGCTTCGTCATCCACTCTGATGGCACTTCCTCATTCCAACGTTGTAAATTAGTTAAACTTGCCTCCCCACTTTTATAAGTGGTACCTTATTTCCTACTTGATAGATGCAACTATCTTTCGGGTTGTTAGGTCAGCAACGAGCAGGGGCTATATTTTATTTTTAATTGACGGGTGCTCACCCCGCCATGGGCTGGCCTCGAACTCATGACCTCATGGTCAGAGTGATTTATTGCAGCAGCTGTTTACCAGCCTGCGCCACAGCCCGGCCCCTTTACTGTGGTATAGGTTTTGGAAACTACAGTACAGTCCCCTTATCATTGGGTGATACATTCCCGATTTTTGTGGGGATACGTAAACCCACAGATCATAGTAAATGTTGTTGAAATTAAGGACATCTGACCCAAGAATAGCAGAGAGTGATACTGGAAGACCTAAAAATGCTTGGAGATGACATAATTTGTAAGATGTGGATAAATAAAACTGGAGATACCAGTCCTGCAGATATGGGGATCATACTGTACAGACCACTTTGCCAGATATAGTACATGAAATGTCATCCTGGCTTGTGGTTGCATGTGTGCCTTTAAGCTATCTCTCAATTTATTACTATAATCCGGAAAAGTCTTACAAGTACTAGCCAGGGCTGGTTCTTCTTAGCTTCTGATATCAAATGAGATTGGTTGCCTTCAGGCTATTTCAGTTCTTCATCCTGGCTTCTTCCTGGTATGTGCCTTCAACTCAAATCTAATTTACTACAACCCTATACTAGTGTTTTCTAGACAGGATGCTTACTATTGCCTTCTTCTAAGGCTGAGAGATTGTGTCTTGCACAAGGTCACTCAGTGGGTTTCCATAGCAAAGTAAATAATAAACTATTGGAATCCCAGGGTCCTGGGATGCAACTAGATTATAGAATTAATGCAGTTTGACTCCACTTTAACTGCCGTGGCTCAATCCTATGGGAATTGTAGTTTTAGAAGAACTGTAGACTTCTCTCTTTCATCAAACTACAACTTCCAGGATTCCATAACTTTGAGCCATGGCAGTTAAAGTGGTGCCAAACTGCACTGATTCAACAGTATAGGTGCACCCCTAGTCCAAAATTAAAACCAACTACCCCATGCTGGTTTTCATCTTGACTTTCAATTATATTCACACATGACTGGAGGTGGATGTGACTGTAAACGCCAGGAGCAGAGGGAACTGAACTGTAGTAACTACCAACAGTGATAATTATCTCATAAGAGAGAATGTCCCCAAATCAGTTGTTGCATGTGAGCAGAAGCATCCATATCTTGCTAAAATGAGTAGCACATGTAAGCATGACCTCTGCTCTGAACAAATCAACTCCATTTAAGCCATAGGAAACAGAGCTGACTTCTTTACGCTACATATCTAACTAAAGAGCAACCGTTGAAATATGGGGAAAAATTCAGAATAATGTCTACTTGAAATAGGTGGACCACAAACAGATTGTTAAAGCTGTGCTCAGTTGCTATAGCAACCAGACTTCCAAAGTGATGCAATGAAGAAATAGCATCAAAGAGTATAGCTAAGTGTACATGACAGAGTCAGAGGCAAAGCCAACCAACATTGTGGAGGGAGCTCACTTGGCGGAAGAGAACAGGGCTGCTTTGCCTGGATCAGCCATTTAAAGCACAGTCTCGAAGGGCGGCAGGACAGGAAGCAGAGATCCCATTTTCTTGTGTGTGTGTGTGTGTGTGTGTGTGTGTGTGTGAGAGAGAGAGAGAGAGAGAGAGAGAGAGAGAGAGAGAGAGATCACAACATTCAGTTGTTAATCTAGCAGTCATTTATAAGTGAAAAAACTGTGATGTAGATATTGTAGGATTTTAAAATGTACTTTCTTATACTGTAACATTCATACAGTTTCTCTAACAAAAGACAGGGAAATAACAATTTGATACAGCCATCAAGGGCTGGTAGTTTTGCAATGAGCAAAAAAAATTAAGAACAAAGAGTAAGATTGCAATATGATATGTACATTTATTATAAAATAATTCCTATTAGATTGTAAGCCCAAGGGCAGGGACCTAGGTGTTGTTGTTCTTTTGTTCTTCTTCTTCTTTTACATAATCACCATGTACAGTGATATGTAAATGAATTGGAATATTAATATTACTACCCAGATAACTTTGGTTCTATCCAAAGTAAATTTAGGGAAATGAGAACCTAGGACATATCTGCTGTGCCTGTGATGGAACTGTATAAGTCCCAGCTCATTTTGTTAGGCAGTCTCACACACAGCTTGAAAATAGCCATTTTTCTGTTAGTTTTACGAGGGTGGAGCTTGAGGAAACCCTTTTTAGTTTGGAGCAGTAAGTTGGTTTGCCCCTTTGCCCGGGGAAAGGGAGCCATTTTTAGTTTAAGGTTATTACCACCAGGAAACCTTGGAAACAAGATGTGTTTTTTGACAGTCTCAGCGAGATCCAGGCTTGGACATGCCATTTCAAGCCGATACTACTATTCTGGGAACTCATGCGGCTATATTGACTTACCGCTGGTTAGTGACAGCCTGTGGAGTTTCCAGCGCCTTCGGGAGGTGCCAGGCATCAATAGAAGAGACCCGCTCTCTCAACCTCTGGCCTGATCACCTTGGGCTTTGGGCGCCCCAGAGGCCCCTCTACCACTGAAAGTGAGCAAGGGAAATTTTCATCTCCATAAGCATCCATGAGCAGCAACTTCAAGAACAATCAGTTGCCTTCAAACTTTAAGTATGGATTTTGTTGTGGAGAAATCAATATAGTGCCTGGGTGGAGATAGGCATAAGACCACTTAATATTTTTGTAACCGTTTCTTGAAAGCAATAGAGTAGACATCGATTCTGTGGGGTTCTTTGCTCAAACAGGTAGGCAAACCAGCATCTCCAAAGCCAATAGAAAGTTAATACACGGTAGCGCTAAAGACATTTAAAGCAGCTTGAATGTGACAGCACATCTGCACTGCAAAAGTATGTGGGTTTGAAACTTTAAAAACCACCAAAGGTATGTCTACACTGAAAATTTCACAGAGATTGACATCACTTTAGCTGCCATAGTTCTCATTGTTTTCTCTCTGTTTTCTCTCTTTTAAATGCTGATTGTAAATTAGGTTTATTTTATTTTATACCTTGTATACTTGTTTGGGCTTGGTTCCCCATGTAAGCCACCCCGAGTCCCTTCAGAGAGATGGAGGCAGGGTATAAAAATAAAGTTATTATTAATAAGTTATTGTAGTGTTAAAATCAAGCAATAAGTTTAAAAATGATAGCTTCTATCAGTACTGATAAAATTATAATTCTGAATTAATGAAAGTTCTTTTATATAAATGTTGACTATAAGTAAGTCGGAGCAGGTACATTTTTAAGTGTAACTCCAGATAGATAGATAGATAGATAGATAGATAGATAGATAGATAGATAGATAGATAGATCTAAAAGCTTTGGGTAGCATATAGAAGGATTAACACCTCTGTTGTGTTTGTTTTGCTGTCTGTGCCCCTATTCAGAAGATTTCACCTCACTTTCTGTCCCTCTGATAATTGAATTTTGTAAAATTTGACTTGTTGTGGAAACAAGGATTGGTGGGAAAGCTTCAGTGGAGACCCCTTTCCCGCATGATAATTCTTTCAGGAGTGAGTTTCCTTTCTGAGGGATAGATTTTCCTCACTCCTGTTGTCTCACTTCTGTTGTCTCACAACTATGACTTGTTTGGAAGTCGGATGTTTGTAACTCGGGGACTGCCTGTATTCCTCGAGAAAGAGAATGTAGACTGCAGGGAGCCTGAAACTGTTATGCATTTCTAGCACAGTTATGATATTTTGTAAATGTGTATGATCCACCTTCATTACCTGCACTGCCCTAAAGAAAAGCTGTACTTAAAATCTGGACTGGTTCAATACATGCAATTAATGCCTTCAAAGAAGAACTATTGATCTTATACTTTGTTGCTGGCTTCTTTGCCCTCATTATTTATGTAATTAACTTGCATCTTTCTCTTTCTTCACAAAACTCAGTGATGAATAGGGGCTTCAGCAATACACGATTCAGGCATTCACTGCTACTGAACTGTATGTTATATCTCTCAACTTGCCTTATGCACTTTGAATCCTTTATTCCTATCTTCTTTTTGATTGCCTTACTACTTTTTGTGATCCTTTCCAGACAGCATCCTCCAACTCACTCTAGCCAGTGCAGCATATTGAATCAGATTTTGTGTCAGGAGACTAAATATTAATTAAATTAATTGGTGTTCTTGGACCAATCACTTGCTCCCAGCCTCTCTTTTCTCATAGGAATCAGTCATGACCTCAGCTTCATGTACTTCACAAGGGAAATTACAGAGAACTAATTTACTACTTGCCAAAAAGAGAAAGTGTGATGTTCATGCCCGTATGGCAGTTTGGAATCTTGACTGTCATCTTTTTCTGATGAGCTTCAGTTCACATTAAGCCCTGGACCCGGGAGGTCCTTAATTCAGTGTCTCCTTTTTAAAATTAATTCATAGTGAGTTCGGAAAATATTAATATAGGGAGGTGCTACCATTAAAGTTGTATGATATGACTCACTTTCCAAAACTATATTCTGAATTGCTAATTTGTGAATTGATATGCAGACGTGAGAAGCTCTGCATTTGCTATTTTCAAGATATTAGAAATATTGTTCCAGATACATTAGTTTCCCCTACTTAGATGTCCTATGTTTTGACAGATATCTGTCTATTAAACAGTAAAAGAAGATATATTTGGAAAATGTACTTCAAAAAGGCAGATGGGACTCTGTCCTTTATTGTTGATATTAAAACTTCTTGTCCCTCGCTACAGCATTTCTGGTCTGTGATGCAATATTTGTTTATCAGCGAGAAATTATCACAGTTGATTATCTACCCAAAGTTGTGCGTGAATAACAGAATTGCTTGAACACAGACACAGGGGAGAAAAATAACGTGAGGAGGAGTTATGATAGTGGTTGACCAATGAATATCTGGACCATTGCAGTGGTCTCTGGACCATCCTCCAAAAAATTGGCTGCCCTGACAAATCATGGCTCCTCCACGATGATATGATGGCAACAGTCTTGGACACCAATGGCTACCAAAGTGACCCATTTAAGGTGGAATCAGGTGTCAAACAGGGATGTGTTCTTGCCCCAACCTTATTTGCCATCTTCATTGCTTTGATACTTCATCTTGTGGATGGGAAGCTTCCCACCGGAGTGAAAATCATCTATTGGACAGATGGCAAGCTATTTAACCTCAGCAGACTGAAAGCCAAAACCAAGGTCACAACATGTTATAGAACTCCAATATGCTGATGACAACGTAGTCTGTGCGCATTCAGAAGAAGAGCCACTCTAAACACCTTTACAGAAGCATACGAGAAGCTCGGCCTCTCATTGAACATTGAGGAAACCATGGAAAACATGGAGGACCATCATCCTCGAACTACGAGGGATCGCCTAAGAAGAAGAAGAAGAGAGCAATTAAAGCCTGCTCAAGATGGCGAGTAAGGACCAGTAAAGTGATTATGAATCCTATCATTTGATGTCTGTTCAAAAGAATTGGGCTTTAGGAGTAGGTTAATTATTTGCGTAGATACTCAGTAGTTATGAAAGCATGTGCCTTTCTTCTGAACAGGGCAAAGCGGAATATAGGCAGGCCCCAAGTTACACACATCCAACTTCCAAACAACTATAGTTAAGAATGGGGGCGGAGCAGTGAGACAACAGGAAGTGAGAGAAATCTATCCCTTGGAAGGGAAATTTATTCCTAGAAGAGTTATCATGGGAAACAAGATGTCTCCACTGAATCTTTATCACCAGTTCTTGTTTCCACAACAAGCCACATTTTTCAAATCTGATTATCACACGGACAGAAAGTGAGGGGAAATCTTCTGAACCGGGTCACAGATAGCAAAACAAACACTATAGGGGTGTGAATCTTTGGCTGAAGTTATACTTAAAAGGTATCTGTTCTGACTTACATATAAATTCAACTTAAGAACAAACCTACAGAACCTATCCTGTTCGTAACTTAGGGACTGCCTGTACCAATTGCAGACAATTGATAAAACAATATGACAGCAATACTTGTAGAAAATGCTCTTGTAACCTGAATCAATCATCTTCTTCTTTCTTCTTCAATTACACAGTCAATTCTGACTCTTCATGACCTCATGGACCAGTCCACGCCAGAACTCCCGTTTGGCCATCGCTGCCCCCAGCTCCTTCAAGGTCAAGCCAGTCACTTCAAGGATACCATCCATCCATCTCACCCTTGGTCGGCCTCTCTTCTTTTTTCCTTCAATTTCCCCCAGCATCATGATCTTTTCCAAGCTTTCCTATCTTCTCATGATGTGGCCAAAATACTGCATCTTTGCCTCTAATATCCTTCCCTCCAGTGAGCATCCGGGCATTATTTCCTGGAGGATGGACTGGTTGGATCTTCTTGTGGTCCAAGGCACTCTCAGGATTTTCCTCCAGCACCAAAGTTCAAAAGCATCTATCTTCCTTCACTCAGGCTTCTTTATGGTCCAGCTCTCACATCCATAGTTTACTATGGGGAATATCATTGCTTTAACTATGCGGACCTTTGTTGACAGTGTGATGTCTCTGCTTTTCACTATTTTATCGCGGTTGGCCATTGCTCTCCTCCCAAGAAGTAGATGTCTTCTGATTTTTGTGCCTAGAAATATAAAGTCTGTCACTACCTCCATGTTTTCTCCCTCTATTTGCCAGTTATCAATCAGTCTGATTGCCATAATCTTGGTTTTCTTGATGTTTAACTGCAGCCCAGCTGCACTTTCTTCTTTCAATTTGGTGATAAGGCTCCTCAGCTCCTCTTCACTTTCAGCCATCAGTGGTATCATCTTCATACCTAAGGTTGTTAATATTTCTTCCAGCAATTTTAACTCCAGCCTTGAATTAATCAAGCCCCACACATTGCATGGTGTGTTCTGCGTACAAGTTGATTAGGGAGGGTGAAAGTATACAGCCCTGCCACACTCCTTTCCCAATCTTGGACCAGTCTGTTGTTCTGTGGTCTGGTCTTACTGTGGCTACTTGGTCTTTATACAGATTTCTCAGGAGACAGACAAGGTGACTTGGTATCCCCATACCACCAAGAACATGCCATAGTTTGTTATGATCCACACAGTCGAAGGCTTTCGAATAGTCAATAAAGCAGAAATAGATGTTTTTCTGAAACTCCCTGGCTTCCTCCATTATCCAGCGGATATTGGCAATTTGGTCTCTGGTTCCTCTGCCTTTTCTGAACCCTTTTTGGATATGGGGATATAAATATAAATTGATTTTTTTCAATCTGATGGCCATTCTTGTGTTTTCCATATTTGCTGGCATATGGCATGCATCACCTTGACAGCATCATCTTCCAAGATTTTAAACTTCTCAGCTGGGATCCCGTCATCTCCTGCTACCTTGTTATTAGCAATGCTTCTTAAGGCCCATTCAACCTCACTCCTCGGGATGTCTGGTCCTCTATATTGTTATCCTTCCTATACAGATCTTCTGTATATTCTCGCCACCTTTTCTTGATTTCTCCAGCTTCTGTTAGGTCTTTGCCATCTTTGTTTTTGATCATGCCCATTTTTGCCTGAAATTTGTCTCTGATGTTTCTGATTTTCTGGAAGAGGTCTCTTGTCCTTCCTATTCTATTGTCTCCTTCCATTTCCATGCATTGCTTGTTTAAAAATACAGTAGAGTCTCACTTATCCAACACTCGCTTATCCAATGTTCTGGATTATACAACGCATTTTTGTAGTCAATGTTTTCAATACATCATGATATTTTGGTGCTAAATTTGTAAATACAGTAATTACTACATTGCATTACTGTGTATTGAACTACTTTTTCTGTCAAATTTGTTGTATAACATGATGTTTTGATGCTTAATTTATAAAATCATAACCTAATTTAATGTTTAATAGGCTTTTCCTTAATCTCTCATTATCCAACATATTTGCTTATCCAACATTCTGCCAACCCGTTTACGTTGGATAAGCAAGACTCTACTGTAGTTCCTTTTCTCTTCTGGCTAACCTCTGAAATTGTGCGTTTAGTTGGGCATATCTCCCCCTATCACTGTTTCCTTTTGCCTTCCTTCTTTCGAATCAATCATAGTCCTCCATTAATAATAATAATAATAATAATAATAATAATAATAATAATAATAATATCTTATTTGTATCTCATCCTTTCTCCCCGAGGGGACTTAGGGCAGTTTCAAACAAAAGTAACAAAATGGCAAACATTCAATGCCGAAAACAATGATAAATTAAAACAGTGGATAAAACAATTTCAAAATAAATGTATAAAACTAAATAAAAATAATACATACAGTAGAGTCTCACTTATCCAACACTCACTTATCTAACGTTCTGGATTATCCAACGCATTTTTGTAGTCAATGTTTTCAATTTCATGATATTTTGGTGCTAAATTCGTAAATACAGTAATTACTACATAGCATTACTGCGTATTGAACTACTTTTTCTGTCAAATTTGTTGTATAACATGATGTTTTGGTGCTTAATTTGTAAAATCATAACCTAATTCGATGTTTAATAGACTTTTTCTTAATCCCTCCTTATTATCCAACATATTTGCTTATCCAACATTCTGCCGGCCCGTTTATGTTGGATAAGTCAGACTCTACTGTAGTTGAATTTATATAATGCATCACACAGTTTTCACAGGCTGAAGTAGGTGTCCAATAGCTAGGTGAGTTTATATATAAAGG
Organism: Anolis carolinensis; assembly: GCF_035594765.1. NCBI lineage: Eukaryota > Metazoa > Chordata > Lepidosauria > Squamata > Anolidae > Anolis > Anolis carolinensis. The sequence continues at coordinate 170,530,494 of NC_085845.1, read as the reverse complement.
TATACTAGTCTTCCTCCTCTCCATATGCTAAGGTGCATAAATGAGATTTTAAGAGCTTTTTAAAGGTGATTTAAAAAGGTGATTTTTATTTCTTTAGAGAGGAAGTTCCAGAGGAGGGGGGCAACCACAGAGAAGTGCTTGAAACGGGGGCAGGACCGAGGGCCTCCCTCGTTGACTGCAGGGCTTGAGCTGAATTGTATATGGAGATGCAGTTTTTCAAATAGCCTGGGCCCAAACTGTTTAAGGCTTTATAGGTAATGACCATCATTTTGTATTTAGCCCGGAAGCAGATGGGCAGCCAGTGGAGCTGCCGCAACATGGGAGTGGTTGTATGGCCCCTGTATGGCGCTCCAGTTAGCAATCTGGCTGCTGATCTTTGGACTATTTGTAGCTTCCGAAGTATCTTCAAAGGCAGTCCCACATAGAGAGTGTTGCAGTAGTCCAAACGGAATGTGACTAAGGCAGTGGTTCTCAACCTGTGGGTCCCCAGGTATTTTGGCTTATAACTCCCAGAAATCCCAGCCAGTTTACCAGCTATTAGGATTTCTGGGAGTTGAAGGTCAAAACATCTGGGGGCCCACAGGTTGAGAACCACTGGTCTAAGGCATGGACTACCATGGCCAGATCAGGCGTCTCAAGGTATGGGCACATCTGGTGCACAAGTTTCAATTGTGCAAAGGCATTACAGGTCACCGCCGACACCTGGGGTTCCAGGGTCAGTGAAGAGTCCAGGAGCACCCCAAACTGCGAAGCTGTGTCTTCAGGGGGAGTGTGACCCCATCCAAAACATTATACAATATGCAATCAGTTTGTTGTCTTGTATAAAGCAGTGCCAATTTCAATTTTTAAGGAGATTATGTCCATAATTCTGAAAGCTTCAGAACATATAGATAATGTGATTTCCTGACCGTCAGAATGTGTGTGTATGTGTGTGTATGTGTGTGTGTGGGGGGGGGGGGAGACACTGAATGCTGTGAAGCATGAGAAATTCAATATTATTAACTGTGTTTGCTCCATTTTTAATTTAAAATGTCAGTCAATGCGATGTTACCATATTACAGGATGTGCATTAATACAATACTTACATGACATGAATGGTACATTTAATACTAAAAAAAATATCCCTGTGTGGTTTTGCTCTATAGCTATTATGTACTTGAATTGTTATCACAAATGCTAGAATGATGCCCCTCAGGAAATAGAAAAAAATAAAGAAGATTTTCAAATAGATGTTTATACATTATTTAAATCATAGGATTTTAAGGGGTAAATGATGAAACAAGATACAATAGGCACCATTAAATTAACATACAGTAATTATATTCTTGAAATGGATAACAAGTTGAACTACACAGGAGAGGTAGGTAAGTTTTCAACTTCTGAAGGATGTGCTCAGGGGAAGTTTCATACTTAGCATTTTTTGTATAAACTTCAGCATTTCCTTTATATATCATATTTTACTCCCAGGCTTGAGTGTATGTATCTTTATCCAAAATTCCATCTTCTACTACGTAAAGGAATGTTTGTGCAGGTTTTGAGATCACCCAGCACCACTAATTGGAAATAGATGCAAAATTGACATGAAACAAAACATATGTGCTGGAAATGTGCAAAGGAAATAGTTCTCCTGAAAGCAAATACTTTAAACAACATTATTCATTTAATCTATCAAGCTATGTAGTTGCTTTTCTAGAGCAATATTCCTCCTGTGACCTTATTAGTTACCCTTAATTCCTTGTGACTTTAAGCAGGATTTGTAAGTATGGAGTTACAAGTAACTCACACCTAGTTACAAGAGGAGCATAATTACAGTATATTTCATAGTAACTCAAGTAGCAGGAGAAAAGTTATTTTTGTTAATGGAAAAGGTAAGACATTACACTTACTTTTTAAATTGACTTTAAAAATAAGTTTAAAAGATATTTTGATAGGCATTGTTGATGTTTTAGAATTCTTTTAGCAGTCGTGATGATTTATTCAGACTGGTGATTTTTTAACCAATTTATATTGCACCATTTAATTTTTACTTTTTCATGTTTCTTGACATTTCCGCATTCAAATGGTGTCCTTTCTTGAAAGAAAAATTACCAGAAAAGTGGTGCACTTCTGTTCATATCTTGCTTATGACATAGCAATCTTGCTGTGACATTGGATGTGAGTGGACCCCCAGATCCCTAGGATGTATTTTCAAAATTGCTGGAATCCTCCTACAATAGTTCTCCCACAGTATTTCCTTAATTTCATTTCTTTTCTATAGGTCTGTAGTACTAATCTGTAATGGTGCTATTTTGAGAAAAATAAGATTCCTCCTACCTACAATCTCCCTGTAAACAATATTCTCTCCTGTATGTCTCAGTTTTGTCAATTTGATGGTAATTAACAACAAAATGGGGGCAAACAAGTAACTGTAACTAATTACTTCTAAAAGCATAACTTTCCAAATTCATGTATCACACTATTTGTAGGTTTAAGAAACAAGCATCTTATATTTCCTTCCATTTGGAACAGTGTCTGGGGAAAGTGCAACTACAAGAGTAATCCAAAGCAATCCCTAGTATTGGGAGTCAACTTTGCAAAGGTGTATCATGGTGATGAGATTCCTCTACAGTCACTCTCCTCTGCGGAAAGTATCAGGTGGGGAATGGTTTTAATTTAAAATATGTTACAATACAATTTAAGTAAAGCCACTTTGGAGCTGTTCAGCTAGTCTGACATAGTGGTTTATGCCACTAAGTAACCAGGTATGTCTGTTAAGAATTATGAAAAGCCTTTGTTTGCTTTTCTACTCCCTCCCTCTCTATTTTTAAAATCAATGCCAATGTTTAAAGTGGTTGGGCTGAAAACAGTTTGATAACTACAGTGGTAATATATAAGATTAGTTTATATCTTCTACGCAGAAACAAAAACAGGCTTATTGGCATGACAAAAAGTATGTATCCCATTTAGTTGGGTTTCTACAAAATAAGATAACATTAGTCCAGGTCAGAGCAGAATCTAACCCACTGTCCATGTATTCTGTGCTTCTCTGCTGACAGTGAGAATACAGTAACTGCCCATAGTAGCTATTTGTATTTACTACAAATACATCCCTAGTATTAGTTAAGCAAATGATGCCATCCTATTTCTAAAAACCTTCAACTGTTGCTAGATGAAGAAGGGTAGTTACTAGGTCCAAATCAAATCTCACTGCATGACTCCTAATCCAATTAGGGAAAATCATTCAAATATGTGGTTTGTTGTGCATTTTCCAGGCTGTATGACCATGTTCCAGAAGCATTATCTTCTGACGTTTCACCCACATCTATGGCAGGCATCCTCAGAGGTTGTGAGGTATATTGGAAAAACTAAGCAAGGAAGGTTTATATATCTGTGGAAGGTCCAGGGTGGGAGAAAGAGCTCTTGTCTGTTGGAGGCCAGTGTGAATGTTGTAATGTGACAAGAACATCTAGAAATTGCAGTTTTCCTTCGTTTTCTTTTTCCATTGTGAATTTGATGTTTGGGTGGATGCTGTTGAAGTGGTACAGGAACTTACTGAGTTCTTCTTCTCCATGTCTCCAAATGGTGAAGGTGTCATCCACATATCTGAATCTTATAGTGAGCTTTTTTGATGCTGTTTCTAGGGCTTGTTCTTCAAAGCGCTCAATGTAGAAATTTGCGATGACTGGGCTGAGAAGGCTCCCCATCTTTTTATTCATAGAATTCATTGTCCCACTGAAAGTAGCTTGTGGTGAAGCAATGGTGAAACAGGGCTGTGATGTCTTCTGGGAAATTCTGGTTGATTAGTGTGATGGTGTCTGCTACCGGGACCTTGGTAAGTAGAGACACCACATCGAAGTATGTGATCAGTATGCCCTTAGTGCTGAGCTTGAGGTTGCTGATTTTTTCTATAAAGAGGGCTGAGTCCTTGATGTAGTGCGTGGTGAGCCCAAATGGTCTAATTATATTTTAAATACATAATCAGAACCAGTTATATCTATACTGTATTACCACAATACATCCTACAACAGATTATTGAGTCTTCAGAATGCTGTTGCCAGATAACTGATAGTTGTCTAAAATATCACATCATGCCTCCTTTGCAAAGGCTGCACTGGTTACCAATTTGTTTCTGGGCACAATTTAAAATGTTAGTGCTTAGCATTAAACCCCTAAACATTTCAGTGCAAAACACCATAGCAGTCACCTCTTCCTTTAGTAGTCTGCCCAAATCCCAGGATTTGAGGAATCATGATTGAAACATGATTGATGGGGTCCAAGGGGAAGGATCTATTTAGCAGATACAGTTAAACATTGGCATTAGTTTCCCTGAGAACTATCCCGATACCCTCTTTGATGGTATTTTGCTGTTTGGCTAGGACTTTTCTATTCAAGCAGCCTTTATTGTGTGCATTTTATGCTGTGTTTTATCTGCTATATCCATCTGTCCTTATATGTAATTATGTTTGTAATTCTATTGAATTATTGGTTTTGTTATTAGCTGTCTTCAGTGGTAGGCAGACACTGAAAAGATGGGATATAAATTTCTGAATGCAGAAGTACATAATAGCAACCCCAATGTAGTTATTCACATTACACACACAAGAAAAATGGAAAATAGAAAGGTGACTAGACTGTAGCGCTTTCTGTTACAAGACTAAAGTCAACATTGTTATTATTCTTACAATAAATAGTATATATTCTGTAAGAATAGTATAAATTAAGGGTATTATTTCATTTATTACGGAATATAGATATTGTGGAAACAAGACAGGCTTCTATCTTAATGGGACACAATATAATATTTTTTAACTTCAGCCTCTTAAGTGTTCTTAACAAATTACTCAGCTGTTGCTATGGCTAGGCTTGCTTTAAAAAATCCACACAGAAAATATGAACTATTATCCATACTGTTTCAAATTGCCCAAAATATATTCAATAAAACAACGACATATTAATAAACAATAAAAACTACTCATCAAAGTTTTTAAAGACACCAGTTTCTGATAACAAAGGCAAAAGGAGAGTGGCTACTGGATCTTGATTGGTAGGATAGTAGAGAATACCACAGGGATACCACTATCTTGTCCATTCAGTCCCTTGGGCAAAAACTGAGATTTAATTTAATGCTAAGGCAGAGATTTTAATTTAATGCTCAGGCAGAGAATAAATGAAATGAAAGGGCACCTGGACCTTAGGTCGTTTGAAGCTTTATAAAAATCCTAAACTAACAGTAGCATTTGAAAGTCAATATGTAGCCACTGGAGTTGATGAATTACACCATGTAACATGATTTTTGTTCCTGGGTTGTAAATGTTATTTCCTAATTGGTTCTATCATAAAAAACATGGAAAAGTTTATTAACAAAAAATGTGTTGTTTTTGTGGGACATCCTTCAACACATTTTGCTATAGTTCAATGAATATCTCATTGAGTCTCAACCAATGCAACATAGTTTGTGGCAGCCACAAAAACGAAGTTTCTGGAGTATAACAACTACTTTCAAGGTAAGTATTGCACAATTAAATAGGAAATAATAGTTTCAAACTAGGAACAGAATTTTCTTTCAAATCGTGTTACATGGTGTTATTGGATGATTTCGAATTAAAGCTGTCACGTTTTCAACCAATTGAATCTTCCAGAGCACATTAGAATGGATTTCAATAGCCTGGAGGGAGCATGGTGCAACTGAGTTTATTCCAGTTTCTCTAGAAAAGACTAAAGTTGGCAAAGTTACTAATGCTAGTTTTAAAAGCTCCTGTGTTCTGCAACACTTGGTCCAACCTATCTTCACAACTGCATCTCCCCCATGAACCAGCGTGGGCTCTAAGATCTGCTGGGAAGGCTCTTCTCTCAGTCCCGCCTCCAACTCAAGTACGGTTGGTGGTGATGAGAGAGAGAGAAAGAGAGAGAGAGAGAGAGAGAGAGAGAGAGAGAGGGAGGGAGGGAGGGAGGGCCTTCTCAGTGGTGGCCTCCTGGCTTTGGAACACCCTTCCCAGGGAACTTTCAGCAGGTTTTTCACATTGTTTAGACCAGGCATGGGCAAACTTGGGCCCTCCAGGTGTTTTGGACTTCAACTCCCACAATTCCTAACAGCTGGTATTGTATCACATATGTCATGGCACTATTGTGTGTTATTTTGTAAGCCGCCCCGAGTCCCTATGGGAGATGGAGGCGGGATATAAATCAAAGCTCCTTTTTCTTCTTCTTATTATTATTAAAACAATTGATCCAGGAACACTTTCAAACTAAAAAAAGTGCTCTTTCAAGGAAATGTATTCATATCTGAAATAAATTGAACTACCTCATATATACCTCATATATATCATTGGTCCGTAGCATCTGCCTTGCCTAGACAGGATTTAAACTTGCTAGCCCCTATAGTCTTGTACCTTCCGTTTTTGAGCAAGGTGATTGAACGAACAGTGGCGGGACAGCTACAGCAATTCTTAGATGAGACTGCGGGCTTAGACCCCTTCCAATCAGGCTTTCGTTCAGGTCATGGGACAGAGACTGTCTTGGTAGCTATTACTGATGAAATTCGTCGTCAGTTAGACCGGGGCGGATCAGCGCTATTGGTACTCTTGGACCTTACAGCTGCATTCGATACCGTGGACCATGACTTGCTGATCCATCGATTGGCTATGTCTGGTGTATGAGGTTTAGCTCTTCAATGGTTCAATTCGTTTCTCCGGGACCGGAGACAGAGGGTGGAGTGGTCAGGCCAAAGCTCTGAGAGCTCCTGCCTTTGCTGTGGAGTTCCCCAGGGTGCTATCCTTTCACCCCTGTTATTTAACATCTATGTCCGACCACTTGCTGGACTAGTGCGGAGCTTTGGCATAGAGTGCTACCAGTATGCAGATGATACCCAGCTACTCTTGCATCTCGAACCTGGGACAACCACGATTCCTGAGAACTTTAAGCTGTGTTTGGAAGCAGTGATGAGTTGGCTGCGAACAAGTAGATTAAAAGTGAATCCCGCGAAAACTGAGATACTCTGGCCTGGCCAGCCACCAGAGTTAACCCAGTCACTGCCTGATTTTGATGGGGAAGTTCTGGTTCCGTCTGCTACTGTTAAAAGCCTTGGGGTTGTGTTAGACTCATCGCTGACGATGGAGGCCCAGATCACTGCCATAAGTAAGCAGGCCTTTTTTCATCTTCGCCAGGCAAGGAAATTGGCATCCTACCTCTCGACAGAAGCATTGGCAATGGTAATCCATGCAACAGTCACCACTAGGTTGGATTATTGTAACGCCTTATATGCCGGCCTTCCGAAGATAAAAACCCAGAAGATCCAAATGGTCCAAATTGCGGCGGCCAGGCTGCTAGCGGGATCATCTATAAGATCCCATATTACACCGATTCTGAAACAACTGCATTGGCTACCAATAGAACATTGGATCTCTTACAAGATACTGATCCTGACATTTAAAGCTCGAAATGGCCAAGGACCATTATATCTTAGGGACCGCCTCATTCCTTTTTTCCATCAGTGGTCACCTCAATCCTCCTAGGAAAATCTCCTATACGTACCGGGCCCTAGGGAGGTACACCTGGAAGCTACAAGGCATAGAGCCTTTTCGACCTATGCTCCAATTCTGTGGAACTCATTGCCTCCATATCTTAGAGCAATGTCGGAGTTGCGGCCTTTTGGAAAAGTGCTCAAGACTTGGCTGTTTGGTTGTGCATTTAAGTAAATCAGATCTAATTTGCCAAATAGTCACTGTTGAATGTTTTTATGTTGAATGTTTTTATGATGAATGTTTTTATATTGTGGAATGATATTTTAAATTGTAAGTTGCTCGGAGCACTCTGGTGGAGAGCGACTAATTAAGAAATAAAGTGAAGTGAAGTGAAGTACTGACTATAGCAGACATGGGCAAACTTTGGTTCTCCAGGTGCTTTGGACTTCCACTCTACAATTCCTAACAGCCTACTGGCTGTTAGGAATTGTGGAAGTTATAGTCCAAAACATTGGGGTGCCAATGTTTGCCCATGCCTGGACTATGTTTGTTGTTTATTTGTTCAGTGGCTTCCGACTCTTCGTGACCTCATGGACCAGCCCATGCCAGGGCTCCCTGTCGGCCGTCGCTACTCCCAGTTCCTTCAAGATCAAGCCAGTCCCTTCAAGGATACTATCCGCCCTCTCTTCCATTTTCTCCAGCATCACTATCTTCTCCAAGTTTTCCTGTCTCCTCATTATGTGGTCACAGTACTTCATCTTTGCCTCTAATATCCTTCCCTCCAGTGAGCAGTCGGGCATTATTTCCTGGAATATGGACTGGTTGGATCTTCTTGTGGTCCAAGGCACTCTCAGAATTTTCCTCCAACACCACAGTTCTATAGCGTCTATCTTCCTTCGCTCAGCCTTCCCTATGGTCCAGGTCTTGCATCTATAGGTTACTATGGGGAATACCATTGCTTTAACTATGCAAACCTTCGTTTCCAGTGTGATGTCTCTACTCTTCACTATTTTATCAAGATTGGTCATTGCTTTCTTCCCAAGAAGTAAACATCTTCTGATTTCCTGGCTACAGTCTGCAGTAATCTTCACACCTAGAAATATAAAGTCTGTCACTGCCTCCACATTTTCTCCCTTTATTTGCCAATTATCAATCAGTCTGATTGCCATCATCTTGGTTTTTTTTAATGTTTAACTGCAACTCAGCTTTTGCACTTTCTTCTTTCACCTTGGTTATAAGGCTCCTCAGCTCCTTGCTTTCAGCAATCAAAGTGGTATATCTAAGGTTGTTAATGTTTCTTCAGTGATTTTAACTCCAACCTTGGATTCATCAAGCCCCGCACGTCGCATGATGTGTTCTGCATACAAGTTGAATAGGTAGGGTGAGAGTATGCAGCCCTGCCGTACTCCTTTCCCAATCTTGAACCAGTCTGTTGTTCTGTGGTCTATTCTTACTCTTGCTACTTGGTCGTTATACAGATTCCTCAGGAAACAAACAAGGTCACTTGGTATCCCCATACCACCACGAACTTTCCACAATTTATTATGATTCACCCAGTCAAAGGCTTTAGAATAGTCAATAAAACAGAAATTGAAACAGACCGTGGTCATACAGCCCAGAAAACTCACAGCAGCCCAGTGATTCCGGCCATGAAAGCCTTCAACAACACATAACTCTCTTTTAGCTTTTCTGATGCCCTCCTTTTTAAAACGTTGAATTATTCCTTCTTTAGTAACATAATAGTTATTTGTTAATATAATGGGGTCAAAATTAGATGTAAAGAAGATGAATTCAGGAAACGTATACATTGTTCAGGTAACGATTTTTTTTCCTACTGACAGTTTTAATGGGATTTTAAAGGCAAGCCATGGGCTTGCTCACATACACTGATCACTTATGTCTGCTTCAAACCAGTATTGAAGAAAATGGTTTTAATTGGGAAGTTTTGGAACCAGTTTGAGGCCTGAATGGTTATTGCAGGAACCACAGAGCACTGATGTGTATTGAGGGCTTTCTTTCACTCACTTTTATGCCAAGTTCTCTGCTTAATAATAATAACAATAATAATGTTATTTCTTTAAAACACAAGATACAAGTTTAAGATTCATGATGAGAACTGTCTGGGTTTAGCCTAGGCATGGGCAAACTTGGCCCTCCAGGTGTTTTGGACTCGAACTCCCACAAGTCCTACAATTCTGATGTCTACAATGCTGGAAAAAAGATAACCATTTTGAAAAAAAGATTTGAGAGTTGTACTGCAATAAAAAACTTATCCAAAATAGGATAAAATGTTGTTGTTATGTGCCTTCAAGTGGTTTCTGACTTAAAGCAAACCTATAATATGGATTTTGGTGAGGAGGGGGTGGAACTCAGCCAGGGCCATCCCAGGGGTTTCCATTCTTGAGCAAGGAATTGAACCCTGGTCTCCAGAATTGTAGTCCCATGCTCAAAGCACTACATCATGCTGGGTCTGGGATTGGATATAGTTTGCCATAAAAATGAATATATACCCTGAAGTATTCACTGAAGATACCCAATGTTCTTTATTCCCTTGTGGTATCATTATACAAGAAAAAAAGTGATTGCTTTTAAGCTGTGGAAAGGGAGGAAGAGGAAGGTAGGAACTCAACTTAAGTAACTTTGTGGAGCCCAAATGATTAATGCCACCAATCTGATCACAAATTATACAGTAGAGTCTCACTTATCCAACACTCACTTATCCAATGTTCTGGATTATCCAACACATTTTTGTAGTCAATGTTTTCAATACATTGTGATATTTTGGTGCTAAATTTGTAAATACAGTAATTACTACATAGCATTACTGCGTATTGAACTACTTTTTCTGTCACATTTGTTGTATAACATGATGTTTTAGTGCTTAATTTGTAAAATCATAACCTAATTTGATGTTTAATAGGCTTTTCCTTAATCCCTCCTTATTATCCAACATATTCGCTTATCCAACGTTCTGCCGGCCCGTTTATGTTGGATAAGTGAGACTCTACTGTAATCAGAATGTGAATTGGTAAGAGTTTGCTGGAGTCTGACACACCTGGAATACTGTGTCCAAATCTGGGCACCGCAATTGAAGGGAGATGTTGACAAGCTGGAAAGCGTCCAGAGGAGGGCAACTAAAATGATCAAGGGTCTGGAGAACAAGCCCTATGAGGAGCGGCTTAAAGAACTAGGCATGTTTAGCCTGCAGAAGAGAAGGCTGAGAGGAGACATGATAGCCATGTACAAATATGTGAGGGGAAGTCATAGGGAGGAGGGAGCAAGCTTGTTTTCTGCTGCCCTGCAGACTAGGACGCGGAACAATGGCTTCAAACTACAGGAAAGGAGATTCCACCCGAACATCAGGAAGAACTTCCTCACTGTGAGGGCTGTTCGGCAGTGGAACTCTTTTCCCCGGGCTGTGGTGGAGGCTCCTTCTTTGGAGGCTTTTAAACAGAGGCTGGATGGCCATCTGTTGGGGGTGCTTTGAATGCGATTTCTTGCTTCTTGGCAGGGGGTTGGGCTGGATGGCCCATGAGGTCTCTTCCAACTCTACTATTCTATGATTCTATGAGTTGGAGTCCATCTAGACTGGGTGGAAGATCAGCCCTAGTTCTGGAGTCCATGAAGTTTGTCTTGGTTGATCTTCTATTCCCTTTCAGCAAACACAAAGAAAACGGATTTTGTCACCAGTAGTGGAAAATCCAGGAGAAGAGGGGCTAAAGCAGGCATGGGCAAACTTGGGCCATCCCTCCCTCCCTTCCTCCAGGTGTTTCGGACTGCAACTCCCAGCATTCCTAACAGCCTCAGGCCACTTCCTTTCCCCCCTCAGCTGCTTAAGCCTGAGGCTGTTCGGAATGGTGGGAGTTGCAGTCCGAAACACCTGGAGGGCCGAGGTTTGCCCATGCCTGGTTTAGCCACTGCTGCTTGGAGCTAGCTTCAAACTGCATTAAATGGCTAGTGTGGATGGGGCCCTGCTTGCTGCGTCTGAGGATAAGCAGAGAAAATGGGGTTCTCTAATTGTATAAGGAGAAATGCTGAAATGCAGGGAGAAAGTGTTGCTGTGTGTTTCCGGAGAAACTGGTCCACACAGGAAGCACAGGGAGTTCTTGCCGCTTGGATACAATTTGGTTTCCTTGTATCGCGGAAGAAAGGGGTCGGCTACCTGATCCGTGTTGCCAGTCAGGGCGGTTTCGTGGTTGGGACGTGGGTTCGGGCCCCAGCCGAGCGGCCTTGGGCGGCGTCGCACTCTCTCAGCCTCGGAGGAAGGCGAAGGCTTCCTCCCCACACACCGAGGAATCTGATTTTATTTCAGAAGGGACAGAGTGGGTTGTGGCAGGGAAGCGAGGGCGAGGAATGGCGTAAGATGGGAAGGAGGCCTTTGCTCCGCCGCCCTTAGGCTGTGCGGTGATTTATTCTCACTACGGCCCCCCTCCTCAATACGTGTGTATATCTATATCCGGGGCCTTGCTCTCTCTGCGGTCCTATGGTCAGTGTATGTGCACGACACACAAGTGGATATCAATACGTGTGTGTATATTAATGTATACGAGGCCTTGCTCTCTCTCGCTCTCTCTCTCTCTCTCTCTGCGGTCCCTCCCTCGCCCCCTGCTTGCGAGGCTCGCTTCGCCCGGGCTCCTCTCTTCTCCCTTCCCCCGCCTTTTACAATAGGCCTATCCTGAACCTCAACCTGGTGGCTGATTTTGGCCGACGGAAAAAAAAGGGAGGAAGGGGGAAAGAGGCGCTCGTGCGCCTTCCCCTTTAAGTGGCCGAGCCGAGCGGGTTTGCGGAAGGGGCCGAGGAGGGAGCGCGAGCCGAGTGAGTGGCTGCCCGGAGCCTCGTGACCGCACCCGACCCCGCCTCGGGCCTTGCCTTTGCCCCGCCCACCCCCGGCGTTCCATTGTGTGCGCGAACTGCGTGCCGGCCCCGCCCCTTTCCCCTCCCTCCTCCCTTCCCTCCCGGCTTAGCCACGCCCCTTTTTCCTCTTGGCTCATTTCCGGCCGCGGCTGCTTGGCTTCCCTCAGAGGAATCGGGAAAGAGTGAAGAAACAACAGCCGCCATTTTGTTTGTGTGTGTGAGAGCAGAGCGCGACTGGCTGAAGGGGAGGGAAGAGAGAGAACGAGAGAGAGGAAGAGGGGGAGACAGAGCTGGGTGAGGAAGGAAGGAAAGGCAATAAGGCAGGCAGCGGCTGAGATCTCCGCGCACTGAGGGGGCTCCTCGGTTCAGGAAGAGCCGAGGCCACCAGAGAGCGTCGCTGAGCCGTCTCACTACTCCCAGAGTCGCCTCCCGGCCTGGGCTTGGGGAGGCCCGGGTGGACCCCACCCACAGTGCCGCTTCCCCGGCCGCTGAGGGAGGGCTTGAGGGCTGTTGCCTGGCTTTTCCTCCATGGCGGGCAGGAGACGGAGCCGTCCCAGCAGCAGCAGCAGCAGCGCCTGAGGCTTCGGAGGACTGTCTCCCTCCGCCGCCTCCTCGCTCTCCATTAGAGGCAGCGAGAGAGAGGGAGAGAGAGGGAAGGAGGGGGAGGGGCCGACGGAGCTGCTTCCTCCTCCTCCTGTGGGATCGATCCCTCCGCCTGACCAGCCACAGAGAGAGAGAGTGAGAGGAAGGAAGGTGGTGGTGGAGGAGGAGGAAGAAGAGCCCACCCTCTTCCGAAGCCTCCCCCCCCTTGCCATCCCTGCGCCCTCCCTCCATCGGGACAACAACCCCCTCCTCCTTGTTCCTGCACAACAAGATGTGAAGCGGAGACTCCTGGGACTTCTGCTGCTGCTTCTTCATCCTCCTTTCCTGCAGCCATTAGTAGTGACTGGCGAGGAAGGAGGACCCCCTTTCCTTTTCCCTTTTCCCTCACCACCTGGGGGCCAGATCTCGTTTGGGGGAAGCGGGGACAGAACGGTTCTCCTTGGCCCTTTTCCCCCTTCTCCTTTGCCCGCCGCCTCCTTGTGGCGATGAGGAGGAGGAGGACGACGCCGAGGAGGAAGAGGTTGATGGCGGCGAAGAGGCAGCAGGAGAAGAAGGAGGAGAACAAGAAGACATCGGCGGCGGAGGCAACGACGACGACGACCCCCCGGAGGAGGATGGCGATGAAGATGGTGGCGTTGGTGGCCGCGAGGAAACCCCAACAGCCCCTCAGCCGGATTTGAATCGGCTTGGGAACCCATCAAGCCCGCTTGTTGTTACTCTGGTCTTTTTGATCCTGGAGAAAAAGACTGCTGCTGCTGCTGCTTCTTCCACACCCTGTTTCTCATCTCTGTTTTCTCCCCTCTTAGTCGCTGCTAAGATCCCGAGGGACATTAAAAAAAGAGGAACTTTCTCCTTTTCTAATTCTTCTCGTATTTGTTGTTCACTTGATTCCGGATCCGAGGAGGTGGCTTTTGCGGCATTGGAGATCCCCGGATCCCCCGTCTTCAATTTGGGCTCTGTTTGTCTAAAAAAGAATTAAAAATGGCCGAGAATGTGGTGGAGTCGGGCCCGCCTTCAGCCAAGAGGCCTAAACTATCTTCACCGGCTCTCTCTGTCTCTGCAAGCGATGGCACAGGTCAGTGTTGGGGACAGATTCCCCTCGTTTTACCTCACTGCACTCTGGGCACATTCTCTTACCTCATGGGCCCCTTTTTTGGCCAGTCTGTTGCTCTCTTGTAGGCTTTTCTCTTGCTCTTCTATGAACCCACTTTGCTGCATTAATCGGTTTTGGGGTTTGATTGCTGATGCCTTTCATGTCTTTGAAGAGGCTGAAAGCCAGTATATACTGGCTGGTTTACCTGTTTTGCCATTTGCTCTCTTGAAACCTCTGTTACCACTGTTTCTTAGTATTTTGGACAGTGCATTGTGCTACAATATATATCAGGCATGGGCAAACATTGGCCCCTCTGGTGTTTTTGACTTCAACTGTAGGATTGTGGGAGTTGTAGTCCAAAACACCAGGAGGGCCAAAGTTTGCCCATGTCTGATATATATCATAGTGTGGGTGCATGTTCACTTTCTCATCTAACAGGGCATTTGGTGTCAGCCTGCCTTAGTCCTTAATGTTATCAACATTCTGTTTTTAACCATTGCTTGTTTCATTTCCACCTAAGGGAAATGCCTATGTAGGTGGCTAGTGTTCATACTGGCATTTTTGTTAAAGCAGTTACACCAGATTTGCATTGAAAACAACATGGATCCTCTTAAACTGCATGTTTGTTTCTTTGTGAGTCCAAAATGTCTGAAATTCCGATAGTCTTGCTACATTTTTGAGGACAAGGGCAAATCATCAAGTTATATTTCCTATATTTTAATGATAGGTTTATTGATGAGCCTGTGAGTTTAGATGGAAAGAACTTGGAATTAAGTATGGAACATAGGAGTGATAACCAAGTCTTACTGGTTGTCTTATAGGTTTAAGGAATGGTATCACTATAGAATGAAAGTGATTTTATAGAGAATCTGGGTGTTGCTTTTCAGAGGAGTGGTCAACCCATTCAATCATTTTTAGGACTTATTTTTTCAAAAGATCTGAGACTATGGCTATTTTTAATCAACCAGTCTTATTAATTGAACTTGTTGATTCTTCTGAGTGTTTGAAGGAAGGGAAAATGGCTGATCTTGTGCCAAAGCCAACAGAATATATGTTTTTTGTCTAAATTCTGCTTGGTTGGATTCACATGATTTTGAATGCTTCTTGTATTAATTGTTCAGTGCTCGGTAGTTCACTTGAACTGACATCTTTTCTTAACATCTTTTCCAGCAAGATTAGCAGTTTAGAGGTAATATTTGGTGGCTTTGGTTGAGCTGTTTTGGGGGTGCTAAATTTACCTGAAAATCAACAGGTTCCATATTACTAATGGGAAAGTAGATTTGGAAGCCGTCTTTAGAGTTGATTTCAAAGGTAAATAATAAGAAAAAACATACCGTGAAGGCAAGGCAGTACTGTGTGTTTCTCTGAATTGCAGAGTAGTATTTGGATTTACCCTGTATCACTTTCCCTTACAGTATAGATAGAAACAAAACATGTCACTGGTCTGTTCTGTGCATGCTTCCTTGGAAGCATTTCTCACTGATATTTTTGAACAGGCTGAATAAAATTCCACTTCAAGTCACTGCAAACTTATGAATGTTCACTCACACATAGGTTTTGTTGCACTCCATGAGACTTACACATCAGTAAGTATGAGCACAGCAGATGTATTCAAGTATGACACCCCCCATGATAACTTGAGGTAGCTTAGGCTCTTTTTAAGAAACAAAGTTGACATCTTCCTTTTTTATATGCATTATAGTAGTAAGTCACTGTATATTTCTATCCAGTTTCAACCACTATAAGCATATCATAGTGGTTATTTGATTTGTTATCTGCATTCTTAAGGTAATTCTTTCCTTAATGTTCTGATTTCTTTTAATTATTACACATTATAAAATAAACTGGTGTCTTATTAGACTGAATCTTGACTGAGTTACTAATTGAAAACTAAAGATGCTGAAGTATAGTTTTATTTGTTAAATATGTTTAACATCCTAGAGTATGGAACTTTGGGATTTATTTTATAATAATTGTTATCCTGGAGGCTGTATTTGTACAATCTCTTGCATTTTGAAGGCAATGGCTCTGATTTACAGTGTTCAGAACATAGCTGTACAAAGAAATGCTAACATGTGCTATCGTAGTAAGCCTCATTTCTGAAACAAACTACTAGCCTCTTCCCCATTATGCTGCGTCACAGTGCTGCATCTTGTTCTAGCTATTTAGAAGCTGTAGCTGCTTCATTTCTCATCTTGCTCTGTGCTTGCCTACAACATATTTAATTTGAAGGCATATACAGTAGAAAACCCCATGATATGTCTGCCTTAGGGTTGCCATATCTTGGGAAGAACACAACAACAGCTATAAATCATTTAAAGTAGATGCTAAATTCCATGAGGCCTATGGAAAAAGAGAAGAGAAATGTAAGGCTGTGTTGTCGAAGGCTTTCATGGCCGGGATCACAGGGTTGTTGTATGTCTTTCGGGCTGTGTGGCCATGTTCCAGAAGCATTCTCTCCTGACGTTTCGCCCACATCTATGGCAGGCATCCTCAGAGGTTGTGAGGTATGGAGAAAACTAAGCAAAGAGGTTAATATATATCTGTGGAAAGTCTAGGGTGAGAGAGGTCAGTGTGAATATGTGCCATAGCAGAGCATTTGATGAACCAGCCTGGACACAGAATACTATTTGAGAACACAAAAATGCTGGACCATTCTAACAACTATCATGTCAGACTACACAGAGAAGCCATTGAAATCCACAAGCATGTGGACAACTTCAACAGAAAGGAAGAAACCATGAAAATGAACAAAATCTGGCTACCAGTATTACAAAACTCAAAAATCAGAACAGTAAATAAAAAGCAATACTCTGAAAACAGAGGGTTTCCAGACATGAATCAACCAAGGGCAGTTAACGACTCTAAACAAAGGATGCCCCAGAGGCAGGAAGAAGACAGCAGATAAGCTTTTCAATGCTAATTTAAGTGATTAACTACACATTCACACTGACCTCTCTCACCCTAGACTTTCCACAGATATATATTAACCTCTTTGCTTAGTTTTCTCCATACCTCACAACCTCTGAGGATGCCTGCCATAGATGTGGGCGAAACGTCAGGAGAGAATGCTTCTGGAACATGGCCACACAGCCCGAAAGACAAATGTAAGGCTGTTGGTAAACTTAAAATTGTATTTAGGGTCTTTGAGTAGCACAATAATAAATATGATAATTAGCAATATATTGCATATTAAACAAACTATGATTTTACAGTAGAGTCTCACTTACCCAAGCTAAACGGACCAATAGAAGCTTGGAAAAGCAAATATCTTGGATAATAAGGACAGATTAAGGAAAAACCTATTAAACATCAAATTAGGTTATTATTTTACAAATTAAGCACCAAAACATCATGTTATAAAACAAATTTGACAGAAAAAGTAGTTCAATACACAGTAATGTTATGTTGTAATTACTGTATTTACAAATTTAGCACCAAAATATCATGATATATTGAAAACATTGACTACAAAAATGGCTTGGATAATCCAGAAGCTTGGATAAGCGAGGCTTGGATAAGTGAGACTCTACTGTAATAATGTGACTAATCGAGTTTACATCTGTATGAGCACAGTAGAAAACACTAGAGCACTCAACACAAGCTTGAGGAAAGCAGAAAAATAACAAAACTGTGGTGCTTCCATAAAATTAGTAGATTGTGCTTAAAAACTGCCATTCAGATATACATAATCTGTTTTCAGATTAATTATGCCTCCTTTAAAAAGGCAGAAGTTGGTGGTCTAATGTTGTTAATGATGTTTTGGACTACAACTCCCATAAATGCCAAACAGTATGGCCAGTGGTTAGTGTAAGAAATAAAATCTGAAACATCTGGACGGCATCAAATTGCCTATTTCTGAAAAATGGGGAAGGGTGCTCAGGATGTATACAGCCCTCATCATCCCTAAGCACAAGCAGTATAGCTTCTGGCTGAGGAATGTTGGGAGTTACACTCTAATGACATCAGGTGGGCTGAATGTTGCCCAGCCTGGCATATGTGAACATGCAAGTTTACAGTTTATTGTATTTCCACAATTAAGATATATTTAGAATTATTTAAGTAAAAAACTAGACTCTTATCCAGATACATGAAACTATTAGTATATATTTCAGTCAATGAGAAGCAAAGTAGATAAGAGACATACATTGCATTGAAAATCTATTTCTGATGGTAGGAGTGTGATTAATTCTCAGTCTGATGCTATTACGCTAACACGTTACTTCTCTTCCAGAAACAAATTGTTTCTGTTAATTTGTTTCTGTTTTTTTTATTACAGAATGCTTTCTAAGTGTATCATTCACTTAGAACCTCTTTGGGATGACACACAGATTTGGTTTCTATAGTTCAAAAACTAAAAAGTTGTGTGAGGCATGTTTGAAGTCTTATAGAAGCCCCATAGGGCTTATAGAAGCCCCATATTCTGTCCTCTTTCCCTCCCCAGATGCATTTTTAAAGTTCTTTTTAGTATCAAATGAGTTTATAGCACATAGAAAGAACTCATGTTTGAAAACAGTCAAACCTAAGATTCATTTAGATACAAGTTGTTTGACTGTTTGGATCTTAAGTGGTGGTTCTGATTAGTTATAATGTATGCTTGATCAATTACAATACATTGCCTGTGCTTATTTATATAGAACAGATTAGAACTACCATTTTGATCTTGAAAGTATCTACTTTCTATCTGTTGATACTAGCTAATGAAAGTAAAACATACTTCCTCAGTACCATATTAACTGATAACAGAATAACATCTTGAACAGAACGTAGTCCAGTGACTATTAAACATTGTCACCTGTTTTCTCCTATATGATTTTTAATATATTGGCTTTTTGAAGAAACTAGTGAACCTTTGAAAGCTTACATGATGCATTTTATGCTTTGGAATTGACTGAAGATATAAATAGTTTGTGTATTTTGTATTTTGTCATATTTTACTGCATGGCCAGTACAGCTACTACTCTGTATGCTCCATTCGGAACAATTGAATTACTATGATATGCTTTATTCAATACTTATTGCTCTCCATGAGTGTTCAATTATCTGTTATCAATATCAAGTCGATCAAATCAATCATACAGCTTACCTGTTTGTCTTTGAAATTGCTATAAAGCAAATATTTTTCTTTTAAGATTTATATATTTGCTTTTGCAGGCTGACTTTTCTAGGAGTTTGCAGATGAGGATATAAGGATATATTTGTTTTTTATGAGAAATGAGCATGTGGAGGGGGAAAACATCTGATAGACAAGCAGTTAATGCATGAATCAATGCTCTAGCACAGTATAAGCCAATCAACATAACTATAGTCCATATAGTAAGTTTGAATAGGAATGATCTTTTACCTCCCCTTTCTCTCCGCTTGTTGCCAGTGTTCATGGTTCCAGCACTGTGGAGGAGGCCTATTCCAGTTTTCATCCTTGTGCCTCCATAACCACACAGCAAGAACAATAGCTTTCATTTTGTCTTTCACTTAGGAAAACTGGGATTTTGTAACACTTTTCCAGATCAGGTAGTTGAACATAGGAACAGTTTCTATAGGTGGATATCATGGATCTGGGAATCCAGATGACATGTTGGCAGAGAAGACTGTGATTGTCCCTTGGCTCTTGAAGTAGAAGTTGAGAGAGTGTAGAGCGAGCTTTAGACTGGCTACAAATAGAATAGCCTCTCTAGTTTTAGTGCTGTGAGATTTAAGAGTACACACTGATGAAAACTGTTCACATCTTCCCTGAGCAAATTTGACTTACCCAGTTGAATAGTATATAAGATTGTTTTTCTTTTAGACAATATTTTCAATAGGTCAAAGCAGGTTAAACATGTAATAAATTTAAGCTTTAGGCTTTAAGTATTGTAGTAAAGAGACATTGCAGCAAAAGTTCAGTTTTCTAATGTCTGTAGATTAGTGTTTAACTTCTCATGGGGGAAAGGATTAAAAGTACTCATTGAGAATTCATCTGTTTTTTTAGATTATAGTTGGAGTACATCAGAAAAACTTTTCTGCCTTGCCTACTAAAGCCCACTTTGGTTTTTTGTCTTGAGATATCTACCATTAGATTATTAAATATTGATATTGTCAGGGTTTTCTACCATCCATAGTCTCCTCTCTTTATTTTCGTATTTCCAAACTGAGTTTTAAAAACATTTTTGATATTTCTGGCATTATTTGAAGGTATATCTCAATTACCTAAAACAAACAAATTAAATCTTTGTGAGTAGTTCTGTATTCACCATTCTTTGCTTTCTTCTAATTAAGGAAGCTGAAAAATAAAGGTTAGTGGTGTTTAAGAGTAGCTCTCAAGAGCCATATGTGTGTGTTTGAAAATACTGGGATTTCAGCAAACTTACCCTTGTTCAATAATATGCAAAGATGTTGGGAGTTGAGTGGGTCTGGCTTTATGAACTGGATGATTGTGCAAATTGGTGGAGAAAGTGATTTTTGCTGATTCCTCCCCAGTTTCAGTTTCTTCCCATCTGTTATTCTGGATTTTTGACAGGTCTTCCAGAGCAGTGTGTAGGATGATGATGGAGGGAGATGCTGGAAATTTATGCTCTCTCACTTTTCTCCCTGTTGGGAAACACTGCTAGATCCACATTCTTTTGTTAACAGAATAAGCCCTTCCTTCACTGAAAGTCAGCTTTACATCTTATCCCACTTCTGTAAAGCTATAATAGTACATATGGAAGTAAGTTCAGTTTGAAGCAGAAGGGTCTTACCTCCAAGTAAACATGAAGAAATGTGTTTTGAGCAATAGTATATTAGATTGTACAGCCACGAAAGAAGACATTGAATTGGTTGAGGTACTGAACTAAAAGAGAAGTATAAAAGTTTAGGTACCTGTTTACAAGTCGTTGAAAAGGCATTAAACCCTTCAGACAATTACATGAACAAAACATAAGCTAAGACCATTAGAGATAGTTTCAAACTATCAGCAGATAACTTGAAAAAATAAGTTCAATTAACTTTATTTGAAAATATTTTAATATTTGGACTATAGATGTGCAATTCAGTTGCACAAAAAGTATTTCTTTCAGAAAATACAGTATTACAATCAGAAATTTTCTAGAAGTATGAAGTGTTCAGATTTTTTGATCTATAAAATTAAGTTGGTACTTCTTAGTTGCAAAACTTTCTATCTGTTGTTTAAGTTTACTGATCTCCTCTGAAATATTTTTTATGTTTGAAGATAAATTTGTTGGGTCACATACTCAGTTCTTAGAAAATTACCTCAGTGGATCAAAACTATAGGAATAATTTGGAATAATTTCGAAGTGTTGTATTCCTTTAATGCTGAAAGATTTGATTTGCAAAGGGAGAGCAACATTGGTTGATGGCAGAAAAGGATAGTTGTGCAATTGAAAGATTACATCTGTAATCCAAGTGTGGGACTGCATCATTGCATCCTGTTGGAAATATAAAATGATACTCTATATCAGGGGTCCTCAAACTTTTAAAGCAAAGGGCCGGTCTACAATCCTTCAGACTATGGAGGGGCCGAATTATCATTTGAAAAAAAATACAAATTCCTATGCACACTGCACATGCCTTATTTGTAGTGCAAAACAACAACAACAACAACAATGAAAGAACAATACAATATTTAAAAATGAAAACAATCTTAACCAACATAAACCTATCAGGATTTCAATGGAAAGTGTGGGCCTGCTACTGGCCAATGAGATAGTCAAGTTAAGTAGGATTGTTGTTGTTGTTGTCTGCCTTCAAGTCATTTCAGACTTTGGGCGAGCCTAAGTCTAAAATTATTTATTTATACATTTACTACATTTATTTATTACATTTATATCCTGCTCTTCTCACCCTGAAGGGGACTCAGAGCAGCTGTATGTACATACAATATATTATATTATTAGCATAGCAAAATATTAGCATTATACATTACTGTATTGAACTATACCACTATACTGTAATACTATATGTAATATATAACATATAATTAATATTACATGGTATTATTATTAGTATTATATTGTATAACATTATAATATTTTATCAATGTTATATGTATATACAATATATTATATTATTAAAACTGATATAAAAATATATTATAAAACTGAGGGCGGGGGCCAGGTAAATGACCTTGGAGGGCCGCATCCGGCCCCCGGGCCTTAGTTTGGGGACCCCTGCTCTATATCTATTCATCTTGTTACCCCATCTGGTAGAAGGGAGCAGATTGGGAAGATCTTGAATGCCTACCATGGAGTTGCATCTCTTGGCTTAGAAACAAAGTGTAGGCATACGTAGGATGGCAAAGTGAGATGAATTGTGGCACAGATTTGTGGGCTAGAGACCACCATGTGGAATTCATGGCACTATCTTCAGTTGGCAGATGTGTATGTTCATGTTAACAATGATTATAAGCATGAGATGTGGTTCTTGCAGCCTTCTATTATGTGTTTGCATTTAGATTGAAACATTGGAATCACCAAAATACTGTATTTGAAGAAAAATGTAAGAGTAATTCTTGTTATGCTTGAATCAGTTCATGGATTTTAAAATCTTGATTCCATACAGAATATGAAAATAAATGTTCAATTTTGTCATGAAAGTTTCTGTGAGTGTTGATTTTGGAATGATTTTTCAGTTCATTTTTATAAAACATGTTCTGGTACATTTTGTGATTTTAAAACTCATTGTTTTGTATTATATTAACTGAACATAGTGATGGATTAATTTCAAATAAGTTTTTGATATGTTTAAAATGAGAGATCAGATTTAAATTTATTATCATTTAAAAAAGATTGTATGAGAATCCAAACAGATGCACCAAATACCAGAAACTAAATGATAGTTCTAAAAGGATTCAATGTTTAAAACTACCATAGTACTACAGATAACAGCATATCTTCAAGAGTAGCTATAGTAATCTAAAATGTATAATAATGTATTATTTCCTATATACTCAAAATGCTGTGGGAGAGAAAACCTCAGTGGTGTTGTGGTAGTTTGAAAAGGAAGTGGACTCAATGCATTGTGTTATAAATTAGAAGTGAACAATCTTTTTTTTGGAGGGGGAGGTGTGTCACAGCAAAATGAATCAAAATGTTGGTCCAACCAAAATACTTTACAAGTCCTGTGCCACCACAGCTATAGATGTATGGGGTTACTGGTTCATTGTGTTGTGATTTTGCTGGGATGGACCTGAAGATGATTATTTTTAGCTTTAGCTCTTCCTCACTTGGTGAAGACAAATGAAAACCATTTGCACTGTAGGGAGGCCTTTGTTCATGTTGGAAGAAGTACAACACAGAGACACTGCTGCTTGTATTGTGCTCAGAAGGGCTTACACTTTGGTAAAGAACTCCTTCCCTCTCAGGCATGTTGGGTCACAGTTCATAATTTTGTGGGAGCCATTTCTATCTTTCTAGCAGGTGCTCCAGCTGCTTCACAGTGAACTGCTTTTCTCAAAAAGAAATAGGGGGAGGTCTCACAAGGATCATAAATTCCTATCTGAAATCCATATTGCTTGCATAGTAGACTAGGAGAAGGGGAAAGGAATGCAAGAAGTAAGACTGATTGCTCGTTCTGTTTGCTTGCAATCCATTGGGCTTGCACTACAGATAGGTTGTAGCTTTTGTGCTTTCTGGTGATAAGTTATTTTTGTAGATTTTGTGATTTAATTTTTTAAAGGCTTATTAACAGACTAAATATAGTATGTTTTTTTCTCTCTGGAGTTGAAAGGGTAATATACCTGAATTTTCTATTGTATACATGGTAGATGTTTGGTATTGAGATGTCTGTGTGTGTTTTCAATAGAATGTGAATGGGAAGCAATTCATATATTTACCTCAGACAGTAGTTTGCATGCACTCTTTAGAACCCAAAACAGTTGGAGAAATCTTACCTGTTATCTGCTGCAGAATCAGATTTGGATCTATCTGGTATCAGGAGTGCAATTGTTTTGATCTTACAAAAGTGCAGTACAAGATTAGGACTAGCAGTCCAGTCCCCTGCATACTTGTCAGAAATGAAATTGGATGGAGATAAAATTATATGTAAATGTACATTGGATTACAGCTAAGAGTTAAATGGGGAGAAAATCCAGTAAACATAGTGAGACTTAAATGCTCTCCAAATGCTTGCTCCTTTATCATGTTTATAATAAATATTCCAGAATTATTAAAAAATTAAAGATCCCTGGGTACAAATATTTTTCATAATAGAAATATAGGGTGCAGTTTTACTTAGTCATTTTTGTGCCATTAAATATCTTGAAATCCTCATGATTTCTGCTGATTTATTCTCTCAGTTTGTAAGGTGTAAAAGAGAGAACTCCTTACACTGAATTAGTTCTAGCCTATATGCTTCTGAAATGTGACTACTGTGTTAATTTTTCGCTACTGCAGTACTTATTGCGTTGTAACTGTATGGTTAAAGCTCGTATTTCTTACTTTAGAATGCAAGAGTGTGCTGGTTCCCATTGGTGGTAAGAATACAGTGGTGAAGCACTGAAATGAATATGGAGTTTCTGGCTGTCCAGATACCAATGTACAAAATGACCAGTACTTTGCATTTTGCTAGATTTGGTGGCTTTCCTTTATGTTTTCTTTTTAAACCACTTTTACAACTATTGCTTTAAAAACTGCTTCTGAAGTTAAAGTAATCCATGGTTTCGTAGAGGAAATCTGCTAAATGGGGGAACAGTTGAAAAAACCAATGCAGTTGTGTTTCTTTTAGGATTTTTACCTGGTCAGTATCTCTGTAATGAACACTGTGCAGTTAGAAATACATAATTCTGCTCATCTATGTGTGCAGGTTTCTTTTACTTGTTAGCTAAATACATGAAGTAATGAGGTAGAATTTAATTTTTTAATGCTGATAGGTATGAGATGTTTTGTTTGTTTTTTGTCCCAGGATCTTTGCTTCTTGGATCAATGGATTCTAAATCTACTTTATGTTAGGACTATGAATAAAATGGCTAAGAAGTTGTTGAAATGCCTAGAATTTGTAAACTATTTTTACAATAATTTCTAAGCATACCTATAATTTAATGTTGGTAAGGAACTTAAAAATATTGCAGAACACAGAACATAGTATTCGATTCCTCCCCCCTTCCCCCCCTTCAGTTCTTTATAACTTTACTGTTTTATCTGATACAATAAATGTTGATACTCAGAGGTTACTACAGACTTTTCATACTTAATAATAAAGATCAGAACCTTTGTAACTGTAATGGGCAGCTGCAATGTGTTATAAGAGTGTATTAACAAGCTTAGTGAATAAAACACACTGTGGGTTAGCTTCTCACTGCTGGTGTAAGTAGCTGGTGTATGTAGTTGGTGGTATTGACTGCTAGTCACTGGTGTTGGCTGTTAGCTACTGGTATAGCCACAAGTTGCTACTGCTGGAGGTGGAAGCTGAAGAAGAAAGCTTCTGAAAAAGCCAGGAGTGTTCGTCTCACCGGACCAGTTAAAGGCATTGTGGAATTCGTAAGGAAAGAAGTTGAACTGTTTATGTTTTTCCTTCCTTCATATTATCAAGAAGAAGTCTTCTCAAGGAGAGAATGTTTGTTTGCTTTTTCATTGTAGTGAGCATAACTGCTGTGAACTGTGTTATATATTTTTGTTATTTATTTATTTACTGTATTTATATACCACTTTTCTCACCCCTGGGGGGACTCAGAGTGGTTTACAACATACTAATGGCAAAATTCAATGCCAAACATACATGTAAAAACCAAATTATAATATCTAAACAATAACATATAACTATGAGTTCGGGGCCCCTGGTGGCACAGTGTTTTAAAGCGCTGAGTTGCTGAACTTGTGGACCAAAAGGTTCCAGGTTCAAATGTTTTATATTTTATACTGTGTTTAATTGGTTGTATTTTTTATATGTTGTTGTTTTTAATGATGTATCGGCATTGAATTGTTGCCAATTGTACGCCGCCCTGAGTCCCTCCGGGTGAGAAGGGCGGGATAGAAATATTTGAAATAAATAAATAAATAAAATCCCAGGAGCGGAATGAGAGCCCGCTGTTAGCCCCAGCTCCTGCCAACCTAGCAGTTCGAAAACATGCAAATGTGAGTAGATTAATAGGTACCGCTCCGGCGGGAAGGTAACGGCGCTCCCTGCAGTCATGCCGGCCACATGACCTTGGAGGTGTCTATGGACAATGCCGGCTTTTCGGCCTAGAAATGGAGATGAGCACCAACCCCCAGAGTCGGTCACAACTGGACTTAACTCCAAGGGAAACCTTTACGTTTACCTTTATGAGTTAAAATAATTAAGACCATTAAACATAAAGCATAAGCAACGTTTAAACATTAAGACATAGAATTGAAACCTCCTAGTATAAACATTAAAATTGTTATTTCCTTATGCTTCATTTAGGCCCTCCCTCAAGTCCAAAGTCTCCCTGTTTCTGCATCCATTCTTAAAGCTCTTCTCTGTGATTAAGTGAAGCTCCACTTAGGCCCTTCCCACCTCAAGAGTACAAATGTATCCTGTGGTGACAAAACTCAACAGGCAGTGGAGAACCTCCCAATTTGAATACCCCCAAATTTTAATTTAAAAAAAAAAACCTGACCCCTAACACAGCAATTTTGCTTTTCTCCTTTTTCACAACTTTCTCTCAAAAGCCGAAAATAGATTAAAACCCAAACTGGAACTGATGTCATGACATTTCTCATTCTGTGTAAATGCACCCACATAGCCTGATAGGAGGACTAACTCTTGGCCCTAGGGCAGTAGCCCACCTCCGACTAGAATATTGGTTTAAAATAAGTCCTGAAATGGTAGTTTTTCCCATAATTCTGTGGCAGAATTATGTTATCCTTAAAGCAAATGAACTACTTTCAGTTTCTATTTTAAAGCACAGCTGATTGAAGCGGTTTTCTTTCGTCAGGACTTGAGTTCAGGGGCACACAGAGTACCAAAGGGCTGTTATATCCTTAACAGGATAAGAGCTAATAATCTTCTGCACTCTGCAAATCAAACTATATGGCCGTGCTACTAATCATGGTTTGACAATAAAGTAGTCAAGGTGCTAGATTTCTTCAAAGTATAGTAAGTTGTACAACTATTTGAAGAAGTAGAACACTTAAAAGTATTTGCGGGGTGAGCTCCTGCTGTTAGCCCAAGCTTCTGCCAACCTAGCAGTTTGAAAACATGCAAATGTGAATAGATCAATAGGTAACGCTCCGGTGGAAAGGTAATGGCACTCCATGCAGTCATACTGGCCACATGACCTTGGAGGTGTCTGCAGACAACACCGGCTCTTTGGCTTAGAAATGGAGATGAGCACCAACCCTCAGAGTCGAATATGGCTAGATTTAATGTTGGGAAAACCTTTACCTTATGGATATGGGAGACATGGATTTTTAATCCTTATTCAGCCATGGAATCTACTGAGTAACCTTGGATAAGGCAAAGGTCTTCTCTGAATGTATTTTGCCAGCATTACCCTATGGTAGGATTATTATAACGTGGCATCATTGTGAAAGCATATAAAAACAAAGGGCAGCAAGCACCTGGTTCCCGAGTCTTAGTGTGGCATAGTGGTTTGTATTTTGGACTAGCACTCCAAAGGGTGGGTTTGAATCATTCATGGAAGCTCATTGCATGGCCTTGGGCAACTCACACTTTCTTGGCCAAAGAAAGTCAGTAGCAAGCATCCTCTGAAGAAAATCTTATGACAGAGCTTTCCAAACATTCATGCAGGTGACACACCTTTTCAGACATGCACCATTTCGTTACACAGTGATTCAGTTTTACTAGTAAACCAAGCCATTAAAAGAGATACGGACACATACATAAATTGTAATAATAAAACGTATAGGACATATCTCATGAAAACCTTTCTCACACACACACACACACACACACACACATGTATGATGTATTTCTTATTTCACATAGACCCGGAAGTTTCTCATGACCTACCTACCATAGCAGCTGGCACACAAACGTGTCTTGAATACAGTTTGGAAAGTTATGCCTTACTGTTTCAGCATAGGTTGGAGTCACAGCTACTATAAACATTTTATAAAAATGTATTGTATGTTTTTTCAGTTTTCACCAAACTTCAGAGGAAGTTTGCTATTGATTTTTCTTTGGCTGAGAAAATGTGATTTGCCCAAGTGGGTTTCCATGGCTGAGTGGAGATTCAAACCTGTCTTTTGGAGAGTTAGTTCAAAATATAAACTGCTGTGCCATACTGGTTCTAAAACTAAGACTCAGGTACCAGACACTTTCTGCCCTTTGTAATTGGCTCTTAGGATGCTCTGTGTTTCAGCAGTCCTATGCAATTTTCCTAGTTTTGCACAGATACTGTTTTCCATTGCTGCCAAATGTCCATGTTTTTATCTCTTAGCTATACATTGTTCCCAGGTATAGAGTTGTTATTCATAAAATTAATCAGTTAATAATTAAGAGCATTGTGGCAAAAATAATAAAGTGTTGATGTTCCTTCCCCAATTTTCACATCTCTTTCCTTAGAGTCTAATCCTTCTTTATGTATGGCATGTTCACTGTTTGACATGTTCATACAAGTTAAGCAGATAGGGTAAAAATGTAACTTTGCCTGACCCTGTTGCCAATTGGAAATAATTATGTATCTCCGTATGCCAAGACGACTGTAGACCCATGTCTTGACAGTCAGGATAATCAAATCTTGTGGTACACTCACTTCCATAGTTTTTCATGATCTTTATTCTCTACACAATCAAAGGCTTTGCTATCATGTATCAAATGCAGGCTAATTTTCTTCTGAAATTCTTCTGTGTACTCCATTAGCCATCATGTGTTCTCAATATGAATTCTAGTGTCTTCTGTTCCTGAACACATTCTGTTCTTCTGGTATTTCTTAATCCGCATATGCTAAAAGTACTTGTAGAACTTTTAACAAAAGTTTGCTTGTCTTGGAAATTAATGCAGTGGTCCTGTTGTTACTTCAATCTTTGGTATCCTTCTTGGGGATTGGAATATATATTGCTGAAGATACAAACTAGTAAAACCTAGAGATGTCTTGGTCTTTCAGAGATTTGTAGATGTTATTATGGGATATGGCTAAGTAAAATAAATAGAGCAAGTTTTTGCATGTTCAGTTTGGTTTGAACAAATGCGTCTGTAGCTGTTTAATGTTCTTTTTGGCTAGAAGTGTCTGGATCCTGATAGTTGTCAAACTAAAAGTACTGCAAGTCCAGACCAAGCAAAGAGTCAGTGAAATGCTAGAAGTGTAATAGCTGTCATTTATTTCACATGCTACTTGAGCAAATCGTAATGGATATCTACACTTACCCATTTGCAGATGTGTATACTGACAATTGAAACTTGCAGCAATAAAAATCTAAAGAACTCAATTAAAGACCCACAATATTATGAATGTTCTGAATGCTAATTTCTTAGCATTAAGTATATACAAGTACACTTTCCGTTTGGAATAGCCATAAAATACTAGTATTACACATTCTGGTATGGATATTGTGCCATATCATACTTTTAAAATATTGATTAAATTAAAAAATGTGTAAGGTAGAAGATTTGTCTAAGTTGCTTTAGGATTCAGTTTGATGATAAACTTATATTGTACAAATTTACAAAAGAAACTTGCAAGAGTTCTTGGGTCCCTAGGTTGGATATTGAACGGCTATTTGCTCACTGTAGGCCAGAGATTTTTTTTGGATTGCTTAAATGTTCAGATGTTGCACTTTTGTGTGTGTGATTGGATTTCAGTTCACTCTGTGTGTGTACTTGTGTGTGTGTTTCTTTAAGTTGCCTGCAGAGTTAAGGTGACCCCATGGATTTTATAGTTTTTTTAAGGCAAGGAATACTTAGAGGAGGTTTGGTGCCACCTTCTTTTGAAATATAGTTTATACCACCTGGGATTCATGGGTGATCTCCCATACGACTACAATATTGTCAAGTGCTTTAGGGAGTCTGTGGTCATTAAATATAGTATTTGAAAGATCATCCCTCAATTCTGGGAACAGAGACAGAAATGTTACAAAACCACTTTCTGGTTTAAATTTTCTTTTTTCTCAAGTCTGTTTTCAGTCATTTTGTTTTTAAGGTAAAGTGCTTAGGGTGTTGGGTGTGTGTGTGTTCAAGGTGTATCTCTTCTTCAGGCAGTAGTTTGGATTTTTTACAAGTAATTTTCCTCCAGAAAATAAATGTGGGTGAATAGTTGGAGATTTTAGAGTTTTTGGAGGACCCAGGAGTGACATCGAGCTCTATAAAGGAGGAGATGCATGTTTTTCACCTGTGTTGTAGGGCAACCAAGACATTTCTACATGCATATGGGAAGAGTTAGTGTGGTATAATATGAGTCACTTCTGAAGTATTAGTTCATCTCACTTCAATTGTGGACTTGCTATGTGACCTTACAAATTAGTGTTCTCTTGTTCAGTCTCTCCTTTCAGTATGGAATTAATGTTGGTGTGTCTTACTCTGTATTTATAAGCCCTGCTGGGGGCTTTGCATTTCTGATATGCTTTATGAAGGTCCCAGGTTCAAATCCCAGGAGCGGAATGAGCACCCGCTGTTAGCCCCAGCTCCTGCCAACCTAGCAGTTCGAAAACATGCAAATGTGAGTAGATCAATAGGTACCGCTCCGGCGGGAAGGTAACGGCGCTCCCTGCAGTCATGCCGGCCACATGACCTTGGAGGTGTCTGGACAACGCCGGCTCTTTGGCTTAGAAATGGAGATGAGCACCAACCCCAGAGTCGGTCACAACTGGACTTAACGTCAGGGGAAACCTTTACCTTACCCTTTATGAAGGCAAGGTAACAACTTTTTTCTAACTGAAGACATTGACTATAATTGATATTCCTGACAGAAAGAGAGATAAAATACCTGAAATACATTATTATGGACAACATGGGTTGTAGTGGACTGGGAAGCTCAGAAGATCCTGCTCACTATGGCCCATTCATTGCTTCTCAGCCTTGTCTCTTTCACAGAAGGAAAATAGATTTTCTGAAAAAATGAGTATTTTACAAAGAACATTAAATGTGAAATGATAATACTGTATGTTTTTATTGAAAAGTTACATTTGTTTTTCTGAAATAATCTGCTCAGTCTACTAAACTCCCTCCTTTGCTTCTTCCCATGTAGATTTTGGATCCCTCTTTGATTTGGAACATGATTTACCAGATGAACTGATCAGCTCCACAGAACTGGGACTTACCAATGGCGGTGACATTAACCAGCTTCCAACTAGCCTTGGTATGGCACAAGATGCTGCTTCTAAACACAAACAGCTGTCTGAACTACTCCGAGCTGGTAGCTCACCAAATCTTAATATGGGAGTTGGTGGTCCAGGCCAGGGCATGGCCACCCAACCTCAACAAAACAATCCTGGAATGGGAATTTTAAACAGTATGGTCAAAAGCCCTATGGCACAGGCTGCATTAACGTCTTCAAACTTGGGAATGGGTGCAAGTGGACCAAATCAAGGTCCATCAACTCAATCCACTGCAGGAATGATGCCAGCAGTAAACAGTCCAGTAACTCAGCCTGGAATGGGAATGAATGCAGGAATAAATGCTGGCATGAATCCTGGTATGTTGACTGCAGGAAATGGACAAGGAATGATGCAGGGACAAGTTATGAATGGTTCAATTGGAGCTGGAAGAGGACGGTCCAACATGTCGTATCCAAACCCAGGAATGGGTAATGCTGGTAACTTGTTGGCTGAGACACTGCAGCAAGGTTCTCCACAAATGGGAGGACAGGCAGGCTTGCGGGGACCTCAGCCTGGTGGAGTAATGAACAAGGTAAGGCAAGAATAATTTGTTGTAGTTAAGCTTTTGAAAGGAAAATGCTTCAAAATATTCCTGGATAATAGAGTTGTTAGAGGCATTCAGTTATGCTATGAATGCATTTTATGAATGTATGTGAGCTTATCAGTGCACAACAAGAAGGAGGTGACACTGTAAGTGGAAGTTACTGTATTTTCAATCAATTGGAAGTGTTTGTGTCTACTCACAGCACATGATACTAAACCAGGGGTCCCCAAACTAAGGCCCGGGGGCCGGATGCGGCCCATCGAACCCATTTATCCGGCCCCCACGGCACAAGGGGGGTTGGGCTAAATGACCCAAGGGGTTTCTTATTCTTTTACAACCATTATTATTATTATTATTATTATTATTATTATTATTGAGGCTGGGTAGCCATCTGTCAGGGGTGCTTTGCTTGTGCTTTTGGTGCACAAAAGCAGAAGGCGATTGGACTAAATGGCCCATGGGGTCTCTTCCAACCCTCTTTATTATTATTATTATTATTATTATTATTATTATTATTATTATTAACATTGAGGCTGGGTGGCCATCTGTCAGGGGTGCTTTGCTTGTGCCTTTGATGCACAAAAGCAGAAGGGGATTGGATTCAATGGCTCAAAGGGTCTCTTCCAACCCTCTTTTTTATTATTGTTGCTGTTGTTAATAATAATTATTATTATTGCTCAGTGGCCAACTATAGTCCGGCCCTCCAACTGTCCGAAGGATCGTGAACTGGCCCCCTGTTTAAAAAGTTTGGGGACCCCTGTACTAAACAAAGCCTTCCACTGATTCCTTACCTGTAAAAGGATTTTGTGTGCGATGATGAAAGTATTAACATCTTTTATCTAGCCTGTCTAACTACACCAAAGGTCAAATATTGCTTTTTGTAAAGAAGGATTGCCACTTATCTCTTTTTTTGTAAGAGTTGCTCCTTATTTAAGGGTAATAAAGCTTGTCCTGTATGAGTATCACAGGATGCTAATAAACCTATAATTACAAGTGTGGTTTAAACACACAAACCACAAATTAAACACCAATTTTTCAGAGGTGGGTTACGAACATGGCCAGTCCCTATACTTTGAATCCTAAATTGAACTGTGTACCTGATTTGAAAGCAGTTAGATTCACCCTCTAATGAAGATTGCTGGCCTGGCTTTGCAAGAGTTGCAGAGGTTCAAGGGTTCTTTGTGATTTGAGATCTCACAAGAAATCCTTCACTCATAAGATGTGGAAGAGTAAGACGACATAATAATGTTATTAGTCCCAAGGAACAAAACTTTAAAGAGCTCTATAGAAAAGAAATGAGTTTGTATTGTTTGTAATGATGTGGTTTGACAAATTTGGTGCAAAAAAGAAAAAACCCATATTGACTGCTCTCTTAAATTAGCCGGGGGGGGGGGGGTTGGGGGGGGGTTGGGTTCTCTAGCTGAGGGGAATAGCATATGTTTTGCACATAAAGGTCCTAGATTCAGTTATTAGCATATATAAATACATAAGTTTTATTTGGAGGAAGTATATTTTTATTGGTAAACTGCTTGGCTTACTGCTGGATAATATTTCTAGGAGACTAGAGTTCAGTTCTCTAGATTTCCATGATAAACTCATTGGGTAACCTTGAACAACTCATATTCTCTCAGGTTTAGAAAAAAAGGGAAACCATTTCTCAATAAAATTTCCAAGAAGATCTGAGGATAGACTTGCCGTAAGTCAGTCAACTCGAAGGCAAGTGATAACAATTTTTCCCTTAGAAATGAAAGATTAAATGTAATGCCAATAATCAAGGAATTTTGTTCAAAAATAAAAAGTATGTAATTAATAGCACTGGCTAACATTCATTTTGAGCCCTGTTTCAAATGTTAGCCCTCTTTCTGGGTATATTTGACCTGCTGATTCCAAAATGGCACAAGTTTTCCCCTATCATTTCTAGTTTTTGAGATACAGAACATATGCCATCTACCAGTTACCATCTGCCCACCCACAGAAAATCAGATAACCCTTTCTAAGAAACTAGAGCTGATGAAGTCTGTCCAATGCAATTTTCTGAATCAGCACCCCAAATAAACCCTGTAGCAGGCCTAAAAACCAAGACATCTGATAATTTGTTTTTTTGGTTTGGACTGTGTAGTTTATAGTTTTGAGACTGCCCATAATCGGAGAGGTCAGTCCAAGCTTGTACATATTTCCTTAAACTTGCAAAAACTCTTCCCTATGGTATAAATTCAGCAGTCAAATATAATACTGGTTAGGGGTTGAGAGTCAGTATGGTATAAAAGCTAGCCTATTGGACTAACAAGGACACCAGGGAATCTGATTCCCAATTCATTATGAATTGCATCTAATACAGGTTGGAAAAACCCTGTATTAGTAGTTTCTGACTCTGGGGGTTGGTGCTCATCTCCATTTCTAAGCCGAAGAGCCGGCGTTGTTTGTAGACACCTCCAGTTGCCATCTGCTTATGCACAGAAAATCATAGAAAATCATGATAACCATATCTAAAAAACTAGAGCTTGTCCAATTTTCTAAATCAGTGCCCCCAATAACGCCCGGAACTGCCCTAATAAAAGGATACCAATAATTCTTCAAAGCTGTTGGAGACATAATACTTCTAATAAATGGAAATGAAGTTTTTAAAAACAATATCTGGTTGAGAAAAGTAAATTTAGAACAAATCTGTACATATTTTAGAAGAGAACAATGAAAGGAACCTCTAGAATACATTTAAATGTATTTGCTGGCAAATGTTCAGATAGGTAAAAAAGTATAATTCATTTTGTACCAAAAGCAAAATTATGTTGCACCCTTTTTTACCTGTTCCCACCCTGGGAGAGCGCGGATGAGCTCCCTCTATCAGCTCCATGAGAGAAGCCTCCCACAAGGATGGTAAAAACATCAAAACATCCGGGCGTCCCCTGGGTAACGTCCTTGCAGATGGCCAATTCTCTCACACCGGAAGTGACTCAGGTTGCTCCTGACATGAAAAAAAAACCCTGTTACATTGAAAGAATAATCTATCTGAATCAATGTTTTATTTTATTTTATTTACTTCATTTCTACCCTGCCTTTCTCACCCAAAGGGACTCAAGGCAGCCTACAACACTCAAGGCAGCTTACAACAACAACAACAACAATAATAATAATAATAAGCCTTTATATACTGCTCCATCTCCTTGAGAGGACTGAGGGCAGTTTCTAACATTTGTGCAAGAAACAGTCAATAGTCAAAACATCATACAGTAGCATAAACATAGCAAACATAATAAAAACGTCATAAGACAACAGTAAAAAAAGTTCAATTAAACTATTAAATTAAATTAAAAATAGATATAGTCAATTATAAGGGATAAATAAAGACTTGTACATCAGCATATCATAGGGCCTGGGGGTGAATAGTGTACAGAGTAGGGTCAACATGCTATACCACTTACATGTGGAGGCACTTTATATTGGTGTTTAAGGAATGAGTTTCATTGACAGGGTTGTAACAGATGTATTTCTTAGGTCTCACAGTAATGTGTTAATAAACCAGAAATGGAATTGAACTCCTTGTGTAGGCTGAGGAACATTGGCAGAAAACAAAATATTATCTTTTAGGTGTTTTTCCCATATATTGTCCTTATACATAACTGGAATAGTTTTTTAAATTTCCAAATAGAATAAAGAAGTCCTTTCCACATGTATGGGTATAGCATTGGCTAGCCTAGTTCTAGGTAACAATTGGAATTTGATTTAATACCTTTAGACCCAATGAAGGCTCTGTGAAAAAGTGCTTCCTCTCTCATAAATTGGGTCATTCTTTCCCTATCTATTGCAGCCTTCCACATATGTTCAATTGCGTGTTTTGCAGCTTTCCAAGGCTTTCAAGAGATTTTTTTTTGGTAAGGGAGGGGAACAGTGAACATGGATGCCTCAAGTTATGTGAATTGGAACATTTTCGGTTTGGAATAGAATTAAGTGTATACTTTGAATTTCTCAATCCTGGCCCTGTGCATTTTGGTTTGTTGTAAGTATTAGATGGAGGATGATTGGGAACTGTTCCTTTAAGCCTGAAAATTGCTGTATTTGTGCTTAATTGCATAACTGAATTTGAAAAATATTGTTGTGTTTGGGAAAAACTGCATGTGATGGACACCGTTTTAAGGATGTGTCTGCTTTCTGCACACAAGGAGATGCCTTTTTTATAGTGTCTTCTGTAATACAGGCATAAAATGATCGAAAAACTAAAATTTATTTTCACGTAATTTATTTTTTACACATTAAGTATGACTCCATTTCTTTGAGACCAGTACCTGCAGTTTCATTTGGCCACATCTGACAAAAATGGCCTCTCTATGCATTTCCTAGATCCTCTAGTACAGTGGTTCTCAACCTGGGGGTCCCCAGATGTTTTTGGCCTACAACTCTCAAAAATCCTAGCCAGTTTACCAGCTGTTACGATTTCTAGAAGTTGAAGACCAAAAACATCTGGGGACTACAGGTTGAACTACTGCTCTAGTATGACTCTATTGTATTTTTCTGTTGGAAGTCGATCATAAAGTCATGCTGGAAGCCTAGCAATGCTTAGAGAGGTGTCTCCTCTATGCATTTCTTAGGTTCTCTAGACTATACTATGATATGCTTCCTCCAGAAGTCGTTCATTCAGTTATTATCAAACTGTATCTCCCACAGATATGGTGAGTGTAGTAAATGTAGATTTACAGCCCAGTACTGTGCATTTTTCTCAAGGTAGTTCCATTGAAAGCAGCACAGATGTTTGTAAAAAGTGTACAGGAGATGATTATCTTAATAAAATTGATCAATTAATTATATGTGATTTTTTAAATCAGTGGTTAGCAAAGCCATGTTGTTGTGTGCCTTCAAGTCATTTCCAACTTACGGTAGGCTGTTAGGAATTGTGGGAGTTGAAGTCCAAAACACCTGGAGGGCCAAAGTTTGCCCATGCCTACCCTAAGGTGAATTTTGGGTTTCTCAACAAAATTTGTTTAGAGGAGGTTTGTCTTTTCCCTGCTCTGTAGCTGAGAGTGTGTCACCTGCTCAGAGTCACCCAGTGGGTTTTCTATGGCTGAGCAGGCATACAAACCTTGGACTATAGATTTATTGTCTAGTGCTTAAATCACTACACCATACTGATCTTATAACATAGCCTATAGTGTAGCACAGTAAATATGAAAGGGGTTGTTTATAGTTAGTTTCTGGTTTAGAATTGGGTAGTAAAGAAAGTTGGTGCTTAACACATCTTTTAGATGCAATTTATCACTGTTGTTGGATTGGCAGAAAGGGAAACATTTTGGTTTTAGTTTTATGTCATTTGGACACAAAGTTTCTTTCAAAGCCTGTTAGAGAAGAAACGTGAAATGGAGGCTAATATTCTATAGTGCATTCAGTAAGATTGGCAGAAAGCCCAGGTTTCACTTTTTTGAGGTGGAATTGGTACAAGCTGACAGCAGATGTGTTTGATCTATGTTTCTCTCCAACCATCTGCCCTTAATAACTTCCAAGTCTAGAAAAAAATGGGCAGGAAACTAGAGATTTTTTTTTATTCTGTCATACTTTGGTAGTGTAAGCAGTTATAGCTTAGTTATCGTTAGGCAGGGTAGAAATGAAGTAAATAAAATAAAATAAAACTGTTTGCATGAAAAATTGCTTCTTTTAGCTAGTGCCACAAAAGTTGTGGTTAGAACATTTTGCACACTGCCCTTATTTTCACCCTTAAGAGTGGTCCTTTCTACATTTGATGGATTTCAAATCCTTACATCTCCAGCCACTATGGCTATGCTGGTTGGGATTACCTGGAAATGTTATCTCACATCTTTGTGATGTTTGAATCCAAAAGGTATCAAATCCTAAAAGAATGAGTTATAGGCAGAAGCACATGTTAGCTAGAAGTAGAATATTATGTACAGATCAGACTTATCAAAATGTTATCAAATCACTTTGATACAGGCCTTGGGAAATTGCATTTAATAGCAAGAGAATGCATATTAGCCCTTTTTTTAATTCCTGTAAAATCTGTTCATTTTGGAGTAGTAATTTTTTTACAAAATTATCAAGTAGCAATTTCTAATTAATTGCTCTAGTAATTTTACATAATTTAAAAATAAAACATGAGTAGTTGTTTTTTATTTTATTGTTTGGATAATTGTAGTTTTCCAGTATAGCAAGAATGGAGAAAATACAACTTTCCAAAATCATTTCTCCCTGAGACTCCCCATAGCTGATACTTTTTGTGGAGGTAAAAAAAAATGGTAGCATCAAAATGGCCACTAGTGGCAGCTAGACTTGTCCATTTTGCTTTCATCCTCTTGCCTTTTTGCTCCATGGTCTCTTTTTTTGCCAAACCATCTGCTTTTTCTACCCCCTTCATGTATTCTGATGTATGGACCTGGAATAAACAAAGGGGGTACAAAACCACCTTCCAAATTTGGTACTAACCCAAATCCAACATCCTTGTGGAGTGCTTTTGGAGTTTTTAGGGGCTGATTTCTTTTTACCCTTAAGGATGCAGGCAGCTTCCCATTGAGATTTATACATCAGTGTCTCCTACTAGTGAAATAGAGCATGGATG
Source organism: Anolis carolinensis (assembly GCF_035594765.1). Classification (NCBI taxonomy): domain Eukaryota; kingdom Metazoa; phylum Chordata; class Lepidosauria; order Squamata; family Anolidae; genus Anolis; species Anolis carolinensis. The sequence goes on along the minus strand of NC_085845.1, from coordinate 170,492,198 downwards.
AAGAACGATAGTTTGGGTGAAATGACATCAGCTTTGTACCAGGTTTGTGGCCAAAAGTGGTTAGGTAACTACCTTCTTTTTTACCCTAGCTTTTCTTATAGCCATGCTGGAATTAAGATTTTAGGGAAAACTCTCTTTGATACTTACTTTCAATGTTAGCAGGGAGGATCACAGGTAAGGTAAGGTTTAATTATTCTTAGCACAGCGATGGCATCTGTTCCCTTTGAAAATCCTTTCTACATTATTTTTCATGTCATGGGAAGCTTTTTTTGAAGTCTGATTGCTGCTAGGTGTGGTATAGGTAGGAAAAATAGTAATGGGCCAAACAGAGAGACTCTGTGGGTGCACATATTTTGTGGGATCCCAGTTTATGAACTATGAGTATAGTAGAAGTAAATTCTGGTACAACTAATGAGTATGGGAATTATGAAGATTAGAACTCAGGAACATTATCTCATTTATGCAAAGGAACATATATCAAGAGTAGCCCATGTGCTTTGCATGTTGAAGAACCAAGTTTCAAATCTCGGCATTTTAGTTTCTTGTCTGGAATCTAAGGCAAGTAGTAATTGATATAGACAGTACAGAGCATACTATATCAGTTGTCTGATGCATCTTCCATTTCACATTTTATTCAGAAGCATTATTCTATTGCAGCCTTCTCCAATTTGATATCCTCTGCAATTCCCATAATCTCTAATCGGTATGGCCAGTGGTCAGGAAGTTGTAGTAAAAATTAAAAAAAAAAACAGATTAGGGAAGGTTGATTTAATATATTGCTTAAACTTCCTCTACTGAGGAGAGCAGTTATTCACTCTTAGTTTGCAGTTGGCACAATAAAGTGATTTAGTTCTAGTTTGTTTGTTTTTTTGTAGAAAAGTAAAAAATGGATTTTGGCTGATATGTGGACTTCATTTTTTTTTACATAGGTTAACATTCACTGCTTTTACTCTTCATTTAGTAGAAGTGTGAGAAACAAGGAATTGATGATCCAAAACATAATGAAGATTGTTTCAGTTATGAATTTAATATATAGTTGATCTTTACAAGAGGGGAGACTTTTTATTTTGCAAACATGATGCTTTTTATTGGGGTATCCTTGCATTTTAGATTGCTGACTCTGGGCTCAGTTATATTTCAAAAGGTTTTGAACTTAAAATGTTGATATGGAAACCAAAACATTTCTATATAATAAGTCTTAACACTCTTCCAAGATTACTGTTATTGTGTAGTGTACTTTCACACATTTGTGGAGTTAGAAATATAAGAGAGTGCTAGATAGTAGATGAAACAGTGACAAATATTGGATAAAAGCAATCATGCAGTCCATTGGTTACTATGTTGAATGTTTAAGGTAAAAATTGTTTTGATTGATATATTTGTGAATTAAAACACAGGCAGATGTTGCAGTGTTGCTCCTTGTTTGGAATTGTTGTATTAGTAGATCTACCTTGCTTTGTAAAAAAACAAAACAAAAACAGCTAAACATTGCAATATTTGTGTTATCTGATATACTTCAGGTAGCCATTATAGTACTAGTGAAAAAGTGCTAAAAGGCAACTTAACCTACAATCATAGAAGTTTTCATTTTACCAGTAGAGGAATACTTGCTCAGTTGACTGAATAGACAATTAGGGTGAAAGCCACTTTTTGCTGCAGATGCTCATGTCTCCCTCCATCCAAGTACTTTCTGAATTATAGAAGCAGTCATAGCAAAGTTGACAATCCTCTACATGGAATCCTTATGCTTGTGAACAGCACTGTTTGAACCTCTTTGGTTCTTGAGTAATGACCAGTTAAAATGCTTTAATTGATGAGGCCTGTCACACATTTGTCTCACAAGTTCAGTCTTGATTTACTATGAAACAGTGAAATCACAGTTAAAGTGCTTGAAATTATAGTAATGCTAAACAATACAAATGTACAGCGGACCCTTAATATCTTTTGGGATTTGATTCCATGGCTTCTCATGGATACTGAAGTCTTATTCCGCAAAAAAGGTGCCTCCACTGAAACTTTATCCTTGTTTCCATGACAACCCCAAATTGTCAAAATCCAATTTTCACAGAGACAGAAACTGAAGTGAAATCTTCAGAACAGGGGCACAGACAGCAACAAAACAAACATTACAGGGGTGTTAACCCTTCCCTGTGCTATCCAAAACTACAAACTGATTTGGAATTACACTACAAATGCACCAGTGGAGGCACCTTTTTCCCCAGGACTTACATATAAATAAAATTTAAGAACAAACCTACAGAACCTATCTTGCTCGTAACCTGGGGACTACCTGTAGGCATATAAAACTAGACTGCGATGTTTCAAGCCGCTTGATTATTGGTGTGCATGTTTTGATTTCCTTTAATACTGGAGAAAACTCCTGCCTACAGTTTTTAGGCTAGGCTGTATGATATATTAGTATTTGAAGGTCTTAAGTTCAAGTTACAAAAAGAGCCACTGTATAATTTCAACTGAGAGTGAATCAGAGCAAATTGAATAGTATAGTTAGAAGCCAAAATGTGACTTCTGTTTTCCACTAGTAAGAAAGGTGAGGAATTTGATTCTTATATCTTTAAAACTGAATAATCAAAGCCAGCACTTCAAATTATTATTGTTACTCAAAACTCCCTGTCTTAAATTTCTTTCAGCTTTCTAGCAGTGGGAACTTACTATACTACCTGCTCCACACTACATAGGGAATATTGCATTGTGTAGATTTTTCAAAGTACAGTACTAGTAACTATTTTAATCTTTTGGCAGCAAAATTGAATAGTAGAACAATAAGTAATAATATACAGTATTGGAGTTATAATTAAGATATATATTGACCTCTTTTATCTTAACTACACATTTATTTGGTCAATGGAACTTGTTAGTAATTAATGTGAATGAAGGATTATTAGAATTGTAACTAGAAACGACCTGTGATTCAGACATACTTTAAAAGCTTGTGTTTGCTGAAAGTGAGATCTCCACTTAAAATAGATTGTGGCTAATGAGCATATCTCAAAATTTTCAGTGTAGAATTCTTGTTATTTCAAATGTTTTGCAGCTAGATAACATGAGGTAGTGTTACACCCTAGGTAGTTTAGATCTGATTAAAATCAACACATATAATGTAAAATCTTAGTGTACAAATATCTCTTTAAAATTTATTATCTATATTTATAATATTAAAATCTATTTGAAGCATACACTAAAAGCCATAGTTGTCTATTCAGTTTCATAGAGGACATAGAGAAGATTTGTTGGTTTTAAATCTGTTTAAGGAATGATGGGTCATGCATCTATATCTATATACACATAATGAAAGTGAAAATCTGTATATTTGTATGTGGCACACAGACAGCCTCTGGCCGCCACAAACAAGCTATAGTTCCCAGTGCTGAGGAGCCACCAAGTCACTCCCTCCCAGGACATTGCAGGTTATAGCTAGCACATTCCAGTGTTTCTTTCTCTTCTGTTTGCATGACCCCACCCACTTCCTCTCCCTTAACCCTTTCCTACCCTTTCTTATAGCAGGCAGAGGCATTGATCAGCAACAGAACATACTGGAGAGGTTTGAGGAGAATTCACCATGATTTATAGGAGTTGTAGGGACTAGGATGTATAGTTCACCTGCAATCTAAGAGCACTCTGAACCATAACAACGATGAACCTGGAACGAACTTAGCACACAGAACCCCCATGACCAACAAAAATACTGGAAGTCTTTGGGGAAAATTCACCTTGAATTGGGGAAGTTGTAGTTTACCTACATCCAGAGAACACTGTGAACCCAAACATCTATGAATCTGGACCCAACTTGACACACATGCCTGATATGCTGAAATTTGATTACTGGGGGGGGGTTTGGGGGGAACTGAACTTACTTTCCGGCAGTTGTAGTTCACCCACAACCAGGGAAACTGTGACCTCCACTGCTTATGGACCTGGACCAAACTCGGCACACAGAACCCCTATGACTAACTCAACCTACTGGAGTGGTTTGAGGAGACTGACTCACCATAGTGGGAGTTGTAGTTCACCCTACAGCCAGAGAGCACACTGAACCCCAGCTATAATGCATCTAGAGAGCAAACTTGCCCAACAGAACAAACCTTAACTGCTGATGGAGTTTCTTAGGTTATCCTGTTGTAGTTAATTCACAACCTTATGCATTTTGTACAATTAAAAATTGACCTTTTTCAAATAACCTGAGCAACGCCGGGTACCCAAGCTAGTCCTAAATAGAATGCAAGAGATTGTTTTACTTATTAGGGTTGAAGGTCTTCCATTTTGAGAAGGGCCATAGCTCAAAGGTAAACACTTGCCTTGAATTCAGAGCTTCAAGTTGAATCATTAACATTTCTGGGGTCTATTTGAGATCCTGGAGAACCCTTTCTGTCAGTGTGGATAATGCTGATCTATATGAACCAGTTAACTATTGTCTGTTTATAAAACCCCTTTATTAAGAGTTTGATATGATGATGTGTCAAGTTGTCTCCTTGTGCAGAGCCACAGCTGGCTTCTTCAGCTTGGAGATGAAGACAGAAGGAGGAAATAGTTGTTGACTTGTTTTGGAGATACAGCAACCAAGACCAGCCATATTTGGGGGATTCTGAAGGTTATATTTTTAAATGACTATGCAAGTAGTCTGCACATTTAACATAAATACGGAGATTTTCCAATTTTGTTAAAGATATTAAAATACGGTATTTTCAGAATTGGGAGAAGAGTGAGAAATATCTGGCTGAGAACTATATCGTATTTATGCTTTCCTCCTCCACGCCAGCCCAATGATCATTGTTTGACGACATAACCAACCCACACTGTTTCATGAACTCCAGTTGGCTGTTGTAAATTAATGTGGATGTTTGTTTAGATTTTATGTTATTATATAATTTTGTTTGACTACGTGTAGTTTAATTTACTGTTGTTAGGCTTTAATTTGATGTTAGGTTTTAATGTTATTTTCATATGTGGGGTTTCTCTGGGATTTTATGTCAGTATTTGTTTGTTTTATGGAGGCATTGAATGTTTGCCATTGTAATGTTGGAATTCGCCCTGAGTCCCCTTGGGAAGATAGGGCGGAATACAAATAAAGTATTATTATTATTATTAATAATAATAATAATAATAATAATAATAATATTAATATATGTGTGTGTGAGTGTATTAGTCTTACATAAAATGTTTTATTTTACATAGTTTTTAGTAATTATTTTGTGGAAGTAAATATTCAACTGTATTGTCTTGAATATTTTATTTTTAATTATAAAATAAAATGTTTCAGTAACAATTTTTTCATTTTTCTGGGGGGAAATGGCTGAAGAGGAAAAAAAGTTCTGATTTCCATCATATTTTTCCATTTATTTTCTGGCCTTCATATCTCTATTAGGGACCATTGAAGATCCACTATACTCTGTGGTGGTAATTTACTATCTTGTTTTACTATACTGTTTAATATTCATTTAAAATTCTGTTAAAACTTAATTTTATAATTTCAGATCATGAACAGCAAAAAATGATTGTGTGTGTGTGTGGGGGGGGGGGAATAATGTGTATCTCAGTAAATTGCAGTGCATCTAGAAAACATGAACATTGATTGGACTTCAGAGTAGACCCAATTGATCAATGGTAAGACAACGGTCACACGTCTAGTGAGGACTGGCAGTTTGATTTTGCCTTGGTTTCCAAGTGAATGGCTTTGCTTAGTTGTGTTATGAATAAAATATTTTAAGTGGAATGTAGTTAATAAAAGGTAAAACTTAGAATTGAAAGGACACGGCACAAGAAAATGAACTGGGGAGAGAAAGAAGAAAAACAAAAATTGGTTTAATCATAAAACTGAAAATGGTGCTTGGCTTTACATTCTTTCAGAGATATGTTCTTTTGTGAAGTTATCAAACAATCAAATATAAACATCAGCTAGAAATAGAATCTGAGATCTGGAAGAACATCTTCAAATAATGCTTGTTTAAAATAAAGGAAAATTAAAATATTGATAATTATAGTACTGAATAGTGGCAAATATTTCTTTATTATTAGTTAGATTGGCATATAAGTCCGTCTAGGGAGGAGGCAAAGCTCTTAAAGTAAATATGCAGGTCAAGATTTTTGCTGCCTACAGTTTACTGAAACTTTATTCCTTGTACCAAAACAGTTGTTACCTGTAGAATGTTCTGTTAGATGAACCAAATGGAAAATGGAAATCTCTATAAACAACTGTTATTTCTTCACTTCTAGATGGGAATGATGAACAACCCCAGTCCTTATGTCCCACCATACAGCCAGAACACTGGACAACCAATTGGAGCCAGTGGGCTTGGTCCTCAGATGCAGAATAAGCCGGTATTACCTAACAGCTTGCCTCAGTTCCCAATGGACAAGAAGCCAGTGCCTGGTTCAGTAATGCCTAACATGGTAAGCAGTAATTCTTGCATCAAGCTGTTGCATAAATTATTTAGGATTCTCCATTGTCTCTTTCGTGTAACTTGTGTAATATGCTATTAATTGCTTCTGATTGGGAGCTATTATGGCTTGAGCATACTTTTTTTTTCACAAGTGGCTTTGACGTTTTTATGTTTTAATATGTGACTAAAAATTTACAAAATGAAACCTATTTTGTGGCCAGTTCAAAAATATTTATTTACACAAACTAAAAAAAATGGTTGTGTACATCTGCACCTTATGCAAAAGACTTAGGCGGGATCAACACTGCCATATATCCCAGGATCTGATCCCAGATTATCTTCTTATCCCAGATTATGTAGCAGTGGAGACTCATATAATTCAGTTCAAAGCAGATAATCTGAGATCAGATCCTGGGATATAGGGCAGTGTAGATCCAGCCAAAGTAGTCCCTTATTTTTCCAGTGAAGTTTTGTCTATTGCTTTCCCTTTTGGGTGCCCTGCTTCCCAGTTTTCACGATACAGCATCCAGCAATAATCCCGTAGCATATTAAAGTTCAAATAACTTTCTTACACTTTTTCCATATCCGTAATGTCTTGATGGATACGATCCCCTTGTTTCTGTATTACTGCACCTAGATTTTCTGCAGAAAAATCCAAGTCTGTATTCACCAACATTGAGCATCCCAAAGCTTTGAATTTTTTAAACATGTTTTTAAGAAGTGCTTAGTCTGAGTTGTTATTATTCCCAAGAAACCTAGCAACCACACTTTTGAATGAACCCAAGCCTCTGTTTTGAGTTATCTCAGACAATAAATTTTTCTCCGAGAGCAATCTTTTAATGTCTATTCTGATCTTCTTTCTCTTCAGTGTTTTTACTCCCAGTTTGATTCTTTGCTCTGCAGTCTCATTCACAAAGGAAATTTTTGAGAATAGTATATCCGCACCATGCACAATACCTTAACATCTCCACCAGTCATGACCATTATATTTTATCTTTGTGAGAACCAATTTCAAATTCTCATACTTTTCTTTGAGATGTACCAAATGACCCACAAGTACAGAGGCAGAGTTGTTCCCATTTTGCAAAAGAACATATTTTGTACTTCTTTTAGAAGAATGGATGAAAAGTCTACATTTATTTGCTTTTAGTCAGTATCACATTTCTATATCCAACTATCAATATCACTACAACAAACTAGATCACCTTCCTGTGAAAAGTAGAGAGTAAACTTTTCTCTGCTTCTATACAAATATACTTCAGCTGCTATTTTTTTAAATCTCAAACCGAAGAGTTCACCAGAATCTTCAGATAATCCCAAATCTCTCATTAAATTGTTTAGTTCAGATTTGGTGCATAACTTGGGGTTTTGACATACCATGTCACATTGAATTTTTTCATGATATATATCAGAAACAGCATTACTGGAAGAACCTTCCAATGTTCTGGTGGAAGCATAACTGGAATTTCTGGATGTGAGAAACAGTTGATAGAAGATTTGTATAGAAAATGGTGTTGGGGAGATGGGGAGATGGTGGCGGGGTATAAATAAAGTTTTATTATTATTTATTATTTATTATTATTATTTCTAGTTATAGCCAGCATCATGAGAGCAAAAATATCCATTGTCAGGTTAATTTCTTGGCTCCCTCCATCTCATTGGTACACCAAATCTGAATGTTTTCTTTTGCCTTTAAACCACTTCCTTAGACCATTCATGCTAATAAAACAAACTTAGTATTTAGCCCATCCCTGGGTTGTCTCCCCATTTCTCTGATATGCTTTCCTGATAAAAGGTGTCTTTGATATTTCTTATTCTGTCCCCCTTTTTAGTGACATCTACATCTGAACATGTGGGTGTACGTTTGTATGTGTGTTTGTATCTGCAAGTTGCCTGTTACTTTATGTCATTCCCATGAATTTTGTTGGATTTTCTTTGACATCACTCCAAATACAGGTGTTTCAAAATATCATCCTCTCCGTCATATTATCAAGACTATAATTACTGACGATATCATGGTTTACAAGCCATAACGTACCACCATTCGCATCAGCTTCAGTGTCTGTCCCATTGTGCCATGTATTCACCATCTGTCCCAACCTCCTTGTGTCAATCGTCATCATTATCATCATCATCATCATCATTATGTTCACTATGTTTATTTTATACCCAGCTTTTTTCTCCACAAAGGAGTCTCAAAGTGGTTTACATTAAAAGCATTTCAATACAATTTAAAATCTATAAATATACATACATTAAAACAGAATTAAATATCAATTGTATCAAAAATTCACAGTTAAAATCCATAAAAATTGATTAAAAACATTCAAAGCTATCACAGCACACCCTGACTTGATTTTAAAAACCTTCCTTGCTCTTCTCCTCTGGCCCTGTCTGTTGATCATCCGTCCACAGATCCATTGGTTCTGTCTGATCAATCTTTGATCCCTTTTTATTATTTACTGGCTTGGGAACCTGGCGATGCCCGGGTTGTTTGAAAAAGGCATTATTTGCCTTTGATTGTTAGGTATTCTCAGTTTGGAGTGGGTAAACTACAATTCCCAGAATCGTGGGTCAATCTTCCCCAAACCCTACCAGTATTCAAAGTTGGCCATTTAGGATCTGTGTACCAAGTGTGATCCAGATCTGTCGTTGGTTGGTCATCACCTGGCTTCAGTGCTCTCTGGATGGGGGTGAAGTACTACAACTCCCAGATTCCAGGGGCAATTGTCCCGAAGCATCTGTCATTGGCTGGACTCAGTGCTCTTTGGATACAGGCGAACTCCAACTCCCAAAATCAAGGCCCATTCCCACAAACCCCTGCAATATGTTCAGTTGATCATGAGGCTTCTCTGTGCAAAGTTTGGTCCCGGTCCATTGTCGGTAGGGGCCACTGTTTCTCTGGATGTAGGTGAACTATAACTCCCTTTTCCCCAAACTGGTCCAATATGTTCTGTTGGTTATGGGGACTCTGTGTGCCAAGTGTGGTCCTGGTCCATCATCGGTGGGATTTGATTGAAGGTGAACTATAAATCCCAGTACCTACTACTCCCAAATGTCCAGGCCAATTCCCCTCCAAACCCACCCGTATTCAAATCTGGGCATATCGGGTATTCATGGCAAGTGTGGTCCAGACCCATCATTGTTTGGGTTTATATCATTCTGAGTGTAGGTGAACTACAACTCCTCTAAATTCCCCAGTAGGAGTCACAGTGCTCTGACTTGATGCAGGGTGAACTACAACTTCCACCATGTGGAGTCAATCCCCCAAACTCCTCCTCTGCTGTGTTTGTTCTGCAGACAGATTTGAAAGGGAAGGGCAGCAAATTTCACACCAATGGAGAACCTTGGGATGCCTGCCTGTGGTGAAGGAAAATGCAAAATCCTGGATGAAATTGCCCCCAAATGAAAGCATTCCTTGGTTGGTGGGCCGTAGTGTTTGGGAAGAACACTGGCAGGGTTCATGGTACTCACTGTAACCGCAATGTCAGTGGACGGGAGTGACTTGTTGGCATCTCAGCAATGGGAACTACAGCCTGTTTGTAGAGGCTGGAGGCTGTCTGTGTGAGCGGACACCCGTGCCACATAGACACATACGGGTTTTCACTTTTATTATGGACTAGCTTGGGAATCTGTCAGTATCTACAGCAGGCTATGTTGAGTCTGTGCAAAGTTTGGTCCAGATCCGTCATTGGCTGGGTTCGGTGCTCTTTGGATGCATGTGAAGTACAACTCCCAAAATCAAGGCCCATTCCCAAAAACCCCTGCAGTATGTTCAGTTGGTCATGAGGCTTCTCTGTGCAAAGTTTGTTCCCAGTTCATTGTTGGTGGGGGCCACTGTTTCTCTGGATGCAGGTGAACTATAACCCCCCCCCTTCCCCCAGACTTGTCCAGTATGTTCTGTTGGTTATGGGGGCTCTGTTCCAGATTTGGTCCCAGTCCATCATCGGTGGGTTTCGGAGTACTCATTCATTGCAGGTGAACTATACATCCCAGTACTTACAACTCCCAAATGTCGAGGCCAGTTCCCCTCAAAACCCATCAGTATTCAAATTTGGGCATATCGGGTATGCATGCCAAGTTTGGTCAGATCCATCATTGATTGGATTCATAGTACGTTCAGGCTGTAGGTGAACAACTCTCTCAGTGGGAGTCACAGTTCTCTGACTTGATGCAGGGTGAACAACTTCCATAATGTGGAATCAATCCCCCAAACTTCTCCAATCTGTTCAGTTGGTGCTCAGTTCTGCTCTGTTTGTTATGCAGACAGATTTGAAAGGGAGAGGCAGTGGGCGGGGTCATGCAAATTCCACACCAATGGAGAACCCTGGGATACCTGCCTGTGGTGGAGGAAAATGCACAATCTAGAATGAAATGGTCCCCAAATGAAAGCATTCCTTGGGTGGTGGGCAGTAGTGTTTGGGAAGGACATTGGCAGTATTTGGGCTACATGTTCATGGCGCTCACTGTAACCGCAATATCAGTGGACGGAAGTGACTTGGTGGATCCTTAGCACTGGAAACTATAGCCTGTTTGTGGAGGCCGGAGGCTGTCTGTGTGAATGGACACCCATGCCACATAGACACATATGGGTTTTCACTTTTATTATAGATATAGATATAGACTAGCAGTGCCCGGCCACGCGTTGCTGTCGCTGATGGGAATCATTTGTTGACCAGGTGGAATAGCAGTGAATAGCCTTGCAGTCTTAAAGTCTGGGTGTTTTCTCCTTACGTGAATCCTTGTTTGGTGAGCTGGAATACAATGGAATAGGTTTGCTGCTTGGAAGGCTGGGTAGTTGCGTTGTAGGGAAATGGTTTTTTAGCCAATTTGAATGGCACTGAATAGCCTCGCTGTTTCAAAGACTGCTTTCTACATAGGGGCATCCTTTCTTGGGCAGGCTGAATGAGACGGAGTAGCCTCATGGCTTGAAACCCTGAGGGTGTACTATGAAGGGGAAATCTTGCTTGGTTAGGTTGAACAGCACTGAATAGCCTTGCTGTTTGGAAGCCTGGTTGTTTCCTGCCTGGGGGAATCCTTTGTTGGGAGGTGTTAGCTGACCCTGTTGGTTTCCTTTCTGGAATTCCCATTTTCAGAGTGTTTTCTTTATGTAATGTCCTGATTTTAGAGATTATATTGTTGCTTCCTGCCTGGCGGAATCCTTTGTTGGGAGGTGTTAACTGGCCCTGTTGGTTTCCTTTCTGGAATTCCCATTTTCAGAATGTTCCTCTTTATTGAATGTCCTGATTTTAGAGATTATATTGTTCTGTATTATTACACCACAGTAATTGTAGATATGATATTTGTTGCCTGAGACAACAGCCAGGTGGCCCCTCTTTTCAATCCCTGGAAGAGAGAGAGAGGCCCAGGCAGCTGAGGCTGGGAAGGGAGGGCCCTCCTCTGAAGAGGGGGAAAGGGGAGGGGGGCTTTAGGACCCTTTAAGACATGGCGGGGGGGGGGGATCTGTTCCCGGCATTGCGGCCACCCCTGCTTCCGCCTTTGGAGGCCTGTATTTTAAAAAAAACTAAACCAAAACATTTAGTTTTGGCGGCCTCCCTCCTTGGGTCTGCAGCGCTTCCCTGCCTTGAGGCCACCCCTTCAGGCCTCTATCTCCAAAAGAAAATAAATTGTTAAAAGAAAAGAAACCTTGGTCCTTGCGGCCTCCCTCCAGCCTGGCTCTTGGGAGGGGAAGGCTCCGGCTCTGGCTCTGGCTCTCTCCTGGCTGGGGCCGCCCTGAGGCCTGCGGGGCACGGAGGAGGCTGCGGTGCTTTTCGTGGGGGGGGAGAGCTTTCTGGAACCCCCCCCCCCCCCGCCTTCGCCTCTGCAGGCCTCAACATCAAAAAAAGAAAAGAAAAAAGAAACCTTGGGGCCTCGTGGCCTCCCTCCGGCTGGCGGGAGTCTGAGGTGGCTCTTGGGGGCGGGCGGCCTCCCTCCGGCCTGTGGCGCATGGAGGAGGCCGCGGTGGGTGGGGGTGGTGGTTTGTTCCATGCCTGCTGGGGCCCCGCCGCGGCCTGACATTGTTTACTCTGCGGCCCCGCCGCGTGGAGGCCCCTCCTCCTCCGACCACCATGGAGCCTTCCAGCCAGGCTGACGGCTGGGGTTTTAAGGCCCTGTGGAGGTTTTTGACGGGATTTTTTATTGTATCAACCTAGAGGCGTGGATGATGGGTAGTATTGTCCAATTTCGAGGTTGGGGGGCCTGTAGTTTAGTTGTTTTGCTCGGTGCTGCGATTCCATCACTCTTTTATATATATATAGATATAGATATAGATTATTATTTTCAGCAGGTCCAACCTCCCAAACATATTGCCTTGGCCAGGAAACCTCTATTTCACTCTACCGTGCCATGGAGTCCCCAGATTTGGAGTTGGTCTCTTGTGTGGTGCCAACTGCAGTTTCCCTTGTTCACCTTTATTGCAGAGTTCGACCCTGCCTCACCAACGGTGGATGTTATATCTTTTGTGGACCTGATGCTTCATATGACTTGGTTCTTCAAGCTACAATCTGAACCTGGAATGCAAGATCCTATCTACTATTGGATCTAGAGTCAGGTGCCATCTCCTGCTCCTCCTCTTTGATATAGTCAAAGAAGATTAGGGAACTACAAGATTACAGAGATGGGTACTGAATGGCTTGCGCAACATCCCAGGCCAAAATATAATAGCAAAGGCCACACACGCAAAATCATCACAAAAATTTCACTCCACACCAGGTGACATGAATGCAAGAAACCTAACATTTTGCAAGTTTTATGTCGTCGACCGTGATTTTTCATATTGCCAATAATAGTCAATGTATAGCTGCTTATCAGCAATTCTTGTGGGGAAAAGCTTTTGCCCTTCTTGAATCATCCTCTCCATGAAGATAGAACGTTTTTCCTCATGTTTCATAATAAGTCACACACTCTTTCCTCTCAGAAGATCACCATTGCCTGATATTTGGCAAATTGTAATGAGAAGACCATAGCTGACTGAGGTCTTCTTCATCTCATCAAGTACACTCTGAAGGTCTTTCACTTTGACAATGCTGGTCTCTTCAACTTTGCAACTGATGAACACCTTGAAGGGCAAACAGAATTAGATCTTCTGCTGGGAAAATTGGATTCCACCTCACTAGCCTGAATCCTGTTTCAGTAGGCTTTCCTTAGGGATCAGGTTTACCTACAGTCTTTCTTACTCTTGCTAACACAGACAGGGTCTTCCTCCTCCTGAGTCATGCAAGATCTCATCCATCAGAAAATACACATTACATTACTAAATGCGACCCTGAATCTGGTAGAGGTTTTCTTTGATGGATTTCAAATCAACCAACAGTCAACACTGGCTGTGCCTCCACCACTGATTCTGCATTCTACATGTCACTCCTTCATCCACAGCGAGAGACCAGGTGAAAAAAATTACCTGCTAAAGGGGGTCCTAGAACCTGGTCCACTTTCTCACTTGTACCAAGGATTCTTTTTGCAGTATTTCATTCTCACCAAGAAAGATGAAGGATTGTGTATCAAGCCTTTGGATAATAATTTTTCAGTGCAATAAGTGAATATGGAATAGTTCAGTTTACAACTGGAATAGCTCCTGGACTATGCCTTTGGATCATTTGGTTTTTAATTGATTGGTTTTAAAATTGAGTTGTTTTTAACTTTTTGAGTTTAATGTTTATGTTCTGTGTTATTGTATGTATGTATATGCGGAATCAAATCATGCCTTTTTTGTAAGCCGCTCTCAGTCCCCTTGGTGGGTGAGAAGGGCAGGGTATGAATACAGTAAATAAATACCACCCTCAGCCTCAGAGGTTTGAATGTTTTTATTCTTCTTAGATACTTTTGGATGGTTACACTTCTTGTGATCCTTCCCCTGGTGCAGGAGAGTGATTGATTTGTAGGTTCGGTTTAAAGGACATTTATTTTCATATCTCCATTTGTCCTTCCCTTTTCTGCCTTTTGAATTATGCACTACTCTGCAAGTGCTTGCCAAGTAGTGATGTCTGCTTGCCTTCAACAACAGAGGGTGTATATCCTGTTTCCTTATATTGACAATTTGGCTGTTGGTTGCTTACACTTGAGACCATCTAGTATTGGACATTCACACTACCTTTCGACTTCTCATAGTGAACCATGAGAAACAGATGAGATTAATAGGAACCAGCTTCTACCAGCCTCTCTGTCAATATCATAAAATAATTCAACTTGTACAGCTCTGAGGGAACTCAAATTAATTCTTGGAATATAGAAGGAAAGAAGTACAGTAGAGTCTCACTTATCCAACGTAAACGGGCCGGCAGAACGTTGGATAAGCGAATATGTTGGATAATAAGGAGGGATTAAGGAAAAGCCTATTAAATATCAAATTAGGTTATGATTTTACAAATTAAGCACCAAAACATCATGTTAAACAACAAATTTGACAGAAAAAGTAGTTCAATACGAAATAATGCTATGTAGTAATTACTGTATTTACAAATTTTGCACCAAAATATCACGATATATTGAAAACATTGACTAAAAATGTGTTGGATAATCCAGAACCTTGGATAAGTGAGTGTTGGATAAGTGAGACTCTACTGTAGATATCATGGGCCAGAAATTCTTTTTAATCGTTCCCTTTCTTCCAAGGTATCTAACTATATAGTGTAAATGACAGTTCTTATTGTAAAATATTACTCTATACATATATAAATTGGAACAATGGCTTCAAATTACAGGGAATGAGATTCCACCTGAACATTAGGAAGAACTTCCTAAGTGTGAGAGCTGTTCAGCAGTGGAACTCTCTGCCCCGGAGTGTGGTGGAGGCTCCTCCTTTGGAGGCTTTAAAACAGAGGCTGGGTAAGCTATCTGTCAGGGTGTGTGTGTGCTTTGAATGTGATTTTCCTGCTTCTTGGCAGGGGGTTGGACTGGATGGACCCACAAGATCTCTTCCAACTCTATGATTCTATCTCTGCTGGAATCTGTCAGGTGAATGCTTGAGTCAGCACATAGACCATCTATTCAACATTCATACTCTTCTAAGCGGAACAAATTATTTGGGTTTATAGCCCATCAGTGGTTCTCAGCAGGAATGCAGTTTAATCATGTTCTGGACTTTCTCATTTCTTTTTCAAACATAGGCCTTTCTCTGTCATCAATCCTGTCAGCAGGCATTTGGCATTTCCAAAACTTTGGCAGACCTTCTTGCTTTCTACACCCCTTATTCAAGAGGTTCCTGAGGTATAATAAAAATCTATATCCACCAGTGACAGGACCTGTGACTAATTGGAGCCTCAAGATGGTTCTCAGCCAATTCTCAAGGAAGCTCTTTGGTCTCATATGATCTGAGGTTACTATTTTGGAAAACCACTTTCTTGGTGGCCATAACCTCAGCCCAGGAGAGCATGTCAGCTTTGAGCCTTAAGGTTTTTTTTAATCGTGTCAGAAGCGAATTGAGAATATACTTCTGGTGTGAGAGAATCAACCGTCTACAAAGACATTGCCCAGGGGATGCCCGGATGTGTTACCATCCTATAGGAGGCTTCTCTCATGTCCTCGCATGGGAAGTTGGGGCTGAAAGACAGGAGCTCACCCTTGCAGATTCTAACTGCTGACCTTCAGATCAGCAGTTCAGCTGGCACAAGGGTTTAACCCAGTGGTTCTCAACCTGTGGGTCCCCAGTTATTTTGGCCTACAACTCCTACAAATTCCAGCCACTTTACCAGTTGTTAGGATATCTGGGAGTTGAAGGCCAAAACATCTGGGGACCCACAGGTTGATAACACAGGTTTAACCCATTGTGCCAAAGCGGCTCCACAGCCTTAAGGGTTGATCCTCCTGAATTCCATTTTCTTAAGAACAAAGTAGTCTTCAGACCTGACATTCCTTTCATCTCACACTATAGGCTGGATGGAGGCTGCTTTTGGGAGGACCATTCTTCTCTTCTGTGTCACATGACACTCCTTCCTCCTATGGTTAGAAGCTTGCCAGTATACTATTGGTGTGAGCCCCAGATACCTTTCCCAAAAGAACAGATTGCTTACCACTAACTCTGATTTTTGGAGTGATAATCTGTGAACTCTCACAGCCTCACTCATCCTCTCCTTGTCCTGTCTCCCTTCCATTAACTCCTTGACTGCTGCTTAAGCATTATGGGAGCTGAGTGTTTAGGTGGGAATGGTGTTAGTCTTATGAAGAGATTAAAATATTTATTGGCAAAACATATTGCATAACTTGAGTCGTTTCTGAGAGATGCAGTGCGCATACACAGATGAGACATTTATGTAAGTTCAAAGATGACCAGTTGAAAAACCACAGTTTACCAATTACTGGACACTTGGAGTTCCTGTTAATGCTATAGCAAAATCTTTCTAAATGTTGGAACCCAAAAAGATTTAGTGAACCTCATTTGTGCAGTACTTGCAAAGAATTATTTTCTCCTCCTAGAAATTCAGCTTATCAAGACAATGGCAGATGCAATAAGCAATAATTATTTTGACACAACCACATTTTCTAATCAGACCTATTTTTAAAACTCATCTAAAGTTTTTAAAAATAATGTATTGTAGATTATTTGTAGTTCAAAAGTGCAATGTTTAATGGCTTACATTTCAATAAATTCATCTTTAAACTTTGTGGTGATCTTTTGTTTTTGGAAAGTCAGTTACTCAACCTCCTTTTCAAGTATAACCTTAGATATCAATAAGCAACAAAGCTGTTCAGTTGGTTCAGCTCTTACTTTAGGTAGCTTACAAGGGTTAAAAACAAATGCAGTTAATTTAACAATTTTTAGTGGCAGTATAATCTTGCACACTATAATCCATATGGTGAAAATCAGTTTAAAAACACTACAATATGAATATGAATTACAGTAATTAATGCAGGTATCTTGTTCTGCTAAAAGAATATGTTACCAGTTTTGGTTGAAATCCAGTTTGTATTGAGTGGATTAATATTTAGAGAGAGTATGGTTGAGTAACTTTTATGCCATTTAATATTGGTAATCCTAAAAATTAAAATTGCTTGATCTGATTTTTAACAAATGGGTTGAACCCATAAAATTTAAGTAAACATGCACATTATATTGGCCTTGAGGTAGATACTATTTTTAAGATAATGAACCAAGTGTAATTTAAGTTGTTTGTTACAATTAGAAAGAAAATACATTTTTCATTTTTGTAAAATAATATAAATTAGAATACTTTTCACTCAATAAACATGCTTTCCCTCAACTCTATTCCAAGGATTATAATTTGATCATCAGCTAAAGATTTAATAATCGGGTAACAGTTCTAAGCTCTAGTAAACAAATGAAATTTCTATTTAGATTACTTCAGACAACTTGGATTGAACTTGATTCAATAAGGAAAGAATATAGCCATCTTCAATAAGATAGAATAAATGTAATTTTGAAAAACAAAAAATTGATATTTTTGTTGAGCTAATACACAAAATACACCATGAAAGCTTTTATCCATTATTCCAGGGGTTGCCAACCTGGCTACCTATGAAGATGTTATTAGACTAATATATACAATTCTAATTGCTTAATTTTTTAAATTAATTTTTAATTAAAAAAATCTACAGCAAATAAATGTACACTGTTTTTTAAACTTATGTAACTAGGTTCCATCTTCTACACATCAGTAATTTTTATTCATATACTAGAAATGTGTACTATTTTTCATGCTTCTCTTTTTAAATGATGTGCTTTATGCACCCTGGCAGGGAAGTTTTATGGAGTTCAGTGGCATTTTATTGCGAATAATTCACACAAGTGTAATTTCAATGTTAAGCTTGTGTGGGAAATATGAAGTACTGTATAGGCAATACTGTACCACATGTTATTGGTAATGGCAACAGCAGCTGTTTCTCTTCTGCTTAATCTATTCTTTCCCTGTGGTCTTTTCATGTGTTGGTTGCTAGTGACTTGAAATATTCAATAATTCTTCTATATTTGGTATTAACTTGGTTTGTGACTGCTGGCTGTCATTAGGGATACTGTATATCTATAAAGATATATCTGTTATTCTATATAGCTTCTGAATATAGGTGAATTCACATAGAATGAGAGCATTTTGGTGCATGCAGCTGGTGCTCTCATACTTCGCACAAGTAGAAAAACTTACTAGAAATGTGATGTCTGAGACCAAGATTCTGATTTGTTGCTCTCAAGCTAGGAAACATGAGACAACAACAAGTCAGTGTTGCTTGGGAACAAAAGCTAGGATGTTGTTTTAGGATATCACAATAGGATGACAATTTCTGGTTGGCTTTATTTGCTTGGAGGAGTGAAGCAAAAGTGATCCACAGTAAACCAGGATAAGTCAGAAACCCTGTCTTGTTGCTCAGTACAATTATGCCATGGTGAGTTTCTAGGTGAGCCTTACTAAATCATAGATTTTCTTCCTCCACATTAACAAACAGCTTGATGAGGGATTCTAGTTCTCTGATGAATGTTCTGTCTTTTTTGGCTTACATCAACATATATATTTCTATTTATGACTTTTTATTGAGTAATGTATAGTTTGAATGTTTTAAAGTAGAATATATTTACATCTTTTTAAAAAAACATTGACACCCCACATTGTTTTACATGTTCTGTTTTAATTTATATTCTAAAATGCTTTGAATTCTTTTTGGAAGAACAGCAGGATATATGTCAAATGAACAAATAAAAAGTTTCTATTTGTATCTCTTTCTTTTCCCTCTGAAGGCTCAACAGCAGACTCCTCCGGTTCAGCAGGCTGGAATGGTGTCAACTGCCCCACAGGGTATGGGATCAGGGGCACCTACAGCAGACCCAGAAAAACGGAAGCTTATTCAGCAGCAACTTGTTCTCCTCTTGCATGCTCACAAATGTCAGCGACGGGAACAAGCAAATGGTGAGGTTCGACAGTGTAACCTCCCTCATTGTCGAACCATGAAGAATGTCCTTAACCACATGACACATTGCCAGGCTGGAAAATCCTGCCAAGGTGAGTGAAGTTTTTATTTCTAAGAAGTTTGTGATCCCAGGCTAGGATCTATTGGAAATCTTACCATTTTACAATGCAAAGTGAATACTGTCTGATAAGAGTTGAATAAAAGAATGGTTTGTAGTAATTTGTACTTTTTATAATTTTACAAGGTCAGGATAAGAAATAAGAAATAAAAAAATCTTAGTTGTCAATGTGGACCTTTGTTGTGCAGTTGGACCAATAATCTTGTAACAGTTCAGCCTTTTCCTAACTGCCTCTTCCTATTCAATTAGATGGGTCCAAAAAAAAGTCTAGTTAATTACAATATCAGTCAAAACTAGCCCAGGGAAAGTCTTTGTGATTCTAAACATCAGCAGAAATTTTCAAAGTGACATTTCTATATTCAGTATTAAATAATTGTGATGTGTTCTTAGACATCAGCAGCAGACCTCAATTTTATGAATAACTCAATGTTTGTAACTGTCTTTTAGTGGCTCATTGTGCATCTTCACGACAAATCATATCACACTGGAAAAATTGTACACGGCATGATTGTCCGGTGTGTCTCCCACTCAAGAATGCTGGAGACAAAAGAAATCAACAATGTAAGAAGTTCTTTTCTTTTTCTTATAATTAAGAACTCATGTTTGAACATTTGGATTAATAAAAATTAACATGTTCTGGCATTTTACCTCATTTTGCCAAATGCTATCAAAATCTATCCTCCTGTAACTTAAAACCATCAGGCCTAGTTCTGGTTTCTTGGGCAGTGGAGAACAGGCCAATCCCCTCCTTTCTGTGATTTTCAGGTTTTAAAGGGTGTAGCTATGCCACCCTTCAGTCTTTTCTTCCCAAGTTGAACATGTCCAGATCATTTAACATTTCCTCATGTTTTATTCTCCATACTTTATCATTCTTGTTTCCTTTCTCCGAATCCTCTTCAACTTGACTATGTCCTTCTTAAAATGAGATACCTGGAACTTAACACTTTACTCCAAATGAGATCTGGCAAGCACAGAATATAAAGAAACTATTATTCAGACTATAGTAGAACTATTACATTAAATCAGTATAAAAGGGAATCATACATGATCGGTAAATGAGTATTTTGCTTTAATTTCCTTAAAGAAACCATAAGTATAAACTATCTCTTTAGATTTGTTCTCCCCACACAAAATTCAGCTTGGCATTGGTAATACTCTCTTTTGTTTACAATCACAACAACTCAATTGATTGAAATCTCGTATTGCCACAGTGAAATTTTTTTCTCACTTTATCACTAAACTTTAAGGACAATGGTCTTCAGTTGATTTGTATTTTCTTTTAAGAGTCAAAAGTGCTTTTTTTAAAGTCCAAAGTGATTTTACTATACCAAAATCTGTGGATGCTTGTCCCATTATATATAAAATGGTGAAGTAAAATGGTGTCCATTATATAAAATAGCAAAATCAAGGTTTGTTTTTTTGGAATGAATGAATGAGTGTGTGTGTGTGTGTGTATGTGTGTGTGTATATATATATATATTCAGCCCATGGATAATGGAATCCATGGATACAGAGTGCCATTTGTAGTGTTTTAAAAACACATTTCATGCTGGTTTTCATTTCTTTTAGCATTATTAGGTGGTGCTGCAGTGGGACTTGTCAATTCTGGGTCTGTAGGAGTTGGACAACAAACGACACCCAACTTAAATGCTACTAACCAGATTGATCCCAGCTCTATTGAAAGGGCTTATGCCGCTCTTGGACTGACGTATCAAGGGAACCAGATGCAAACCCAGACTCAAGCTCAAGTGAAGAACCAACAACAGGGACAGTCACCACAAGGTCTTCGCCCCATGAATCCCACGAGTAAGTTCATCTCATTATTTGTGGCCACAGATACTTGCATTTTATTAAATATTCTTATTCTCTAAAATTATGCATTCTTTGGGAGAAAGTGGTAAAAGATTTTCTTTGTAACAAAAGAAGTTTCTCGAGGTTCCCTGGAGTCTGTCATGACAGCAAAATGGAAACCATGATAGTTTTATAGCTAAATCAGAGCCCAGCAGTGTCTGTTAATTCTAGTTAAATCTGTGGGCTTCTGTCCAGGACATTTAAGGAATCAAGGTTTACCTATGTTATCAGGTTTATCTGCCTTCATTCTACTTCACAATCTTACAAGAGAAACTAATCACTTTTACACTGTTGTACGCTGCTAATAGAGGCACATGTACACAAATATTTCTTGCAGTTCGCGTTCAACTACACTACTTTCTGTCATCATAATAGGCATTTAGTCTAGTATGGGTAATAATTTGAATTTGTTCTTAAAAAGCCACAAGAAAATAATGGGAGAGAAATATTGTTATAGAATTGAGGTTCTATGTTAAGTTACTAGAACTACATCCTTTTGCAAAATGACATATGGTATGTTTCTGTACCATTTTTCAGTAAAGATAACCAAGGAGGTTGACGACAATCGTGAAATATTAAATCAATAAAAAATGAAAAGAATTTAAAAGCCCAGATTAAAAAGATAACACTTTTTTTGAAGCAATGGAGATACATCATAATAAGGTAGAATTCCTGAAACACATTAAAATATACAAATGTTGTGTTAAGGTTCTTAAGTACTTAGAGTAAAAAATTAAAAAAAAACTATGCTGGAAAATGAGTTGCTAACCTGCATCCACCCATTTTCCACCTAGATGCTAATCCTATGGGAGTGAATGGAGGTGTTGGAGTTCAAGCCCAAAGTCTGATACCTGATTCAATGTTGCATTCAGCTATGAATTCTCAAAAGTAAGTTGATTTCTGTTTAATTCTATGCATAATGCTTTTTGAACAATGCATTGATAAAATAAGTCACCCAAATCTTGTACGTATATAGAATAATAATAGCAAAAGGTAGATTTTTTAATGTGAGTGCTTTTGAGGAGGTGGTGTTGGAATACTTCAGGATTTAATCTTTGGAATCATGAGGCATACAGGCTTTAATAGTTCTGTTCTCATTTATCATATGGTCAGAATTCAAGCTCAGTATATTTGGAGTAGTGTTGGGATACTCTGTTCTCTCAGCCACAGGACTCCACCTTTACTTATAGATCTTACCAAAAAGAGTTACAAAAAATGTGGTTTCTTTTAGTAGCTTCCATCTTTTTTGGCATTTGTCATCTTATTTGCTCTGAATTTTCAAGTGGTTTTGCCACAAGTTTTTGAAAAGCCAGTAATGATTGAAAAATGTAGGCATTTGAATGTTGCTGAGGAACTGTTTTTCTGCCTTTGGGGATCATTTTGCTAATGATATGCAAGATCCAGAAGCTTTTCAACCTGGAGGTCTGCCTAGAATGCGGGGCTGAACTGTTCACACAAATATATTCTCCTTAGTGGTGAACTTTCCTGATGGAAAGTTAAGGCATGGCAGGATTGGGAAGCTTTACTTAGTGAGAGTTGCAGGTTATGCACCACTGTTGTACAGCATATTGTGTATAAGCTATTACAAATAATATGAAAAGGGCTGTGTAAAAGTTCCAGTAATTTTAAGTCAATGCCCTGAAAAATGAACTCTCATGAAAAGATGCATTTCAGAAATTGGTTTAAATTTGCTGCTTCTGGTGCTTGTTAAGTGGAAAAGAATTGCAGTAGGGCCATGAAGGTCTAACTTCAATCAAGTATATCTTGATGGACTAATTTCAAGTTGAGGGTACTTATAGGTTGCCTATAGAACAAAATATATCTTACAAAACTCATAAAACAGCAAGAAGAAACAATTTAAATCAAATTAATAACTTAATTATTAATAGAAGTCAAACAATAACACTAAAACCAACCAAAGAAGAAAACTGAAATCAATCATGTCCACAAAAATCCATCAAGCAAGACCCATAAAAACCTTAGGGAAAAGCCAAGAAGACTAGATGTGGATTTTAGGTAACTTGTGAAGCCTGCATATGATTCCTGCTACACTCCAGCACATATTATGCTTCTTAATTAAGGCACCTCCACTGGAAAAAAATCAGTCTGCCTTCGAGTCCAAATGTTCTGAAAAGGGTGCACACAAGCATTGTCACTGTAGACAGCCCCATTAAGCAAATAGTAGTAATCTAGGCTGAATATCCCTATTATTTGGAGCCTCAAAAGCAAATCTGCCTTTTCAAAATAGAGCTGCAGCTGGCTTACTAGACTGAATTCTGCCTGTTTTATACCATGGCTATCACTGCCCTTGCCCCAATAGCGAATTGTTCAACTTCAGGAGTTTAAAATCAGCTTTTAAATTTGAATTTTTTAACAAGTGAAAATAATTTAGAGCTGAAATTTCTTTGAAATGCCAAAAAATGTTTTATGCATGCTACTCATCTCTTTATCTATTTGCTTTTGGTTACGAATCTATACATAAATAGACCATAGTCATGCAAAATATCTTACATTGACTATTTATCACCTAGCAGCCTTTAATATGCACTTGTTTCATTTTTCAGCCCTATGATGAACGAAAATGCTAATGTTGCCAGTCTAGGGGCTATGCCAACTGCAACTCATCCATCTGGCATTGGGATTCGAAAACCATGGCATGAAGATATTACTCAGGACCTCCGAAATCACCTTGTTCATAAACTGTAAGTATTGATCACCAAATGCTTGTTCAGACTTCATTTTGAAAACTGAAATAGCAAAAGATGTACACTGGAGTGGGCAAATGTGCAGGAGCATACTGTGCCAGCAGACTACATGTGTCCATCCGGGCTTGAAGTATGCCTTTTCTTTCTTTGACTTCCAGTTGTCATTATGGAGGCCACAAAGAAGTGCTTTGGATGAGCAGTTCAGGGTATGCATGGAAGAGCATTTTCACCATTTTTCAGGTGTTTTGGTTTTTGTGGTGAAAATTGTCCCAAAAGCTCACTGAAATTTTAAATATAAATATATAATGAGAAGTTAGGGAACTGGCAGGGGACTTCATGGGCCATAAAGTGGGGTCTCTGGGTTACACTTTCCCTGTCTGATGAGTCTTTAATGCATCTGAGGCACTTTTGCCCTCCGTAATAGATATCTATCGCTTTAAAAAAAAAACCCTCTGCAGTCATTGTTCATGTGTAGGGGAGTTACAGGAATACAAACATGTGAAGTTAAGAAAAAATAGTATTACAAAACTAGGATATAAGACATGTTCTAAATTGTTTTCTGACTAAACCATTTGGAGCACAACAAACTATACAGAACTGTTGGGTTCATCACTGAGAGGAAGACAACTAGGAGGGCCCAGTTGTATGACCCTCATCTGTCGTAGTGGTCTAGTTTTCTTATCCTGATAAATCAGAGGGACTGGGTATTGTGTACTGCCTGATCACTGTGACAGTTTGCCCTGCAGTCATTTTGTTCAGGTCAGGACACAGCCGTTAGTCTCGATTACACCTTTCCATACGTCAAACCTTTTTTCTAATATGTTATGGGGAAGGGAACAAGTTGCAGTGTAAGCTGTGCCTGTATTAAGCCAATATGCAGAACAAAAGTTTGCTTGTTGAGATAGTGCTTCAGCAAGTAGACGTGATAGTGTAATGTACGACAGCATGATACTTTTTCTCTATGAGTCCTGGTAACATATAATCTGTTCTGCTTCCCAATGCTGTTGCTACACCATGGTCATTCAGCCAAGACACAAATTCATACTTTTCCCACTTTAACAAGAAATTAGGTGGAGACTGTGATGGGTAGTTGTATTCAATTGTTGTTGTAGCCTACCTAATTTTTTTCTTAGAAGTTTCCAGGACCACTTTTCCTGTCATAGAAAACAAAAGCAAGGCACACATATATCTTCTCTTGAAAGCTAGGAGTGCACTTCTAGCCATAGAAGCATTAAATCAGAGAAAATGTTAATGATGAAGAACATCTTTGCCCCACCTTAAATAAAATTTATGCCCTCTCCCCGTGAAAATGTATTTAATTTCCTAAATGCTTGTAGTATTACTTTATCTTAAAACTTCAGTTTAATATTACCCAGATATCCAAAGAAGAGGGTCAGGCAAATTTATCAAGGGAGTGTAGGCACAGCAAATAAAAGAGCTTTTAATACGAACAATTTTAAGCATTGCACTCAATGCAATGCTTCAGTTTTAGGGACTGAAGAAGAATTTCACTGAGGAGGAAACAAATGTTATTTTTCAGGCATGTCCTTCCCCCCTTCCCCCATTAATTTGGCACAGATCCTAGCTGCACGATAATTTTGTGCAGTCCTCAGTACCCTCAAAGAATTTGAGCTTGTGTGATTTGGATTTTGAAAGTTTTCAGTGAGTATAGTAAAATTATTTTTACTTTTGTTTTAGCCATCATACCTTCAAAATTTCATCCTGTGTTTATTTTTTAGCTTTGACTTAGGTGTTGATGACAATATACTGAGAATAAAGTACGGTGTACCTTAACAATTTATCCCTGCTCGGGTTGGATTCCTGTTTTCCTTTACAAAGGAAAAAAGTGCTTGGGTTGGTTCTCAGTAGGATGCATTCTCATTCTTTCTTGTTTTGCTCATGGTGGTTAAACTTTGAGGACATCTAAATATGTCAGGATTGGGGAAAAGTGGATTCATTAGCCCAGCTGCCTGCTTAATGTTCCTAGAAGGAAGTGGGGCTAACAGTGAGATGCATTATTATATAATCTTTTTTTAAAATTTCTTAGTAGAAAAATAAAACTTGCATTATGCTTATTCTTTTATTGAAATAGTGATAATTTGATTTGGAAACACAAATATTCTGGAGGCGATTAGTGTGTTCAGAGTTTTTCCCATTGGTTTTTTTTTGGGGGGTTTTTTTTGCAGAGTACAAGCCATATTTCCAACGCCCGATCCTGCAGCACTAAAAGATAGGCGCATGGCAAATCTTGTCTCTTATGCTCGGAAAGTAGAAGGAGACATGTATGAATCAGCAAATAGTAGGGTAAGCTGTTAAACCTTTTACCTTTTTTGGGATTTGATTTATTGCAGTGAATATTCTTTTCTATATACAGTACTTGAATCTTTTATCTTTACTAAAAATAATTGCATTTCCATCATTCTAGCATGCATCTAAAACATTATTTGGAAGGAATGCTTCAGCAATGCCAATGAATCATTACCTGTTTATGGTTCAGTTACCTATGAAACAAATTAGAAGGATTTAGGTTCAGCCTGCAAGCTGAGGTTATTTATTTATTTATTTATTTATTTATTTATTTATTTATTTATTTACAGCATTTATATTCCGCCCTTCTCACCCCGAAGGGGACTCAGGGACTCACATTACACATATAGGCAAACATTCAATGCCTTTTAACATAGAACAAAGACAAACAAACATAGGCTCCGAGGGGCCTCGAACTCATGACCTCCTGGTCAGAGTGATTCATTGCAGTTAATTGCAGCTGGCTTGCTCTTCCGCCTGCGCCACAGCCCGGGCCTGTGGTTATGCAGACGTGCAGTCTTAATTGTGATAGGTTATCTTTGTGGATCAGAGTAACTGGACAGCATTCAGTAAGATAGAGGGAGAAAAAAGTGGGATTTCAATGGCAGGGGGGTAGATATAGCCATTTACTTCCTCTCTTTCCTAAACCCCTATCCCCCAGTCTAGGTAATTCCATTGTAAATGCTCTCTGTGTGTATTCAGACCACCCTTCCAAATGATCAGCATTCTACTAGTGTTGCAGAAAAACAAACTTTTAATGAGAAAAATACATCATAATAAGATACAGCTGAATAGTTTCTTCAGTTTTTTATTTTCTTTTTTATTCTCCACTTATAGGCAGAGTACTACCACTTATTAGCAGAGAAGATTTATAAAATCCAGAAGGAACTGGAGGAAAAGAGGAGAACAAGACTGCAGAGGCAGAACATGATCCCAAATCCCCCAGGCATGCCACCAGCTCCTATGAATCAAGGGCCTATGGGGCAGCCGCAGCCTGGAATGACAGCAAGTAAGTGTGCTATATTTACATTATTGGTCTATGGTTTCCGTTCTATTCAAAAATCTAAATGACAGATACCATATACAACAATATGGTGTGATTTAGGTGCTGCGTGTGTGAATGAAACAAGCAAATAAATAAGAGTGATTGTATACTTCTCTCAAAAAACCCTGGTAAGTTGTTATTGTTATAAGCTATTGTTTCTATATATATTCATGAACAGCTTCAGGCCTTGGGATGGGGGGGGCAACAGAGATTGTCACGACTGCCACTAACCACCTCTCAAAATCCAAGGCAGCTGTGTGAATGTTCACACAAACAATGTCAGGCTTTGACTGGGCAGAGCACCAGCAATCATCTTTGCGAACCATCTCCTGAAGTCAGCTATTGGCTTTGGGAGATGGTTGGCAATGGCCATTACTGCTTTTCTACTCTCCTGAAGCCCCATGCAAGTGTGTCAGGTTTCAGGATGACAGACCACCAGTGATCACACATCCCTTCTTTCACAGGGCTTCTATGTGATTATGTGGTTTCGTGAAGGGATGTAGCAGTTGAGGAGTCATCCATGGAGCTTTGCCCTTCACCGTTATAGCCATGTTTTTTTCCACTTTCATGACAGTCCTGTGCCCCTCTCCCCACAAATGCGGCAGTCTGATTGTATTACTTTTACACCAGCTATTCAGTGATAGCCTTTCAAAGTGGTTGGGTTGTTTGAGCTGGTAGGAACCCCTATCACTGAGCCCATGCACAGAATGCACCATGCTACCATTTTAAAAGAGTAACTCATTGCTCCTTTTTGTTGCCACTAGTTTTTAAAATGTTTCATTTCTGTTGTATACTAAAAAAATATTAGAATGGGTTGTTAGTCATACACCAAGCTCATGATAGCCCCTGCAATTCTACTTGTGGACCTACGGTCTTTCTCATACAGTTGGAACCATCTTTTGTTTTATTTAAAATTGTTTTTAGAACATCTGCTGCAAAATCTTCCCAGGGTGGCATGTATATTTTCTTTAAAAGTACAGAATGAATTAATTTAATACAGCAGTTCAGAAATAATGGTCAGTGAGGACAAGTGTGTCTTCAAGGTGTTAATGAAGACCTACAAGGAAGGAATTTGTGAAACATCAAGTGTAAGTTCATCTAGGCCTTTGCCTTTCTACTGGCAAAACTGTCTAACCTTGAAAAGTTGAAAAGTGAGAAGGGGTTCTATAGGCCAGCATTACTGTATGGTATCTTTTGCTATGTAGTCACTGTACTTCCAAATATCACCTTTTAATGATTAGTATCCTGGTGCCTTTGAATACAAAAACTAGGTTGTGCTTTCCAGTTGAAATTTCCTTAAGATTAAAGCATAATCTTAGAGCAAATTATGCATTTTTAAGGACATTTTAAAATATTTCTTATAAAGCTATCCCTTAGGATTAAGACACTGCAATTATTGTTTTAATCCATAAAGTATTAGAAATGTAGAATTTTTAAAACTTTGGCTTTTCACCTAATTACAGATGGTCCTCTTCCTGACCCAAATATGATCCGTGCCAATGTGCCAAACCAGATGAGTCGCTTGCAGACACCACCAGGTAGGAATTCAGAGATAATGAAGCCCAAGCAACTTAGATGAATAGGAATTTAATCCTCTGTTTCCTCTGGATAATGTGAAAGAGAAACTGACGATTAAATTAGTCCTTTCTATCCCATTCGGTTTTTTAAAATTGGGTTCGTGATGTGTTTCATAACAGTAATTTCACTTTGGATTTTCCTGCATAATGATTTCTTGATTTAGGAAAGAAGTGGTTGCTATTTAGATGCAGCTAAATTCAACACAATTTGTGGTTCACCAATCCATTTAGATGGTTAGAGCAGTCATGCCGGCCACATGACCTTGGAGGTGTCTATGGACAACATTGGCTCTTCGGCTTAGAAATGGAGATGAGCACCAACCACCAGAGTCGGACGTGACTGGACTTAATGTCAGGGGAAACCTTTACCTTTACTTTTAGGATACCAGAATAGAAATGCTTTAAAACATTTACATTATTTAATATACAAAACATGTAGATACTTAAAATATAAAGAAAAATCTTCTGGAACACAGGAGCAGATATATGTTCATGGCAGAAAAGAAACCAGCTTTTGTTCCCTGAGTAATTTTTTCTAAAAAAATACTTGAATGAAATCACATTTTGCTCATGCTAATGTTCAATCACACTTTAACTGCCAGCCAGTTTGACCATTCTCTGCTACCCCAATCCATCGAATTATGTTTTTGCATATTGGCTGATTCTTGCTTTTGCTTTTGGAGAGTTTTTCTATACCTCCTTACTGCTATTTGGATGCTTTCCTCTGTCTCTGGGTAATGTTACAACCTCATGGTTTCTGCTATAAGCTTTGCTGATTGATGTATCTCTTTCTACTCTGCTTTTTATAATTTTGCCCAGTTCTGTGTTTTAATGACATATTTTCCTAAATTAATAATAATTTTAATGACATATTTTCCTGGATCTTCCACTGGTTTTGTCTTTGAATATGTAAAAATAGTTCCTACCCTTTCTCAGCACTTGTGTCACTTGTGTTTCTGCAAATACATAATATAAAATATGTCTTCCTCATTTTGCTGGGGCGTATATGATGTATCTGCTCTTTTTATAAACCATTTTCTTTGGTGAGATAAAGCTGGGTATAAATAAATATAATAAATATAATAATGATATTTCTAGTGGCATGGACTGTCCAAATCTAGTATTTACCCATCAGACTTAGCTTTCTCACTTTTTTATTTCTGATGTATTCCAACTCCTTTTTTAGAATTTTTACTCTGAATGTGTTTTTCTTTCTGCAAACTTCTTTGCATCCATTTTCTGTCACTTGGGCTTCAAACTACATTTTTATCAAGCTTACTGCTCCACTAAATTGTATCTCTTAAACTCTCCTTACATTCACTGTATTTCATAGGTACTTTTCATAAATTAACAATCCTAGTTACATCTACTGTACTTAGTCAATCAGTGTCTTTTATTTATTCCTTTCTATGTAATATCAATACTTCTTTCACTTGATACCTCCATCTCTTCTGTTATTGATTTTATAACGTTCTTCTTTTTTCTCTCTTACACATGAATCTGTGTGTGGCATGACATAAACATTCTAATGACTTCAGTCTTTGTTTTAAACATGTGAACTTGCAGGAATGAATCAGTTTGGCTCAATGAACATGCAGATGCCATCGGTTGGACCCCGGCAAACTCCTCCCCTTCAGCATCCTGCACAGCTAAGCCAGACAGGGACCATGAGCCAGGTCAGTTGATCTTCAATGAGTGTGATGTCCAAACTGTTTCTATGTATAGAGTCCATTTCACTTTTTATTCAGTTCTACTTTAAGTTCCTTTGAATAAGGTGTGTAGGAAATCTTCAAAGAGTGGATTTACTGAGCTGTTGGAATTATAATAGGAAGGGAGTCCCACTTAGGCCTCTTGTACTGATAGTCTGAGTATAATAAATAATAATAAAAGTTTATTTATAACCCTCCCTATCTCCCTGGAGGGACTCAGGCCAGCTTACAGACATAAAACATAAAAACTGGCAAACATGCAGTGCCATTTCAACAACATAATACATCTATGCAAATAAGTTAAAGTAGAATAAAATAATGGCTGATAATCTGGCAATCAACATCATGGAACACACAGTTGAGTAATTAAGTTGTACGAAGTATAAAAATATAAAATATATAGCTCTATGGCTGAAAAAATTGATTTACAGATGTGAGAAAGAGGGTGGGGTAGCAGTAAATGTACTATATTGTAATGACCTTGCAATGTCAGAGCAATCTGAACTCTTTGACTATTACACAGATACAAGCAAATGGTACAGTATTATATTACTTCATAGTTTATATTTTCTTACAGATGGGATTTTCCCCACGTATGCAACAGCAAGGGGTTGGACAGCCTTCTAATCAAAGTCAGTTTCTGCAGCAGAACCAGTTTCCTGCATTGTCACCAGGAATGAATCCAGCAAACACGCCTATGACTCAACCTGGCAGTCAGACTCCTACTTCTCAAGTATGTTGAGTGAAGTGTCACTGGTAGGCTCTTGGAATGGGGTTTTATCTGTATGCTTGGGATTGATAACAAGGAAATAGGTTGCTTCATACAGATTAGATAGTGGCACCATTAGTAATTAAGGGGACCACCTTCCTCCTAATTCTTCATATCCTCATTGGAGAATGTCTTGTAAATTGTTCAAACTTTAATCTCAAATAACAATCAGCTAGAGAGCTTTGATTGGATGGTAGTGAACCAGAACTCTACACATTCTTCAAGTATACTACCAGCAAACCCCGTTATCACAAATACAGGGTGGGATGGAAAGCTGATAATACAGTAGAGCCCTGCTAATCTGAGCCCCGCTAATACGATCATCTGGATTATCCGAGGCAAATGTCCTCCCCCCCTCGCTCACTCACCCTGCCGGGTCCTGGTGCTGCCTTGCTCACTCGCTCCTTTGCCGGGCCCCAGGGCCTCCCTGAATGGGGCGCTGGGCGGAGGAAAGAGTGCCTCTTCCCTTCGCCCAGTGTCCAGCGCCCCGTTCAGTGAGGCTGCGGTGCATGCTCTTTGCCTAGCAATGAGCTCCGGGGCCTCCCTGAATGGGGCAGTGGGTGGAGGAAAGAGTGACTTTTCCCTTCGCCAAGCGGCCATTTGGGGAGGCCCCAGTGCGTGTTGCTAGGCAGCAAGCACGCACCGGGACTTCTCTTAACCGGGCCTCCCTGGTATCCGGGGAGTTTGGTTATTCGAGATTGAGCCCGCCCTATTATCTCGGATAACTGAAACTCTACTGTACTATGAGTTCTTAGAGTGAATTTTGAATTGAATGTTGAATGAATCCAGAAACCGATAGTTATAATTTCCTCTGTACAGGCACAAATGACCAGCTCTTCCTGTCCTGTGACTTCTCCTGCTGTGGCTTCAGGTTCCCAAGGGAGCCATATTCATTGCCCCCCTGTTCCACAGTCTACTTTGCATAGAAACTCTCCTTCTCCAGTTCCAAGTCGTACTCCTACACCTCACCATACGCCCCCAGGTCTGATACCCCAACAGCAGCAGCAGCAACAGCAGCAGCAGCAGCAGCAGCCACCAGCACCACCACAAGCGACAATTGCTTCTGCTCCTGCCACAGTGTCTCAAGCAATGGCATCTGGACCGCAGCCTCAAACTATGCATCCCCCCCAGAGACAAACTCCAACGCCTCCCCAGGCTCAATTGACTCCACAAGTGCAGCCTCCAGTCTCTGTGACCCCTTCAGCAGAGCAGCAGCTGCCACAGCAGCCTCTTTCACAGCAGAGCACCACTGCATCTGTACCCACCCCAACAGCAGCACTGCAGTCTCAGCATCCTACAACACCTGTAAGGAGACATAGTTGCTACTGAGTTTGAAATGTTTCTATGATTTTTTGGGTACACAATATAAATAGCTAAATGCTTTTTTATTACTTTAATGCCAATGATTTTGTGGATGAGCAAAATAGTATGTTTGCTAATCCGATCATCTGAACTTTAGCACTTGTACTGTCTTCAGCAAGCCTTGTTTAAAAGAAATTTAATGTTATCTCAAAGATATATATAATACTGAGTATATGAACTGTGAAACTTTTTTATATGAAGCATATGTGGTGTAAGACCATAAAACTAAGTGTACTTCCATAGGGCGCAAGGATCGATTGTGTCAAACTTATTGTAAAGAACATCTACATGTTCTTTGAAGTTGCCAAAGATACATAGTGCTGGTTATGGCCTTTAAAGTCCTATACCTCTCAGATCCAGGATATTGGCTGATCACATCTCCCTGTATGAACCTGCCCTGGCCCTGAGATCCAAAGGAGAGGCCCTTCTCTCAGTGCCATCTCCATTAGAAGTTCAGTGGGAATGAGAGTGCGGACCTTCTCTCTCAGTGATTGCCCCTCAACTCTTGGAACTCCCTGCCCAGGGAAGCCAGAAAGGCCCTCTCCATACTATCCTTCTGACAGTAGTCTAAAACCTTTATATTCAAACAGGTTTTAGACATTTTAAAGATCAAGTCAGGGGGTGTTGTGGTTTTAGCTATGAGTAGGTTTTTAATTGGTTTTAAGGGTTTTACCCTGAAATTTTATTTTTATTTTAATGCTTGTATATTTTAGGCTTTAAATTATATTATATGGTTTGACTGTAAGCTACTTTGAGTCTCTTTTTAGAGGGAAAAAGTGGAGAATAATAATAATAATAATAATAATAATAATAATAATTATTATTATTATTATTATTATTATTAGCTGAGGATATGATCAATGGTTTCGTCGGTTTCCTTGCACAGTCTGCATTTTGGGTCAGCAGCTGATGCTGTGTCATAATAAAATAATAATAATAATAATAATAATAATAATAATAATACACAGACACAAAACGAAGCAAAATTTTAATTTTTTTGCATTTTTGCAAGATCTAAAACCCCAGTATATCTAAAATGTTGGGTTTTCTGTTTAGCTTTCACAGACGGGTGCAAATATTGATGGGCAAGTATCAAACCCACCATCTGCCAGCAGTGCAGATGTCAACGCTCAACAGACTGCTCCTGAGCAGCAGCAGCAGCAGCAACAACAACAACCTCTGCCTGAAATCAAAATGGAAGTTAAAATGGAAGAGGAAGAGTTAGAACAGACAGATTTGCAAATGGAAGAAAAACCAGAGGTGAGTTTTTGGAATGCACCGTGGATTGGTCTAGTGATTATTATTTTGTTTTATCACATTTGATCCTGTTACTCATCCAAAAGCTCAGCATGATGTATTTCATCCATAAACAGCTGTATGCAGTAAAAGGAGTGTGAATGGTTCAAGGCTACTTGTGTCATACCTGAGCATGAGTTTTAATCCAAGTTTGTCCAGATCCAGCAATCCATCTGATACCATTCTGACCTATAGATCAAGAAAGTTTGTAAACAAAATTTAAAGGCTTCAAAGTTGTGTGTTTGGTGGTCATATTATATGACTCAGTACTACAAATGCACAGTTTAATTTGAGGAGATAAGAAACTGATATTTTTGACTTGTCAAATTATCCAACAATGCTGGTATAGTAAATTTCATTGCAGCTAAAGGAGAAAGGGGCCCAATTCTACCATGCACTTGTGTCTTCCTATCCTTGCTTCATCAAGGGAGGATAGCAACGCAGATGAAGATGTGGGAAAGAACTCATCCTACCTTACCCCTTGAAGAAGACAAAATGGTTATATTCCCTCATCCCTGCTAGCAGCCATAACTGCTGTACAGTTCTGGCTGTTTCTTACATTTTAGCTTTAGGTCTTTAAATTAAAACTCTCTGAGAGTGGCAGAGGAGACCTGGAAAATGGCCTGTGCTGAGGCAGAAACAATTTTTATAGATAACCCTGTTCTTCCTTTAGAGTTTGACTAAAGCTGAGTGAGAAACAGCCAACCATGTACAGCAGATTTAGCTGTTGATGACAGTGGCATTTTTGCCTTTTCCACATACTTTTTCTTAGTCTAGAAGGGGAGCAGCAGCACCATCATTACTCTAGCCATGGTTTGCTGCTAAATTCCAGCAGCAAATGATATTATGGTAATATGTTAGCAGCTTTAAAACAAACTGGTTTTTATTTTTCTATGAGTTTTGTGGATTTGAACCTGGGGAAACTGACTATTGATAAGCAGATTGATTTCTTTCACATTTCAGCACTAAATAACTAAAGATCAAAAAGATCTCTACTACCTTATGCAGACCATTGAAAACTTAGAGCAAGGATCATGGTTTGCATCTTTCTGTATTCTGTTACATTCTATCCCATTTCCACAATTGTATAAATATGCTTGATACCTGAAGCCTTAATACTACTCAATGCTTGATCCAAAAATGGGTTTATATTCACAAAAACTTATGTAAACATTTTAAAAAGTTAATCTTACAGGTACTGTATTGCCATGTTTCTTTTTTCTCCCCTTTAATCCATCCTTTTTATGCTGCAATTAACTAACATAGCAACTTTGATAATATATAATGGCAATAGCATATTGATGCATTTGTAGTTGATAAGTGGGGACTTTCATATCCCATAAGCTGAATTTTGCTCTCCCCTTTTCTGTGCTGCATTCACATCATAATGTTGTGTAAATGTGTCATTTGGTTATATGTTACTTGGTTTTCACACATTTTTCTATTAAGGCATTCTAAGGGAATAAATAGTGCTTGACATTTCATGTGATGGTAAATATTTCGGATTAGGGCGTGGTAGTCCCCCTGCTGATGTTGGGGATAGCATATAGCGGGGTTAGGCAACTGCCATCTAGCTCGGAGCTGCTTTTCAGGTTGACCAGGTGCTGAAGAACAACGTTTTGTCGTGGGGTAGGGGAATACTAAAATTTTTGGCTTAAAACATAAAAATAAAAAAATGTGGAAGATAGATTATAGTGACTTGGAACTAATTAAAACACTTCACTCTAAATTCATTAAAATCCATAATTTGGTACTAACACATTATTATAAGTTTGACTATTATTAAACATATATTTATATCTAAATACCTTAAATATTCTTAATTGGACTTTAAAGTGATACTGACTATGATGCTGACCTTTTGAAAAATGACATTGGCTATGATGTTCATTATTCCATTAGCTATGTATTTTTGTCTTTTGACTCTTGTGCATTTAGTGATTTGCCATTGATTTATGGCAGCAAACTACAATGTCAGACTTAAAAAAACTTTTAGGTAGTATTGGAAGCTGCAAAAGGGGTGTGTGGGGAGAAACTTGAACATTGTATATGGTCTGTAGACTGCACATTACCTTTCCCTGGCACATAGCATCTTGTTTTAATTGATGGGGTTATATGTTATTTTATGCAATTGTTCTGTGAATTTATTTTGTTATTATTTTATTTGTTATATATTCTATTGCATTTTGTGTGTCCTGCATTATTGTGTACTTTTTTGTGAGCTGCTCTGAGTCCTTTCGGGGAGATGTTGGGCAGGGTACAAATAAAGTTGTTTATTATTATTATTATTATTATTATTATTATTATTATTACTACTACTACTACTACTACTACTACTACTAAATTGATTCCTTCTAAAGTTCTTATTATCTCATTCCAGGTTAAAGTAGAATCCATGGTAGAAGAATGTAAACCTGAAGCAACAGAGCAAGAAGAGAAGAAACCAGAAGTGAAGCAAGAGGTGAAGGAGGAAGAGGAAAGACCAAGTACTCCAGGTACTCAGTCTTCACCAGCGTCAGGACAGTCAAAGAGAAAAAGTAAGTTAAACTTCTCTTACCAACATCTTACAGAAGCCAAGTAATTCCATCAAGTTCAGAGACTTGAACATCCATGTCATATTTTGGTAACATAAATTTTACGTAGAATGCTATTTTTGGCTAGTGAAACCTTGTTTGGAAGATAGTCCTGTGAAATGTGTTGTTCAATATCAGCATAGCTGGATATTTACTATATACATTAACCCTTCAGTAAATTGTATTAGATTGCCTGTTTTATTATAACATACTTCTGACTTTTACAAGTTAGAACTGCATCTAGCACTTGAAATTGTTTGAAGACATTGCAAGAAGTCCTGTTTTTATGGAATAACATATTCCTGATTCAATTAATTACTTAAAAATGTATTGTCTTTCTTTTAAAAAGTTTTCAAGCCAGAAGAGTTGAGGCAGGCACTTATGCCAACTTTGGAGGCACTTTACCGTCAGGACCCTGAGTCCCTTCCTTTCAGGCAGCCTGTGGATCCCCAGCTACTAGGAATTCCGGTAAGTATACAATAAAATTAATTGATTTCTCCTAATATAAAGCAGATTTTGTGTCATATAGTTCTTATTTTTCTTTCTGTATTACAGTACCTGTAAGAAACCATTAGAAATCTCTTTCAGAAGGAGATTATGTTATTTCTGTTTGGAAATTTAGTAGTTTAGAATTTTTCTCATTGACTGGCTAGAAGCAAGTTTCATTACAATTTCTGGGATGGGCAGATAGTTTCTCAAGGTTTAATTTAGTAATATTTGCTAGGCAAATGTTGAGAGCTTCAGCTGGAAGAAAATGAGATCCAAGATCTTCAACCAAGGATTCAGAATTCTAAATTGTGTTACCTTTTTTGGTCAGGATTATTTTGATATAGTGAAGAACCCCATGGATCTTTCTACCATCAAGAGGAAGCTTGACACAGGACAGTATCAGGAGCCCTGGCAATACGTTGATGACATTTGGCTTATGTTCAATAATGCCTGGCTTTACAACCGCAAAACATCTAGAGTGTATAAGTATTGTTCCAAGTTGGCAGAGGTGTTTGAGCAGGAAATTGATCCAGTTATGCAGAGCCTTGGATATTGCTGTGGACGAAAGGTGAGGAAGACTGGGGTGAATATCAGGAAACTGTACCAGTTGTCAAAATAATTGAGTACCTTATTTTAAAAATTCTTCTGACAATTTTGAACAAAATATGGGCATCAAATACGATAGCCTAGAAAATTCTGACCCCTTCCCTCCTAATCTGACATTGATTCTGGGGTAAAGTGTTTTATAAATTCAAATTGACACTTGGATAATGAACACAAATGTTTTTGATTCTTATAGATTAATATACATTATTGAAATTGTCCATATATATTCATGTATTACTTAAGTCAGTGCTTCTAAATCATCTTGGAGGCTTTCATTTTAGATGTTTCTTGTGCATATTTGCTTTAAAATAGTTCTAACAGTGTTCAGTGGCATAGACTTTCTGAGTAATATGTAAAGGATTGCTACCTGTTAAGCTATATTATGCTGCTGTAGAAAAAGTATATTTAAGCATTGGAAAGCATTGAATGAATTAGTATTTTGATGTATTAATTAGCCCCACAAAATATTCACTGAGACCAAAAGCTGTTTCTGTATGTAGACAATGTTGATTATGAATTACGAAAACACAGTCTATTATCTCTTAGACTGTAAACTTATTCTGGCAAGTTAATGTTGCACATTATTTGAGAACTCAATTCATGATCGTAATACAGACACCTTTATTTATTTATTGCCTCTTAATCCACAGTAAAATAATAAATATGGCTCCGGTACAAACCAATATTCAGTACTAGTCTGTTGAAACTTTTGGTACAGAGCCCACCTCTGGGCCAAATGACCCACAGGATATGGTTGGTACCTTTGAGTTCAGACTACATTCTGATCACCATAGTAGTAGAAGCAACGGAAGTTCCTTGGATATCAATAAGCAACCTGTTCCCCATTTCCTCTTTTTTTACAGTTGGAGTTTTCACCACAGACATTATGTTGCTATGGAAAACAGTTATGCACAATCCCAAGGGATGCTACATATTACAGTTACCAAAACAGGTAAGAAAGCATTTTGCTCTGTGCCTGATGTAAAAATGGTGGCAGATGGATTCAGGCACCCTGTTAAATTTTTAGCAGTCTTGCCATAGCAACAGCTGGCCAGTTGCAGCATTGCCTTTTCCCCCATTTCAAGGAACTAGGATATTTATATAAAACCTTTATATATGCTTTTGCATATATATGCTGTTGCAACAAACCTTTCGTCCTTTTTACTCCTTACCAAAACAGCACAAAGCATGCATGCCTGCATCTTGATGTCACTGTCTTTTTGGCTTCAGCCCCCCCCCCCCCCCCCGCCCCAGGTGTTTTTTTATGTTCAGATTCATTCAGTTGTCTTGTCCACAGCTATGATAGTTAAACTGCTATGGCTAATAGGCAAATTAAAAAGCAGCATGTTTACTGATTGGAGCATAGATCTTCTTGAGTTGATGTCCTTCTCCATTTTAAAAAGTTAGAATCTCTGTGGTAGTCTGTGTATGTGCCTGGGGTCTTTTTATGCTTCTATATCAACAAATATCTGATTAGAAAAGTGTATTAATATGTCTATTGAAGACTGAAACAACATTGAGGAGACATAAGATTAGGAGACACGTTATCTGTTTTTTGCCCGCTTATATTTTACTGTTACTGCAAAGCATATTATTCTAGTGAGAATCTGAAGGGGAAAATTGGGTTTTCTATCTTTAAAAAACTAGCTTCAAATTTGTGTAACTACTGCTTCAGGGAGCCAGTATATATATAAAATGGATTGAGTATGGGCTGTGACCAGAGCTCGAATCTGCTCAGTCATGGAATCCAACTGGATTACCTTGGGCAGGTCACATTTTCTCAGCCCCAGAGAAAGGGAGCTAAAGCAATTCCCTCTGAACAAATCTTGCAAATAAAATCCTGTGATAGGTTTATTTGAGCATCACCATAAGATGGAAATGACATGAAGGCATACAACAATAGCTACTTGAAACACATTGTTTTGAGTTTCACATGAAATACTGAGTTGCTATGTATATATCTAAAGAGCTGTTATAAGCATAGTCAAGAAGTTGGGCATTTTTCCTGAGAACTTTGATAATTAATCAAGTTATATCACAAACTGCTTTTCAGATACGCTTTATCTCCAAAGCAATATGCTGTGTAAGACAAACCCACATTAATTAGTGTGCTTATCTGGATTCTGTCCTTTTGAATGTATTGGCATTTTTATCATTCTGTCAGTGTAAACAAGAAATATATTATGCCCTGGAAAAAGGAGGACCCATAAGGAAGGGATCCATTCCTTAGCAACTATATTTCCCATAGTGTTGATTTTCTTTTGCTTTAAGATATTGTCGCAATTTTGTTTTTTGTTTTTGTTCCCTTTTGTTGTGCTTGAGCGCTCAAATTAACTTACCTATCAGTGAAAAGGCTGAAGTTTCTGTACACTCTGAGGGTTAAAAACATCTAGAAAAAAACTCAAATTTAATCCTGATAAGATGCAATTCCTTTAATATCCTAACAAATTAATGGACATTAGCATTTCAAATCTTAAAAGCATGTCTATGCTATAGTCCTTTGTATTAAAGTACCTAACATTTTTTGCAGATTATAATCACTGCTTTAAACACTTCAGGAGGGAAAGACAGTGCTCTGTCAACCTATTCTGAAGATGAATTCTTCCTTGCTTCTTTTTAGCCTTCTCCTGGCAGATGTCCTTATGAAAAAATTGCTACCCTGATGCAAGTGTCAGGGCAGCAATTTCTCTTGCCCTCTTTCTTCTTCATTTTCATTCTTTGCTTTATGTAGCATTGATTATTGAAATGAGGAGAACTGAAATTGAATACACTTTATTTGCTATAATTTGCTGCTTGTGATCCCATTTGAGAGATTTAATGCTAATCTGTGCTTTGCCTTGGCTTTCTGCTTTGTGTTGTCCTGTCTTGATTCTGTGTTTTTGTTTTTCGTCCTGCAAACCCCCATTTCTTTGTTTGTGTTTGTGTATTGTTTTTTTTATTTCTCCTTCATGCTTGTCGTTGTCTGCACTTGGCTTTGATTGCAAAAAAACCAAACCAAAACAAACAAACCAAAAAAAACCAACCAAACACAAACTCTGGGTCCCATAAATCTTCATCATTGAATGTCCCTGTCGCCGTTGATGACCTGCTCTCTGCTCCCGCCCCCCTCCTTGGCCTGATGTGATTGGTGGCTCCGTTGCTTGGCTTGGGCTGTCTTGTGTGGACGGAACAGTTCACCCAAATATGGCCTTCTTGCCGACAGGTATCATTTCTGTGAGAAGTGCTTCAACGAAATCCAAGGGGAGAGCGTTGCTTTGGGGGATGACCCATCACAACCACAAACGTGAGTAGCTATGTTACCTCCCCCCAATCATTGTATCATTAGTCTCATCATAGTAAAAATGCCACAGTTTTAAAGAAAATGTAAGCCACTTAGAATAAGATGTAATATTATATTAATACCTTGTGGCAGTTGCAGGAGGAATCAAAAGAACGGCATTTGTTGAAAAACACAGACCAAATCATTGCTTTAAAACATCAGGCTGTATTTTTGGAAGAATAGGAAATACCACTTCTTTCAAATGTAAAGATTATCCCAGTTTGTTTGGGAAATATTTAAATAATAAATAAAAATATGAACAATATAACATTCATTCCTAAAGCTATGTCTAATGAATATTATACTTTGCCAT
Source organism: Anolis carolinensis (assembly GCF_035594765.1). NCBI lineage: Eukaryota > Metazoa > Chordata > Lepidosauria > Squamata > Anolidae > Anolis > Anolis carolinensis. Next base: position 170,450,915 of record NC_085845.1, on the reverse strand, counting down.
ATCAAACAAAATGTTAATATTTGACACATTGTCTCATTCAAGCAGTTATATAACTCATTTTTATCTGTTACATTATAAAATGGCCTTTCTGTAATATGTAAACATCTATCCCCCACATGGTTAAATTAGCTTTAAAACATTTTTCAATGGAATGCATCTGATTTTAACAAACCTAATTTTTAAATCAGTTATTATTGTGAAATGGCATGTGCATGCTAAAAATGATGTGTGCCAACTTTCAAAGATATAAGAATGTTAACTAGTCCAGACTTTCTAAACAATTCCATATCCAGGGCACTCTCCCTAAAAGAAGTGCAGCCTTAGAGGCACATACCATATTTCAATTCATTGGGGTAACTGTAGCATCATGTCTTCTGAGGCTCTTATTGCATGGGGGGAGCCCTTTGGTATTCCATTCTGATATATTAATTTGAGTTTCTTCAGTAAAGCATTTCCAAAACAATGTAAAAAGTAAGAACAAAATTTGATGTCTGAATAAAACCACAACCAACCAATTAAACAGTAAGCTAATGACAAGATTTAATTGGCTAATATTAAAAGACACCAACAATTCAATTTCACCTTGACAAAAAAGCCCTATTGTGTGGTACTTAAATAATCATAGAGTATCTGACTCATAAACCCACCCATAGGGGTCTTTCAGATATGAAATACCATTGCTAAAAACCTCTCTCCTTTGTTTTTATTCACTTAATCTCTGAAAGAGGACTTAACAATTGCCATTGGTTGGAGTGCTGCATTAGTCCCCTCAAGGGCCACCCACTCCTAATGCACATCTGTTAAAAATAAGAGTGATATTTTGTTCTAAAAAGTTCCCTATGCATTTTGTGTCATAGGGAGTAATTTTGTTCCATCAGTCTGAGAACCACAAAATCTCTTTCTAGCTAGTTGATTTCCCGTTCGCTTGCTTCCTAATTTTGAAAAGGTCTTTCCTGGATCCAGCAACAGGGAGGAGGGCAAAGCCATTTCAGAATTCCAACCACTAGATGTTATGGGAGGAGATTTCTTAAAAAATCGCCTTGAGGACTACATGCAACCCATGGGCTTTTCTATTAATATGACAAAGCTTCAAAAGCTGATCTCAGAGACAAGGCAATTCTATGTCAGATAACATGGTTCTTTTAAGCACTTTGAATTGAACTTAGAAGCAAATTGTTTAGTTGTCTGAAGCCACATGATGCACCTACCAAACTAGATCAAAACAGGTTGATGTTTGCCCACCCCATGATGCAAGACTAGTTGGGAACCCCAGACCAAAGAAGGAAACTTTAGCCAAAAGGTTGAATGTTTGCTTTTTTTACAGAATGCTCTAGTTTCATTACTTGGTGTCTCTAGGTAGGGCTACAAAACTCCACTCAAAAGAGTCATCAAGAGTCTGGGTAAATTGTCTTATTTGATGTAGAGAAGCTTCCTCTGTTCCTGGCAGAGCTGGCCCTAGGTATTTTTCAAGTGTAGGCGAACAGAATCCCCCCCCTCAAACCAACCACTGAAAAATAAAAGCGTCGGATAAGTGAAAATGTTGGATAATAAGGAGGGATTAAGGGAAAGCCTATTAAACATCAAATTACATTAAGATTTTACAAACTAAGCACCAAAACATCATGTTTTACAACAAATCAACAGAAAAAGCAGTCTCGACTGCACCCTCGTATGTTTTGCGCCACAGGCGACTGCCTAATTCGCCTCATTGTTGGACCGCCTCTGGTTCCTGGTCTTATATTGGCCATGCTAATATTAGAGTTGTGGCAATTTTAAATATAGAAAGACCTTTTTATTACTAGTAAATAGTAAAACCAGTGCTGAAGCTTTTGAATGACCTTAATGGGCAGCCCTATAATATTGCATTATCAGAGTTAATTCACATAATATAATACAGCAAAGAGAGACCTCCTTACTCTTGTATGCTGCTGACAGAGGATGGATTTGGATTGCCAAAAGGTGTATGATAGATATGACAAATATATGTTGCCTCTTTTGCCTCATGAAGAGAAAAGAATATTTAGCTCTGGTCACATTATTGTTCTCTAGATCTGGTTTTGAATCATTTTCAAAGGAATTGCAGTGTCAGTTTAAGAATAGCGTGTTTCAGGCTTTTTGAGCTTTATTTAAATCCTGCTGCAATGTGCCTTCAAAGTTTTCTTTACTTCTGTGGCTAGCTGGAGAGAAAAACTGCTTTAATACTGGTTTATGATGTTTTGTCTTCTTGTTTCTTTCTGTTTTCCTTTTCCTTTTTCCCTAGACAATTACGAAGAAGCATATACCTGGAATGTCCCTTTGAAATATATAGAAGTCTGCTGCTGACATTAGATTTTTTTCTTGTCATAACTAAATCTGTCTATTTCTTTCCCCAGAACAATAAATAAAGATCAATTTTCAAAAAGAAAAAATGACACACTGGATCCTGAACAGTAAGTAATATGCATATTATCCCATACATACATACATACATACATATGTATACCTTCTACTAAAGTGACCTACCTATAAGGAAAAGCACTGTTTTAAAATTCATACATGAAATAACTGCAGTGCATTTGTTGGGTAGCTATTAAGGAATTTTATCTGTGTCTTAAGTGAAGAGGCATGTACAATTGATCAGTAGGGGGATATATGTAGTTTCTAGTCTATAGGAATAAGAACTATTTCACAGTGAAACTTTTAAAATCTCAATCCTGTTACTTTTGACAATATCCTATGTTGCTTATGTTTTTGTTATCCTCTCTTCTAGATTTGTTGAATGTATAGAGTGTGGAAGAAAAATGCATCAGATTTGTGTGCTTCACAATGAGATTATCTGGCCAACTGGGTGAGTTGCTTGCTGCTTTTATTTTACAGTCTTGTACATTGACTGCATATATTGATGCATTTGTCTGTAGAAATAAACTCTGGTTACAATTCTCTTGAAATGTTTTGGAAAATATCTGCCTTTAAATCGCAGTTCTTAGTATGAAGGTTGTTCTGGTAAAAATGACTGGGCTTTTCTTGAAAATTCTTTTCTTTTCTTGCTGTATATAGTCAGCCCTCTGTATCCATGGATTCAACCATACATGCCTTGAAAATACTCCAAAGGGGAAAATCCAAAAAACAAATCTTGGTTTTTCCATTTTATATAACGGGAACCATTTTACTATGCCATTGTATATAGTGGGATTTTGAGCATCCATGGATTTTGTATCCATGGGGGATCCTGGAATCAAATCTTAGCAGCTACCAGGGGCCATCCTGAAACACTTGGTTTTCTCATTCTAATAGATCCCTTACTAAAGAAATACCAGGAAGCACACAGCTGCCATTTATCACACAATTTACTACAGTATCTTCCACATTATCCATCCCATTGTAATGGCTAAATGGATTTCATGCTCACTATTTTTGCAAGAGCAATAATTTAAGAATGATAATAATTTGTATTGTCTTTAAATCAGATTGAAATTGATGCATTGCTTAACTGTTATTAGGTGTTGAATTAGGTGGTGAAATGTATCGAGCAATCTGTCATTTCAAGAACTGTTTGTTTATAAATTATAGAATTCTGTTCCAAATCTAATGTATTACATTTGTTTAGACAAATTTTTGAAACCAGTACTGGGTTCTCATTGTCAAAATACTAGAAAATGTCCAGGACAATTTTTTCTGGTACTGGTCAGACTTGGCAAAACACATTTGGATTAGTAACTCCAGTTATTTATTTATTTAGCTTTGTTTGTGATGGTTGCTTAAAGAAAACTGGACGAACCCGAAGAGAAAATAAATTCTGTGCTAGACGTAAGTGATGGCTTTCATATATTTTAACAATTAGCGGTGTTGTTGTAGTATGTCATTTTAACATATTATTTTTACTATGACTGAGTTATATTGTTTTATTGTGTTTTATTCTGCTTTATTTTTGTTGTTGTTGGGATTGTTTATATATGCTTTTAATCTTGCTTATGTTTTGTCTTTTGGCTTGGCCCCATGTTAGCCTCCTGAGTCCCTCCGGGGAGATGGTGACGGGATACAAAAATAAATTATTATTATTATTATTATTATTATCTTCATGACTTTGTTACTCTTTGCAATGCTATATCAAGATAAAAACAGCATGAATCATCTTATAAAAGTCAAACTACAGAAATGGCAGACTAAAGTTAATGTTCAGTCTAGCCAATTAATACAGTTTCCTGGGGAGTTTAAACAGTAAAATATAATATACATGTTCCTAAAAAGTAATTTTCTTTTGGAATGAGCCTAGATGGAGCAATTGAGAAGACCCTTTCCCTGATATCAATATCTGAAAGACTTTAGGAACATTTGACCTTTGTTGGCCATCTGATTAAGTTCACAGGTTGATGTGTTTTGCGGAATTGGCAGTAATGTCCTTTAAATTCATTTGATTTTAATGCCAAGTAACACATTGGACTACAGCCTAATTGACACAGGATAATGTGAACTACACGCTCCTTCCCCTTAAGCTGTTGACTCTGTTGAAGAATATTCTGTTGATCAGAGAAGTTCCAGTTATACTACTAGCACATGTCCAATAACATCATCCTTTCAGGAACATATTCTGTTGTGGAATAAAATGGACATATAAGCATTTGGTTATTTTATAATGAAAACCTGGGAATAACATACAAATCCATGATTGTTGGTTACTTCTTGGTAACTTATTCTGACAAGGTGTAATTAGGAGGCCCAGTTTTCCATACATCCTTGAAATGTGGAAGATATTAAAACTATTCAAGAATCTTATTCTTCAATTCCATATTTCTAAAAAGGGAACAAACCCACCATATGAGATTGATGAGCTACAACATCTGTTTGCTTTTTTCCATAATTAAAGCTTCCTGGATTTATTGGAATCATTGAGAACCCAGCTGGGGAAGCTACTTTTCTTGTGTGTAGTTTGAGTTTAAATTCCTTTCTTGATTCCTAAAGACAAATTTTACTACAGTATATACAGTGTTTTTGTGGAGATGTCTACCAGTATCTTTTCTTCCACTAGGTAGTCTGTTAGCTCAAAGAAAAGTCTTCTTGTCATGGTGAATAAATCCAGAGGTCTTAGACCGTGAGAAGATTATTGCCTTTATTCCTTCCTTGTGCATTTCTCAGAAACATAGGCTACCCACTTTTGGCAACAGCAAAGGACTTTCCTGTGCTTTAGGGTTTTAAAATTTACCTTTCTTCCTTTAGGCAATTGCTAAAAACATCATTTTTCATAGTGAGCATATTTGGAAGTTACACAATATTGAGTGTATTGAATAGTGGTATTGCAATAACAGATCCATTCTCAGCCCTTAATTGAGAAACTGAGGGTCAGAAGTTAATCAGCAAATAATTGGTGAGATTGTGAGTTAAGGGCATACTTGCACAGGCTATTCTGATTATGGGTTATTTGTTTAACAGTATATTAATGCTTTTTATACAGGGTTGCCAACTACAAGACTTGGTACATTCTTGGAGAACAGAGTTAATGAGTTCCTGAGAAGACAAAATCATCCTGAGTCAGGCGAAGTCATAGTTAGGGTGGTTCATACTTCAGAAAAAACTGTAGAAGTTAAGCCAGGAATGAAAGCAAGGTATTGTTGTTATTACTTTTAAGACATAAACCAATGTAATCTGTTCTTTGAATCATTCTGTTTTAATATGTAGGCAATGCAAATTATTTATTTTATTGATAATAGGAAGAGTATTGGTAGTATTATTTTCATCAATAGTATCTCTTTATTTTCATTTTATTTTATTTTTATCCTGTCTTTCTCTCAATATGGGGACTAAGGACAGCTAACAACAGATATAAAACAATTTAAATTAAATCAATGTAAATGTTTTGATTTGCTCTTTGTATCTTCTTTGGCAGACAAAAAGTGGGGTATAAATACACATAAATAATTATTATAATAAGACATTAAAATATAAGCATAAAAATAAAAATTAAACAATTTGTGTCATTAAACCATTGAATATTAAAATGCATTAGAAAATACCTGGTTGCAGAGGAATGTCTCTACCTGCCTACAAGCAGGTATGAAGCCATGCTGGTCTCCTCAGGGAGGGAGTGCCAGAGTCTGGGGGCAGCCACCCAAACCTTGGTGCGACGGAGTGAAGGTCCTCTCCATATGATTGAAGTATTCTAAAAGGTTAATAAAGAAAGATATGTTATTTTAAATAACCTGGACCCAAGTGTACAGAGCTTCATAGGTCAAAACCAGCACTTTGAATTGTGCCCAGAAATGATTTGGCAATCAGTAGAGCTGTTGCAACAAGGGAGTTGAATGTTCCCTGCAGCTACTCTCAGTTGGTAACCTGGCTGCCATTCTTTGGACCAACTGAAGTTTCTGAGCATTCAAGGCAGCACCATGTAGAGTTCTTTATAGTAGTCCAACCAAGATGTTACCAAGGCATATATCATTGTGGCCAGATCCGACTTCTCCAGGAATAGGCACAGTTGGCGCACTAGCTTTAATTAGCTAGTGTGCTAACAAAAGCATGCTTGGTCCTTTCTGAAACCTAGGTTTTCAGGTTCAGAGCAAAATCCAGGAGTATCTTAAGTTGCATTGATCAGATGTGCTCATAAGATGATTTAATTGACTATTAATGTTTAGTAAACAATATTATTCCCTCCTTCCTAACAAATGGAAGAGAAAACAATATTTAAATTTTTATGTTGATCTATAACTTTTTAATGAAAAAATGTTATCTATTCCCTTTCCATTGAGTATCAGTTACTTGAGATAATAAATGTCTGAGTTATAACAATAAATAATTAAAATATAAAGTAGTTGTTAAAACACATATGTGAGCTAATAGCCATTTTAAAATTCTGTGACACTTTATTAAATGTGTTTATTTAATTGTATCACGTTTGCTTTTTAAAAGAGCCTTAATTTTTTTCATTTTCTATTTTGCAGGTTTGTAGATAGTGGAGAGATGGCAGAACAGTTCCCTTATCGAACAAAAGCCCTCTTTGCTTTTGAGGAGATTGATGGTGTAGATTTGTGCTTTTTTGGAATGCACGTTCAGGAATATGGGTCAGACTGCCCTCAGCCCAACCAGAGGTAAGGAACTACATTTGGATAACATTTATTCTTTTAATAGTATATTATTGCTTGATATAGATTTCAGGCTTCTAAGAAACACATGAATATGTCTGCTCAACTCAACTACATCTGTCAGATTTATTATTGAAGGCAAGACTTTTCTGATTTAGTACATTTTAATTGTGTAATATATGTGTGCTCTGTGTACTTATAGTAAAATACTTTATTGTCTCCCGTTTCTTTTTTAAGTGTTGTTGTTATACCAGATTCTTGTACCTTTACATGATTATCTTGTGGGACCTGTGTGTTTTTTGCCTGGCCTTGGTGGCCTAGCCAAACATTTTGGTCACCAGGTTTGTTCTCCAATCATCACAGTAGAAGTGCTTCCATCTTAACAACAGAGGAAGTCTTTGTGATCCCTTCATCAACACCTTTTCCTTGAGAAAGGCAGAAAAGGGACAGGTTCCTACTGATAATTGGCAGCAGAGCTCCACAACAATTTTTCTCTCTCCTTCTTGGAAAAAACTCAGCTAGAGCATGTAGACATTTGCTGCAAAGCTGCAACCAAGGAGTCAGAGTGGTTTAGCTGAAGGATAGTGAGATACATGGCTTACCTTTATGTGGCCAAGGTTCTTGAGGGCCCTTGACCACACATTTACCAAACCACTCCCTTGAATACTGTGGATTGAATATTGTACTCTAGTGCATCGGATAAACTGGAAATTTATGTTAAAATAAATAGTTTGGCTTGTCTTGAAGGGGTTACAAGGCACCCCCTTCTTTGTTGAATTTTTTATGCTATGTCATTTGCTGTTTTAGCCATGCATGCCGCTTTCGAGTCCCACCCAAAGGAGAAAAGCTGGAGAGAGAGGGGGGGAGGGAGGGAGAGAATGCTTTATACTGAAATAGATTAATAGGAATTTACATTGGAGAATTGCTTATCTGATAGTAACTTTTTTAGGACTTGATTACTAGAGAAATCATTGCTGTTCATCATGTCTGTTAGTTTAGTCCAAACACCAACTATGTTTTGACATTAATTCTGAAGAAGTCCACATTATTTGTCATTGCACATTCCTTCTCCTCTTCTCCTTGTACAGTTACCTTTCTTGTTTCAGGCAAGTCATAGTTTTGTATTTTGTCCAGACTGGAACTTGTGGTTAGCAGCAGCTTTGGAAAGCAGTTTCATCCATGTTGCGAATCCAATGCAAACATCCATTTATTAGATCAGACCAAACAGTTCCTTTGAAAGTTCACTCTCCTAAATCTCAACCATGATTTTTCTTTGTGTTCAAGTCAGCTGTATTTTACATACTTCAAAAGTGAGATTGCTATATATACAGTAGGCCCTCAACTTTCATGGCAATATCAACTACCCCCCCCACACACACACACACATTTTAACTGGCCTCGGTTTTACATTGCCTGTTGGAGTCTGAGGGATCAGAGGCATCATGGGCTGCAGGGGTTGTTGGTGGAAAAAGAGGCAGAGGAAGAGGATGACAACACTGCATCAATGTCATTGTCCTAGGATGCAGTAGGAGGAAGGTCTGGAGGCCAGTAGTAGAGGCAGCTACAAAATTGCAAATTTGTGAGAAACCCTCAAAAGCTGCAGGCCGACTCTAATGTATAAAGCATAGACTGGAGTAGGGAAACGGCTTTCTTGTCAGTGCTAAACGAAAGAAAAAAATACAAAAGAGAGTAAGTTTCTCAAGGATTAATTTCACCTTTACACAAGTGGTATTTTTTGCCTTCATACTTCAAATATTAAAAAAGAATATAAAAATATTTGAACATTGGAAAATGGTGACAGCTGAAACTTAGAAGCTATCTCTGTTCTTTATCTAGACGAGTATACATATCATACCTTGACAGTGTTCATTTCTTCCGCCCTAAATGCTTGAGGACTGCTGTATATCATGAAATACTAATAGGATACCTAGAATATGTCAAGAAGTTGGGGTAAGTTTATCTTATTTCTTAGTGTCTGTAATATCAAAATTGATTGAAGATGTTGCATTTTAATGTAAATGCGCCTTGAATGGTATACCAGAAGTGCAGAGTAAGAATTTCAAGGCAAGATTATTTGTTACAACTGTAGAGTGCATTTTGAGGGCAGTCAATACGTCAAATTATCCATGACGTATTGACTGCCCAGATGGCATTATAGCAGAGGAACAGTTCCCAAACTACTGACTTACAAATGTAGTCTTGTTAGCAGAGTGAGTAGTTGTTCTGACTGCTGTCATAGAAAACAAGTGAATCATTTGAAAATATCTGAAGTAGCTAAAGTCTTCGGATGAAACATTTGGCATGTTACCTCCGATTTTGCTAGTTGTTGTACAATAAGAATGAGGAACATGTAGGCTGCATGCACCCTCCTACCCATTTTTGCAGCCCTTGGATGCTGCTGCCTGAAAAACAGTATGTTTTTACTATTCTTTTTAAAGAATAATTATATTCCTGGTATCCTCTAGAACCAGCCATTTCTCTTTAAAGCAAGATAAGAGATCTTGCTTTACAAAAGATTACTTTTGCGATGTGTGTGTGTGTGTGTGTGTGTCCAGAAATGGATATCTGAGTGTTTCTGGTTTGAGGGGAGAAACAACTTGTTTTTTGGTGGGAGTACAGTTTTCCCAGACCTATTGCAAAAGAAGAAATCTTGCTTCTGAAGAGCTAGATAAATGTGCTAGCAACTCAGTGAGATAGCATTGCTACTGGTTCTAATAATGGTTTTGTTTTCTTTAAACACTATTAGATATACAACTGGACATATCTGGGCCTGCCCACCTAGTGAAGGAGATGATTACATTTTCCATTGTCATCCACCTGACCAAAAGATACCCAAACCGAAACGACTGCAGGAATGGTACAAAAAGATGTTGGATAAGTCTGTGTCAGAGCGCATAGTCCATGATTATAAGGTTTGTTGTGAATTGAACATAGTGTCCCCTTTGGTCTTTATACCCTCTTCATACTGGAATAGGTTTATTTCCAAAATATTGGAAATGTTTTTGAAATCATCATTTTTATATCCAGTATTACTTAAAATGTAATATTTGAAAAGTTATTGTTTTATTTTATTTATATCCCTCTTTTCTCCCAATACAGAAGTAAGACATTATTAAAATTGTTTGCTAGACAGAAAAAAATGTACCTTTCCCATAACCCCACTGTAAAAAATCCCAAAACAAACTGTTAGCCAGGGAAAGGAAAACTTACTGACTCAGGACCACATTCCAGTTTGGGTAGTCACTTACAGTGGGTTAAGCTAAGAATTTGGAGTATAGTCTAAACAAAATGGGGAGGCTAGATATAATCCCCTCTTTAAATTTCCTGTTTTCTTTAAGTATGAAACAGGGAAATTCCAGACAGGAAACAATCTGGGCCAGCTAACATATTCCAACAAAGGATTCCCCCAAGCAGGAAGCAGCCAGGTTTTGAAGCTGCAAGGCCATTCAATGCTAATCAAGGTGGCCAAATCCAACATTCACACTTGCCTCAAACAGACAAGAGTTCTTTCTCCCACCCTGGACCTTCCACAGATATATAAACCCCACTTGCCTAGTTTCCAACAGTTTCCGGCTATGAAAACCTTCAACAACACAATCTGTGAAATAGCAGGGTAGCACCTGCACATCAGCATAGGGTTTGGTGCACAGCAAAATAATAGTTTAGAGCCATGGTTGGTTGAATCCATGGCTGCAGAACCTATGGATATGGAGGGCTAACTGTATGCCTCAGAATGTTTCTAAGCTTGGTACTGTCTTTTGTATGTCTTGTACTGATTAATCATTTTGTGTTGCAGGATATTTTTAAGCAGGCAACAGAAGACCGTCTAACAAGTGCAAAAGAGCTGCCTTACTTTGAGGGAGATTTTTGGCCAAATGTTCTAGAAGAAAGCATTAAGGAGCTAGAACAAGAGGAGGAGGAGCGGAAGAGAGAAGAGAACACTAGCAATGAGAGCACTGATGTAAGGAAACATTTTATGCTAGCTATCCTTTCTTTGGTAAAATCTGAATATTAGGAACCTGCACAAAAAACAAAAAGTCCCACTTTCCAGAATCACTAAGTAAGTTGTCTAATAAGACCGAGCACAGGACTAAATCCCTTGTTACTTACATTAAGAACATAAGAAATGTGTTGCTGGAGCAAGACAAGGATAGATTCAATGTTCTGTTAACACAGACAGTTACTCGAGTGCTTTTTAAAAAACCCATTAGCAAGACATGAGTGAAATAGCACTTTCCCATTTACATTCCCCAGTAATGAATGCAGAGAGGAATTCCTTGTCAAAATGTCCCAAAGGATGTTCCGTGTCCCAATCTTTACCTTTGTTTGGCTCCATTTGGCTTCTTGGGCTCTCTTATCAGTGGATTTTGTGGCTAGTGGCCTAACGAATGTTTGTTATGTTCCTGCTGTTAGATAGTATTATTATAGTATAGTTTTTAAGATAATGTAAACTCCTATATCTTTCTATTTTCACACTTGACTGAATTCTTGATTCTCTTACAGGTTAGCAAAGGAGATAGCAAAAATGCCAAAAAGAAGAATAACAAAAAGACTAGCAAAAATAAGAGTAGCTTGAGCCGTGGAAATAAAAAGAAGCCTGGAATGCCCAATGTCTCCAATGACCTTTCCCAGAAACTGTATGCCACTATGGAGAAGCACAAGGAGGTAAGAACAAATGCAAAAAGTTTCAGTGACTGTTTTGAAAGAAGGTAACATGTTACAAATCTAAAATAAATGTAGCATACACCATCTGAGTAAAGCTGATGGACAAATATGAATTCTCTTCTAATGTGCAGCTAGACAAGTTGAATCCATTACTAATTCAATCCAGTGATCTGAGATTTCAGTGAATGTAATTTTTAAATGAGAAAAATACTACAAACACAAACATGCAGACAAACCGAGGTGAAAGATGCTATTTGACACATTTTGAAAATAACAAGTGTAGCACATATGTTTCCATTTATATTAAATAAGTTAAAAATGAAGCAAATTGATTCCCTGGAGAATTTAAGGAATAAAAGGAATTTCTGTGGCTGTTAAAAAGCTATCTTTTATAAATTTCTAACTGGAACACGTTTGCCAAATTCTGAGGTATTGTATAGCATGAACAGTAGAAACTATATTCATCAGTTTATAATTTAAATAAATAGACCAAAAGAAAAGAGAGAAAAGGGTTACAGTAGCATAGACTTATGATCACATGGGGGCATTGCTTTGGTTGTAGAGTCACTAGAGTGGTTAAATTACCCTGACTTCATTTTGTTCTGATAAATAAGGTTATGAAATTATAGATCGAACTAGCTGTGCCCGGCCACGCGTTGCTGTGGCGTTGTCTGGTGGTGTTGGTGAGAAATTGTTGAGGTAGTGGTGGTATTTAATGTCTGTTGTATGGTTGTCTTTATGTTTAGTATGCACACTGAAGTGGATTATATGGCAGTGTGGAGTCAAGATAATCCAGTTCAAAGCAGATAATATAAGATTCTAAATGGGTTATATAGCTGTGTGGAAGGGCCTTGAGTCTACACTGCCATATAATCCAGTTAAAATCTGATAATCTGTGGAAGAGGCCTAAGTGAGGCCTAACTGTGCCTGTCCCCTGGGCTGAGTAGGTTGCTAGGAGACCAAGTGGGTGGAGCTTAGCCTTCAAACTGGCAGCAATTGGATAAAAACTATTATTCCTCTCCCTGTAATTAGGACTTTATTTTTCTTTTCTTTTTGTTGTATCAACCTAGAGCCGTGGATGATGGGTTGTGTTGTCAAATTTTGAGGTTGGGGGGCCTGTAGTTTTGTTGTTTTGTCCACTGCCCTGATGCCATCACTCTTTTATATATATAGATATGTTGGTTAGGTATTGGACTAGAGTACATTCACCCCACCCCTCCCAGCCAAAACAAAACTGAGTATTTCACCATTTCAAGCACCCTGTAACACAAAACTATAGTAACTTTACTTATGTCTCTGTCGGTCTTGCTTTTTTGCTGTTGTTTGTGACTGGATTATTAAGATTACACATTTCAAGGTTCATTTAATATACAAGGGTGTTTTGCTCCTAGTTATGAGATCATTGCTTGCTCTAATAAATGTTTAACAAAATGCAAAGCTTTGTGATCTGTTTTTCATCCTTACATTATTGACTTCTTCCAGACATTTCACACTGAAGTTACTGTCTCTAAAACAGCAAGTATTATGTAGCTAAGAGTGAAAGTATTGCCCTGCCTATCCAAAGAATAGAATTTCAACTGGCTCTTTTCTTTTTCAGGTATTCTTTGTGATCCGTCTCATTGCTGGCCCTCAAGCTAATTCATTGCCTCCCATTATTGAACCAGACCCACTTATTCCATGTGACTTAATGGATGGGCGTGATGCCTTCCTTACCCTTGCTAGAGATAAACACCTTGAGTTTTCTTCACTACGAAGGGCAATGTGGTCAACTATGTGTATGCTGGTAGAGCTACACACACAGAGTCAGGACCGATTTGTTTATACCTGCAATGAGTGCAAGCACCATGTGGAGACAAGATGGCATTGCACAGTCTGTGAGGTATGTCTGGCCTATATTGAAAGTGTTGAAAGTTCTTTAGCCTTCAAGTGTTTAATATGGCCTGTCATCAGGTTAGCTGGGAGATTGAGTTGTGTACTCCAAAAAAATAACATTTCCAAGCTTTTTCTCTACCCAGGTGTTTACTTTTTTTCTTTTCTGTAGCAAGGTCTATTTGATGACAAGTGTGAAATTACTGCTAAACTGCCTTTTCTTGGCATTCATAGTAGACATTCACTTGTATTGCTTTGTATTAACCCTGTTTTGTACTACATTTCCTTGATCATTGTATAGTAATAATGAAATATTCTTCCATTGGGGTGTTATCTACACTGTAGAATGACAACAGTCTGACACTGCTTCAACTGCCATGGCTAAATACATCACAAAATTATCAATCTCAGGAGTCCATAGCCATGAGACAATTGTATCAAACTTATAATTTTACAGTGGGTATCCATTTTCAGGTGATCAGACCATATTTTCTGTTGCCTTTGGACATAGATGCTTACATTAAGTAAAATAATGTCTAGCTCCAGGTGTTTCAGCCATTTTGTTGTTTGAAAGATTCTTCATTATCCGATTGAAATGGCTGACAGAAGCAATGCATTGATGTTGGACAGTTTTTTATTATTCATCTCTGTTTTTAGGATTATGACCTCTGCATCACCTGCTATAACACTAAAAACCATGAGCACAAGATGGAGAAACTGGGTCTTGGTATTGATGACGAGAGCAACAACCAACAGACAGCCACCACGCAGAGCCCTGGGGATTCCCGCCGCCTGAGCATCCAACGCTGCATTCAGTCTCTGGTGCATGCCTGCCAGTGTCGCAATGCCAACTGCTCACTGCCGTCCTGTCAGAAGATGAAAAGGGTTGTGCAGCACACTAAAGGCTGCAAGCGCAAAACCAACGGAGGGTGCCCAATTTGCAAGCAGCTTATTGCCCTTTGCTGCTACCATGCTAAGCACTGCCAGGAGAGCAAGTGCCCAGTGCCCTTCTGCCTCAACATCAAACACAAGCTTCGTCAGCAACAGCTTCAGCACCGTTTGCAGCAAGCTCAGATGCTCCGCAGGAGGATGGCAAGCATGCAGAGGACCGGCATAGTAGGTCAGCCGCAGGGGTTGCCTTCACCAACACCAGCTACGCCAACAACTCCTACAGGACAGCAGCCACCAACCCCTCAGACCCCGCAGCCGCAGCCTCCACCCCAGCCTGCCTCACAGCCACAGCCGCAGCCGCAGCCTCCCAATAACATGTCTCCATTTAATATTTCAAGAATTCAGCCTCCTGGAACTGTGTCTCAAGGCAAGGCCGGTGACCAGGTAACTCCTCCGACAACTCCTCAGACTGCTCAGCCGCCTATTCAGGGCCCTCCTGCAGCTGCGGTAGAAATAGCCATGCAGATACAACGAGTAGCAGATCACCAGCGGCAGATGGCTCATGTTCCTCTCTTCCAGAGGCCAATTCAACACCCAAACCAGATGGCCCAAATGAATCCGATACAGCCCATGAGTGTTACACCACCTCAGATGGCCAGGGGTCCCGGTGGCCACATAGATCAAGGGATGGGACCAACAGGAATTCAGCAACAGCCAGCTTGGGCCCAGGGAGGGTTGCCTCAGCCTCAGCAACTGCAGCAGGGAATGCAGAGACAATCGATGATGTCAATGGCCCAGCCTGGGCAGCCGATCAATATGTCCCCACAGCCAGGAATGGGTCAAGTACCAGGTGCAGCTCAGTCGAAAGCAAGTCCTCTGCCCCAGGCAGCCTTACAAAACCTGCTGCGGACTCTCAGGTCTCCCAGCTCTCCCATGCAGCAGCAGCAGGTGCTTAACATCCTGCATTCCAACCCTCAACTCTTAGCTGCTTTCATCAAGCAGCGGGCTGCCAAGTATGCTGGGAACCAGAATCCACAGGGCATGCCAGGGCAACCTGGAATGCCTCAGGGGCAACCAGGGCTGCAGCAGCAACAGGCTATGCCAGGGCAGCAAGGTGTGCACCCAAATCCAGCCATGCAAAACATGAATCCAATGCAAGCAGGCATTCAGAGGCCCAGCATGCCTCAGCAGTCACCACCTCAGCAGCCTCCACCCCAGCAGGCTATGGGTGGAATGAATCCTCAGGCACAGCCAATGAACATGCAGTTCCGGGACCTCTTAATGAGGCGGCATCAAATGATGGAGCAGCAGCGTCAGCAGCAACAACAGCAGCAAGGCGCAGGCCCTGGGTTGGGTCCCGGCATGGCCAACCATAACCAGTTCCAACAGCCGCAGGGAGTTGGATACCCCCAACAGCAGCAGCAGCGGATGCAACACCACATGCAGCAGCTGCAGCAAGGAAACATGGGACAAATGAGCCAGCTTCCACAAGCAATGAGCGCAGAAACAGGATCGAGTCTGCAGCAGGCTTTCCAGCAGCGACTACTCCAGCAGCAGATGGGATCACCAGCTCAGCCCAATCCCATGAGTCCTCAGCAGCACATGCTCCCAAACCAGGCCCAGTCCCCACACATACAAGGCCAGCAGATCCCATCGTCACTCACCAACCAAGTGCGTTCGCCACAGCCTGTCCCCTCACCGCGGCCCCAGTCCCAGCCTCCCCACTCCAGCCCTTCCCCTCGAATGCAACCACAACCTTCTCCCCACCACGTCTCCCCACAGACCAGCTCCCCACATCCAGGACTGGTAGCTGCCCAGGCTAACCCCATGGATCAAGGGCACTTTGCCAGCCCGGACCAGAGTGCAATGCTTTCTCAGCTTGCAAATAATCCAGGCATGGCGGGTCTCCATGGTGCAAGTGCCACAGAACTGGGACTCAGCTCAGATAATTCAGACTTAAACTCAAATCTTTCACAGAGTACACTAGACATACACTAAAACACATTGTAGCATTTTGGGAGCAAAAAAACTTATTTTCTCAAGACTTTTTGTACTGAAGACAATTTTTTTTAATCTTTCTTAGCAGAACATTTTTCCCTGGAATACATCTGAATTCTGCAGCAGTAGTTTGTGGTTTTAAAACTACAAAACCAACTAAATGAACCTGAGGGACAATAGAATACAAAGAAAATATATTTTTGTTATGGCTGGGCTCATAACCAGTCCTTTTTCTTGTTTTTGTTTTCCCTTCGCGTGCGTTGGGGAGGTGCTTGGGAGGGGGGCAGTTATTTGGCTGCTGACTAAATGACTTCCTTCTCTAGCCTCCATTAGGTTTTATTTTTTTTAAATTAATGAAAATATGTAATATTGATAGTTATAATTTACTGAAGCAGATGGTTAACTTTTCCCCCTATTCTGTTTTTCCTCATGTCTACTGCAAAAAACAAAACAAAACGGAACATTGCCTACAACTGGAGGACAAAAAGGGTGAATGTTGCTTTAAAATACAGTGCATATATATATATATATATAAATATATATTAAAGATAAATACAATTTTTTCCTCTTTGGTTGGAAAGATGTCAGTTCTTTTAAAAACTGTAAAATTATTAAGTAACCCGGTCTCCCTCCCAATGTCTACTTTTGTCCTCCAAGAATTTTCTATACCAGAGTCTGAGCTTAAACTTCAAGTATTAAAATTTGTACATGTAGAGAGAAAACAACTTTTTTGCAAATACATGGGGGCAGCTGCCAAATGGATGTAGTATATATATTGTGGTTTGTTTTCTTGAAAGAATTTTTTTGTTATTTTTACATCTAACAAAAGAAAAATAAAGAGGGTAAGAAACCATTCCAAGGGTATAATTTTAACCTGAGAGAAAATCCCTGGGGTTTCTTCTTTATGCTTGCTTTCTCTTTCCCTCCCCATCCTTTTCCTCCTCTTCCATTTTCTGTAAAACTTGAAAATAGAAAGCAAAAAACCCTCAAAATGTTGTAAATCATGCAATTAAAGTTGATTACTTATAAATATGAACTTTCGATCACTGTATAGACTGTTAATTGATTTCTTATTACCTATTGTTAAATAAACTGTGTGAGACAGACTGGTTTTTTTTAATGCTTCCCTTCTTTCCCTACTATTGATACTTATTTTAAAATGGGGGAAAGAAGATGATATGCTTTTGCAAAAACAATTTGTGGAAATCTATTTCATGTATAATATTGTTTTGTTTGGTTGTTGGGTTTTTTTTAAAGATGCGTATTTAGGCTGTAATGAAGATTATAGTGTCAGATTTACATACCTCTGAATTTGCTTCCACTTGCACAACTACACAACTATAAGAGTTTTTAAATAGCCAAGTGTGATACTGTCTGCATAATTTAGATAGTACTTCATTTTCAAGTACACTATCAGAACATGCTTTTGTGTTGTAGACATCGAAACAGAATAAGATATTAAGTACTCTTGTAACATTGGATTATACCAATTCATGATTCAGCAGATTCTTGAAGAGTTAGGATATAATTGAAATTTCAGGTGCATCAGAAATATATTGTCAGTGTGTCAGTAGCAGCTTTGATTTCCTCAGAAGAATGCTGTGAAAATTGAAGACTTTATCAAGTGACAACACTTAAAGTTTTTCATGCCATCTCACTTAGGTAGAATAATATCTAGCTACACCTAATGAAATAAGGAATCTGCAGAATCATTTTCGTTTCTGCTCATTTGGGTAATTCTAAGGATGTAAGGAAGTTTTCATGTTAAGTACTAATACATAGATGGTGCCTATGCAAACTGGTTATTTATTTATTTATTTATTTATTTCCATAATTTCTATGCCACCCTTCTCACCCAAAGGGACTCAGGGCGACTCACAATCTGGCAAATGGTAAAGATGGTTTTCTCAATGATTCTCAGATTCTTGTATCCTTTTGTGGATTGGCTCAGTACCAAAGTCAGGCTTTCATTCTGTATTTAGATTCTGAAACCTAGTGCTGGCAGAGTTTCGTTTTGGAATGGCAGAGAAATAGGCTAAACACCCAATTGTTTCACAAGGTGAAGCGTAATATTATACATTTTGTTATAATGCTCAAATATTATATTAATTACTAGTCATAAAGCCTCACTCCCAAACAATAGCAAAGGTGTTAGTACATAAATGTATTCTAGAAATATAGTAATTGTACTTCTTAAAAATGGAAATCTTCAGCAACTATCAGTGTATAGTTTTTTTTACAGAGTTCCATTATGCTGCTGCTGCTCAGTCGTTTAGTCGTTTCTGACTCTTCGTGACCTCATGGACCATTCAACTCCAGAGCTCCCTGTCGGCCGTCGCTGCCCCCAGTTCCTTCAAGGTCGAGCCAGTCACTTCAAGGATACCGTCCATCCATCTCGCCCTTGGTCGGCCTCTCTTCCTTTTTCCTTCCATTTTCCCTAGCATCATGATCTTTTCCAAGCTTTCCTGTCTCCTCATGATGTGGCCAAAATACTTCAACTTTGCCTCCAATATCCTTCCCTCCAGTGAGCAGCCGGGCATTATTTCCTGGAGGATGGACTGGTTGGATCCTCTTGCGGTCCAAGGCACTCTCAGGATTTTCCTTCAGCACCTTCTATCTTCCTTCGCTCAGCCTTCCTTATGGTCCAGCTCTCACATCCATAGGTTACTACGGGGAATACTATTGCTTTGACTATGGGGACCTTCGTTGCCAGTGTGATGTCTCTGCTCTTCACTATTTTGTCAAGGTTGGCCATTGCTCACCTCCCAAGACGTAGACGTCTTCTGATTTCCTGGCTGCAGTCTGCAACTGCAGTGATCTTCGCGTCTAGAAATATAAAGTCTGTCACTGCCTCCACGTTTTCTCCTTATATTTGCCAGTTAGCAATAGGTGTAGTTGCCATGATCTTGGTTTTCTTGACGTTTAACTGCAACCCAGCTTTTGCACTTTCTTCTTTCACCTTGATAATAAGGCTCCTCAGCTCCTCCTCACTTTTGGCCATCAGAGTGGTATCATCTGCATATCTAAGGTTGTTAATGTTTCTTCCAGCAGTTTTAACTCCGGCCTTGGAATCGTGAAGCCCCGCACGTCGCATGATGTGTTCTGCGTACAAGTTGAATAGGTAGGGGAAAGTATACAGCCCCGTCACACTCCTTTCCTAATCTGGAACCAGTCTGATGTTCCGTGATCTGTTCTTACTGTGGCTACTTGGTCTTCACACAGATTTCTCAGGAGACAGACAAGGTGACTTGGTATCCCCATACCACCACGCCATAGTTTGTTATGATCCACACAGTCGAAGGCTTTAGAATAGTCAATAAAGCAGAAGTAGTAGTATGCTAGTAGTTGCCAAATATTTCAATTTAAAATGAACCCTCTATCTACAGTCCACTATGAGCATGGCTTTATAATCTCTTAAGTGTAAATGTCCAAAATCAATAAGTTAGCTTCAGGTCAAAAGGCAAGTATTTATATTCAGCCTGCCTCCCAATATGAGACCCAAGGCAGCTCCCATGAAGAACTTACAATCCTAGTTCCACAATTGACTGCAAATTATTTCAATTTAAGTGCCTTATGATCCTGGATCAAAAGTAAAACAGCTTTCCAGCTAGTCTTGACTTAACTACATTCAGAATTATCCAGATGGATGTATCATAGGTATACAAATTTCTTTTCATGCAGCAATTAAGTCTCTGAAAATACTTGCCTTATCATACCTTTTAAAATGCACATATGTTAATCTGACGCAGGTTTAGTGTAATCTTGTGCATTGAAGGGACAGTACTTTTACAGGATATTTTTATTATTAAACGCTAGAAGTGTATAGTCTTTATAGAAAATACTGTCAAACTGGATATGATCATTCTTAGGTTGTCTTGGACTGGATATCAAAGCATACAGCTTCTTTATTATCAGCAATGTGATGCACTACTGTTGTTGTGTACCTTCAAGTCATTTCTGAATATAATGACTTTATCATAAGATTTTTCTGAGGCTGAGAGTGATTTCCACAACGGTCAACCAGTGAATTTCCATGGCACAGCAGGGAGTACCCAGAGTCATTGATCTAGATATACCAGCAATTTGCAATAATGCTGAGTTCTTTAGTGTGCCTTAGTGCAGTACAATTACAATATGCCTAATGGCTTCTGGTCTATACTTAATTCCTGGTTAAGTAGAAATTAAGGTTGTAATTTTGTGCTGCAAAACCTGAAGTCTCAAACATACCTAGATAAAATACAGTTACCTGAAATGAAGTTATGTCTAAGGAGGAGAGTATAATCATAGCTTCTCTTTCTATGAGGGGTAAATGTGGAGAACAGATAGACACAGATAGAAAATTGAAGTTAATTCTAGTAGCCGCTCCCCATTTTCTGGGATTAGGGGTTAGGACTCCACAAATGTAGGAAATTGCATTTTTTTAAATTGAGAGAACATTTCTGTAGTAATCTTAATTCCTCCAGTTTGACCTTGGTCAACTTCCAATGGACTATAGTTTCACTGAAGGACCTAGAGATAACATAATAGGAAGGCCAACGGTACTGAATTGGAGAACTTTGAAAGAAGCAGCATCTAATTGACTATATTTCATTATTCCCAACTGGGCCATAATATCAGGACATCGTTTTTGTATATGTGTATAACATGCATATAGATATAATGTGCTGTATGACCACTCAAGACAATGCTGCCATTGACAGACACTGGATAAATGAAAAAGTATTGCCAATCTATAGGAAGACCTGCCAAATACCTTTCTGTATGGAAAGGTTTTGACTCAAGGAAAGCAAGTCCAACCAATGAACCCCACGGAGTCCTGAGTTCTCCAGGAATGTTCGTACCTAACACACTACAGGCAGTCCCCAAGTTACAATCAGGATAGGTTTGTTCTTAAGTTGAATTACCATGTAAATCGAAACAGGTACATTTTAAAAGTGTAATTCACACACAGGCATACATATATACATACATACATTTAGATAACTTAGGAAAGGGTTTATTTATTTCATGTCAAAAGCATTGCATAATAAGTTTAAAGTGATAAAATAAAGGAATCACAAACAGCTAAATAGTTTTAGACCAAAAGTGGGCAACAGCAATTGCATTGTCCGTAGCTTTAAACAACTCCTCCGTGCATGAGGCAGGGCATTGTGGGCAAGCATACATATGAGGAGTTGTTTGTTCTGCTCCACAGTCACACAAGGTGAAGGATTCTTCCATGTAGTGCCATCTTGCCAGGTTGTCTTTTGATCTGCCCACTCAACTTCTCAGTCTATTTAACACCCTGGTGGAATTTATTTTGCTGTCTGTGCCCATATTCAGAAGATTTCACCTCACACTGTGTGATAACTAGGAGTTTGAAAAGTGTGGCTTGTGGAAACAAGTACTGGTGATAAAGCTTCAGTGGGGACATCTTTTCTCCAGGATAACTCTCAGAAGTTAATTTCCCTTCCGAGATGTAGATTTCTCTTACTTCCTGTTGTGTCTCTCTCATTTTTAACTATGGGTTGGACGTTTGTAATTTGGGGACTGCCTATGTTAAATATAAAGTGAACTGTGTTCTACATGCAAACAAGATCCTTCAATGAAGCAGCATGATCATAACTCCTCAACTGACACAGGAGAGGAAAGGCAGGTTCAATGACTTTAAAAGCTTTGATTTTTCATTGATTTAAGTGCTTCTGTATTAAGATCGTTCCATTTGTACAGCCCATGCTTTTTCCCTAGCTCTGAGTAGCAGCACCTATAGGCCGAGATCCTGTATTGTGCACTGGAATAGAAATCTCCCACCAACAGACCGTTGCTGGGTTTCCACTGGTACTAGTAGCACAGCACAAGTTTGAAGGCATGAGGGCATCCTACCTCCACTCCACTCCAAGTGTTAAACGAGCAGCAAAAGGCCTGCATGCACCAGCTGCAGTTGTGTAGCTGCATAGGACTCGGCAACCTCTTGTCCTTGCTGACCACTGACTGGATGCACCCTGGTATCTTCAAATTTTATTTATACACAGGATGGTCATTATGCAAGGAAATACTGGATACCTACTTCTACAAGCACAAAAATGCTGATATGCACTAGCTGCAGTTTAGGTCCTGCTGTATAGAAGAAAATGCTGGTATAGAAGTTAAGGCAGCATGAGTCACCAATAGGATTCCATCCATATAAACTAAAGTTGGAAAATTACCCATTACCTATAGCTTGCTTTTAGTTCCTTTTTTCAGTAATGAACATACATACTGCTTCATACTTGTAAATCATACATTAATGTCACTTATTTTGTGGTGTAGCTGTAATTGATTTAGTTGTTATAGTTGGGAGGAGTTTGATCTCTGTGCTTAGATATGTTTTATACCAAAAGTAAGAAGCTTGTAGCAATCTGATTTCTTAAATATTTATTATTCCAACAGTTTTTGACTAATGAGAAAACAAAATATGTGTCAGTAATTGAGGGAGCTGGTACTGTAACTACCACAAATTATTTTTTCAAAATAACTAGCTCAGGTCTGATAGGAGTGCAAGACCCCCTTTTCATTGTTTTGCTTCTTTAGGTATAGAGGGCAACTGTGGCCTTTATAGCAGTGGTTCTCAACCTAACAGCTGGTAAACTGGCTGGGATTTCTGGGAGTTGGAGGCCAAAACATCTGGGACCCACAGTTTGACCCATTGGGCTAAAGTGACAAGATCTAAAGATAGTTGCAATAATAATTACAATTATAATAATACAGCTGGAGGAACACAGTTTTGGACAAGTGGTGGATTGGTATGGTTTCTGCTACCACAACTGAAACAGTGCAATATCAGAGCCAAGGTGGGAATAAATCTCAAAAGGAAGCTGTAGCATCTCTAATACTAATATATGCTATGACTGAGTCTCTGGCATTTGAAATAAACATCACAGACCAAATGAAGCTTCAAATCTAGCCATATCATTAATCACAACTATTCACATTACGAACTACTTAATTCACCATGACCTGTAAATAGGCCCAAATCGGTTGTGGGTGAAGTTTAGGGAAGGGATGGTGTTCACTAACGAACTGTCCTACAGGGAGACCCACCAGAAGGAAAAGCAGAGCTAAGTGTACTGTTATTTCTTTCTATCCCACCTTTCTCCCACAAAACTGAAATGTAAGGTTGCTTCATTTTGCTAACAAAAATATTAGTTTGGCATGGTGCTTGTGTGTGGTGGTGTTGTACCACCCCCAACTCTCAAGACTTCTCTACCTGGCTTCCACCATCACCCCTTCTGGCTAAATGATAGTATGGTTTATTTAACAAAAGTGTTTTGATTTAACAAAGTCTGAAACAGGCCGGGGCCAACTTCAGCCCTTCGGGTGTTTTGGACTTCAACTCCCACAATTCCTAAAAGCCTGCTGGCTGTTAGGAATTGTGAGAATTGGAGTCCAAAATATCTGGAGGGCCAAAGTTGGCCCATGCCTGTTAGAGCCACTGTCAGGCATCCTCAGAGGTTGTGAGGTCTGTTGGAAATTGGCAAGTAGGGTTTATATATCTGTGGAATGTTCAGGATGGGAGAAAGAACTCTTGTCTGTCTGAGGCAGATGTGAATGTTGCAATTGGCTGCCTTGATTGGCATTGAATAGGCTTTCAGCTTCAATGTCTGGCTGCTTACTGCTTGGGGGAATCCTTAGTTAGGAAGTATTAGCTGGCCCTGATTGATTCATGTCTGGAATTCCCCAGTTACTGAGTGGTGTATTTTATATACTGTCCTGATTTTAGAGTTTTTAAAAATAATATGCTGTGTCCAGGTTTGTTCATCAGGTACTCTCCTATGGCTGATTTCTCTGGTTGAGTTAGTCTGCAGTGCCTTTCATGTTCCTTGATTCATGTTTGGGCAATGCTGTGCGTGTTGGTCTCTGTGTAGACTTGTCTACCGCTGCATGGTATACGGCAGACTCCTGCAGAGATTAGAGGATCCCTCTTCTTTTGCTGAAGGTAGCATTCGTTGGATTTTCTTAGTGGGTCTGTAGATAGTTTGTAGGTTGTTTTGTCAGGAGAGAATGCTTCTGCAACATGGCCATACAGCTCAGAAAACTCACAGCAACTCCGTGATCCCGGCCATGAAAGCCTTTGACAACACATTATTCTACTTTGCCTGATTTAAGTTCAGTTCTGCTATAACTATTTGTATTTTGCTAAGCTGTTATCCAAAGTTCCAAATACTCAAAAACCCAATATTGTTCACGTGGTTTATAATTTTAATGACACAAAAAGCACAGTTATGACACAGCAAACGAGATGTGTATGCTGGATTTTTGTGTTAGTAAAATAATAAACCATGTGAACGATATTGGGTTTTGGAGTTGTTATTATTAAATGAGTCCTACACTGTGGGGCGGGATTCAGGCCTGACCATGCCTCTCCCTCAGAAAGGGGAGTTAATAATGGCAAATTAATCCAGCCTGCCCTCGCTGTTCGTTTATTTATGATGTCCATTGCAAATGACGCCAGTGAAGTGGAACACAAAGTGCAGGTAACATTTCCCTCCCTCCCTCCCTTTGCCCCCTTCGTAGCCATTCTTACAAAACAGGACTCCGTTTTGGCCGTTCTTCTTTCAAAGGGGAAAACCGAATTGTTGGACCGCCTCCAAACGTCCCTTCAACACCCGTCGCGATGCCAAGAATACAACTCCCGAAATGCTTTGGTGGCTCCCTCTCTCAGAGTGTTTCCGCTGTCACCGCTGATCCTCTCTTCCCATTGGCGGCGGCGAGAACGCGCCCGGGCCAATGGGCTTTCGAGGAGCGCGAAGCTACCCTGACTCCTGGCGGCGGCTCGCGCCTCGTGCCTCCTGCGAGTCAGGGAGCGCATGCGCACGAGCTCGTGCATCTGTGCGCGCGTGCGCTGTTTTGGTGCCTGAGGTAAATAGTACCCGCTCCTCTGCAGGGGGCGGAAAGAGCCATGGAGCGGGATGAACGCGAGGTAAAGCCTGCTGTTGTGGGGAGTTGGCGCGAGGTGGAAAAGCGAGAGGCAGCTGTCGTCCTCAAGGGACGGCCCTGGCGGTGCTTTCTGTATTGTGTGTTCCTTGGCAAAAGGAAATGTCACGATTGTGGTACACGTTGAGTGAGCATCTCTCACCTGGAAATCGAAAATACTCAACATGAGTGGCTGAGCTGGTGACCCCCTTTGCTTTCCTGTGATTATGTGTACACAAAGTATTTTCATGCAATTTTTTTTACAAATATTGTGCTTAGAAATGCCTTCAGTATGAATTCTCTTGTTTAGGCCTGGGTCCCATCTCTAAATTACCTCTTAATGTACAGTATGTGCAAATACAGTAGGTTCCCAGTTCACTGACACTCATACTGATTGATAGAGGCCAGGTAAATTCAGGTTTTGGTTGCTTGAGAGTTACTATTAAAAACAGGCCTAACAAATACTGTATCCTAGGCATGGGCAAACTTCGGCTCTCTGGGTGTTGGGAGTCCAAAACACCCGGAGGGCCAAAGTTTGCCCATGCTTGCTATATCCCATACTGTGTCATACCATACATGCTGTATTGACTTGAAATTAATATTAAAATACAGTAATTAAAACCAAATGAATACAAACTCAATGTAACATAGTTTTACTGTACAGTATTGTAAAAACAGCTTTTTGAACACACTATTGTTGGATTTATTTATTTATTTATTGCCAGTTGCTTGAGTTCCAGGTAATAGAATCTGCTGTATACCAAAACCCAAATAAATCAGTAATCCGAAACACTTCTGGTTCCAAGCATTTTTGATAATGGATACTCAGCCTGTAATAAGGGAGCCACAGTGGCACAATGGCTTAAATTTTTTAAACTCTTGTGCCAGCTGAACTGCTGACCTGAAGACCAGAAGGTTGGAGGTTTGAATCTGCCAGACGGGGTGAGCTTCCATCTGTCAGCCCCAGCTTCCATGCGCCTCCCACAGGATGGTAACACATCCGGGCGTCCCCTGGGCAACAAAGCCGATTCTCTCACACCAGAAGCGACTTGCAGTAAACAGTATTCTCAATTCACTTCTGAGATGATTTTAAAAAAAAAGCCTGTAATAGCTTTATTAGGCTAAACTAAACATCTCAAAATTCTCTGAAAACCAAGCCAAAAGTTTATTCATCACTTTTTTATTTAAAAAAAACATGGTTTTTGAGGAGGATGGCTGTGTCAGAGTCATATGGTGCAGATGTTGCTTTCTGATGGTTTGATAGCAGTTCAGTTATGCTTCATGTACCCAAAAAGCAATAAAATTTTTCTCCATTTGATAATATGAGATCATTTGAGACTTAAATTTTACCTTTATCTACTGTGAAGATCACAGTTCCTTTAATCTCCAGATATACATTTGGGGATAAGTCAGAGCAAGTCAACAAAAATCAGTTTGAATAATTTGACTACAGTTAATGGGAATATTATCGCTGATAAAATAAAATCCTGGTTTCAGATGGAATAAGTTCCTCTCTCTGCCTTTGCATGCATGCTTAATTTTTGTTTGACCTAGTGAAGATATTTGCATTTTTAGAAGCTTGTATATGTTGAGTATCCCTTATCTAAAATTTCTGGAACCAGGAGTGCTTTGGATTTCTAGATTTTTTTGGATTTTAGAATATCCGTATTTCTATATACATACATAATGAGATATCTTGCAGATGGGACCCATGACTTAAAAGGAAAGTTATTTATATTTCATAAACATCTTATATTGTCAGTCCCCGAGTTACAACATCCAACTTACAAATGACTTCTAGTTAAAAACAGAGGTGAGACAATAGGAAGGGAGATAAATCTACCCCTCAACAGAAATTCACTCCTGAAAGAGTTATCCTGAGGAAAAGGTGTATCCACTGAAACTTTTTCACCAATCCTTGTTTCCACAAGCCAAATTTTTCAAAATCTTCATTATCATAGGGGCTGA
Source organism: Anolis carolinensis (assembly GCF_035594765.1). Classification (NCBI taxonomy): domain Eukaryota; kingdom Metazoa; phylum Chordata; class Lepidosauria; order Squamata; family Anolidae; genus Anolis; species Anolis carolinensis. Next base: position 170,423,541 of record NC_085845.1, on the reverse strand, counting down.
AAGTGAGGTGAAATCTTCCAAACAGGGGCACAGACAGCAAAACTACCTCTACAGGGATGTTAGCCCTTCCGTATGCTATCCAAAGCTTTCTATGTATATAGGCTGGAGTTACACTTTAAAATGTTCCTGTCCTGACTTACTGGTACATACCAATTCAAGAATAAACCTACAGAACCTATCTTGTTCATAACTTGGGGAATACCTGTACACATGTCCTGAAGGTAATGTTATATAACAATTTAATTAATTTTGTAAATGAAATGAAGTTTGTGTACTTTGACTATCGGGAAGCAAAGATGTCACTATCTTGGGCTATTTTGGATTTTGGAAGATTTCAGGGAATTTTGGACATTTTGGTTAACCTAATTAATGCTATAACCTTATTATGGATTTTGGAAAGCAGACAAAGTGCAATCTGCAGTTGGTTCCTCCCACAGCCATCCAGTTGGCTCCTGTGGTAGTTTATCCCAAAAAGTCATAAGAATGCTTACCTGAGAAAATAGTATAATTAGAAGGACAACCTGCTATGGAATATACCACCGCTCTTATGTAACATCTGGACAATGTTATATCCTTTGTATCATCACCCATGGCAAGAGGGAAAATGAATTCAATTATATGTGTTTCAGGTTTGGGATTGGCCCCAGATTTATGGGTCATTGTAGATCTGCCAGAGTCATGATGTCACAAAATTTGATATGTTTTGTTGAATGTTTGAGAGGAAACAATTTTTGATACTGGCTTGTTGTTTATTATTCTGTCAAGTTTATGTTGAATAAAATGATTGCATACGGCAATATCTTTAAAATTCTCTTCTTTGAAACTGGTGTCTGTCATTAGTAATGGACTGGATGAGGGCAAATAAATTGAAGCTTAATCCAGATAAAACAGAGGTACTCCTGGTCAGTTGGAAGGCAGATAAGGGAATAGGGATCCAGCCTGTGCTGGATGGGGTTATACTTCTGAAGACACAGGTCCACAGTTTGGAGGTACTCCTGGACTCAGCACTGAACCTGGTGGCCCAGGAGAGCCTTTGCACAATTAAAACTTGTGTGCCAACTGCACCCGTTCCTTGAGAAGCCAGATCTGGCCACAGTGGTACATGCTTTAGTTACATCCCATCTAGATTACTGTAATGCACTCTATGAGGGGTGTTTGGAAACTTCAGCTAGTCCAACGAGCTGCAGCCAACAAGGAGTGGACAACTCCCCTGTTGCAGCAGCTCCACTGGCTGCCAATTTGTTTCTGGGCATAGTTCAAAGTACTAGTTATGACCTTTAAAGCCCTAGACCAGTGGTCCTCCAACTTTTTAAGCAGATGGCCGGTCCATAATCCTTTAGATTGTTGAAGGGCTGAATTATCATTTTAAAAAATACAAACAAATTCCAATGCACACTGCACATGTCTTATTTGTAGTGCAAAAACAACAACAATGAAAGAACAATACAACATTTAAAGATAAGAACAATTTTAACCAACATAAACCTATCAGGATTTCAATGGGAAGTGTGGGCCTGCTACTGGCCAATGGGACAGTCAAGTTAATTAGGATTGTTGTTGTATGCCTTCAAGTCATTTCAGACTTTGGGTGAGTCTAAGTCTAAAACTCAGGGCGTGGGCCAGATAAATGACCTTGGAGGGCCGCATCCGGACCACGGGCTTTAGTTTGGGGACCCCCACCCTAGACGGCTCAGGTCCAGGCTGTTGGGCTGACTGCATCTCCTTGTACGAACCTGTCCAGGCCCTGAGATCTTTAGGAGAGGTACTTTTCTTGGTCCCACCTCCATCTTAGGCTTGGTTAGTGGGAATAAGAGAGAGGGCCTTCTCAGTGGCTGCCCCTCCACTCTGGAACTCCCTGCCCAGGGAATATAGAATGGACCCTTCCCTGCTATCCTTCTGGCGGCAGGCTAAAACCTTTTCATTCAGACAGGCTTTTAAAGAAGACGTTTTTAAAGATTAAGTCAGAGGTTGCTGTGGTTTTTTATTTGAAAATGTATTGATTTTAATTGATTTTTTAAATACCCATGATATTAAGTTCTGTTTTAATGTTTATATATTTGTAGATTTTAAATTGTACTGAAATGCTTTTAATGTAAGCTGTTTTGAGTCTACTTATGGAGAGACAAAACAGGGTATAAATAAACATAATAGTAATACAGTAGAGTGTCACTTATCCAACACTCGCTTATCCAACGTTCTGGATCATCCAACTTTTTTGTAGTCAATGTTTTCAATACATCATGATATTTTGGTGCTAAATTTGTAAATACAGTGATTACTACATAGCATCATTGTGTACTGAACTACTTTTTCTGTCAAATTTGTTGTATAACATGATGTTTTGGTGCTTAATTTGTAAAATCATAACCTAATTTAATGTTTAATAGGCTTTTCCTTAATCTCTCCTTATTATCCAACATACTCGCTTATCCAATGTTCTGCCGGCCCATTTACGTTGGATAAGCGAGACTCTACTGTAATAATAATAATAATAATAATAATAATAATAATAATAATAATAATATACATCACACAGTCCTAGACACTTGGGAAGTATTCGACTTATGATTTTGTGAAACGAAATCCAGCATATCTATCTTGTTTGCTGTGTCATACTTATGATAATTTGGAACCATTCAGATGCTACTTAGGAATTCCTAATATTTGTCTAAGTAAACAAACATTTTGAAATACAGAATTTGTAATATATCTGCACTTGATTATGATCTCTTGTGATGCAATGACTGGACTAGAAGGATGATGATGTCATTAAGCATAGTCTAAGGCCGCCCTCCTTAACCTGTAGTTTTCATCTACATGGCCAGTGATGGAGGACCACGGAAATTGAATTTCCAAGTCATTAGGAAACAGTATTAAGAATGCAGTTCTTCCCTATTTCTTCAGTTAAACTGGATGAGAGCGGGCCCAGTGGGTCAGCTTAATAGTTGAACTGGATTCAAAGTTAGCTGTTGAAGATTCTCCCAAAATGTTTTGTCTTGGTTCCACAGTGGAAGTGGAAGAATTTCTTTGAGAAGTCAAATCAGATTGGGCAGGATTCCCCAAAGACAGATGAATAACATTGGCAGAGTTTGAAGGGCTGTGATACTACTATTCCCGAAACCACAAAGAGAACTGTTATTGTATGCATATTTTATTAGATTCTTCTGGCTTAAGTTATTTGCACAGTGGGCCCCCACTGTCTGCTGGGTTTGGTTCCAGAACTCCAGTGGAACTTATTATATACAGTGGCATGATAAAGTGGCATTCCTTACTTAAAATGGCAAAATTAATGTTTTGTTTTTTGGAACTTTTTAAAATGTTTTCAATTCATGGATGATGGAATCTGTGGATACAGAATTCCTGGATACAGAGGGCCAACTGTATGTATATCAGTTGTGTTTTCTTTATATTCATACAAATACTTCTGATTGTGATTTGTTTTAAGGGAACGTGAGACCCAAAACATAGAATCATCAGCCCTTGATTTGCTGGCAACTGGGGTGATTCTGCTGTTACTTGAAGTGAATGCCTCTTTTTTACTTGTTATGTGTTATTACCTGTAGATGTTTCAAAATCCTCTGGTCTGTTTCACTGCTAGTTGGAACCCCCTGCCCTCCAGAAAGCCTCATCCTTTGAGCAGAATGAGGAGGAGGAAGAGGATGATGACTTGGATCTTTTTGGGGGTTATGACAGTTGTCGGCGTTACAGCACCAGCGCAGACAGTGCCAGTACATCCTATCTGGAAGACTCTAGTGAAAATGAAGCAGGGGATAGAGAAGCTGGGGAAATACCTGTGTCCCCCTCAAAATCCCAAACACCTGTTCCCCGGGTGTCAGATGATAATGGATCTGAACCAGGTACTTGGTGCACTGTTTAGTTGCCAAAGAAGCCCATAACTAATGAAGCAACTGTGCTCTGTTTAGAGAGGGATTAGAATGATTTAGTTGGAATTTTTCCTATAACATATTAAATTACATTTTTTTTTACAAAAAATAGAGAGAATTGATACCCATGTCAGCATAACCTGGACCCTAAAAAGAAGTGCATTTTAAAACTGTGATACCATGGCAGAGGAGGCCCAGAGAAAATTTGTTAGTTACTGATTGTATATGTTCCACTGAGTTCAGTGGGTCTTGCATCATATTACCAAAATTATATCAGATAGGTTGCTGTGAGTTTTCCAGGCTGTATGGCCATGTTCCAGAAGCATTCTCTCCTGACATTTCACCCACATCTATGGCAGGCATCCTCAGAGGTTTGTTGGAAACTAGGCCAGAGGGGTTTATATATCTGGAATGTTCAGAGTGGGAGAAAGAACTCTTGTCTGCCTGAGGCAGGTGTGAATGTTGCAATTGGGCAGCTTGATTAGTATTGAATAATCTGGCAGCTTCAAGGTCTGGCTGCTTCCTGCCTGGGGAGTCCTTTGTTGGGAGGTGTTAGTTGGCCTTGATTGTTTCTTGTCTGGAATTCCCCTGTCTTCTGAGTGTTATTCTTTATTTACTGTCCTGGTTTTAGAGTTTTTTTAAATACTGGTAACCAGATTTTGTTCATTTTCATTGTTTCCTCTTTTCTGTTTAAAATTCCCACATGCTTGTGGATTTCAGTGGCTTCTTTGTGTAGTCTGACATGATGGTTGTTAGAGTGGTCAAGCATTTCTGTGTTCTCAAATAATATGCTGTGTCCAGGTCGGTTCATCAAGTGCTCTGCTATCACTGACTTCTCTGGTTGAGTTAGTCTGCAGTGCCTTTCATGTTCCTTGATTCATGTTTGGGCAATGCTGTGTTTAGTGGTCCCTATGTAGACTTGTCCACAGCTGCCTAGTATATGGTAGACTCCTGCAGAGGTGAGAGGATCCCTCTTGTCCTTTGCTGAACATAGCATTTGTTGGATTTTCTTAGTGTGTCTGTAGGTTGTGTTTCTTCATCAGCTTCCCTATGCAGTCAGTAGTTCCCTTGATGTATGGTAAGAACACTTTTCCTCTGGGTGGATCTTTGTTTTTGCTCTCGTGACTTGTTCTTGGTCTTCTGATGTCTGTGGTGAAGTATCCATTGACCTGTAGAGCCCAATTTTGGTGGTTCAGTTCACCTTGGAGAAGGTAAGGTTCGCAGATTCTTTTTTTAATTGGGCCACACAGTTTACAGAAAACCTACACACAGAGATAGGTGCCTACATAAAAACTCCCAACCATTGCCCAAGTCAACTCACCTAACTCAGAGACAGGGGAATTCCAGACAAGAAACAATCAGGGCCAGTTAATACCTCCCAACAAAGGATTCCCCAGACAAGAAACAGCCAGACCTTGAAGCTGCCAGACTAGTCAATGCTAATCAAGCTGGCCAACTGCAACATTCACACCTGCTTCAGGCAGACAAGAGTTCTTTCTCCCACCTGAACTTTCCACATTCCGCAGATATATAAACTCCGCTGGCCTAATTTTCAACAAACCTCATAACCTCTGAGGATGCCTGTCATAGATGTGGGCAAAACGTCTGGAGAGAATGTTTCTGGAACATGGCCATATAGCCTGGAAAACTCACAGCAACCCAGTGATTCCAGCCATGAAAGCTTTCGACAACACATTATATCAAATAATGTGCCATTTTCTGTTTTCTAATTAAAGTAGCTTTGTGTAACCATTTGGAATTAGGACCATACACTTTAAGAAGATTCCATGTGCTAGAGCTCTAACTATACAGGAATGTGAGATGTTCAGATCTACCTAGCCATTTGCAGTTGCATTAAAAAAAAAATCTTAAGCTTCCTGGCCAAGCCTAACGATACGTATTTTACATTGATACATTCTGGGCAATGCCCTTAGCTTCCAATGGAAGTACAGTAGAGTCTCGCTTATCCAAGACAGGCTTATCCAAGGTTCTGGATTATCCAAGGCATTTTTGTAATCAATGTTTTCAATATATCATGATATTTTGGTGCTAAATTCGTAAATACAGTAATTACAACATAACATTACTGCGTATTGAGCTACTTTTTCTGTCAAATTTGTTGTATAACATGATGTTTTGGTGCTTCATTTGTAAAATCATAACCTAATTTGATGTTTAATAGGCTTTTCCTTAATCCCTCCTTATTATCCAAGATATTCGCATATCCAAGGTTCTGCCCGCCCATTTAGCTTGGATAAGTGAGACTCTACTGTAGCTGTTTAAATAGCCATATTCTTCTCTTGCAGCCTAAAATGGAGGAAGGAAGATGGGAAAAAAGGAATATTACAGAACCTTTAATACTATTCTTTTTAAATTTTAATGGGAGCTTTTGTTCAGATGTAGTATCTTTAGCTATGTGTGATATCCTTAGCTATGCACTTTCATTCTACCTTGATTCATGCTCTTAGTAGTTAGTGCAATAAAATATTTTTATTGATATCTTTTAATCCCTTGTGGGATTATGCTTTCTCCATTTTCCTATCAGTTTGTTCATTCAGATGCAGTAAGAACTACTGTTATTATGTAATAACAGTAAATAGTTATTAATTACAACTATGGTGCATTGTGTATAACATTATACTCTACTTTAAACCCTTGTCCTTAGAATTGACTTCACCATTATGTGGCATTAGCAGTAGCAGAAAGAGTTCTTCCTAAGTTGAGAGAAGATAGCCCCAATAAATCAAGCTTGATATACTCAATTTGCAGAAATTGGGACTCGAAACTTTCAGAATCTTCCAGCCAGCATATGCTTTCCTGACAGAATTCATTTTTTGCAATGCTGAGGCTTATTGTATTTGTACTCCCTCAGCTATCTGTGAGATGTGTGGTATTGTGGGCACAAAAGATGCCTTTTTCTCCAAGACCAAACGTTTCTGCAGTGTCTCCTGCTCCAGAAGTTACTCTTCAAATTCCAAGAAGGCCAGTATCCTGGCAAGGCTGCAGGTGAGAAAGACTCATTTGATAAAGCCACCACTAGTTGTTAAATTGAATATAAGTAGACATGAAGAAATAATTTGGAGAGTCAATATAAGTGATGTCTATCAGTTTGGACAAATTCATAGAGAAGATGGCTATTGGCAGTAAGTATTAGTACTAGCAGTTCATATTGCCTCTGGTATTGAAGGAGGTGTACATCTTAAGGCTGTTTGCTAGAGAAAATAAGAAAGGATGCTTTGCCCCTCATTCTACACTGGCAGGTTTCCCTTAGGCAACTGATTGTCCATTGTTTAAATAGAAAGGTGGACTAGTAGGTATGATCCATTAGATGTCTTCTTATCACCATGAGTCATGTGCCAAGAGGCTGTGGCGGATAGAAGTTGATAGGCTTGAAAATGTTTGGGAATAGCTTTACTCGGGGATTAGAAAACTTCCAGTTCTCATGAAAATTATATTTAAATTTAAATCAGTTTCTTGAGGTGTAGCTGTGTTAGACTGTTGTATAAAAATTGTTATTATTCCACAATGTATGGAAGGCTATGTAACCTTCACTGCTGCCCTAATCTTTTCAATCCATGATTTTGTACAGTAGGGTTTTTAAAAAATCCTTATTGCATGATTCTAATTAGGGAACCTGGGTCTGGTGGTTATTCCAGCTTCACTAATTACACACAGACAAGGAAAATATTTTATATAGGCAGCTTGTGCTTGCAGTAGTGATTTCTATCTGCATTAGGAATTGTGATTACTCAACCAGAGCTGGTAGTCTATTGCAAATTTAGATTCCTGTATGACAAGAGGCTTTTGAGGGGAAGAAAATAATGGGGCCACTAGCTGGAGAGAAGAAAGATAATTAATGGAATTGCATAATCTACACATATAAAAGCAGCTTGCAAGGGATATGAGTTTATTTGATAGAAACATTAAGGAGCTTATAAATAATTGTAATTTTTTTCTTGTTTTTTATGTGAATTTCCTATGTGATGGATAAGGATTACAGAGTTCTATTTTCTTCTTCTGTAAGGCCTCCCTGTACTTGCCCTTAAAGACATTAATAATGGAACTTTTCTGGTTTAATAGTTTTGTTTATTAGCTCCTATCAGTTGAGTTTTTCTTTGTCTCACTCAGCCTGACACATGTACGCCTCCTTTTTCTTGTTTGTTGTTTTGTTACATTTTCGCAGGGAAAGCCACCCACAAAAAAAGCCAAAGTATTACACAAAGCATCCTGGTCTGCTAAAATTGGGGCATTTCTCCATACACAGGGGACAGGACAGTTGGCAGATGGAACACTCACTGGTCAGGATGGTAAGCTCTGTCACTTATTTCAAGCTGTGGAGTACATGGAGAGTTCATCAGAGCTATGTGCGTGATAAAAAAAATACCTTTTGGAAATAATGAAATAAAAATAATACAATATAAATTAGTCCAGAGAAGTGATTAAATCTGGAAGCCAAGCTATAAGGAACTAGACTAGGTATGTTAAGCTTGGATAAGTGGATGTTGAACTAACCATGTTTAACTATTTGAAAAAATGTCGCAATGAGGAGGGTGCAAGTTTGTTTTCTGAACACTGAGCAATGGATTTAAATTGCAGGAAAAAAAGATTCAATCTAAACATTAGGAAGAACTTCCTGTCTGTAAGGGCTGTTCAACTGCGGAGTATTTTGCCTTCGTGTGGCGGCGTCACAGCCAACTAATTTGCATACAGGACTCAGCTGACAAATTTGCATACCCATCATTCATTTCTGCAATCTACATGCATATTAAAGGCTTATAAACATGACTGTTGATACTATTGTTATTTAAATTCCTTTTCAACGATGGTTAACCTCTATTGTTTCAAAGAATTATCTTTTCCTAGTACATTTTGAGTTCACCCTTACATTATTAGAAGTTGTCAAACTCCTGGTGGCTGCATTGTGAAGGCAGAAAGCATACTCTGTTTTCTCTTCAGATCGTATAAATCTTTCACCTTTTACTAAAGATTTCCATGGAGAGGAACATTTATGAGTTTTTAATCAAATTTGTTTAGTTTTTTAAAAAAGTTCTGGCATAATGAGGTTTGCAGAATGGCTTCTATGACAAGAGGGGGGCTGTGTACTTAATGCAGTTTGACACCACTTTAACCTACAATAGGTCAATGCTATGGGATTGTGAGAGTTGTAGTTTTACAAAAAATTTGGCTTTCCCTGCCAGACACTCAAAGTGCCTCACTAAACTTCAAATCCCAGGATTGCATAGCATTGATCCATGGCAGATAAAGTGGGGTCAAATTGCATTAAGTCTAGTGGGGTCAAATTGCATTAAATCTACAGTGTAGATGTGCCCCTAGTTCAACATGCAAAGTATTATGCCACATTATTTTACATCTTTTTGAACATCAGGTCATTTTTTATTTATCTTTACCATGTGTATTCCAAATTAAAAGGTAGCAGAATGTACTGAGGAATACTTTTATTTCTACACTGTAGAATTGATGCAGTTTGACACCACTTTAACAGCTGTGTTTCAGTGGTATGGAATCCTGGGATTTGTAATTTTACAAGCTCTTTAGCCTCCTCTGCCAAAGAGTCCTGATGTCTCACCAAACTACAACTCCCTTGATTCCATAGCATTGAGCAATGGCAGTTAAAGTGGTGTCAAGCTACATTACAATACAGATGTGCTCATAGAAATTGGGTGTAACTTGTGAAAGATCTGATCTTTTTAGCGGGGCCCATCTGAGGCCATGATGAACCAAGGGGTATCTCCTTGGAGTCACCGTTTTGTTGCCTTTTTAGCAAAACTCTCTCGGCCCCTTCATGCCTATGCTTCCCACAATCTGCAATGCCACTTTTTCTCACAGAAAGCTCAGCAGATATGTGGCAGTATTGGGGCAAACTGCCAAACAAGGATTTAGAATCTTTGTGGACCACAAGATGAACATGAGTCAACAATGTGATCCGGGAGCTTAAAAAGTTAATCTATTCTAGACTACATCGAAAGGAATATAGTATCTAGGTGGAGGAAAGTAATAGTCGCTCTCCATTCTGCATTGGTCAGATCTCACCTGGAATACTATGTCCACAACTCAAGAAGGATATTGCCAAGCTAGAACGGATCCAGAGAGAGGTAACCAAAATTTTCAAAGGTCTGGAAATGAAGCCCCGTAAGGGAGCTGGGTATATTTAGCAGAAAAGTTACAAAAACAATCTAACAACATATTAAAAGCCACAGTATCTACAGTTAGATTAACATGCCAAGATAAAGATTGCAAACTTAAAGAATCAGTTTAAAGCAGTGGTTCTCAACCTGTGGATCCCCAGATGTTTTGGTCTTCAACTCCCAGAAGTCCTCACAGCTGGTAAACTGACTGAGATTTCTGGGAGTTTCAGGCCAAAACACCTGGGGACCCACAGGTTGAGAACCACTTGTTTAAAGTATGCTGATACTTGATTTCACCTTAAGGAATATAGTATGAGCTATCTTTCTCCATCTGTATGGGAAAAGACTGTCAGCCATTTGGAGACCTATCTATTGCCTTTGATATTGTTATCTGTGTAATGTTTAATCGCAGTAAGATGGAGGAGGAGTCTTGCTCCTGATCTCCTTGTACAGTCTGGCTTATACATACCTTGTTTTTGGGACATGAAGTAGAAAAGCCACTTGCCTGTTTTGTTCTCGGTATAGCTGCAATTCAGTTATCTTTCTTGTTTATCTATAGCTATATATATCTATATCTATATTCTATATTCTATTCTATTCTATATCCATAATAAAAGTGAAAACCTGTATGTGTATATGTGGCACAGGTGTCTGCTCACACAGACAGCCTCCGGCTTCCACAAATAGGCTATAGTTCCCAGTGCTGAGGAGCCACCAAGGCACTCCCGTCCACTGACATTGCGGTTACAGCGAGGTCTATGAACATATAGCCCAAACCCTGCCAATGTCCTTGCCAAACACTATGGCCCACCACCCAAGGAATGCTTTCATTTGGGGACCATTTCATCCTAGATTTTGCATTTTCCTCCACCGCAGACAGGCATCCCAGGGTTCTCCATTGGTGTGGAATTTGCATGACCCCGCCTACTGCCCTTCCCTTTCAAATCTGTCTGCAGAACAAACACAGCAGAGGAGGAGTTTGGGGGATTGACTCCACATGGTGGACGTTGTAGTTCACCCTGCATCAAGTCAGAGCACTGTGACTCCTACTGGAGAATTTAGAGGAGTTGTAGTTCACCTACACCCAGAATGCTATGAACCCAAACAGTGATGGGTCTGGGCCAAACTTGCCATGCCTACCCCATATGCCCAGATTTGAATAATGGTGGGTTTTGAGGGGAATTGGCCTGGACATTTGGGAGTTGTAAGTACTGGGATGTATAGTTCACCTGCAATGAATGAATATTCCGAAACCCACCGATAATGGTTATTGGCACACAGTGCCCCCATAACCAAAAGAATATATCGGACAACTTTGGGGGAAAGGGAGTTATAGTTCACCTGCATCCAGAAAAACAGTGGCCCACACCTACAATGGACCATGACCAAACTGCACAGAGAAGCCTCATGACCAACTGAACATACTGCAGGGGTTTGTGGGAATGGTCCTTGATTTTGGGAGTTGTAGTTCACCTGCATACAAAGAGCACTGAACCCAGTCAACAACGGATCTGGACCAAACTTGGCACACAGACTCACTAACAGATGTTTTGGGACAATTGCCCCTGGAATCTGGGAGTTGTAGCAGATCACCCCCATCCAGAGAGCACTGCAGCCAGGCAATGACCAGCCAACGACAGATCTGGACCACACTTGGTACACAGACCCAATATGGCCAACTTTGAATACTGGCAGGGTTTGGGGAGGATTGATCCACGATTCTGGGAATTGTATTTCACCCACTACAAACAGAATACAGTACCTAACAATCAAAGACAAATAATTCCTTTTTCAAATAACCCGGGCATCCCAAGCTAGTGCTAGATAAAGGTTTTGTTGTATGTTGAAAGCATGGGTGCTGTTACTTTAACAGGATGCTTTTCCAAGAAATCAACATGCCTTGTTATTGGACACATTTTATTGTGTCTGCTTCCCAGGCTTGAGCCTTTTGTACTGAGATTTCCTTATAGTCTCTCATATCTTCTCACAGCTGTCATTTCAGGCTTTGACTGGGGAACATACCTGCAGGACCATGGATACAAGGCTGCACCTGTTAGCTGTTTCAAGCATGTGAGCACTTCCTGGTTTTTCCCATGCCCTAATATACTGTACTGTATCTGAAGTGGAAATGCTGTGGCCTGCCTGTGTGGGCTCTGGCTGCTTTTTGCAGTTCCTGTAACCCTGTCCATAAGCTCCTCTTATTTTAATATTTTTTTCAGTCTTAAAATTCATTTGCCTTCAAAATTTCCCTTAAAACATCAAAACAATCACAAGAACATGATGGTTTGGTTGCCCTCAAACTCCCAAACTGCCAGAAAATAAAGAACAAAATTCAGATTTCTAACCCCAAATGCAAAATTAGTGTTGATGTTATACCACTTAAGGTTGTGCCAGAGATTTGGTCTGTGAAGCTAATAAACCTCTCTGAATAAGAGAGACCCAGGAAGAACCTGTTTTATAAGGATGCTTGATTGTGCTTTTCCAGGATGGTTTTGAAAAACATAGTGAACATAAAAGATTTCTTGTGTCGAGTACCATGGGAGAAATTAGGAATCACATGAAAGACAGGCTTATGGAAGAATTACAGTAGATTCTCAGGTTTAATCCACAATATCTGCTTTGAACTGGGTTATTGCATTCCACACTGCCATATACCGTAATTAAGTTCAATGTAGGAGCCCCCGAGGGCGTAGTGGACTAAAGCCTCATGACTTGAAGGTTGGGTTGTTGACCTGAAAGCTGCCAGGTTCGAATCCCACCCGGGGAGAGCGTGGATGAGCTCCCTCTATCAGCTCCAGCTCCATGCGGGGACATGAGAGAAGCCTCCCACAAGGATGGTAAAAACATCAAAACATCCGGGCGTCCCCTGGGCAGTGTCCTTGCAGATGGCCAATTCTCTCACTCCAGAAGCGACTCAAGTTGTTCCTGACATGGGAAAAAAAAAGTTCAGTGTGAATGTTATACAGCTGTGTGGAAGAGCCCTCAGTCAACTGGAACTCAAAACAACCAGAACTCTCAACCAACTGGCAAAAAACTTAAAGGAAAAAAATGTTTTAAATAAAAATTAAAATAAAATCATTTTAGCTTAAATATTACATTAAATTATCTTAATTTGCTTTTGTGTTTCAGTCTTAATATTAAGTCAGTGCAAAGTTTATACTATGATATAGTACGAGATATAGTATTAATTAGACCTATTTTTAATAGTAACTCCTAAGTAACCAGAAACTACATTTATCCATCATTTACCAATCCCCATGGGTGCTGGTTTACTGAGATTCTGGTGTATATACAATAAATATGTCTTTTAACAGTTACATTGAAAACCTTAATAGCTTATTTTAAGTTGGGCCCGGGGATCATGGAGTGTCCCAGATGTTATTGGCCTCTTAACTCCCCTTAGTTGCAGACAAAATGGCTTGTGGTTGAGAGTCATGGGAGCTGAAGTCAGCACAATCTGGATAATTATGCCCCTTCCCCCGCTATTGTAATTGATCCCAGCTAATCTCTGCAAACTAAAATATGAACAATAAACTAAAAACCTAAAAATGTTTGGGGTTTTGCCAGTAATAGTGTGGAAATCTCATGTTGTTATACAACTTTTCCTTAAGGATCTCAAGAAGTATTTTGTTATTTGACATTTTAAAATTCTGTGTTCAAACAACAAAAAGTTCAGATAAAACATTTTCACTGTCTGAATGAAATATTTTCCCTCTGATTTCACACACCCCTTCTCCTTTCCCAGATTTTTGGATTCAGCCAGGAGGATTAGAAATGGAGGATAGTATACTCAAAAACAATAAACATCTCACATGTTTAGATATCTACCAATTATCTACTGGTACCAGTTCTAATATACACTTGTCCTGCTGAATGAGAATGTTGTGCCTTCGACAACACTGCCATTTTGAATATAAACATATATAAATACTGCTAATGATTTTCTGCTCTTTCTATGCCTTTTTCATGTTTTTTTTTCCAAATTGCTCCCTATTCTTCACCAAACCTTCCATCTTGCAGGTGCCTCTTTATGATCAGTGGGAGGATGTGATAAAAGGGATGAAGGTAGAAGTGTTGAACTCTGATGCTGTCCTTCCCAGTCGTGTGTATTGGATTGCTTCTGTGATTAAGATTGCAGGTGGGTCTTTTGAAGGAAATAGAGAAAAATCAGTAATGCACAAAAGGTTAAGAGAAAGAAAAAATGTAAAAGTAATACAATACTATTATAAAATGAATTATCCAGATAAAAATCCCATGCAATACAATAGAAAGTGAATTATCAAATACATACAATCAAAACATACAAAGTTATAAAACAATATTAAACTTAAGTTCGAAGTTTTCAGTTGAGATTTGAAATCAGTGAAGGAAACAGCAGTTCATAAATGTTCAAGGATGCATTTCCAGGTGTATTGAGCAGTAAATGAAAAACAAAGCCAAGCCAAGAAAGAGAAAACCTTGGACTGTGTGAGGAAATAAAGTTTTGCTAGAACAAAGATCTGGTGAAGTGGCGGGCTGCTATGGAGAAATGCCGGCTGAAAGACAGGAGAAAGCTAGGTTGTATACGCTTTAAACATTAAATCAAGACGTTTTTACTAAATCTTTTAAAAGACAGTCAACCAATGATGAGATATCAAAAGTGATCACCAATTGACAGGAAAATGTTAGATAGAAACTGGGGGATAGGATGAAATAATCAAAGGATATTAATCAAAATGAGAAATGACCAAGATGCTAAATTTGCAGAGGAATGTTAGAAAATACTTCATTTTGGGTAATATTACAAAGAAGAAAAAAGACATGATTTCACTGCAGATTTGATGTGAGGAATAAAAGATAAAGAAGAGTCAGAAATAAAACCAAGATTACATGCTTTCTTCATTACCAGATGAATTCTATGGTCATTTCTCTTCATGGTTGTTTCCATGACCATTTGTTGTATTGTTTTGGTCTGTTGATCTGTGTCCAAAATAACCAGTATAAAATGTGTAGAAATGCTAAATTAGAGAGAAACTGTAACATAGGTGGAGTATGTTCTCCTACCCATGGGGAGATTAATTGCCGTGCTGTGCTGTGTGTCAACCATAAGATTGAGGAAAGCTATTATTAGACCATATTGGGCTGCAGGGCAAAGTACAGTGGGCTGTAAAACAGTTTTCGAAAACTACTGGCAGAAGCCTTGTGATAGTAGGCATGTAATGGCCCAGACCCTGAGATACAGATTCAGAAAGTTGCTTTACTGGACTATAGCTTTCTAACATGAACTATGCCATTTGGAAACATACCATGATACCTTCATAAAATCTACAGCTCCCAGAAACCACTGGGTATACATATTCTGTCTGTGGGATTCTGAGAAAAGCATGGTTACAATGTTTCAAAACTTGATGGTCTGATATTTCTTTTCTTTTTTTTCCTTTTCCTTCAAAATTCAAACATGGAAGGATACAAGGCATTGCTGCGTTATGAAGGATTTGAGAATGATTCCAGCCATGATTTCTGGGTCAACCTGGGCACTGTGGACGTGCACCCTATAGGCTGGTGTGCCATTAATAGTAAAATCTTGGTCCCCCCACAGAGTAAGTATCTTCAGTGTTATCCAAACTTGGAAGAAGTTACTTTTCTGAATTAAAATTCCCAGAATCCCTCTGACAGTATGCCCAGTGGTCATTCTAACCAAGTGATTCTATCAGCTGTAGTCCCTGCAATTAATTATTTCCAATCATAGATCTCACTGAAGTATGGGGCTTTATTTAATTCACAATTGCATCGATTTTTATCTAGTCAAGTCAGATTATATGTATGAGATTCAGTAAGTATAAAATCCTTAATTTTATAGTGTGGAGTAAATTAGACAAATTGGAAATGTTAGTATAAAACATTTAATTTGCAGCCATGCTTTCAAATAAGAGAGTTTACAAAATGATGTTATTTAATCAAGGGACTGGGTTATTGGAGGGGAAGAAGAAATGTGCATAGTTGATGTGAGATTTAAACCATCTTGATCCATCTCAAAACTCAACTCATCACTTGAATTCAAGTCTTTAGCAAAGATTGCTTATTGATGCTTTCTCTGAAGCCACATTTTAATTGCTTGATTTCCATTTCAACAGTTCTCCCCATGAACCTATGAGGAAAGCCCCAAACAGCTTTCTGTTTTCTGTAGGAGTAGCCATACCAATGTGTTATGCAAAACTGGGCCCCACGACACCTTAATTATTAACACATTTGTTATAAATTGAAGGTTTGTGATCTATAGACTACTTCATCAGAGGCATTTAGTATTACCTTGAATCTCACCAACACAATAAAACATGTGGTGTCAAAGACAGAACGCCACCAAATAGAGTAAAACTCAGTTTATTGAGGTTACAAAACTGAAAATGCCCGTAGGAAACAAAGGATTAGGCAAACACTTGACTTCAGTGTGAAAAGTAACAAAAACAGCTCCGTTTGAACTAAAACGGTTCAAAAGGATAAACCGGATTAAACAGGAGTTTAATCCGGATTAAATCAAAAGTGCTTACTTCAGCCTACAATTTTAGCAAACAAAAGAGGATTAACAAAGGTCAGAATGAACACAATAAACTAGCAGCAGATTCCTCTCTGCTACTCAAAAGCTACAGATGAGTAAATCAGGCTGTTTACTCCTCCGTGCAACGAGCGAAATCCGGGTCCAGGCACATCAATCAGGGTAACGGCAGTCAGCAGGGTCTCAATCCGGTCCAAGGTCGAAAGCCAAGTGCAGACGTCTAGAATTCCACAAGTCCCACCGATAGCCACAGAAGGGATAATCCGGGGTCGAAGTCAGTCAGTCCAGCGTCAATCCAGAGTAGGTAATTAATGTCTGTCAAAAAGACGACGGAGGTCCAAGCTATCAAGATTAAACACAAGTTGCACAGAAAAACCCCACACAGTACCTCCCGCCGTCTATGCCCAGTGTCCTTAGTAACTTACGTATCCAGCAACGAATCACACCCGTCTTCAGGAAGTTCCCCAACAAGAGCCCAAGCGTTCGTCCAGATTACCTTGCCCAACGCAATTAGACATTGATCCTAAACCCCATTTTATCCCAGTTCAAACTCATCATCACTGTCAGCTGCCACCCTAATCCCAGGTGCCTCATCATCATCATCCTCATCAGAGCTAAAACACCTTTGACTACGCCCCACAGCATCCCCAGCTGTGGATCCCACTCCATCCCTCCAGCCCATCCATGGGTCTGATCCTGCAACCCGCCAATCGCCTCCCATGCTTTCATTGCCGGTGACACCCAAATCCTCCCTCACACGAGTCCACTCCATGTCATCCTCCTCCGAGCTGACCATTTCTTCCTCCATTCCCTCGGTAAAACCCTCAAAAGAGTCCTCATCTGTTGGTTCTGCAAATAAGTCCCGGAGCCGTTTCCTTTCACGCTCCTCAAAAGAGTCTGACTCTCGAGGAGTCTTACGACCCCGTCTCCTAGTATCGGAGCCAGAAGGCTCAACCATAACATGTGGCATCCTATGATTAACAAATTTATTATAGCATGAGCTAATTTCCAGTTCACTTCATCTGAGGCATGGAATATAATGTTATAGGTGTATGTGTCCGTCTGTAAACGTCTACATAAGCACATGCACACATATCTTTGGAGATTATCTTCCATTTATTTTATGATGTGGCTTGTAGTTCATGAAATCTAGTGCTGTAATCTGTTAGTCTTAAACTCTTGCCACATCATGACATAAAGGCTAGACTTAAAACTGACACAGTTCCCTTCCACACAGCTGTATAAAATCCACATTGAACTGGATTATATGGCAGTGTGGACTCAATTAACCCAGTTCAAATCAGATATTGTGGATGATTTGTCTTGATATTCTGGATTATATGGCTATGTGGAAGAGCCCACATTCATCGTCCATTCAAAGATCAGAGTTAAGGTGTGATGACAACAATTACAGTAGCAATATAATAATAATAATAATAATAATAATAATAATAATAATAATAATAATAATAATCCCCCCCATAGGTGCCACCTTGTCGTGGTGGTGGGGGGGCTTAACTGTTCCAATGATGCTGAGAGCTGTGCTGGCAGTAGTGTAACTACCGGCAGGTCCAACCATGTCCGACCAATAGACATTGACAAAATTACAATCTGCCAACTGCAAAAGGCCACCCTACTGGGATCTGCGCACATCATCCAAACATACATCACACAGTCCTAAACACTTGAGAAGTGTTCGACTTGTGATTTTGTGATACAAAATCCAGCATATCTATCTTGTTTGCTGTGTCATACAATGTCGTTGTGTCAATAATAATAATATCTCCATCATGGGACCCAGAGTGGCTTACAACATCTTAAAATCGTGCAAACAGTCCAAATACATCAATAATAAATATTAACATCATAAAATAAGCAATTTAAAAATCAAACTACAGTACAGTGCTCCCTCGCTAATCTGCCATTCGGGTTCCGCGGATGCGCTGTATCGCGGATTTTTCCATCCAGCCCGCCCTCTGCAGGCACAAAAGGGCCCAGTTTGAGTCACGTGACCCAGCCCGAGCTTCCTCCTCAGCCGCCTGCAGGCAGCGCCAGTAGTCCCTGCCTGCACCTCATCGCCCCAGGAACAACAAGGAAGACAGAACAGTATGTTTAAAGAGGGAAAAGAGGGAGGGAGGGAGGCTATATTTATTGAAATAAATAGAGTGCCGCTATATCGCGGTTTTCCACTTTTCGCGGGCAGGCCTGGAACCTAATCCCCGCGAAAAGTGAGGGGACACTGTATACAGTATATAGTATAAGATATACTATAATTTCTGTGGAGAGAAGAAAGAAACAATGTATCCAAGCTGTAGATCGAGTTTAGACAATGCTGAATCTTTCCTCCAAGGACGCTGTGGTGTTTTTGAAGGTGAAGAGCATGTAGGTGAAGATTATCAGTGAGCAAACTAAGAAACTTCAAGAAGCCTTTTAAATTCACCCATAAAATTGGGGAAGTAGCTCTATTTAAATCTTCACATCAATTTTATGTACTCCTGAAGATATAAAAACATTACTATATTGGCTCTTTTAATGTTTTTCTGGGCAGCAATACATTCCAAGTTCACAAACTGGAGGGAGTACCTCATGAAAAGGCTTGTGGGATCCAGAACCATCCCAGTGGACTTCCATATAAAGGTGAGGAAGAAACCTTCTTTAACACATGTTATTTGGCCCATCCTTTTGAAAATAATTTATCAAGCCTATGTCTGCCTAGAAACTGTGGTGGAGACAGATGTATAGTTAACCTGTTCATGGAAGAAAGGGCCCTTTAAGTATGTCAAATCTTGAGGTTTGGGTATGCCATGTATTATTATGGGGTTCAAGGTATTTGGAAACAGAATGGTGTGAAGTAGTTTGAATTCTCATCTAGATATTAAAACAAGGTATTGGTATAATGTGCTCTAGTTCCAAAGGCTTTTAAATAAAGAACACCCAAGTCCTATTTTAATTCATTGTTTTCATTGCCTTGTCTCAGACGCAGTTCTTTCCTCTGGAAGTGTATATGAGATGTACTATAATTTTTGTGGAGAGAAGACAAAAAGAAGCTCCCCCTGCTGGAATGTTTTGAAAAGCATTTTTTGGCCAAAAGGGATTTTTTTACCTTATCTGTGCCTCTCACTAGTGAGATGGCGGATATAAGGAAGAGCTTGTGCAGGTTTTGTGAGCTTCTGAGTTAAACATGCACTCAGCAGCTCTGTTTCTTTGGAATTGCTGTATCTCCTAGATGTCCATTGTAAAAGGCTGTTCAGCGGTTGCAGGGATGAGGGTAGAAGGGAGCCGGCTGCCTTATGCTCTACTTCTTCATTTTGCTCTCTCCTTTTGACACTTAGAGAAAGGGGATTAGGCAGTAAGTGTCAAGAAGACTTTCCCTTTGTAGACGCTTTAGCCTGCAGGGCCTTGACAATATACTCTGGTTTCTCTTCAAATTGTATAAATCTTTCACTTTGGCTATATTATCCAAAGCTCCAAGATTGATTTAAAATAAATTCCACTACATAAATATGGTTTGCCACTGAATTACAACAGAAGATTTTTTTTAACTTCGTAGATGGAGAGGCACAGAATGCCTTTGTATTTCAATTATTTATTAATAGTTCAAATTTGATGTTGTGCCTAATGTATGAAATAAATTAAACACACAGACGGGTAAGTCCCATTGCAGTCTATGGAGCCTGCTTTTGAATAAGCATAGCTAGGGTGATTTGGCTGAACATTTCTTGTTTTATAATGTATGATATTTTTCTGTAGTTTTAAAAAACAGCGCCAAGTATTTATTTTATGTTACCTCATTGATCCCAAAGTTACCTTTTAAATTTAGTCAGCATTGATCCCACATTCTAGATGGAGGGTACAAAAAAGTAAGTGACTTATTTAAGGCTACCTACTGAGTTTGTACCAGACATGTTATCTGCCGCAGGATATCATGGTATGCAGCTGTAGTATCAAACTGTTTTACCTATTTGCCAAAGATGTAGGACATCAGCCTTAGTGTGGAGTGCTTATGGGGTAAAGAAACTAATGTTGGTTTTGAAGTTTTAACTGGATCATTTTAGTCCCAAGTAAAAAGGACTTCATTGTAAAGTGGTAGGAATACCATATTGGGTCTAGTTCAAGTCCTTATTCAGCTATGGCATAGCAATAGCCTTACAGGATATAGTTTATGTATTGCTGGCTTTGACCAAAATGTACAGTCAGACCAGAGGATATGCATTCCAATATACCATTCAAATAGATGTTTATGGGAGGCCCATAAACAGGATATAGGGTGGTGGCTCTTGTCTGGTATTGTTCTCCAGCAACTGGTATTCAAAGGGATACTTTTTCTACTGCCCAAGGAAATACGTATCTATCACAAATAGAAGCGCAGAACACTTTTAAAGCTATTGAAGGTAGCAGCCAGTGCCACTATTCTTACCTCTGCACTGTGAAAAGAGGTGCTACAATTTTTTCTCTCTTGAACTGTTCAGCTTCAGTGGATGACCTTTGGTTTTAGTATTATGATAGAGTCACATTTCTCCCCATTCACTTTCTAGACAACACAATGTAACTTTTTACATTTCCCCCCTTTATTTGTCTTTTTTCCTAAGCTTAAAAAACCTTCAACATCACAATATCTCTTGTAAGCAAGTTGTTCTTGTCCCTTGATCATTTGGAGTACCCATTCTTTCCAATAGATGACCTTCGGCCAGCCATACTCTGTCATCTCTGTCAACCTCACAAAGTTGTGAGGGCAAAAAGAAGACACACTCTGTTCCCTGCCCTGAGGTTCTTAGAACGCAGGAAATGTTTAAAAAATACCATAAACTATTATACCACTTGATATATCTGAATGCTCTGGACTAGACAAACCAATCAAGAAAAGTGTTAGGAAAAAATCTTATCTGAATTGAGATCCTGCTTGACTTTTGTGGTACCTCTCATTCAAGAATAGATGTAAGGCTGCAATGTGGAAGGAAAAAACATGAAAGTACAGATAGTGATTGATGTACCGAGGGACAGCTGTTTTTACAAAAGGGAACACAGCAGCAATTGTCTTCATCTTTGTTTAGATGACTGAGAACATGAAGTATCCTTTTCGTCAAGGCATGAGAGTGGAAGTAGTAGACAAGGCTCTTGTTTCCCAAACACGTGTGGCTGTAGTGGACAGTGTGATTGGTGGCCGTTTGAGACTCCTTTATGAGGATGGAGACAGTGATGATGATTTCTGGTGCCACATGTGGACTCCCTTAATTCATCCTGTGGGCTGGTCCAAAAGAGTTGGTCATTGCATAAAGAAAACAGGTAAGCATTGGTTTAAGTTTAAAATGTTTTTTGTGTCACCAGCTTATGTGTGTCTTGTGTATTCTCAGCATATGTACACACCTTAGAGGCATCTTTATTGTCTCCTGTTCATTTTCCTGAATTGCCGAATGAACATGTTAATTCCTGGACCTAATTTGCTCCTCCGCGTATACAAGGCTTTTTGCATGTAGACGTTTATTCTGATATCAGTTTTAATGTAATTATTCTCTTCCAAGACATGATACATATCTAAGTAATTTAGAAATCTGTTGCAATTTTTCTGGGTGTGAGAATAAGGAACCAGGCTGATGTATTGTTGTAATCTCAAATTGTTTCATTTATCAAAAATAAAAAGTAACTAGCAAATTCTAGGCCTTATTCATCTTTTTGTTATTGATGATATTGTTTTATACATTTTTGTTCAAAGAAAAGGGTAGTGAGATGGCAAACCACCCTACCTTCCGGAAGGTTTACTGTGATGCTGTCCCATATCTCTTTAGAAAGGTAAGAAAGTATTCGGGTCTTGTATTCATCACTGTCATTGGGTCAGTTTTTGCTTGAAGGAGGGGAAAACTCTGCACCCTTCCCAGAACTATGATTTGTGGACCTATTAAAATTTCTCCTCTTATATGAAACAAGTTGGTAGCTTCCATGGAGTTCATGCTCAAAATAATGGACTCTCTGGAGATGGGATGGAAAAAACTGGGTGAGTTGAATTCAGGTAGAAATCAGGGAAAAGAAAGTAAGGTCTTGATTCAAAAACATGCTTTTTATGTCTGAAAAAAACAATTGTTTATTTAGACTATACTGGAATTTTAAATGACAGTTGATAACTCCTTGTCAAGTAGGTTTAAGACCTATTTTCTTATATTGCAGGTTCAATGAAGAAGAAATACAAAATAAAAACTCTTTACTGTGTTTATTTTACTTACTTTTGCAACATCCAGTGATGTGGGTCGCTGTACTTTTATACAGCAGCTAATGAAGGAGAAACTACAGCTAACCCAGTAAAACCATAGATGGAAAAAATATAAATTTAGAGCTCCTGGGTCTTAGAGTTGACATTCAAGCTTCTCACCTTTTAAAAAAAACAACACATATATCTCTTAATTTATTTTAGGTGCGTTCTGTTTACCCAGAGGGTAGTTGGTTTGAAGTGGGCATGAAACTGGAAGCCATTGACCCTTTGAATCTGGGCAACATCTGTGTAGCTACTATTCACAAGGTATGCTGGTCTGAGAAAAGAGAGAGCAGTTAAAGCCAAGCACAGTAATACAAACTTTCTCCTTACATACCAGATGCTCTTACCATAGTTTGCCTTCTGAAGTATTGGTGTGTAAGTTGTGGGTTTACAGCCGGAACTGTTACAAAAACATAACAGGAGTCCTGCTGTGAGATTTTTTAGGTTCCTTCTCTAAATAATCATGTTCAATTCTGCCACTTTTAAGGGTCTCAGTATGAGATGGCTTTGAGCGCCTTGGTGGATGACCTCCGCAGAGAGCTTGACAGGGGAAGTGTGGTCCTGATGGTTCTCTTGGACATCTCAGCAGCTTTTGATACCTTTGACCATAGTATCTTCTGGGGCGGTTTTCCAGAACGGGCCTTGGGAGCACTGCTTTGCAGTGGCTCCACTCCTTCCTGGATGATCACACCCAGTCGGTGAAGCTGAGTGATGCCTGCTCGGATCCCTGGCCTTTGACCTGTGGGGTCCTGCAAGGTTCTATTCTATCCCCCATGCCCTTCAACATCTACATGAAACCGCTGGGTAAGGTCATCTGGAGTTTTGGAATTTGGTGCCATCTCTATGCAGATGACACTCAACTCTACTACTCTTTTCCACCAAATTCCAAGGAAGCGCCCCAGGTCCTGGAGCAGTGCCTGGCTGCTGTGATGGGCTGGATGAGGGCTAACAAGCTGAAGCTTAATCATGACAAGACAGAGGTTATCCAAGTCAGTCGTTTGGCAGATTGGGGTATGTGCTTGATGGCGTTACACACTCCCCCTGAAGACACAGATCCATAGTCTGGGGGTCCTCCTGGACTCAGCGCTAATGCTTGATGCTCAGATGTCGACTGTGGCCGGGAAGGCTTTTGCACAGCTAAAACTTGTACACCAGCTGCGACCGTACCTCAAGAAGTCTGACATCAAGATTAGACTACTGCAATGCACTCTATGTGGGGCTGCCTTTGAAGATGGCCCAGAATATGCAATTGGTGCAAAGGTCGGCAGCCAGGTTGTTAACAGGAGCTAGTTACAGGGAGTGTACCACGCCTCTCCTGAAGCAGCTCCACTGGCTACCAATAAATTTACGGGCCCAATTCAGAATGCAGTTCATGACCTACAAAGCCCTAAACGGTTCAGGTCCTTCTTACCTTCATGATTGTATATCTCCCTACAAACCGGCATGGGCTCTAAGATCTGCTGAAGAGACCCACCTCTCACTCTCGACACCATCTCAAGTGCGGTTGGTGAGGATGAGGGATAGCAACTTCTCAGTGGTGGCTTATCCCTTCTCGGGAACTCCCCAAGGCCACATTCCGTAAAGATTTGAAAACATGGATGTTTCAATGTGCTTTTGAATAAATCAGCTTTCACTATCACTGTACAGTCCTAATTTGCTCTCGTTCAGTTTCCAGCACTTTATCCTGCTCCTGGTCCCATTACCCGTGTTTGTAAAAGTCTTCACTTCCCACGGAATTTGAATAGTCCAACTTTTGTCCTGTAATGATGATGTTGTGTGATTCATTTTAAGATGTTTTAATTATTTTGTTCTGTTATGCAATTTAAGCCACCCCAAGTCCCTTCCGGGAGATGAAGGTGGGTTATAAGAAATAAATTGTTGTTGTTGTTGTTGTTTTTATGAGTTTGTATGAAATTTTGTTTTTTTCTGCGAAAGAAAAGCAAGAAAAATTCTTCGATAGAGAAATGGGAGTGGAAAGAGTATCAAGATTAGGCTCTTCTACACTGCCATATAAATGCAAAATATCTGCTTTGAACTAGATTATATGGTAGTTAGACTCATATAATCCTGTTCAAATCAGATAATCTGGATTATATGGCAGTGTAGAAGGGACCTTAGGCACCTAACCCGATCCACCTCCATTAGTCCATCTTTCTTCTCTGGTGACATTATTTGGTAGAGTGGCCTTCAGGGTGAATGATTTGAGCATGAGCTCTCTTTTTTTCCTATTTTCAGATTCTTTTAGATGGTTACCTCATGATTGGTATTGATGGTGTGGCTTCAAGAGATGGTTCAGATTGGTTTTGCTACCATGCTTCCTTGCATTCCATTTTCCCTGCTGGCTTCTGCATGAAGAACAATATTGAGCTGACCTTCCCAAAAGGTGAGATCGGAGGACCCTTTCACACAGCCATATAACCCAGAATATCAAGGCAGAAAATCCCATAATATCTGCTTTGAACTGCATTATTGTGTCCATACTACCATATATTCCAGTTCAAAGCCAAAAATGTGGGATTTATTCAGCTGTGTGGAAGGGCCAGAGCCTGAAAGCAACAACTTACACAGTTAACATGTTAGATCCAAAAGGAACACATTACAAATACAATTTCTTTTTACCTGGAATAGTGAGGCTCACCAACATTCCTTTACCTTGCAAGAAGATCATAGACTATACCTGTTACTCATTGCAACCCCTTAACCCCACATATCTCTTTTTAAAAAAAGATCCATACTTCATGGGAAATGAATGGCCTTTTGGTATGGTGGGGTAATTTCTGGGAGCACAATCACTATTGTACAGAGGCTCTGTACTGCCGTAAGCTCTACAGTGATGTACTCCCAAGATTTTCCCAGAGCATTTTTTGCCACACAAAAATAGGCCATAGAAGTCTTTAATTTTTCTTTAAAGGAAGAACAAATAATGTTCCCTCCTGTAGTCTCCTGTTTTTAACACTGTATCCTGCTTGTTGATTTTAATGATTGTTTTTATTGATGTTGATGTTTTTTTTTTAACTGGGATAATTGTTTTATTGCTTTGTTACTGTTATTTGTTTGTTTTATCGGGCCTGGCCCCATGTAAGCCGCCCCGAGTCCCTTCGGGGAGATGGGGCAGGGTATAAAAATAAAATTATTATTATTATTATTATTATTATTATTATTATTATTATTATTCCCAGTAGTTTTTCTGGTGGTCTTGATTTGGGGATGGGAATGGTTCTACTGCTCTCCCTCCTATCTTGTTCCAGTAACATCCCAACTTCATACTTCAGGTTATGATGCCAACACTTTTGACTGGGAAAGTTATCTACAAGATACCAGTTCAGAAGCTGCACCAGCACGTCTGTTTAACATGGTAAGTAGTATCCCACAGTGGATCAAGGTAATAACAGATGCATCAGCATGCCTCCAAACCAGGGGCTGTGCTATTGAGTACCATATAGCTCCATATGAAGTGCCGTTTTGTCCGGTTTTGATACACATACATTTTGGGAGTAATGTAAACAATTCTGGTTCCCCTGACACAGACTTGAAGGTACAGGAAATGTCAATAAAAGCAATAAAGGAACTGGAACACTTCGCCTCAATACTGGTTTCCACTTTAGAACTTTTCAAACTATTTAGAAATGTAAAATTTTACACAGCATAATTGAGAACAAAAGTATGAACAATATTTTAAAAAGAGAATGGAACTAATACATTAGAGATTCCACTTAAACATTAAGAATAACCTCCTGGTAGTAAGAACTATTTGACAGTTGAATATGCTGTCTTGGAGTGTGGTGGAATCTCCTTTTCTGGAGGTTTTTAAATACTGAATAGCCATTTGTCAGAAGTGCTTTGTGCATTCCTGCATGGCAGGGGGTTGGACTGGATGGCCTTTAAGGTCTCTTCCAACTCTAGCTTGTACTTAGTTGGTTTATGTTGTTTTGTGTCCTGCTGTCAAAACATGTGTTAATGAAAGGAATCAGGTGTAAAATCTGTCCTTCATTTTATGCTTTTCATCCAAAATGGAATTTAACAATGCATTGAATTTTAGAAAAATATTTAAACACAAAACAATTTACATAGTAAAATACATTCATATTTAATTTCTAAGTACAAGATGAGTCATATTTTGTACTTAGAACTACAGTATTATTTGAAAAGAATAGGAAAGAATGCCTTATATAGTCAAACCTCTTTATTGCCTTACAGTGGTAATTTTTAATTATAGTGCTATAGTGTGTGTTGTTTTGTTTTGTGTTAGTATTTTAATCTGTCTTTCTCTTATTGGAAACCTCAAAAACAGTAAATGTTTTAACTATTTTATTATATGTAATTCCTTTTTAACTTTTGTAAGATAATCATTTTGATGGTATCTTGTAGGTTGTCTTGAATCTAAGCCTGAAATAAATAAATAATAAACTATTAGAAAAGATGTTTTAGAATTTGAATGCCTAAGAATTTTGGTTTTCATTTGGAGGTATTCAATTGTATATTTTGTGTGTGTTTGTTTGCATAAACCTAGCTTTGGATTTATTCCATTCCTCCTAGGATTGCCCAAGTCATGGCTTCAAGGTGGGCTTCAAATTGGAAGCTGTAGACTTGATGGAGCCCAGACTGATTTGTGTGGCTACAGTGAAGCGCGTGGTCCATCGGCTCCTCAGAATCCATTTTGATGGATGGGACAGTGAATACGACCAGTGGGTTGATTGTGAGTCCCCTGATATCTATCCTGTGGGTTGGTGTGAACTGATAGGCTTCCAGCTGCAGCCACCAGTGGCTCCAGGTAAGAGAATGGACCTTTTATTCTAGCGTAATACGATCGTCAGTTTGCATTATCCATCACAAGATCTTTCTTTTCTTGTGCATGAGAAACTCCAGAACATAGTAGTGCCAGAGCCTAGTGAGCAGCTACAGTGGAAGTGAAATGTTCTGGGAAAGGTTTTCTGCAAAGATAGGTTTTGCCCATTTTTATGGCTTTCCTTATCATGGCTCCAGTAATTGCAAAGAGGATAAGCCAGACATGGTCAAACTTTGGCCCTCTAGGTGTTTTGGACTTCAGTTCCCACGATTCCTATACCGACTGTTGGGAATTGTAGGAGTTGAAGGCCAAAACACCTGGAAGGCTGAAGTTTGCCCATGCCTGAGATGAGCATTAGTGTTATTCTTCCTTTAGTGCCACTTTCTAGTGTTACTTGTCTCTACTGTCAGCAAAGATTAGTGCTTCTGAATCTTAATTTTGTCTTAGATCTCAGTGCTGTCTACGTATCTAGATACCACTTGCCTGAATGGTTTGCTTTCTAGAATGAAACACTAAAGGCAATACAATATCTGATATCCTGAGCTTCTTTGGGCTATATGTGGGTATGTTTAAATTTAAACAAACTTCCTAGCCATCATATTTGTGAAAACATACTTTAAAAAGTGCAGGTGGTATATCTGCATTCTGTTTCCTGACATGAACTAGGAATATATGTGGTAGTGATGGAAATTATTTATTGAATCTTCTATTGGAAAGTGCAGCTGATTACAGACACCCAATCTACTTACTTTTGAATATGCTGGGTTTTTGGATGCATTCCTTAATGCCTTTAAGGCTGTGCAAATATATCAGGCAAATATACAACAGGAGAAAATACTGGAAATAGGATGACCATGAAGGCCTGAATGAAAGGACTGTCAGTCCCTCCCCTTTGAGCTTCCTCCTTTTTCACATAATATGCTCCTGGCAAGCTGCAGTTGAAACTAATCACAATTGTTTTTACCTAGAAACTTTATCTTGCAATGTCTTTATAGTGAGTTTTTACTTTGTGTAAATACAGTCTCTTTTCTATCCCTTGTAGTAGAGCCCATGTCCCCTGTGCCAGCCAAAGAGGTCCCAAAGAGAAGACGAAAGCCATTTGGAAAGAAACGTAAGTAGGGTTTGGCCCAGCTTTGTATCCACGAGACCTCATTGTGTTGTGAAACTTGATTTGAACAAAGAGTGGCTAGCAAAATCTCTGGCTTAACAAATGGTAAGATTAACACCAAATCTGTGTAATTCTGAGTATAGAGGATGATGGCAAAAATGATGTGCATGGAATTTGTAATGAAAGCTTTGTTGGATCTTTAGGGTGCTCCAGGATGACGCCTAATAACATACTGTTATCAGGGCTGTTTCCTTCCGGTTTGTTTACACTGGCATATAATCCTAGGATGTTCTAAATGTCATATCTTCATTCAATTTCTTTGTGACTATACCTGTATTATACTGTAAAGCAATTTTGTTGGGAAGCTGGTGCCTATTGCCCCCCTTCCCCCCCCCCCCCCCAACATGTCACCATGTAAGCAGGACATGCCTGTATGGTGGAGAAGGGAACCTTTTTTGCTTCTTCAATCCATTGGCCATTTTGCTTGGGAACTGGGGATGTTTGCCTCCCTCCCCAGATGTTCAATTCCTAGAAGTTTTGTGGAGCCGGTTAAGATTCTCAAGTGTTGTTCCCGAGATTCTTTTCTCTTCTCTGATGTTCCCGAGGTTTTCTTCTCTTGCTGTAATTAGTCTCTTCTGTTGTAACCTGGAGCTGCTGTCTACCCATGCATCATAGCAGAAAACAAACACATTGGGATCAGCTTAACTTAGAGCCACTTTTCCTACTCCCTACTTTTCTGCTTAGAGGACTTTAAAAAACAGAAGAGCACTCAGTGATATGATATCTACTTTCAGAAACCTACTGTACTTTCCGGTATAGCCCAATCACAGTCTTGTGATCTCAGCAAGAACCAGGCAAATACAGTGATACCTTGATTTAAGAATGTAATTTGTTCCATGCCTGTGTTCTAAAGTAAAAACATTCTTCTCTCAAAGCAAACTTCTCTATTGAAATTATATTAATCCATTCCGGCCTCCTAAAAACCACCCCAATTTTTTGTTATATGTTTTTAAATAAGAAAATGTACTTTATAAATAAATCTCTCTCTCTATATATATATATATATCTATATATATAAAAGGATAAAGTTGTTTGCACAGTGACTATAACAACAAAACTAAACGTCCCAGAAATACAAAACTTAGCAACACAACGCAAAAGCCTTGCCTCCTGGTTATAACAACACAACCACACCACAAAACCACAATCCGGACCAACAAAACTCACAACAACGCATCATGACTATAACAACACAACTAAACGCCCAAGAAATACAAAACTTGGCACACAACTAAACGCCCCAGAAATACAAAACTTGACAACACAATGCAAAAGCCTTGCCTCCCGGTTATAACAACACAACCACACCACAAAACCACAATCCGGACCAACAAAACTCACAACAACGCATCATGACTATAACAACACAACTAAACGCCCAAGAAATACAAAACTTGGCACACAACTAAACGCCCCAGAAATACAAAACTTGACAACACAATGCAAAAGCCTTGCCTCCCGGTTGTAACAACACAACCACACCACAAAACCACAATCCAGACCCACAAAACTCACAACAATGCATTGTGACTATAACAACACAACTAAACCGGGTGGCCATCTGTCTGAGGGGTTTGGGTGGGGTCTTCCTCCATGACAAAAAGAAAGAAAGGGGTTGGACTGGATGCAAACTACAAATCCCAGCACCCCATGGCATGGAGTCCATGCATTTCAATTAGAGGCCTCTTCCTTCTCCCTTTCCCCGCCATCCAACCCATTGACCCAGTTCCATGGCTCCGCAGGTACGGATAGAACGAAGGAAGGAGGGAGGGAAGGGAAGCGAAGGAATGCCAAGGACAAGACCCCTCCCACTCTGCCCAGAAGGCCAAGAGCAAAAGGGAGAGAAAGACCATTGTTCCGGTTAAATTTACCCTCCTTTCTGACCAGTGTGTTCTTATCAGAGAGCTCAGGATCGGAGCAGAGAAAGGGAACAGCATAGGAATAAAGGAAACAAGGAGAGCACCCACTCTATCTATCCATCCACTCACCCACTAATAATAAACACCTACACAGGCAAGAATCAGCCATGCACTGAGGCTACAAGGCCATTCAGTGCTCATCCACCTCCCCAATCCCTACATTCACTCTTGGCCTCCAAAAAAACAATTACAATAATAACAATGACAACAACAACAATAAGAATCAACACCATCACAGGCAAGAAGCAGCCAGGCACTGAGGCTGAGAGGCCAGTCAGTGCTACACTGGGCCTCCAAAAAAACAATACAGTAGCATCTAACTTATCCAACCTTCATGACCACTACAACAACAATAATAATAAACACCTACACAGGCAAAAAAAGACTATTGTACCACAATAAAAATATAAACCACACTCAGCAAAATCAGACATCACAATTAACAACAAACCAAAGACAACAGGGATCTCAAACAATAATCAATCAACACAAAAATTGAAGAAGGTAACAGACTTCAAATACTACTACTAATGTGAGTATAAAGAAGGGTGGAGGTCACAGCATAAATACAACCTAATGTAGACTGACCAACACCACCAGACTAAGCCACAGCAACGCGTGGCCGGGCACAGCTAGTATATATATATATAAATGTAATGTGCGGTTTTACTATGGAGTAAACAACAAAACCTCTGAACCCAAACACACCAAATTTGGCCACAAAAGACATAGTCATCCAATCTATGTCTTTCAAGCAAAAAAACCTAGAAAAATAGTCCAAATTACAGAGGATGAGGAAGAGCCTTTCTCCCCCTAACTGCCAGTTAGAAAGGTAGGCCATGCTGCCTTTAGGCCCCTGCTGCCTTTAGGCCCCTGCTGCCTTTAGGCCCGTGCTGCCTTCATATCCTACCAACTCCCTTAGCCAAAATAGCACCCAGGGGACAGGCAGAGTGCACTTAGGCCTCATCCACACTGCCCATAAAATACAGATTATCTTATTTGAACTGGATTATGTGGCAGTATAGACTGAAGGTCCTTCCACACAGCTATATAACCCAGAATGCCAAGGTACATAATCCACTGTATCTGCTTTGAACTGGATTATCTTGAGTCCACACTGCCATATAATCCAGTTCAGTGTGGATTTTATACATCTGTGTAGAAGGGGCCTCATATAATCGAGCTCTAAGCAGATAATATAAGATTATAAATATAATATATAATAATTACTGTGGTATAATAATACAGAACAATATAATCTCTAAAATCAGGACGGTAAATAAAGAGCAACACTCTGAAAACAGGGAAATTCCAGACAGGAAACAACCAAGGCCAGATAACACCTCCCAACAAAGAATTCCCCCAGACAGGAAACAACCAGGTTTTGAAGCTACAAGGCCATTAAATGCGAATCAAGGTGGCTAATTGCAGCATTCATACCTGCCGCACCGAGACTATTAATTCAACCTGGCCAACCAAGGATTCTGCAAGGTAGAAAGCAACCAGGCTTGCAAGCAGCAAGGCTATTCAGTGCTATTCAACCTGGCCAACCAAGATTTCCCCTAGATAGAAAACCCCCAGGCTTTGAAGCCATGAGGCTACTCTGTCCCATTCAACCTGGCCTAGCAAGGATGCCCTATGTAGAAAGTGGCCAGGCTTTTAAGCTGCAAGACTATTCAGTGCAATTCAAGCTGGCCAAACAATGATTCCTCTACAAAGAAAGTAGCCAAGCTTCAAAGCAGCTCTTTGATTGAGGGTGCTACTCCAGCTCACCAAACAAGGATTCCCTTAGGTATAACACAGCCAGACATTGAAGCTGCAAGGCTATTCAGTGCAATTTAACCAGACCAACAAAGGATTAAATTTGGTAGAAGGTGGCCAGGCTTTGAAGCAGCGATACAACTCTGTCTATTGAAGCTGACTAACCAAAGATTCCCCTAGGTAGCAAGCAGCCAGGCTTTGAACCAGCGAGGCTATTCATTGCAATTCTAGCAGCCCAAAAAACCAGTCCCCTAGAACAGAAGTACACAGCCTTCCAAACAGCAAGCCTATTCCATTGTATTCCAGCTCGCCAAACAAGGATTCCCATAAGAAGAAAACGGCCAGGTTTTGAGGCTGCAAGGCTATTCACTACTATTCCCCCTGGCCAACAAATGATTCCCATAAGCCACAGCAACGCATGGCCGGGCAAAGCTAGTAATGTATAAAAATATTCAGATAGGCAGTGCTTGGTTCCATCCAGCCACGATGGCAAGGAAGCACATTTGAGGCAACAAAATGTGTTGGTCAGTGTACAGCAAGGTAAAACAGCATCATTTTCTTCATACTGTAATTCCAGCCTCCCTCCCTCTCTTGCTCTCCCTCTCCCTCTCTCTTCTTGAACCGATACATACAGTACTAGCTGTTTAGGCTGAGGCATCACTCTAGGCCAGTAGTTCTCAATCTGTGGGTTCCCAGATGTTTTGGCCTTCAACTCCCAGAAATCCTAATAGCTTGTAAACTGGCTGGGATTTCTGGGAGTTGTAGGCCAAAACACCTGGGAACCGACAGGTCGAGAACCACTGTTCTAGGTCGAGTGAGGATTGTTAAGGTAAAACATGCTTATGTTGGGATAGTCTTATGTTTAACAGTATTGCTGCCCAGCACTCTTTAAAGGAAGTACATGGTAACAATGTAAGATATAAAATGTTATAAGGTGAATGTATGATTTCTTTCTTTCTGTATGCCAAGGGAAAAAGGTGACTCCTAAAGCCCGTCCCGTCAAGCAAACAACCAATAAAATTGCTGCCCCAAAAGCAAAAGAGGAAATGAAAGCTGTCTCAAAAATAGAGCTTTCAAAATCAAAGGAGGAAGCACAACCTACGAACAAGACTTCATCAAAACCAGCTTCTGGTGAAAGTAAGGGAAATGTGCAGCTTCATGAATGATAGGAAAAATACTCATTTTCACATGCTATCTCATTAGCTTCCTGTTGGTTGGGGGAATGGTGTAATATCAGTCCCAGGGATGTTACTTGGAGCAATTTCCAAAAGGAAGAGCTTTACTGTATCAAACATCCTAGATCCTCTATTTGGGATGAATTATGTTATAAAATAAGCAGGCTGGTTATTTAGTGGAATGAGATCAGTTTCCAACCAAACTGTAATCTTATAGCTACTGTCTACATGATAAAAGTATAATTTATAAAGTAATGAAGGTACAGTAGAGTCTCACTTATCCAACATTCTGGATTATCCAACGCATTTTATAGTCAATGTTTTCAATACATCATGATATTTTGGTGCTAAATTCGTAAATACAGTAATTACTACATAGCATTACTTCGTATTGAACTACTTTTTCTGTCAAATTTGTTGTATGACATGATGTTTTGGTGCTTAATTTGTAAAATCATAACCTAATTTGATGTTTAATGAGCTTTTTCTTAATCCCTCCTTATTATCCAACATATTTGCTTATCCAACATTCTGCCGGTCCATTTGTGTTGGATAAGTGAGACTCTACTGTATTTCATGTATAACAAAACTTTGATTTATAAAGAATTAAAAAGACATATCTTGGTTTTGCTCACAATTATGCACTAGTTTTAGTTAAAATGAGCCCTACTACTGCAAAACAACCACCAGATACAACATTGGCATCAATTTTTTGATAACAGCAACATAATTCCTAAATGTCTTGATCCAAAATACCTCCTTTGATTTGTCTCTGGTGATTTGGGGGGGCTTTAGCTTTCCCCAAGCAATTTGGAACTAGCATTGATGCATACTGTACTGAAGCGTCACATCCAGTGTAGAATCCGTTTGCTGCTACAATAAAACGTAGACCAAAACTCCTTATTTTCTGATTAGAAAATAGCATGTTAATTTTCTTGTTGTAGTCCCAACAACATGAAGACTGGAAATGCACAGGTGGTTCTTGTAGTATACAGTACAGGCCCATTTATTATTCATTATCTCAGTAAAATGTTAACATGTGTTGTCGAAGGCTTTCATGGCCGGGATCACAGGGTTGTTGTATGTCTTTCGGGCTGTGTGGCCATGTTCCAGAAGTATTCTCTCCTGACGTTTCGCCCACATCTATGGCAGGCATCCTCAGAGGTTGTGAGGTATGGATAAATTAAGTAAGGAAAGGAAAGAATATATATCTGTGTATAGTCCAAGGTGTGGCAAGAGTTCTTTGTCACTGGGAGCCAGCATTAATGTTTCAGTTAATCACCCTAATTGGCATTGGAAATGTTTTGTCCCTTGCCTGGGGGCATCCTTTGTTCAGTCAAGTCCTTATTGTGTTGTTCCCATCTACTGTTTTGATTTTGGAGTTTTGTAATACTGGTAGCCAGATTTTGTTCATTTTCATGGTTTCTTCCTTTCTGTTGAAGTTGTCCACATGCTTGTGGATTTCAATGGCTTCTCTGTGTAGTCTGACATGATAGTTGTTAGAATGGTCCAGCATTTTTGTGTTCTCAAATAGTATTCTGTGTCCAGGCTGGTTCATCAAATGCTCTGCTATGGCTGATTTCTCTGGTTGAATTAGTCTGCAGTGCCTTTCATGTTCTTTGACTCTTGTTTGGGCGCTGCGTTTGTTGGTCCCTATGTATACTTGTCCACAGCTGCATGGTATCCGGTAGACTCCTGCAGAGGAGAGAGGATCCCTCTTGTCCTTCGCTGACCGTAGCATTTGTTGGATTTTCTTTGTGGGTCTGTAGATAGTTTGTAGGTTGTGCTTTTTCATCAATTTGCCTATGCGGTCAGTAGTTCCCTTGATGTATGGTAAGAACACCTTTCCTCTGGGTGGATCTTTGTCTTGACTCTCATGGCTTGTTCTTGGCCTTGCAGCTCTTCTGATGTCTGTGGTGGAGTATCCATTGGCCTGTAGAGCCCAGTTTAGGTGGTTGAGTTCACCTTGGAGGAGGTGAGGTTCGCAGGTTCTTTGTGCACGGTCTGTCAGGGCTTTGATTGTGCTCCTTTTTTGACTTGGGTGATGGTTGTAGTTTTTATGAAGGTATCTATCTGTGTGTGTAGGTTTTCTGTAAACTGTGTGGCCCAATTGTTGATTGGGTTTGCGGATGACCAGAACATCTAGAAATGGCAGTTTTCCTTCCTTTTCTTTTTCCATGGTGAATTGGATGTTTGGGTGGATGCTGTTAAGATGGTCCAGGAACTTGCTGAGTTCTTCCTCTCCATGGCTCCAAATTGTGAAGGTGTCATCTACGTATCTGAACCAAACAGTTGGCTTTTTTGGTGCTGTTTCTAGGGCCTGTTTTTCAAAGTATTCCATATAGAAATTTGCTACTACTGGGCTGAGAGGGCTCCCCATGGCCACTCCATCCTTCTGTTCATAGAATCCAGTGTCCCACTGAAAGTAACTAGTGGTGAGGCAATGGTGAAACAGGGCTGTGATGCTTCTGGGAAGTTTTGTTTGAGGGTGTCAGCTACTGGGACTTTGGTAAAAAGGGACACCACATCAAAGCTGATCAGGCTGTCCTTGGTGCTTAGATTGAGGTTGCTGATCTTTTCTATAAAGTGTGTGGAGTCCTTGATATAATGTGCAGTGAGCCCAATGTGGGTTTGTAGCTGTGTAGCCAGAAATTTTGCCAGGTTGTAAGTCGGCGATCCAATGGCACTTACAATGGGTCTGAGTGGGATGGAGTCCTTGTGGATTTTGGGGAGTCCATAAAGCCTGGGTGGGAGGACTTCTGATTTGCACAGCTGTTGGCGTATGTCAAAGTTAATGGAGGAGTTCTTGATTAGAGTGTTCGTTTTTCTGGTTAACAGTTAATGGGATCCTTGAATAGGGATGCATTTGTGTTTATGTGCTTCTCCTTTTCTTTCTTTCCTTTCATTGCCTGGTAGGAATCCTTGGCAGTTAGCAACTGTATGTTTTATCACTCCCTTTACTGTGTAAAATAGCTCTGGGAACTGTTTCCTTATAATGTCTTTTGCTGTTTTTTTTGTCAGCTGTTAATAAACAGGTGAAAGAAGAAACCCTTTGTGCCCCAATATCAGATTTTGAAACCTCATGGTTCCCTGTACCAGTCAGCATGGCAGCAAAAGCTCCAGCAAGACCTATGCTTCTCAGCTATTTAAAGGATGAAGATGTGGATTAAAATATCAGGCAGCAAAAAGACTCCAGAGTCCTCTGTGGAAGTACTTGGAAAAGCACTGAAGGAATCACTGGCCTCTTTTGAGAGCTTAAACAAGAACTTGGGGGTAAAACAGATTTTTTTAAAGCTACAACTCCCAGAATCCGTTGTGATGCATGGCCAGTTGTCCAAAACAGTTTTAGAACTGTTTAAAGTTCTTTTGTAGAATATGATTCCGCATCATAAAGTTCTCAGAACACATCAAAAACTGCCTTTCTCAGAGGCATTGCAAGGAACCTAGCAAGAAGCTTTGTGCTCATCGAGTGGAGAGGCAGTCTTCTCAGGAAGTTTAGACTTGCATTGATGGAATCCATGTGTGCTCCAAAGAACTACAGGTTTACAGTCTTAAAAGTGTTGTTGGAGGTGGTTGCTACAAGTCATATATCTGATCTCTCTCAAATTGTCTTTATTTCCCCCCTTTTTGTTGCACACTTTCTTCTTCTCATTCTGCTTTGCCCAGATGGTTAAAAATGAAGATAATTAAATAGTGTATGAGCTGCTGCCACCAATACCATGCACACATATTGTAACATCTTTCCTTCCCTTTCCCTTTTCTTTTTTTCTTTTCTTTTCTTTTCCTTAAGAGGGAAATATGAATGTATAAATGTTTATACAGTGATAAATGCATCTATATCCTTGAAGTCCTGACTCCTATAAAGTTACTTTAGATCATGTCTTTAAAAAGTTGAAAAGCTAGTGGCTAGAGTAGAGGACTATTGTTTTTCCATTTACTCTTCTTTTACTATGAACTGAGTTAAATAGTATTAGAAAAGGAAGGAAGAGAGAAAAATTGTAAACTTTTCAAGATGCACAATGTAGTTTTTTGCCTCTTTTTTGTACAAACTCAGATTTTATTAATAAAATCTGTAAATAAGGCTTGGTGTAGAAGAGATTCTGTATCTGAAAAAAATAGAGTCTTTAGAAAAAATGAAGAAATAAAACTTTTGGGATCAAGATGGGTGCAAAGGTTAGGGTCCCTAGAAAAGTAAGTTGTATGTCTATAAGTTATGAAGTAGTATTTTCTGTCCTTTTGATTGGCAAATTATTATTGGTTTTACCTTTTGACTACTTTGGCTCTTCCTGGTGCTAGAATGATGTAATCAAAAAGATAATTGTTTTTACCTTGGAATATGATGGTCTGTATACACAGCACTGTGGCTTAGAACCTGTCAGCACTGTGTTCCTTCATAATACAGGGTGTTTGAAAAAGAACTCCCTAGTTTTAATGTATTTATACTTAAAACTAAGGAGTTCTTTTTCAAACACCCTGCATATGCTTCAGAGCAGGTTTGTTTGTTTTTTTTAGATTAAAGCAGCAGTGTCATATGGATGACTAAGCACTCTGTGTTTTAAGAAGACTTTGAGGACTAAGAGCGAAAAGGATGTCTGAGTATGTGTTGTGAATGAGTCTTCTGAGGCTGTGAGTGATAATGGAGGGATCAGGAGAGGAAGGAAGAACCCTCGCGAGGAGGGCTCGCTGGAAGATTTATACAGGAAGAGAATCAGGGAGATTGATGAGGAGTCTTCTGAGGAAGATTCATGTGGGGACTTGGGAGGGGATCTTGAGCTGGAAATGGATTCTGAGGAACCAGTGGTGACGGAGGAAGTTGGCATAGATTGGGCACGGGCTCCGGAGGATCTTGGGGAGGAATCTGGGTCCATGGATGCTGTAAATGCTGGAGAGACTTGGGTATCTTCAGAAGCAGATCCTACATGGTCTGCCTGGAGGAATGAGGGTAGTTCCACAGGTGTGGATAGAGTTGGGTGTGGGCAGGATGATCTTGACTCTGATGAGGAGTTTGGGACGCCTGATCCAAGGGCGTTGGCTGTTTGAATCTCAGATTCTGATGAGAAGTTTGGGACACCTGATCCAAGGGCGCTAGAGGTTTGGACGCCCAAGGAAACCTAAATAAATTGGGGATGTTGGGTCACTATGCTTTGCGTGTGGCAAGGGGTTGCTGGGCGCCATTGGGTTTCCTGTATGTGATTCTGAAGACTGGCTTGAGACTTATGTAAGTTTGATCTGGGTTATTCTGCAACGGAGGGCTGGAATTGTGTGGGTTTCCCTGGGCTGCACTGTTATTACTATTTTGCATTAGCTGCTGTTCGCCTCCGTTGTCTTGGCTCTTTGTGCCATTCCATGACATGGACCTTCTTGTGACGACTTCACCCCTTGGACCTTGGACTGGAACTCAACTCAGGTTATCTCTTCGCTCCCAAACTCGGCATGGTGTCGTTCCTGTCTTTGTGGCTGT
Organism: Anolis carolinensis; assembly: GCF_035594765.1. Lineage (NCBI taxonomy): Eukaryota > Metazoa > Chordata > Lepidosauria > Squamata > Anolidae > Anolis > Anolis carolinensis. The sequence goes on along the minus strand of NC_085845.1, from coordinate 170,384,465 downwards.
CTACTGTTGCTGACTACTGGCTTTGTTTCCGACCCTGACACATTCTCCTTATCCCGACTTCGAACCGGCTTGACTGCGTTACAGCGTTCTGCTCCTTTAATTCCTGGCTCAGCATTTGTCTCTGCAGCGGTTTGCCGCTAACTCTTCAGCGTCTTCCAGTTTCGCTTGTTTTTGCCGCTCACAGCAAAGAGCTTTTTAGCCCAGTTTGGGTTCTTGTTTCAGTTTGGAATCGCTGTTGTACTTCTGGGTTTTGGGAAAGTTTTTGGGGCTTCATAACTGTTTGCCTTTGTTTGTTTTGCCATTTTAAGCCCATTTTGAGCTTTTGGGCTGAGTTCAAGTATTCTATGTTAAATCCGGATTATATCTCTGGTTAATCCGGATTATATGCCAATTAATGCTTTTGGCATTTTTCCTGCTTTGACTGCCTAATAACACTGAAGATTAAGTGTTTCAAGTCTCTGTTAATTTACTGAACTATTTTTGGACTATTACTTTAATAAACTGTATTTTGGCTCTCAGTTGGCGTCTGACCTTTGACAGTAGGGCTTGCAAAATTCAAAATGGCAGCATTATTCCTCTTTCTAACTCTATGTAATCTAGTTCTATGTCTTTTAATAGTGTTTTATCTATTGTTTCAATGATGTTGGATCCTGCCTCGAGTTGCAGGGAGAGGCGGGTAATAATTTCATCATCATTATTATGTTTATTAAATGTGTCCACCCAACTCCATTTCGAACATGGTTTTACTTCTGAGGAAACATACACAGGGTTGTACTATAGACATGATTTCAAGAAGGACCTCAATATGCTATAATGCTCTTATTGTCTGTTCTATTCCTACATAGAATACCAATGGATTTTCAGAAATGCTTGCCCCTATCATTGCAATTCATATCTTGAAGCCAGTATTCCACAGTTGTCAGTTAAGACAAAGGGCATGAAAGAGACTGCTATGGGCTTTCAATAGCTTCAAAGTTTTGACTACTGTTTCAGCTGTGCTTCTGCAATGTGGTTTGATGCTTCTGCTTTTTCACATTTGGTACATATTTAACAAAATACCTTATATTATGTTTTCTTAAGGTGTTGGTTTAAAGCAGTGGTTCTCAACCTGGGGTTCCCAGATGTTTTTGGCCTACAACTCCCACAAACCCCAGCCAGTTTACCAGCTGTTAGAATTTCTGGGAATTGAAGGTCAAAAATATCTGGGGATCACAGGTTGAGAAACACTGGTTTAAAGTGTGCATTATAAATTAAAACTCACAATGGGCTTCCTGTAATATTCTTTCTGTAGATAATGGCATGTGTGATTTGTGCCAGAACTAGTGAAAGTAAGATTGACTTGATTCAGAGACTCAAGGCCAAGCTCCTACAATGGCAGCTGTCCTGTAATTAAGGCCTGTCCTCTCATCATACGGTCCTGCTCTTTAAAAAAAAAAAACCTCCTGAAAGGGAAATGCAACACTTGTCTTGGGTAAATTCATTCTATTGTTTGTTCCTCCCTGCAGTGAGAATGCACTTTCAATAAGAGGCGGCCATCCAAAGCATATGTACTCAAAAGTAAGGCCCTGTTTGCAGGCATGATTGAAATCTGGTCGTAACTCTTCTGTGCTATAGCTTGCACACATTGCTGCTCATGCTTTTCCTTATGTTCGTATTTGTTTGTGGAAGCCTTTCCTTATTTTAAACCACATATCATGTAACATTCTCATGTCTAGTTCAGCAGCCTCATCTCTTTTCAAACTCTGACTTTCCCACAGTTCTGTTTAAAACTCATGCTTTTTCTCTCTCTCCATTTAATCCTTCTAGTATATCTTCCAGAAAACTTCACTGTAGGATGTCATAATTTTTGCCATCAAAACTGTGTATATGCTTCCATCATGTTCCCATTAAGTGAAATAACCCCAAATGTAACCTTTCTTGAGAGGGAGGTTCTACTCTTTTGATCATTTTGATTTATATGAGTACAGTACATTTTATTGCCTTCTATGTTACTACGGCCCTCCAGGTGTTTGCTTATGCCTGTACTACACATTAATTTTATGTCTGTAAATATTGTAAAAATCACCAGATACTGTCTGATCTTGGAAGCTAAGCAAGACCAGCCCTGATTGATACTTGGATGAGTGACTGCTTAATAAACAGCAGGTGCTGTAGGCTATATCTCAGAGTAAGGAACCAGTAAAACTACCTCTGAGTCTTTGCCTCAACTTCTATTCTTTTCCTAAGTATCTCCATGATAGAATTTATCTTTTTATCAGCAGTTGGTCATCTGAATTGTGCTTGACTTAACACTTTTGCTATTAAAATTAAATATGCTGCTTAGTTTAAGCAAGTGCAAAAAATAACAAAGTTTCACATGTACAGGTGTAGAATGTTATGTGAATTATTGGAGAGGAAGTTTAATAAAGTAACTTGTTTAAAATCTGCCCTAATGGGATTTGAGCTACCAGTCAATCACAAAGAAAGGACTCATAGAGTTCTGCTAAATGACCATGTTGATCCAGCATGCAACAGCCACTGGAAAGGCAAATCACATGGTCAGAAAGGAATTCGTTTAAAGAGTCATCAAAATAAAATTGCTGCTTGAGTAGAGATGCAGAAAAAAACAGATAATTTAATGATTGTTATAACATTTAGCAGTTCTGAAGATCAAAGCATTTGTTTTAAGTAAAAGCCAACTTCTATCCTTTTGGGGAAAAGGCCTTTTTGGGTACAATGAGAGCATTAAAAGAATAAGGGGCTTCTTCTATTATATCTCCAGAGTCACTCTTTCCATTGTTTCTTGGCAAGCAGAACAAAACAAGCATATTCATCTATTTTGAACAGTTCACATATAATGTGTTGAAAGCTGTTGAATGTATTTTTGTTTTAATCTTTGTACATAGCTTTGCTGGCCAACTCTGCAACATCTTATGCTCACCAAATGTTGGATGATGTTAAGTCTCTTTTCTTCCTTTGAAGAAGTGTATGTTCTAGCGGAGCGAATCTGTAAGCCATGAAAGCAGATGACGCTTTCTGTTCAACTTATTTTTCTAATAGACGAGAAGATCAGTCAGGTTTCCTTCAGCAGAATTGGTTTGCTTCCTTTCATGCCTTGCTTTTCTTGTTTGCTCTCATTTGCCTTTTCCCCGCTTGCTGCCTCTTACTAGAGTGCCTCGCAATCTTAGTTTTGGCTTTAGTTGAGCTGGTCCGCTTGGCCTTCTTGGTACTCCAGTCACGGCAACTTTGGAAGGCAGTTATGCGCTTCACCTTTTGGCCACGTACAGCGGCTGGGGAGTCACACGTGGCTCCTACTCTCAGATTCAGCTTGTCAAGCCACCTGAGAAAGGAAGGTGTGAGAAATTTGAATCCATCTGACCACTTAGCCCATTTTGATAGTCACTCAGCTATAGAATGCATTGTCTTACTCAGCTAGATGATCCATTATTGGTAAAAGTCATGCAGCAGTGAGTAGCTCGTGGGTCATGATGCTTCCATTAAATGACTCCATACTATATTTTTCTAAAGCAAGAGAAGAACTTAAGCATCTCTGCCTGTCATAATCAGTGGATCTTACTTCACACTCTGTGGGTTTCCATATTTGATCCAAGCAATTAAGGTTTTGTATGAACAGGAATCATGGCTCCCAATGCAATTGGACTACAACTCCCAGCATTCTTCACTACTAGGTAGGGATGTTGGGATGTGCAGTCCAACATCATTTGGGGGTCTGCCTGATTCTTATCCCAGCCTTCCGAAACATAGTTTCAGAATTACTTACCTTAAATGTGAAAGAAATTTCATGAAAACTTTAGGAAAGTTCAGTTTAGGAAAGTGGGGATTCTAGGAGTTGTAACTGGAAAAAATCATTTCCTAGCTTTTTATTAGAATTAAATAAGAGTCAGTGGGTTTGAACGTTGGACTATTGACTCCAGATACCAGGTTTCTTACTTGTTAAATTTCTATCCTGCCTTTCCTCCAAGGCAGTGGTTTTCAATCTTTAATCTTCCAGATATTTTTGATTTCAAAGGCCACTGGTCAAGTTGACAAGGCCTTCAAAATGTCCAGAGGACCAAAGTTGGGGAAACACTGCTTTAAAGAGTTCAAGGAATCATACATGGTGTTGCTTCTGCCATTTTCATCCTCACAGGAGATCTGCGAGGCAGATTAGTTTGAGAAAATGTGATTGGCCCAAGATCACACACTGAGCTTCATGACCAAATGACAATGTCAACCCTGGTCTTCTGAATTGTTGTCCAATGCGCTAGTCAAGGAGTAGGACACTGCATGGGGAGAATTATCAATTCCCTCATTCATACACTGGTGGGTTGTGTGGTGCATTTCCAAGAAACTAAAAGGATGCCATATACACCAACACATTTGGCATAGGTTTTTGAGGAAATTCGTTTGGGAAAAGAGTGGAAAGGGAAAACAAAGCAAACCACATGCTTTCAACCAATTAACATCGAAATAATGTACATTTTAGGTGAAATACGAACATTGAGGGAACACCTGGAAGCTTGGTGGCTGTGAAAAGGCGATTGGGGGCTAAATATAGGCAACATTTTCCTCATTCCTCTTTAACTAATACAGTAGAGTCTCACTTATCCAAGCTAAACGAGCTGGCAGAAGCTTGGATAAGTGAATATGTTGGATAATAAGGAGGGATTAAGGAAAAGCCTATTAAACATCAAATTAGGTTATGATTTTACAAATTAAGCACCAAAAACATGTTATACAACAAATTTGACAGAAAAAGTAGTTCAGTACGCAGTAATGTTATGTTGTACTGTATTTACAAATTTAGCACCAAAATATCACAATATATTGAAAACATTGACTACAAAAATGGCTTGGATAATCCAGAAGCTTGGATAAGCGAGGCTTGGATAAGTGAGACTCTATTGTATATCACAGTGGACAAATGGGGAAAACAGAAGTTCCCCTCACAGTTATTCTCCAATAATAGAAGCTAGTGGCTTACTTTCGTAGTGGAAGAAGTTGACAGTCACAATGGAATGGTATGTCACTTAAGTTGATGACCTCCAGAGCCGTAAAGGCACTGAAATCAGGTACAGTATGCATTTTGTTCTTTTCCAGGTACATACTTCTTATCTTTGGACCCAAACCAGCAAAGGCACCAGAAGAAATCTGAAAATTTAGAAAAAGTTGTGAGGAATTTATTTACAACAGCAATGCATTATCATCAGAGCTTGGAAAAATTACATTTTTAGACAGTATTCCTCAAACAGAATGCCTGGTGGCTTCTCATGGTAGTAGTCTAAAAAACTAGCTTTCCCAAGTTCAGATTCTTTTAATTCCAAGCCATTATACAAAATTGAAACTCATACTGATCCAAGATAAAGGAGCGGTAGTTATCATTCTGATCAAGACAGCTCACTAAACTACAAACCCCAAAATCCCATAGAATGTTGCTATCGTAGTTAAAGAGGAATGGAGTGGTATAACAATGTGATACAGCTCTGAATGCAAACTATATTAAGGAAGTTATCAAAAAGACCAACCATGGGTCCATCAAGAGCAGAAGAGGGCAACTGTGGGAAGCTAGGAGGCCACATTAAGTGATCTTAGGGACCCTGAATTTTGCATATATCATAGTGCAACTTCCAACTCTCCTGTTCCAACTTACCTGTTCTAGCCCTGTATTATCCAGGTAGAGGTGTTGCAATGATCTTGACACAGGAAGAAAGGCATTGTCCTTGATGTACTTTATAGGATTTTTGGACAGCTTCAGTTCACTAAGTGTGGGCAGTCCCCTGAGGGACCTGGTGGGCACTTCCTCCAAAGAATTATCATCTAGGTGCAGCTTCTCCAACATCTTGGCTTGACTCAGAGCCCTGGGAGACACCTGAGCAATGCGGTTTCCCGTTAGATAAAGCCAGTGTAGCTTTTCCAGCCCAGACAGAGCATTATCTGGTATTTGGCTGATGGAGTTGTGTTCCAGGTGAAGGGCAAAGAGGTTGGGCAAGAACCTAAAAGCACCCTGGGACATGTGTGTGAATCCATTGTGATCCAGGTAGAGGTAAGCAAGCTGAGCAGTTCCTTTAAAAACAGCTGCATCTAAAGAAGAGATGCTGTTGTTAGAGAGGTAAAGATAGACAAGGCTTTTCAGGTCCTGGAAAGCACCAGGTTGCAGGGTTTCAATCTTGCAGTTCTGCAGGTGAAGAGATGTCAGGTTTTTTAAGCCTGGGAAGGAGTCTTTGGGTATGGAGCGGAAGTCATTGTGGCGCATGTCCAAGAGTTGGGTGTTGCTAGGAAATCCTTTGGGAATGCTCTGGAGATTTCTGCGGTCACAGTTTCCATGCTGGTAGTCTGATGAACAGGTACATCCCTTTGGACACTTTACAGCATCCTCCTCAGAGCTCCTGGTGAATGTGGCCATGCTAGGAAGCAACTTCTCTTCTAAGGCATGATCTTTACACTTCATATCTGTTGGCCTTAAAGATTCCAGATGTTCTCCTCTGGAGCTAACTGGGCCAGCACACACCACGTCGGCGTGTATCCTTTTTTTGGCAGCCCACTCTTTGAAGGGCCGCATGTAACAAGTGCAAAGCACCGGGTTTCCTGTCAAGTTGACCTTTCTCAAATGGGCCATTTCTGTCAATGGCTGCAGCACAAGGAGCTGGTTGTTGTGCAAGTCAAGGGTATGCAGCAAGGGGCTCTTGATGAAAGCTCTGTGTGAGACATCCTGAAGGACCATGTTGTCCAAAAAGAGTTGTCTCAGGGAAGCCATCTGAATGGCCTCCTCATTGATATAGGCAATGGGATTGTGTCCTAAATCCAGCCTATTTGTACCTGACAGTCTAGACAGTGCATCAGTGGGAAGGAACTGCAGTTCATTATGGTCTAAGCTCAACCTCCTTAGATTTGGTAGTCCACCAAAGGCTTCATTGGCGAGCACATTGAGGGAATTATGGGACAAATTGATCCACTTAGTCAACTGAAGTCCCTGGAAGACCATATCTGGTAGATACACCAAAGAGTTTCTGGCCAAATTAAGAAAGTTGAGGAAGCCCAGCTGTCCAAAAGCTCCTGGCATTATTTCTTCAATATGATTATTTTCTAGCATTAGCTGCCGAAGAGAAGACAGGCCATCAAATGACTCCTGGTAAATGAAAGCTATATTGTTGTAGGCCAGATTGAGGTAAACCATGCGTCCTAATCCTCTGAAGGCTCCTTCCTCAATTCTTTCCACCTTGCATTTCTGAAGATTCAAATGGGTGAGGTATGGGATAGGGAGGAACGTTCCGGCAGGGATGACTTTGATTTCATTACAGCGAAGGTCAAATCTTTGAGTTACCTGCAAACACAGATAAAATGTCAACTCCATCAACAATTAACTGTCCTATTAATTATTAATTACAAAATCATTGCTTCTAGAAATTCTAGAAAATAAAATGCTAACTTTCTTAAATTTGGAATTGGTACGGGAATAAACAATCCAAAACTCTCACTTTCTGAACGTTCAGTCTAAAATAAAAATCTTTTTAAACATCCATTTCATTCCCAAGTTGAGAGAGAGAGAAAAGAGGCTTCTCAAGACAAAGAAAACATAATATCTATAGATCCATTGAGCTGTCAAAGGAGAATTAACATTATAATATGATTATCCTTATATCACAAAACTGGATTTACTGGGTTAGTTCCAGATTTAGGGAGACTAGCCAAAATAAAAGTAATGACTTTATTCAGGCTCCAACAAATAATTGTTGGGGCAGATAGTTATGTGCTTTTTATAAGTTTTAATAAAGATTACTTTCACAGATATATGATCTGTTCTATAAATTTGAGGGAATTGGTGATTTTGTGATTTGAACTTTGGACCAGGACATTGGGAAACTAAAGTTTGAATCCCCGATTAGCCATCTGTACTGTAGCTGCTATGTGATCCTTGTAGATAAATAGATAAAATCTAGATAGAATGCGTTCACTTTCTAAATTAATAATTTAGACATCAAATGCATGTAAGGGGCCTTGTTCTGAATTTGTTGGTTAGTGCTAACCTTATTCTTGCTTGGAACCAGAAAGCTCAAGTTATTCCATCTATGAAAGGTCATATGACTAAAACCTTGGGGACTGCGGAAATTCCTAAATTGATGATACTGTTCATAAGCAAAATAAAGAAAAGGCAGGATTTGTTTTTATTCAGGTCTGAAGGTCACAGGGATCGTTCTGGCTTAATTGTCTCTCCTTAAGCCCTTCAGAGGTTGTTGGATTGCAACCTCCAGCAGCCCTAACCTGGATAACTGATGGTAAGGGGCTCATAGAAATCCAGTCCCGGCCCCCATGTTGGAAAAGCTCCAGCCATTTCCACGTTTTACATTAACAAATGAAGTCTGAAGGAGGAACAAGTTTTGCACCATGATCTTTGGGGTAGGAGCAAGAGAGAACAACCTCATGAGGACTCACTACTTTGATGTAGCCCTTGCCTCACTACTCAGAATCATAGAGTTGAAAAGGACCACAAGGGCCACTCAGCCCAGCCCATTTTGCCATGCAAGAAAACACAAAGCAACCCCAACAGATGGCCACCCAGCCTCTACTTAAAAACCTCCAGAGATGGAGAGTCCACCACACTTCGAGGAGGCAGCGCATTCCACTGCCAAACAGCTCTTAATGTTTAGATGGAATCTTTTCCCTTCCAATTTGAGTCCATTGCTTTGTGTCTTAGTCTCCAGAGCAGCAGAAAACAAGCTTGGCCCCTCCTCAATGTGGCATCCGTTCAAATATTTAAAGACTGACCTGAGGGATGTTAACTGGCACCACAGTTAGGTTCTTGTTCAAACACATGACTTGGTACTTGACGCGATCACAGATGCAAATTCGTGGGCAGCGCTCAGCAACCATATTTCCAACAAGCAGAGATGCTGCCAGGAGAAGGCTCGCAGAGGCCCACATATTGGAAAGTAACTAAATAAAAAATAAAAGTATTTGGCAATGTTGACATTTCCACAAGTCATGGCCAACCCTATTATCAGGGAAACCTCCTGCCATATGGTAATGCACAATCTAAGCAACCCCAGCCTCAGTTCAAAAACTTTCAGAGGAGACTCCAGGACAGTTTATATTTCACTAGATCTGGAGAACCCGCAATTGTTATCCAATCGAACCCCATTTGCCTATGTGCAAACACGCACAATCAAAGCACCCCTGATACATGGCCATCCAGCCTCTGCTTAAAAGCCTTTACAGAGAATCTGCCACTCTCAGAGACAATATCTTCCATCAATGAGTAATGGCATCTTCCAGTGGGATCCACTGCAATCCCCCATAAGTCTTAATGAGCGCTTTAACTAGTATATGTCTGCCTACACAGACATAGCCAGATGCTTCTCTGACCTCCCTGCCTTTCCACCAGCCAGAGAAAGGTAATTTACAGGAGTGATTGCAGCAAATTCTGTTGCAGCTTTGGTCAATACGTAATGATTTTAGCTAAGATTGCAGTTAGAGAGGTCGGTGCCTGGTGAGCATTTGCTAAACCGAATCAGCCAGGACAGAGAAACAAGCTCTACAGGTTGAAGGCAACAGAGGTTTGTTATGATTTGGCCAAACAGGATACAAGTACAAGCAATTTGCTTCAAAAGGCGCAACCATGAATTCACAGAGAAATACATGATATTTTATACAGTTCTGACAGCTATTCAGAACTGTATATTAACAGTTCTGACAGTATATTATCTTTTATTGTATTGTTCAATGTGTTATGACTTGTTGTTCTATTTATATTCTGCTATATTGTATTGTTCTGGGCATGGCCCCATGTAAGCCGCCCCGAGTCCCCGCTGGGGAGATGGTGGCGGGGTATAAATAAAGTTTATTATTATTATTATTATTATTATTATTATTATTATTATTATTATTATTATTATTATTATTATTCAGACTTCCCACTCCTCTGATTGGCTGGAAAAGAGGCAGGCTAGGATCTGCACCCGGATTGGCCAGGGGTTCCTTTGACGTCACATCCTTCAGGATGAGATTCCTGTGGCGGGAAGAACAACAACTAATGGTTGGTCAGTTCAAATCACCAAACCATTGCAGAGACGTCCCTTGAGAAAGCACAGTCTGAGGAAATAATGGTTTGGATATGCTGATGAGTCTCTGATTAACTCAAGTGTCCATTTCCATGTGAAACAAAGGTGTAAGACCCAAAAGATTTTCGACAAGGGCTTGACTGCCAGCATAAAGAGTTAACAAATCCACACCTACTAAACCCCAAATCCACGCCTACTAAACCCCTCTTTCGTAGAAGCAGTAGACTCCCAGCCTCAAGTTAAATGAACAAACATCCTGAGTTTGTTTTGTTGACAAAGAGGATCATCTATCTGCATATACACACAAAGAATCTGATAACTATCTGGCTTGGGAAATGGCTGGAGGGATCCTGGACATCATCTCCTTTCCCAAGTGATTATGTAAATTGGGGGCATGAAGAAGTGCCTGCCTTCTATGTACATTTAGATACATTTCATTGGATACAGTTTAGGAATGAACATAGTACGTAAAAGGAGACAAATTACACCAAAATCATCAAATTGATTAATATTTAAAAGGTTAGATTTGATAAGAGTTTGTAGGGTACAGCTGCTATTAGGTCCACTCCAGTGCCTATCATTTTACCATTTTGCAACTCCGGGTCCATGGAAAAGGTTTAAATAAAAAAAATCATATTACTTTCTCAAAGTCTTCTGATGTTCTATACATCGGGGGGGGGGGGGGGCTCAACAACAAATATAAAGTCTAGAACATAATATTAAATTCTTGCTTAATAGGCCACTGTGTCATATTGAAACCCGTTTAATACGTTGTTTTGTTCCACAATGCCCCCCGTAAGGTCAGAGATAGTGTCCTGGGGAAATTGTTACCTATTTGGGGGGTATATTATCATTTCTAATATCTTTCTATTAATTCCTTCTTTGTAGAAGGAACTTAAAATGCAGTATGACTTTGATAGCACATAATAATTGTATGTATCACATCAAAGTTTGATGAGATGCATAGACCACCAATATATATTTTACCTTGACAAGCATGAGTCTGCGAATGTAGTATCTGAAACAGAATAAAAGAAACCAAATGCGGTTGAACCAATTGTAAAAGAATAGAGATGTTCTATGACTAAGCCATGCTGTTGCCTTGAACATTCTTAAAGTTCTAGACCTCTTTTGTTATATGAGTTATTCATCATGAACAAAGGCAATTCAATGCTGAGTAAGTACAGCACTTACATGTTTGCATTAGAAAATAAGGGGTCAGTGGATAGGCTGCTGTACTTGTATAACAATCATTAAGCAAAATAACTTTTGTGCTAGGAGTATGTGCTGAAGGCTTTCCTTTAAAGCAAAACTTATTATTTATGGATTGTTTTTGTTCAAGCCAACTAGCTACAAACCCCTTCAGATATCCCACTGAATTTCTCTTTATTCTGTCGCCACATTGTCTTCACCTCAATGCAAAAATCTTCACCATCATCATAATTCTGAGCTCGCTGAGTATATCTGCTTTGAGAATGTATATATCTATACTTTAGGGATTTTTTTCCATTAAAAAAGGTACTGCAAACCATGAGGCTCCAAATAGATTCTCCCTACCAAACCTTTCTTCCTCCCCCATTGCATTGCAAACAAACAACCCCTGACATTGTAGTGATTGTTTCTATTCCTTATGAATCAGAACGGATTAAAATCACAGGCTGTAACATTTGTACTTCTCTAATACTGCTGCTTCCTACATATTATTAATCCTCTACCACATTCTGTATCTTTAACTTTAAAAATAATTAAGTGTTTGAAACTCTATATTTCTTAAATAAGGGCCTGATGTATCTAAACAGGCCCCACAGCTATTGCAGAGAGGATAATACGGAGCTTGGGAGAAAGACTGAAATGAAGGAAGTTGCTGGGTTAGGCGAGCAGCAGGAAACAAAAAAAAAAATCTCAGGCCAACAGGAAGTTTAGAGAAAATAATGGAAAATTAAATTATACAGATGTAAACATACTTTGGTCTCTCTCACACACAAACTAAAAACTCAGTAGCATAATGTATTTATATAGCAACCCCCTCAATATGCATTGATACTTTAGGGTAATTTTACATAAAACAACAATATTATGTTCACTATGAACTGTCTGGAGCCAAAGAGTTCACTTCCTTACTTTCCTTTGCCTTCTTTTCACATTGCTTCCTTTGTCCTCAGTCTGAAGTACCAAAAGTTGCCTTACTGCAGGCAGACTCACATTGTCAGCATGAAAGAGCAACAAAGTGTTAGCTATTGAATGTATTGCTGCTGTATTAACAGCAGATGCATTGACATCAGACTAATACAATTTTTATTGGTATGGATCCCTCCTATGGAATCCTGGGATTTGTAGTGGCTTATTATTATTATTATTATTATTATTATTATTATTATTATTATTATTATTATTGACACAACAACATTGTATGACACAGCAAACAAGATAGACATGCTGGATTTTATATCACAAAATCACAAGGCGAACACTTCCCAAGCGTTTAGGACTGTGTGATGTATTTTCGGATGATGCGTGCAGATTCCAGTAGGGTGGCCTTTTGCAGTTGACAGATCGTAATTTTGTCAATGTCTATTGTTTCCAAATGCCGGCTGAGATCTTTTGGCATGGCACCCAGTGTGCCCATCACCACCGGGACCACCTGCACTGGTTTCTGCCAGAGTCTTTGAAGTTCAATCTTGAGGTCCTGATAGCGGCTGAGTTTTTATTATTTTATATTATTATTATTATTATTATTATTATTATTATTATTATTATTATTATTATTATTATTGGACTAGAACACAGAGAGACCAAGGTCAGAATCCTCACTTGACCATGGAAACCCAGTTTGGGCAAGTCACACTCTCTCAGCCTCAGAAGGAGGCAAGGGCAAACCTCCTCTGAACAAATTCTGCCAATAAAGCCCAGTGATAGATTCACAGAGAACTGACGTAAATCAAGAATGACTTGAAGACACACAGCAACCACAACAGCATCATAACTCAGTGGTTCTCAACCTGGGATCCCCAGATGTTTTTGGCCTACAACTCCTAGAAATCCTGGCCAGTTTACCAGCTGTTGGGATTTCTGGGAGTTGAAGGGCAAAAACATCTGGGGAGAACCACTGTAACATAATTAATACATTTTTCTTGACTGCAGCCCTTGAACTCTCTGCCAGAAACCTCTTGTGTCTCATCAAACTACAAGATCCCGTGGGATGGAACTATGACTGTTAACGTGGAATCATAGTGCTACAATCATGCAGTGTGGCTATAACGTTAACCACACAAGCAAGGAAGTAGGTGGGGTTTTTTTTACTTCCAATGCCAACCTAAATTAACAGTCTTTCAGTGTTTTGTATCTTGACTTTAGTAGAAACCTTTGCTGCTCTATCTCAGGCAACAAAATGCCCTCATTATTTTCTGTGGCTCTAACATTAGGAAACGCAGCAAACAATTATGTAATTATTACTATTACATATCTAATCCTATCATTTGTCCGCCTCAAATGTCCTAGTTTACTATGCGCCTTGACTTTCGGGAGAAATACAATGTGTTGTCCAGTCTCAGGTATAATAACATTTGTGTCCTGTTCATCCCAGATGGTGACTTGGAGAATAGTTGTTGTTTTGCTCTCATAAAAAGCCAGCAATATGATCATTGTTTTCTTAAACTAGACATTCACAAATATTGCAGAACACCTCTCCTCCATTTTATGTGCCTTTACCTATTTTAAATCAAGAGTACTTACCTGTCTCCCGCCTATCACATTAATTGCTCCAATATGCAGGTTTTACTTGGTTTTGAGGGTAAAAACAGGATAATATTCTCCCAAACTGGGGATTTCATTTCAGCTGGAGACCAAAGAAGTGCTCTTAGTGATGTTAGACCTCAGTAGATACATCTCCTGAGTCACAGTTCTGTCTGTATGGTTGTCTTCCCAAAAATACAAAAGACTCTTTAAGATGGAAGCTTTCAAAAATAAAGGTGCACATACACTGCATACAAGATGCTAACTAATCTCTCTCACTTCCAGGATGACTGGAGGCCTGGCAACTCATTCAACAATTTAAAATGACTGACTGCACAACTACCTAATTTCTATGTGCGAGACGTGGAGAAACACAGTGGTATCCAGGAATCTTGACTTTCTTCAACCAGGAAACTTCCCCAGCAAAATCGTAAAACATAACTAAGAGACTCTTCTCTCAACAAGTATATTTCATTTTACTTTTTCGAAGGATATTGTATAACTTACCTAGTTCTTCTCTTGCATGAGGATAATGGAAGTGAAGAAAATAATAGTATAAAAGCCCTGCACTGTAAAAAAATACTCCAAGAATCTTGTGAATTTTCCTAGTATGCACCTCTGCAGTTAAAAGCAAGCTGAATGAACTGTTGTTCAACGGTAGTGTTTTCCCCCACTCCCCCTCCTTACAAACACACACACAAATTCCTGCCAAAATTCACTTTAGACTGCAGTCTTATAAACATACACTTGGGCATTAGCCTATTAAATGCTCTGAGCTTTACTTTTAAGTAGACCCATATGGGATTGGACTATTAACCTATCAGCTGTTACTTAGAAACTGGGCAAAAACAAATAAGTTTTGCTTGTGAAAATACATCCATGTAGTGCTGGGTGCCAGGTTCCTTCAGAGTAGGCATAGGCAAACTTTTGGCCCTCCAGGTGTTTTGGACTTCAACTCCCACAATTCCTAACAGCCTATCGGCTGTTAGGAATTGTGGGAGTTGAAGTCCAAAACACCTGGAGGGCTGAAGTTTGCCCATGCCTGCTTCAGAGCCTTGAAGGTGTGCTTTTAAATTGCCATAGATTTTTCACATTTAATTCTGTATATGCAACAGCATGAAATTGCCATAGAAACACTTGTGTAAAACCGTCACCTTTTTCTTGATGAATTTTGTCACTTACCTGCAGGAAGCTCACTAGGTGGACCTCCGCACGTGAGAAGCCTTCTGCATGTATTCCTCAGGAACCAATACATCACACTACTGGTTTATGTTTGCTTTATGATCAACAATAACTTCAATGTCCTTTTCACATCTGGTAATTTGATTTTTTTTTACTCTTATCAGTGGCGACTTAAGAACATATTGTAAGTTGCTTCTGGTGTGAGAGAACTGGCTGTCTACAGGGACGTTGCACAGGGAACGTCTGGATGGGTCACGATCCTGCTGGGAGGCAAGCTAGAGCTGACAGATGGGAGCTCACCCCATCTTGTGGATAGTACTTTGATAAAAAAAACATTGGAGAGTAACGGCTCTGGAACACAACTCTGAGGCAGCCCACTCAAGACTGTCTTCTAATTTGAAATGCCGGCATTAATTACAACTCTTTGAAGATTGCTTTGCAACCAATTATTGATCGACCTGACAAGATTTTAATCTATTTCAACTGACGGGCCAACATTTTGGCAAGTACCTCTTGATACCCAGCATTGTTGACTAGACCAGAAAAAGCACATTTTTGCTTGAAGAAGTAATTCAATAGCAGAGAAAAGTATACAAAGAGATGGGGCTTTGGGGAGAGACATCCTTCCTGGTGTGATTTCAGAGGCAAGGAGTGATGATGATGGTGATGGTGATGATGGAAGTGTATCCCATTGCCCCAAAACATTTCCTGCTCTCATTCCTGCTGCCCATTTTGGTGATTTCCTATTCAATTTGGGCCAGGGTTTATTATTAATGGTGCTAGTGGGAGGCAGCACGAAGCTACGTCTTTTCTTAGTCCGGTGCTCGAATTGCATGTCCTCTATGTTTCTTTTTATGAATGGTGCTCTGTGCCGGACTAAGGTCTTGCTCACTTTTCATCAAAGTAGTTTTGGACTGAACAACCTCTTCAGTTGTTTTGAGTCTCGTTTGTGGAGAGCAAAAGTAGAGTACAATAAACATCAACATAATTATCATCATCATTTATTTTTAAATATTCCCATAATTCAATATGCAACAGATGTTCTTCAATGTATGATTGTTCTGAGAGCTTCTGACTCTGAGAGGAAGGATGTAGTACAAGACTGGAATTTTCCACTAGGTTCAAGAAACTGAAGGCAATTTTTTATTGTGTCAGAAGTGTATTGAGAACATAGTATAAGTCGCTTCTGGTGTGAGAAAATCAGCTGTCTACAAAGACATTGTCCTAGGGGCGCCCAGATGTGATAGGCTTCTCTCACGTCCCTGTATGGGAAGCTGAGGCTGACAGATGGGCGCTCACCCCGTCTCAGGGTTCTCTCATGTTCCTGCATGGGAAGCTGGGGCTGACAGATGAGAGCTCATCCTGTCTCCTGGATTCAAACTGCCAACCTTCAAGTCAGCAGTTCAGCTGGCACAAGGGTTTAACGTATTGCGCCACTGCAGCTCACTGAAGGCAATTAAGAAGGATAAAAAAGTAGTTTGCTTACCATATGGTGAAGAGACTCTTTTCCTGTTTGAAATAATTATGAGATGTTTTAATGACCAAAGTAAGAGTATGACCAATTTCAGAACAATCTCAAAAAATGTTTATTGAACAAAAATTGTGCACTTAAGAGTCCTTTTTTTCTGAACATTCACTGTAAAACCAAAGGGAAAGAAGGACTCACTCACTCTCACTTCATAGCTATTTGTGTGGCCTGCAATTGCCGCAGATGCTGTGGGAGGCCTGTTTAATGAGCTATTAATCTTGGCATTAACACTAGATTCTTTGTCACAGTATTGAGCTGGGCAAACTGTACCGGTATAAGAAAACAAATAAAGGAAGCTCATGTTATATAGTAAAACTGTAGCATGTGTTGTTTCTTTTTTCAGACTGCCAATTTATAATTACACAATATTTTATTTGCAAAGTCAAAAAAATCCTTCTTCTGCAGCTAATTTAGTGGCAGATATAGGCACATAACAGACAGGCATGAAGCCCTAACAGAAATGTGCAAACTGGTCATCCAGATGTTTTAACTATAATTTCCTCCACTCCTAACTAGAATGGCTAATGATAAGGCATTGCTGGAGGACCAAAGTTCCCCGACTTGTCCAAGAAGATCTCCATACTCTGTCCTGCATCTCCTCTTCTGTTGTGTTTACTGCACTGCAAAAACAGAAAAGAAGAAGACATAACATGTTGAAATTAAGAGTAATTTGCATATAATTACTTCAAAAGACATGAGCCCCCGGTGGCACAGCGGGTTAAACCGCTGAGCTGATGAACTTGCTAGGTTCGAATCCGGGGAGCGAAGTGAACTCCCCCTGTCAGCTCCAGCTTCTGCCAACCTAGCAGTTCAAAACCATGTAAATGTGAGTAGATCAATAGGTACTGCTCCGGCGGGAAGGTAACGGCGCTCCATGCAGCCATGCTGGCCACATGATCTTGGAGACAACTTAGAAATGGAGATGAGCACCAACCCCCAGAGTCGGACACGACTAGACTTAATGTCATGGGAAAACTTTTACCTTTACCCACTTCGAAAGACATTTTGGCAAAAGGTGTCCTGTCTTTCCTTGTGAAATGGATTTGCCTCTATATAATTACAGAGTTGGACGAGACCACAAGGACCCACCACTGACACACAATCAAAGCACTCCCGACAGGTGGCCATTCCGCCTCTGCTTACAAACCTCCAGAGAGGGAGAATCCACCATATTCCAACATCCAACATATACCACTGTTGAACACCTCTTAACTATCAGGAAGTTCTTCCTAATGTTTAGGTGGCATCTATTTTCCTACAATTTGAATCCATTTCTTCATGTCCTAGTCTTCTAGGCTAATTGGCTTTTTTAGCTGCTACATCACACTATTGACTCATGTTCAGCTTGTGGTTTACTCAAACTCCTAGATCTGTATTGTCAAAGGTTTTAATGGCCAAAATCACTGGGTTGCTGTGAGGTTTTTGGGCTGTATGGCTATGTTCCAGTAGCATTCTCTCCTGATGTTTCACCTGCACCTGTGGCTGGCATTTTCAGAACCTCTGAGGATGCTTGCCACAGATGTAGGCGAAATGTCAGGACAGAATGCTACTGGAACTTGGCCATATAGCCCAATAAACTCACAGCAACCCTCTCCTAGATCTCTTTTACATGGACTGTTTTCAAGCCAGGCGTCACACATCCTATATCTATTTGGCACCACTTTCACTGCCATGGCTCAATACTATGAAATCATGTGTGTGTGTGTGTCCTCTAGTTCCTGTTGTGAAGCTAACTAAGAGAAAAGTGGGGCATTATGGCATCGCTCCACTCCTCGGCCCTTCATTGACTGCAGGAGGAGTTCAGGCACCAACTGGGCGCTTTTGCATAGCCATGGCGTCAGCCAGTGCTATGCATTTATCTCTGTTGTTGAAGGCTTTCATGGACAAAATCATTTGGTTACAGTAGTGAGTTTTCCGGGTTGTATGACCATGTTCCAGAAGCATTCTCTCCTGATGTTTCGCCCTACATCTATGGCAGGCATTCAATGGTAATCAAGGTGGCTAATTTCAATATTCACATTTGCCTCAAACAGACAAGAGTTCTTTCTCCCACCCTGGACAGATATATAAACCCCACTTGCCTAGTTTCCAACAGACCACACAACCTCTGGGGATGCCTGCCATAAATGTAGGCGAAACATCAAGAGAGAATGCTCCTGGAACATGGCCATATAGCCTGGAAAACTCACATCAACCCTATGTGTCTACCATGATTTCAACTGTTATAATTCAACACTTTTAACATAATTGTTTATTTTTACTTAATTTTTCTAATCAAATAGATTTTAGCTGCAAACTGCCTTGGGAAAGGAGAAATATTAATGAATTAAGGACACAGAACAATGGATTCAGATTGCAGGAAAAAAAGATTCCATGAAAACATTAGGAAGCACTTCCGGACCATAAGAGCTCTTCAGAAATGAAATTTGCTGACTCCCTCTGAACTTGATGCAATGATGCTCCTTCTCTGGATGTCTTTAAGCAGAGGTTGGATACTATCTACAGTATCTGGAGTAATTTGATTTGATTGGACTGGATAGGCTGTGTGGTCTCTCCAAATTCTAAATTCGATGATTCTATTAAATATCCCGAAAGAGTCACTGGCTTTTCTACCATAGCTCAGCGTTTCAAAAGAAACTGGTAGCAATTCTTGTCCTAGGTAAAGGTTTTTCCCTGACAATAAGTCTAGTCGTGTCCGACTCTGGGCGGTGGTGTTCATTTCCATTCCTAAGCCGAAGAGCCGGCAGTCTGTAGACACCTCCAAGGTCATGTGGCTGGAATGACTGCATGGAGTACTGTTACCTTCCCGCCAGAGCAGTACCTATTAATCTACTCACATTTGCATCTTTCTGAAATGTTGAGTTGGCAGAAGCTGGGGCTAACAACAGAAGTTCACCCCACTCCCCGGATTCGAACCGCCGACCTTTCGGTCAGCAAATTCAGCAGCTCAGCGGTTTAACAAGTGATAAAAACAGTTATCACTGATTGCTTTACAATGTTATGGCTCCTATTGGTAGATAATCCTTACTGAAACAAGATCGTAACTCGGCCATGCTTGAATCTCATATTCTATCTACGGTAGCGGTGCATCTGCACGGTGGGATTAATGCGATCTGACACCACTTCAACTGCCATGGCTCAATGCTATAGAACCCTGAGATATGTAGTTTGGTGAGGTTCCAGCACTCTTTGGCAGAGAAGGCTACAGACCTTGTAAAACTACAAGTCCCAAAGCATTGAGCCATAGCAGTTCAGGTACTGCTAAACCACATTAATTCCCCAGTGTAGAAGCACCTGATCACAAATAAGACATGGAGGCAATATCACCCCCTTATTCATGCATCCCAGTTTAACTGATATAGACATGGTCTCCAAGACTGATAATAATATATAATAACTAGTGACCATTTAGTTATATGTATATATGATCAATGTGATGTAATGAATTATATTGTTGGGGTTTTTGTTTGCTACTCCTTCCCTGCCAGTGTTATTTTTATTCGTGAATCGAAAAACTAGTTATGATGACCAATTATTCAAATAATAATACACACACACATATACAAGCCTGACTATCTGTGGCTCAAATCTTCAAACCTCTCCCTCGGGCTGACTCCCCCCTTCCCTCCGTAAACAACACCAGGAAGTTCGCGCATGCGCATGGCTACCTGGCAGCTTTCGCGATGAAACACCCGAGAACAGAGGCGAGCGGAAGCGGAGTTGACGAGAGCTCTCCCAAATACAGGCCTAAGCCCTTTAATTTGCATACCCATCATTCATTGCGGCGATCTACACGCCGATGTATATTAAAGGCTTATAGAAACGACTGTTCATATTATTATTAACATTTACTATCCTTAGCATTATCAGTAGCCTCTCTTGTTTCAAAGCATTGTCTTTTAAGCATTGTGTTTTTATGCTCACCCTCACCTTTTTAGACGTCGCCAAATTCCACGTGGCTGCGCTGTGAGGGAAGAAAGTATACTCTGGTTTCTCTTCAGATCGTATAAATCTTTCGCCTTTTACTAAAGATTTCCGTGGAGAGGAACATTTATGAGTTTGTAACCAATTTTTTGAGGCTCTGCTTCGGTGGAGCTGCCTTTGCCTGGTAAAAAATAGATTTGAAGTTAGTAAATTTTGGTCCTATTTGAACTGGACCTAGGATAACGTATGCCCTTCAGGTGTCTTGGACTTCAACTCCCAGCATCACTCACGGCCTCAGCCCCTTTCTTTTCCCCCTTAAGCGGCTGACGGGGGAAAGGAAAGGGGCCTGAGGCCGTGAGGGATGCTGGGAGTTGAAGTCCAAAACACCTGAAGGGCCCAAGTTATCCCAAGCCTGATATAATATTCTGTGTGAAGTATGCAATTTCTTATGATTAATTTAGGCTTCGATCTTTTGTAATGCTATTTATAGACATGGTCTCCAAGGCTGAGAATAATATAGAGCTATAGTGAATAGTGACCATTTATTTATATGTATACATGATCAATGCGATGTAATGGATTATATTGTTTGGAGTTTTTGTGTTAGCAGAATGCCATAAGAATTCGTATTCTAAAGAAAGCTACTCCTTTCCTGTCAGTTTTGTTTGTATTCGTGCATCAAAGAACTAGTTGTGATTATTGAAATAATAACACACACACACATATATATAAAACTGCGCTCCATGCAGTCATGTCGGCCACATGACCTTGGAGGTTACGGACAACGCTGGCTACAACGCTGGCTCTTCAGCTTAGAAATGGAGATGAGCACCAACTCCCAGTCGGTCACGACTGGACTTAACGTCAGGGGAAACCTTTACCTTATATACAGTAGAGTCTCGCTTATCCAACATAAACGGGCTGGCAGAAGCTTGGATAAGCGAATATCTTAGATAATAAGGCGGGATTAAGGAAAAGCCTATTAAACATCAAATTAAGTTATGATTTTACAAATTAAGCACCAAAGCATCATGTTTTGCAACAAATTGACAGAAAAAGCAGTTCAATACACGATAACATTATGTAGTAATTAATGTATTAACAAATTTAGCACCAAAATATGGCAATGTATTGAAAACATTGACTACAAAAATGCTGACTGCTAAAAGGCAGATTGTGTTGGATAATAGAAAACGTTGGATAAGTGAAGGTTGGATAAGTGAGACTCTACTGTATATACAAGCCTGATTAACCTTCAAACCTCTCCCTCGGGCTGACTTTCCCCTCCCCTCCGTAAACAACACCAGGAAGTCCGCGCATGCGCATGCCTACCTGGCCGCTTTCGCGATGAAACAACCGAGAACAGAGGCGGGCGGAAGCGGGGGTGACGTCAGCTCTCCCCAATACAGGCCTAGGTCCCTTAATTTGCATACCCATCATTCCTTGCGGCCATCTACACGCAAATCGATGTGTGTTAAGGGTTTATAGACAGATTGTTCATATTATTATTATCATTTAGTATCCTTCGCGCTGTCTTTAACTTCTGTTGTTTCAAATAATTGTTTTTTCCTAATCCATTTTATGTTCACCCTTACGTAATTAGAAGTTGCCAAACTCCTGGTGGCTGCAATCGGGAGGTGAAAAGTATACTCTGGTTTCTCTTCAGATCGTATAAATCTTTCGCCTTTTACTAAAGATTTCCGTGGAGAGGAACATTTATGAGTTTGTAACCAATTTTTTGAGGCTCTGCTTCGGTGGAGCTGCCTTTGCCTTGTAAAAGAAAGAACTGAATCAATTGATCTTTTGTGAGTTTTCTAGGCTGTATGTTTCTGTCCTGGAAGCATTTTTTCCTGATATTTTGGGACCCATGTATGGTAGGCATTCTCAAAGTGTGGGAGGTATATTGGAAACTAGATCGGTGTGGTTTATATATCTGGAAAGTCCAGGCTGGGAGGAAGATCTCTTGTCTAAGGCAAGTGTCAAATGTTGTAATTGACCACTTTGCCTAGCATTGAATAGCCTTGCAGCTTCAAAGCCTGGCTGCTTCCTGTCTGAGGGAAATCCTTTGTTGGCAGGTGTGGTCCAGATCGATCCATCATAATTTCACATCACAGTGCTCTCTGGATGTGGGTGAACTATAACTCCCAGCATCCAAGGTAAATGCCCCCTGCAAATCCCTCCAGTATTTTCTGTGTGCCAAATTTGGTCCAGATCCATCAGGGAAGTGGGAGCCAATTGGAAATTGCCCACAAATACACCACACCGCACACATATTCCCACTGTTATTATATAGATTGGCTTGCATTCAAGCGGCAGCACTCCAAATTGAAATGTCCATATACCTCACAACTTCTGAGGATGCCTGCCATGGATGTGGGCGAAACATCAGGAGAGAATGCTTCTGGAAGATGGCCATACAGCCCGGAAAACAACAACCTGTGATTTCGGCCATGGAAGCCTTCGACAACACATTGATAAATCCCTGTTCTGCTTAAATAACTGCATCCAAAATATGGATGGAGGCATATGGTGAAGCCAGACTTTATTTTTGATATGGGCAAACTTTGGCCCTCCAAGTGTTTTGGACTTCAACTCCCACAATTCCTGGTCTCAGGCCCTTTCCTTTTCCCCCTCAGCTGCTGAGGGGGAAAAGGAAAGGGCCTGAAGCCAGGAATTGTGGGAGTTGAAGTCCAAAACACCTGGAGGGCCAAAGTTTGCCCATTCTTGTAATTTATTTCCTAGCATTTCAATGGAGTGATTCACTAAAGGGATTCTTCTGATTGCAAAACTAAAAGAGTTCCTCTGGTAATATATATATTTTTCCTGTGTTGTTTTGGGCTGATCCACTTATCCATCCATCTTTTGTTTGCAAGTTTATCTTGCCCAATGAAGTTTCCTGGAGAACGGACAGCTTGTTCACTTTTCCTTGTATTTTAGATAATCATGTCGATAGTTGGTCATTATCATAATTATGATTATCATAAATAGATACTGTATACCAAAGACTTTCTGTATATATTTCCTATTTCAATATTAATGTCAAAAATACGCAGCATGATTTGACATAGGATTTGTGCAACATTAGAACAGTAAAGACAAATATCATTTAAGTAAAATAAACATTAAATATTAAATAACCAAAAAAATAAAATAAGGTGTAAACACTAAACTAATCTGGGAATCTGCTATTCCCTGTAAAATATTTAAATTCTGGTAAAATTAAATGCAGGTTTCTGTTTTACTGATTGAAAAATTTGGCTTGTTGTGGAAACAAGGATTGGTGATAAAGCTTCAGCAGAGACCCCTTTCTTCCCATGATAACTCTTCCAGAACTGAATTTCCCTTCCAGAGGGTAGATTTCTCCCACTTCCTATCGTCTCAGTCCCACTCTTAACTATGAGCCATTTGTAAGTCAAGTATTTATAACTTAGGGACTGCCTTTGAAATGTATTTATTTCAAATGTATATTTTACATATGAGAATGAGAAATGTATATATTACACACACACACATATGTGCGTGTGTGTAATATATATATTTCTCTTTCATATATATATATATATATATATATATATATATATATATAATGTATATATTATTTTAAGGGGGAAGGGTTTGTCTTCCTCTCCCCCAGGCCTTCTGAGTTCCCGTTTGCGCCAGAAAACAATACAAGGAAACCTGGATGCTTCATTGGGGTTTCCTTTGGACCATGTGGCTCAATGAGGACCATGAAAGTGAGGAAGGAGGATGCAGCTCAGGCATTTCAGCTGCAGCGTGGTTCCAGCACTGGCGCTATAAGAAACAACTGTTCAGGTAAGAGAGATTTAGTTCTCAAATGGATTATGATCAAATTATTATTTTTAAAAAGCAAACAGAAATGGAGAAGACAGTGCAGAAGGGAAATTAGCATTTGATTAACTGTATGTTCGGGGCCCCTGGTGGCACAGTGTGTTAAAGCGCTGAGCTGCCGAACTTGCGGGCCAAAAGGTGCCAGGTTCAAATCCTGGGAGCAGAATGAGCGCCCGCTGTTAGCCCCAGCTCCTGCCAACCTAGCAGTTCGAAAACATGCAAATGTGAGTAGATCAATAGGTACCGCTCCGGCGGGAAAGTAACAGCACACCATGCAGTCATGCCGGCCACATGACCTTGGAGGTGTCTACGGACAACGCCGGCTCTTTGGCTTAGAAATGGAGATGAGCACCAACCCCCAGAGTCGGTCACGACTGGACTTAACGTCAGGGGAAAACCTTTACCTTTACCTAACTGAATGTTGTGTGCCTCCAAGTCAGTTGTTGAGTCATGGTTACCCCGTTAATCTCATAGGCAAGGAATATTTCTAGTTTCCTTTGAAATATAGCCTACAGCACCTGGAATTTGTTGTCCGTCTCCCATCCATGTACTAACCAGGGCTGACCCTGCTTAGCAGCCAAGATCAAACAGGATTTGGTGCACTCTCCCCTGAACATTCATTTAACATACAACAAGCAAGTGGTTTGGGGAAATGGGAGAGAGGTTGTCAGATTTATAATAGTGGATATGGTTAAAAGCCCTCAATGACGCAGCGTGTTAAACCGCTGAGCTGCTGAACTTGCTGACCGAAAAGTCAGCGGTTTGAATCTGGGGAGTGGGGTGAGCTCCCACTGTTAGCCCCAGCTTCTGCCAACCTAGCAGTTTGAAAACATGCAAATGTGAGTAGATCAATAGATCTCTGGCGGGAAGGTAACAGTGCTCCATGCAGACATGTCGGCCACATGACCTTGGAGGCGTCTACAGCTCTTCGGCTTAGAAATGGAGATGAGCACAAACTCCCAGAGTCGGACATGACTAGACTGAATGTCCAGGGAAAACCTTGCTTTTACTATGGTTAAAATCAATGTTGTGTAGCAGAGTGGGTAAGGGGTCTATCTGGATTAATTCATTTATTTAAAATTCCTATCTTATATCTAAATATACTAGGATTGGACATGATGAAATCAATGTCAACAATTAAACCAGTATCCGAATTGTATGGTTCATTGAAGCACGAATAAATATCTCTTGTCAAATCAGAACCCTTCTAGACTCATCTCTTAACATGCAGCATTTGGATTTCTTATATTTATCTTCATTGTTTATCTGAATTGTATGGTTTATCAGCAACCATCATGTTGTTTCTAGTAATGTGTTATTTTTACATCCAGCAGTGATATGAAATCCAGTTTTGCTCAGAATTCTTTGATATTTGTGTGTGTGGTAGCTGTTTTCCCTAAAGATGATGTGGTATAAAATGATCAGCTGTTCAATATAAATCACAAATACTCCGCTTGTACTAAGCTATATAATTACCCTAAAGATATTTTTATTTAGACGGAATATTTCCCTTGTGTTTTATTTCTCATCCTGACTGTACCTAACAAACTGGTAAGTTGGATGGCATCATATAATCAAAATTATTGTTCATACACTGGTACAATATATATTTTAAAGATTAAAGATAGAGTGGGAGTTGTGGTGTTAGAGCTTCCTCCTTTTGTTCTATCAGTGACAACATTTACAGCCAAAATATACTGATTCAGCAATCTGTATAAGCAGGAAATGGTCCATAAGACCCTCTTCCTGTTATAGTTACCACAGATTTTTTTACTGGTGTTGAATAGCTGCTTGAAAATATCTTTTTTGCTGTTTAAAAGGTAGTTTGTAACAAATGTCCATTACAGTGCCTACCATCTATCTCTTAGTGCCACTCACTAGTTTGTTCTTTATTTTTAACAAACCCTTCCCATTATTTTTATTTTGTAGGAAAGTATAGGATTAATAAGTTAGGTTTGGAGGGGATCTTTCATAATGCCCTGTATTTTACTGTGCAGGTGATTGCACAGGAAATCCTGGAACCAGTTTGAGGCTTAGGTGGTGATTGCACAAACCACAAAGCACTGATGCTACACAAAGGACTTTATTTCGCACACTTTTGTGGGAGTTTGCTGTCTGGCTGCCACAGTCTGACATTAGTTTCTAACTGCATTAAATTGTCAGTGTATGTGGCTTTTATTTTGCCATTTTAGCAAGATAAACTCATTCCTTTGTGACTTGTAATTCATTATGTCCAGCAGTAGTGATTACTTTAAAGAGATTTTGCTTCTTCTATCTGCTGTTTTCCACGCAACATTTTCCAGTCTTGCCTACTTTGTGCCTGTTAGTATATTAGGACTTAGGAATAACTTGTTGCAACATTTTTGTCACATGTTTTGTGATTATTAATAATAATGATAATGATGATGATAATAATAATAATAATAATAATAATAATAATAATAATAATAATAATAAATGTCTTACCTACCTCTCCCTGTGGCTCAAGGCAGGATACAATATAATTAAAGAGATAAAACACTATTAAAACACATATGGCGAGATACACAGAGCTAAAGTCCACTGATGAAATGCAGATAAAAATTCACATCTTTAAATTGACTGGGTGGGCTTGCTGGAAGCGATGCATCTTCAGTTGTGTCTTAAATTCTAAAAGCTGATCTAGTTGCTGAATCTCTTCCAGCAGGTCAATCCACAGTCATGGGACGACCAATGAAAAGGTTCTCTGGGTTCTGGCTGGTTGGAGTAGTCGCCCACAAGAGAACACTAATGTCCTAAGGGGTGGATTGTGCAGGAGAAGGTGATCCTGTAGGTAACCTGGACCCAAACCATGTAGAGCTTTAAAGGTCAAAACCAACACTTTGTACTTTGCCTGGAAATTAATAGGGAATCAGTGGCGTGACTTTATAGTATAGGTGTAATATGGTCACTCACAGATGCTCCTGTGACCAATCTGGCAGCTGCATTTTGAACTAATTGAGGTTTCTGAGCTTGGTACAAAGGTGGTCCAATGTGGGCTTACCAGTGAGTGCACCACCATCTTTCAGTCATGATTCTAGGAAGGGGCGCATACAGACTGTACTGGACATGAGAGGACATTACTTTTGGCTTGTTTTTCAAATGTATTTAACTCTTTCACCATCTCCTTTGCAGCTCCAGCACAGTGCATTATAGCTCAGTGGTGGAATATGGCCCTGCTGCTGCTATGGATGTTGATCTTTGCTCACCTAGAGCTTCTGGATGCTTCTGAGTGCCCCCTGAGTTGTACCTGCTCTTTCACAGAGCAGTTCATAGGCTGCTCCAACGGCAGCTTATCTTCTGTTCCCACTGGCCTCTCATATTTCACTACAGAGCTGGACTTGCGCTTCAATCACTTTGACCGTCTGCCGGCAACCTCTTTCCCAGGTTTACCCGAACTCACCAGCCTTTACCTTGGAAGCAGCAGAGTGCACCAAATTGAGCCAGGAACATTTCAGGGCATGACGAATTTGCACCATCTCTATCTGGACAACAATTTGCTGGAAGAGATCCCAATGGGGACCTTTGAAAATTTGACCAATCTAGTTTTTCTGCATCTGCAACACAACTGTATTACTTCTCTTTCACCAGGTATTGCTATTAAAGCAGCATTACTATAGTGTTTATGACATATCTTTGTTTTCTTCTCTTCATTCTCAAACATCTCAGAATTAATATAGTATGGAAAGCATGTGGGACGCGTCACACATGGAACAAAGCACAGATTTATAAAACACATACTCACTTGCTTATATTATGGACTTAAAAGCACAAACACTAGCCTGAAATTGCCTATCTGCTTTTGGTTATTTTAGGCTTTCTTTCATCCTGTGTAGAAATTGATCAAATTACTATGTTAAGCAGGAGTTAAGAAGTCCTCAATAGTGCAGCAGGTAAAGCTGCTGAACTTGCTGACTGAAAGGTCGGCAGTTCAAATTTAGAGAGTGGGGTAAGCTCCCGCTGTTAGCCCCAGCTTCTGCCAACCTAGCAGTTTGAAAACATGCAAACGTGAGTAGATCAATAGGTACCGCTCTGGAGATAAAGTCATGGCGCTCCATGCAGTCATGCCGCCTACATGATCTTGGAGGTGTCTACGGACAATGCCGGCTCTTTCGCTTTGAAATGGAGATGGGCACTAGCCCCCAGAGTTGGAGACGACTAGACTTAATGTTAAGGAAAAATCTTTACCTTTTTAAGCAGGAAAATATTACACATTAAATTAGTCCTCTTACCTGCACAATATACTAAATCAAACTATTTTGGTGGAGTCCATTGTTTTCTGTTTATTATGATACAGAATGAGAAATTGTATTTACTGTGAAGGTTAATTCTGGAGTAGTAGGGGGAGCAATCCATTACAATTGGGTTTTACCCCTGCGTTCCAATCAGAATGGCAGGATCTAAGATTCTTTTTCAGTTGAGCCATTACAATCTGGCCCCCTTCTCCAACAGTTTTATCATCAAGACTTAACTCATGTAAATTCTGAGTACTTCCACTTGTTTATTTGTTTGTTTGAGGAAGGTGGTCCAATGGTTCAAATTTCTTCCAAACCTGTTAAAACATTGAGAAATTCTGAGACCATTCCCTAGCATATTCTGTTCTGACTCAAATAATTTATTGGATATTGGTCTTTCCTTCCAAATATACTGGTGTTACAGAATTTAAGTGTCTTTCTGCCCATTGAAACAATAAGTCTGACTCATCTATGTTCTCAAATGCAGAACTATTTGATTCAAAATACAAGGTTGCATTACTTTTTTGAGGGGAGGGCAAATTTGTATGTATATAACCCCTGAATGTTATATAAAAATAGTATTGTCAACCTGTTAAGTTTTAGCTAGTTGTACTTTGTTTTAAAGCTACCAACTATCTTGTGTTTTAGCTCAACAAACTCTCTGTTGTTACTTGCATTTAGTCTGCCATCATGAAAGAAACTTCAACTTCCAAACTGACTTTTCCAACCACTATTGCAACTGCTTCCCTGTCAACTGATTTCTGGTGAAATATTAATAATTTCGGAAATCTTCTGTAGTGGTTTCTTCTCCAGGGAATTAGTCCCATCATTTCAGCCATCGCTATGTTCTCCTCCACTTTGGAGGTGTTGCCTCTGAGCTCGTTTTCAAAATCAAGTTGCAGCTTACCAGGAGACATATCATTGTTTCTTTCCTAATTTTTCCATGTTATTTATCCTTACTAACATTCTAGCCTTTTAGGCTTTGTCAGAGAAGGGAAAACATGACCGGTTGGTTAGTCAAGATTGAAAAGACTGTTGGAGACCTGAATGGCTCAACTGAAAAGGAACCTTGGGTTCTGCCATTCCAGTTGGAGCGCAGGTGGGGATGAAACCCTGTTGTAGTGGACAGTTCCTCCTGGCCATCCCAAGATTATTTTCTTTGTGGAATGGGAGAAGAGGAAGATTAATATTCCTTCTGCTAATTTTACATTTTAAAATTTATTACAAAACGTATTTTATCATGTATGTGGTGCCCCATGAAGACCCTCACTGTTTACCCCTAGTTAAGCCCTTTTTAGCTAAGAGGGATTTATATTTTATGTACAGTTTCTGGGGGGTCAGTCTAGACAGCCTCTTTGCATTTGAAGACTCAGTTACCCTGCCCCTTTAAGACTCCCCTCAGGGGCAGTGCCTCTGGCAAGACACTTCTGGTTCTTGGAAGAGTCAGACTTTTTTTGAGACTGGAAGGTGAAGAGAAAGGAAGGCTGGAGGATCTACAAATAGAACGTCCATTCGGATCTGTATTCAAGTCCAGTCAGAGTTAAATATTGAGACCATCTTACAAACAGTTGAACTCCATACAAGAAAGAGACAATAATAATAAAGATTAAAGAGCCTCAATTCAGCCAGAACTGTGTCTGTCTCTCAAAGACTTTACCTCTCCTCATAAAGACTTTGTAGTGAGACTCAGGAGGAGAGAATGTCTAAAATTCTTGTCAGTTAATAAAGTACTGTTTGATTCAACTATATAGTCTCCGACCTGTTCCCTGGGCAACCATTTCACCACCTAAGTAGTTGAAACATTGCAGAAGCATGACTGTATTCTTTAAAGATTAAAAGCAAATAAACCAGAACAGTAGCACCAAAACATCCTCTCTTGATGGGCAATCAAGTTGACTTGCTATAACAGCGGTAGTATTTGCTATTTTTCTTATTTTCTTCCTTTTAAAAAATTGTTTGTGATTTTTAAAAATGTCAGCCTGTCATAATGATAAGATCAGAGATTTCTTAACTGAAGGCAAACATAAGTTAATTTTTTAACAAACAAAAGTCCATTATAAATGTGAAAATCATGAGCACACCAGTATCGCAAATGTCATTTATTGAAAGTTTTATTCTATCTCCATGAAGGACTATAAAGTATCTTCTTTCATGATGAGAAAAAGGATGGGTTGACTAAAAATAACAGCCTGGCAATAGTGGGTTCAGCAATCAACATGCTGTTATTTCTCTTTTCTAGGTATATTTTCCCATCTGAAACGGCTGAGTGTCCTATACTTAAGCCACAACCTCTTGACTGAACTTTCGGACGAGGGCCTTAGTGGTCTGCAGCAGCTTTACCAACTCCACCTCAGCGCTAACCTTATTGTCAACTTGTCAGCCAAGGCCCTGCCACGTAATTTGCGCACTCTCTTCCTGGATGGGAACAGGCTGAAGAGCGTGCCAGTTGGAATTGGCAATTCTGCCCGACTTTCTGTCCTTCATCTTAGTGGAAACCCCATCAAGGAGCTCACGTCACTCTCCTCTGGGAGGAAGCTCGGCTCCTTGAAGGAGCTCTTCTTAGAAAGCCTGGATCTGGAGGACGCTTCCAGCTTAAGCTTTAAAAGGCTGCGCAGGCTTGAAGTTTTGAGTTTAAGGAACAATAGCTTAGAGTCATTGCCTGCTCTCTCATCGCTGAAGTATCTCTCTACGTTGTATCTGACTGGGAACAAGTGGCGTTGTGACTGCAACTTGATCTGGCTTCGTACCTGGCAGAAGAAAGTGAAGAAAGAAGACCGCAGTCCTGTGGAGTGCAGTTCCCCAGGTGCCCTTCATGGACAACAACTGGTGAATGTAGAGGTAAGCAATCGCTGGCACCAGAGATAGAAGCAGCATCATACATTTATCTATAGAAAGTCTCACAATCACAGCTCCATCAAAAGGGGTTTTTTTGGTGTCCTGGATTTTAGGCCTGTTCTTGGGGTTAATTGCCGTGCTGATTCAGACAATTGCATTGGGTAAAGACCAGGTATGGGCAAACTTTGTCCCTCCAGGTGTTTTGGATTTCAACTCCCACAATTCCTAACAGCCGGTCCCATGCCTGAGATAGACCACATCAACTCTAGTTTCTTAGATATGGTTATCATGGTTTTCTATGGGCAAGCAGACAATGACTGGTACATGGCGTATGTTCTGTATCCCCCAAATAAGGTATGACAGGAGAAAGCTAGTGCTTTTTTTTTGGGAACCAGCAGGTCAAATTTATCCAGAAACAGGGATAACATTCAAGGTAGCAAAATGTGTGTTGGCCAGTGTTATTTGACTTACCAAATTTTAAATTATTTATTATTATTATATTTATATATCTCCATACGGAGACTCAAAACGGCTCACAAGTAAAAAAAATCAATACAACTTAAAATATACAAATATTAAAACAGTATTAAACAACATTAGTATTAAAACAATCCAGGTTAAAACCATAAAAGTATATAAAATAACATCACAAAATCACAGCAGCCCTTGATGGTCTTAAACACCTTCATCTTTAAAACCTGCCTGAATAAAACAGTTTTAGCCTGCCGCCAGAAGGAGACCATTCTGGCTTCTCTTGGCAAGGAGTTCCAGAGTTGAGGGGTAGCCACTGAGAAGACCCGCTCTCTCGTTCTCACCAATCGAGCTTGAGATGGAAGTGGGAACGAGAAAAGGGCCTCTCCTGAAGTTCTCAGGGCCTGGGCAGATTCATACAGAACACTAACTCAATGTAAACATATCTACAATATTACCAGATTCCTGTTGACTTTCTTATGTTATCTGATTATAGAAGCTAAGCAGGATCAGTAATTTTAGGTTAATACTTATAGAAAGTCTTTCAAGTGCTGCAGCTCCAGTGTTGTTTAAAATATATACTGTAATCTGGATGACTGGCATAGTTATTATTATTTTTTTACAGTATTTATATTCCGCCCTTCTCACCCCGAAAGGAACTCAGGGAGGATCACATTACACATATAAGGCAAACATTCAATGCCTTTAACATAGAACAAAGACAAGACAAACATAGGCTCCGAGCTGGCCTCGAACTCATGACCTCTTGGTCAGAGTAATTTGTTACAGCTGGCTGCAGGTGGCTGACTGCTCACCAGCCTGCGCCACAGCCCGGCTCATCCCTCCCCATATGCCAGGGGCCAGCACCGTTTTTGTGGCTACTGATTATAACTATTAATTTCCTGGAAATTTGCCATGGACTGGCAGTTTGAAACTAGTACTAGTCCATGGATATCAATTTGAAAAGTTATTATTATTGTTATTACTATTATTTCTTCTGGAGATTGTATTCCTCCATATATAGCTGGATGGCTACACCTAGCATTATTTCTATTGTCTGATGGGAGTTGCATCCCAACATTTGGATTCTCACTCCCATGAATTGTGACAAACCCCATTTTATGAAAATATAAAAAATCCTCACTACACCTGGTATGCATTAAAACAAATACAGTGTTCCCTCACTATTTCGCGGTTCACTTTTCATGGATTTGCTGTTTCTCAGTTTGTCAATAAACTCTAAAAGACTATTATAAATAATAAAAAATTACAATTTACAGCCTAAGAAAGGGAGGAAGGAGAAGCCAAAGGGAGAGAAAAGGAGTCCAAGTGGCAATAGGAAGAGAAGGACGCGATTTATCAACACACGATTGGTTGATAAAGACTTAAAATAGTGTATAACTACTAAAATAATGTATAAATAGCAAAATAAATATGGTTTCCCTACTTCGCGGATTTTCATTTATTGTGGGTGGTCCTGAAACCTAACCCCAGCGGTAAATGAGGGAACACTGTACTCCAGTCACTTAGTTTTCTATTGAACATAGCTTAGATATGAGCTAAGAGAAACCCAAAACTAAACCAAAACTTTCATAAGAACAAACAGAATGTATATGGTAGCATATAAAGGTAAAGGTTTTTCCCTGACATTAAGTCTAGTTGTGTCAACTCTGGGGGTTGGTGCTCATCTCCATTTCTAAGTAGAAGAGCCGGCGTTGTCTGTAGACACCTCCAAGGTCAAGTGGCTGGCATGACTGCATAGAGCTCCATTACCTTCCTGCCGGACCGGTACCTATTGATCTACTCACATTTGCATTTTTTCAAACTGCTAGGTTGGCAGAAGCTGGGGCTAATAGCGGGAGCTCACCTCGCTCCCTGGATTTGAACCGCCAACCTTTCGATCAGCAAGTTCAGCAGCGCAACGGTTTAACTTGTTGTGCCACTGGGGGCTCCTATTTAAAGGATATACACAAAAAAAGTTTATTCATACAGTATTTTGCCAGATAATATATTTTAATACATTATTTACACCATTTTTCTTAAGTTACTTTTATTTAAATCAAAATATCAAATGTTCCAGCTTCAGTGTATTGCAGAAAACCAGCATGACTTCTGTGCTGAAATGACTTGTGTCCAGGCTTTGTTCTCGTTCTGTTCTTTCTGAAATAAGATTTTTAATTTAGTCAAAAGATAACTGTGGCATTTTAGATTTGCTTGCTAAGGCATCTGTCCTTTTCTATGCAAGACGCTTCCAAACATTTTTGACACCAACTGCTATCCTCCAATCTTTTCCTTTTTGGGGCTCCCTTTTAGGCTTTGTTCTCTTAATTTGTTTTCTTTCTCTCCTTTCTTTTCCAACCCTCTACTTATTTCTGTTTCCAACTACTTCTAATAGTGCTGTGTCTGACCATCTAATCTTTTTGTCCATGACTTTTTGGCAAAAAGACATACTAAGCAGCAGGCTCTACTTCTCTTGGTCTTTACCCAAGAAACAATAGAAAATATTGGCTCTCAGAACACCAATCCAGTTTTCCCTCTCCAATATTGGGGATATTCATATTCATATTCAGCTGTGCAACATGCGGTCTTCCTTAGCAACTGTAACTAAGGTTTATCACTATTAGTCAAACCCCATTGCTTTTGCAGAGGTTTGAGGCCCAATATTTTAACCTCATTGTTTTTCAAAATTATAATTCAGAACTTAAAACTAATCATATTACATTCCAGACATGTTAATTTATACATTTTACCATTTTTGATGGTAAATTT
The DNA here is from genome assembly GCF_035594765.1 of Anolis carolinensis. NCBI lineage: Eukaryota > Metazoa > Chordata > Lepidosauria > Squamata > Anolidae > Anolis > Anolis carolinensis. The sequence goes on along the minus strand of NC_085845.1, from coordinate 170,349,888 downwards.
TTTGATAGTGTGCATTTTTTCTCCACACCAAAAACCTACCATTAACACAGATTAAATAAATACTTGGATGGGAATAAAAAAATGTCTTCATGGTGATAGTGGCAAAGACCTACTGCAAAATACATAGAAAAAGCAAATTTATATTTTGCTACAGGTCTTTTAAATCTTCTCTCTTTTTTTTGCCCTAACAATACCTCAAATTCTCTTCCATGTGAACGCCCCCCACATATCCACACTATTTCATTAGAGAAGATAATGTATGTGTGATGATTTTAAATCAGAAAGATTTACAGCTAGCTCCGTTATCTAAAATATTCACATCCTAACTTCAGCTCTGATTCCTCTGTCTGGTATTGTATGTTTAATTATTTGTTACGGTAATTACATTTGTATTCCTCCCTTCCTCTAATAAGCAAGAAGTGCTTTCTGGTAGGAAATACTGCTTTAATGGGACTGACAGTGAATAGTAATTCTGTACATTAGTATCTAATATATCTGAACCTTGGGAGATGGATTTTTTTAAGCAACAACTAAAATGAACATGAAAATGAAATAATTATTTTTATATATTTTACCCTATTAACAGTCACCAATAAGCAGATTTCATAGGTTTTAATAAAGTTGGAAGAATGTGTAAAACCACTGACTAGGAGCAGGTTACAATGAGATTAACAAAAATCTTATACTATAGAATACCTGTGGTACTTCATGAAATGTTCAGGTCCTATGAAACTATGCACTGCTGCAATTAGAGAACATAACCTTTTATAGAAGAGCCAAAAAACTCTTTAGAGCTGAATCTCCTCTTGTAGTATACAACCAAACATAATTATGCCAGGCAATGGTTTCAGTTGTTAGACTGAATAACCAGCAATCTCCGATTTGTCAGGAAAAGATTTGGCAGTGCAGAAAAACAGCAGAGCTTTAGGAGTGTTTTTACCAGTGCCCAAAAAGGTACTCTCCCCATAAAACAACTTATTTTATAACATGCACTTAAGATACAAAAATGAAGTAGGTTTTGATGGAAATAATGTATTTGGTTTACTCACAACTTTTATGTGTTTGACATACACAGGTACAAAAACCTATTAGTTCAATTTTACATATCTTTGAGTTGGTTCCCTGTGCCAGCCTGTCAGGGCATCTCTCTTGTAACAAAACAGCTATCAACAGGTTATACAGTTAAAAAAGGAGAGAAAAAGAGCATGTAGTCTGCAACCCCTTTTAGAACTTCTCAGAAACCATAGCGTAAAGGAAACTGCACACCAGAACATACATTCAGGAAACAGTAAGAAACAGGATCAGAGATAAATATTACTAGAGAAGGCTTGAAAAAGGTTGTCATTTCCAAAACAACTGAGGAACATTTTATATATCTTACTTAGTTGTGACACACCAGTCTGTAGCAAGAATCTTCTTTTAAAAACTAAATTTAGAGTTATGATTGCAAGCCACAACAAACGACCATGTCTATTCTTTTTTTCCCTTCTGCAGTTACAAAAATTGACTTGTCCACCTTTTCACACTGTACCTGACTCAGTCACTTCGTCTGCAAATATGTTGAAGGCCACAACTACAACTAGTGATGAACTTTCAACCACAATTGCTATCACGTTTCCTATGACAGTTCCTACTACTTCAATTACCAACACGATGACCTCCACTGCAGGACCAACTGCTCACAATGATGCCACCATAAAATCAACCACCTATAATAATCATAATAGACTGGAGAACTATGATCCTTGCCTCTCTGACCATATTAGTAACATCAGCACAAGGACAAAAGGGAACACTGTCCTCGGAGTTTCATGGTCTTTCTCTGGAGATCATGACCAGTTTGAAATACGATGCACATCTGCTATGGATCAGCATATACTGCGAGTGATTGGTGTATTAACAGAGATTGAGCTTCACCATCTCCAACCAGGGACAAAATACAGGGTTTGCGTTATTCCCCAAAATGAGAATCTTCTGGAGTGCGAGGCTCCTACAGCCCAGCAATGCACCTCAGGGCACACTGCTGCCCACACTCCGTCTCAGCACTACAACTTAGTCCTGGGAATTAGTGTTAGTTTTACAGTTCTGGTATTGATAGCCCTGGCCTTCTTTGCCTCTTACAAGTGGTGGCTCCGACCAATCCAGTTTCAGCGCTACTACAATGAAGATGGACAGCTTTCTCAGCACCATGGCATTGCTCAGTTCAAGGTGACCAAAGAGGAGCCAGTTTACGAGAGCTTAGAGGATGATCAGCATATATATATGACAGCTGCCAGCCAATGGCCTGAAGAGAATCTAGACTGCAGACCTATTTCGCCATCCAGATTTCCATCCACACCAACCTATGTGAGCCTCTGATTTAAAAGAAGAAAATTAAGTTTGAAGTCTTTAAGCCCATTTACAAAGATGACTAGGATTTACCATGCTCAAAACCTCAAAAGATCTCTTCCCTTTCTTGCAGAATGTTTACTCAAAGAAACAATTCATACCTCACCAAAGAATGGCTTTATTGGATACTTTTAAAAAGGCCTCCATCTATGTTACTTACGGCACTGATGGTTAACATCATTTTGGTAGGAACCAGAGACACTGAGATGTCATACCTGCAGTTGTTCCATCTAGAAATAATCCAATCAACCACAAGTTTTTAAAAAACAAAATATTCATATATTTTAATTAAATCCTACCTGTGAAGGAAGACTTAGATACAATATATTAATAAACAATGTTGAATAGATTGATGATTTCACTTTCTTTTCAAGTGCAAATTAGGCTTTTGCCACATGAGGAAATGCTTAGGTCATATAGACACTTCAGAGCTAGATTTAACAGTACACTGCAGATCCACAATCTGTTGGTATTATTTTCAACCATAAATGGGAGAGCAGCCAGGAAGATCTGTTGCAAAAATGCATTTTAGAGAACAGGTTACATGCTGTGATCAAATCTGTAATCTGTCCACCTGCCTTTCTCAAAGAGACATGAAAGATGAGATCTTTTGCAGTATATTGTTTAGATCTCTGTTCAAAGCTAGACATGGGCAATAGTTTTAAAGAGATCTGAAGGTATAATGGATTTTACTGCCAAAGTGTATATACCATACTTCCTTCTATGTCCTGCTCAGTGTGCCTACTTGGAACAGGCTCTGGAAGGTTCAGAGAGCATTACAGCACCCTAAAGAACTGTCTGACAAGCAATTGTGGCATGAAAGCAGTGGTGGTTTTTAAAAATCAGTTTAGGCCACCCAATCTGATAGACTTCCCTTTCCACTAGTTTTGGGAAATGCCCAAAGGGATAAGTCTTGGCAGACTGTTTCTCCATGAGCTGCATGATGCTCCATGCATAATTTTGTTAAATGCAGCAAAAGTAGTGAGGCAGTTGCATTATTTCAGTAAATAAACATAACTATACTTTATCACCAGTATAGTTAAATGGTTAAAACACCAGCTGAATAACAGAGAAGTTATTTCCCCACAGAAATAGTGGTAATATTGAGGGTAAAATATTTCTAAATTGAAAGACAGTATTTATATGATTGAGATTGATCTACACAGTGCACCCAGAAGTATTTGCTTTTACAGGCAAGCAGAATAGGTCCATTTTCTGTATCTTCTTCTTAAACCAGCCCACTAGGGATGTTCCTATGTAAGTTCCAATGAAACATATAGCAATTACATAAATCTGTTCCACTGCAGGAAAACTGCTCTAATTATTTTTCTAAAAAGTTGCCTTCTCTTTGTCCCATTGCAGGGACAGCACAACAACGCCAAAGCATTATTTTAGCATAATGACGGCTGGATAAAATATGTGAGATAAAAACATGCTTCTTTCTCTTCTTATTCTTAAACAGGATGTAAAAAAGAAGAAACATAGTGAACTGCAATGAAATTCAATTCTGAACCAGAAAATAGTTAAATGGCAATAAAATTGGGCTCCAACATAGCTAAAATTGCAGTGAAATAGTTACTGTTATTTTAGTGATACGAAGGACTCTGCTTATTTTAATTCTACATCTTCTTGATTAACCTAGTTTCATTTATGGAATCACTACTCACAAGTTTTACAGAATCTGGCATATCATAAACAATAAATCTCATCAGTTAAGAAGCAGCAGAAAGAGAAATGATAAATAGAAAAGGATCAGAAGAAGAGTCAAAACTGATTATGCTTACTGTGAACCAAAACTTTTTTTTAATTGGGCACATATTTATGTATGTGAAGCAACATCTTATGCAGGCCACCCATAATCAGTCCTTCTAATAAAAAATAGAGATGAAGGCTCACACATGAAAACCAAATAGGAAACAAAATATCTCCAAATTAGGACTATATACAGCATATCCTATACATTTAGAAGGCTAAGAAACAGCCCTCAAAAAGGCAAAATTTTATGATTGGTGCTGGCCCAAGCCTGAAGGAAAAACCTTAATACTGAGAACACAATGCAGTAATTAAGCTATATGCAAAATGTCATTATTACCCCAAGGGAGGCTGTTTTTTAACAATATATTTTGGGATCTTCGTCAAGTCCTGAAGTTCCAGCGAAACCACATGTAGAAAAGCTGAGGGAGAATTCATCTTGGAGAAAGAGAAACCATTCCCCCTTCCCTCCAAAAAGAGAGATACTGGGTAATGCAGAGTTCACTTTGGAAAGAGGGAACTAAAAAAAGCAACAACTAAAGAAACACAAAACCATTAAAATATAAACACATGGCAGAGTTCCTCAAATCTTGTTTTAGCAGAAGGCAACCAGGCATCCTGGTGACAATGCCTCGCCTATAAGTTCTTTGCTGCCTTTCCAGGCTAAGAGTGCTCTGATGCGTGTCCCGACTGGAGGAAGGGCAGGGATGCCTCTGCCTTACAGATGGTGGAGAGTCTGTAGCAGCAAGTGGCGCGCACAAGAGCAGGAATCTAAAGCATGGTTGGGTCTGGTAAAAGAAAACGGAAATATAAAGAGGATGATAATTTCACTTGTATAAAGATTCAAACAACAGATGACCTCAAAAGCAATTAAGACCTGCTATTTTGAATGAGATGTTCTCTAGCCTTGGAATCCTCTAGTTTAGTGGTTCCCAATCTGTGGGATGTTTTGGCCTTCAACTCCCAGAAATCCTAACAGCTGGTAAACTGGCTGGGATTTCTGGGAGTTGTAGGTCAAAACACCTGGGGACCCACAGGTTGAGAACCACTGCTACAGTTTTAACCCAGTTTGATTTACCAGATGTGATTGAATGATAACTCTCGTCATTTTTTTATTATTTGCCATGCAGTCTGAAAATGATGGAAACTGTAACCCAACAGCACTTGTGGATCTGAGGTTGGGGAAATCTTAAAGGATATTTTGATGTCAGACATCATATCCTTAAGCTTTGCATTTAAATCCTAACCCCAATAATTGACTAAACAGTACAAACTGCAGCCTTCCAAATGTGTACTACAACTCCCATCAACTCTACTCCTAATATCTAATGAGAAGGAATACAGGAGTTATAGTTCAGCACCTAGAGGGTCACATAAAATGACATGTAGGGCTGGATTTCACCCATGGGACCTGGGTGGGACACACATGCTCTATAGAAAACTATATAACACAACATGCTTAAAAAGGAGATTGGCTAAAGGCTGCTATGGCCTGTAGCAAAGTGGGGCAAAGTGTAACAGCACAAAGTAGGATTGTGATAATAGCAGAAGAGAGGCATAAAATAAATACAGCAGAACCTCTAAACTTTTTCCACTCGTGACCCCTTTTCACCCAAGAAATTTTTATGTCACCCCAGATATATAAAATAAGCATAAAACATTTACTGATTAAAACTTAGCATTTGCAAGGCTTGAAAAACAGACTATTTTCCTTTTTGTGGAGTACAACCAAAGCCTTTTCTGCAGAGTTGCCTGTAAACGCTGCATATTATTGCTAACAGATTTGTGTGAACGGGTGGCATCAAAAACCTTTTACTGTTGCCAAATTTTTGTGACCTCAACATTGAGCTAAAAGGACCCCATTTGGGGTCATGACTGTGAAATAGAGGACCGAAATCAGGAAAAGTCTATCCGAGTTTGCATGCCTTTTTAAAATACAAATATTTAATACTCAACAATAATTCCACCAACTATATTTGGCATGAAACCGTGGTATTAGCAAGCAGTACTGTATATAATGAACAAATCAGATCTATCTACATGTGCACCATTTTCCTATGTATGGATGTCCTTTTTGGGCCACAAAGGAGCAGTCTGAACCACAGAAATACTTGACTATATATGTGAAATACTGAGACCACCAATGAGATCAGCCTGGGTCCTTCAGGTGTTTCGGCACTGATGTCAAAATTCTGCATTTGGCTGTGGGAATGTGGTCAGGTGCTCCTGCACTCCTGCTGCCTATCAACCAGCTTCAGGGGATTCTTAGTAAATCAGAGGGGCCCTGTGTAGCTCCACATGTGAATGTTTACAATATGCTGAGGGGATGGTGGATTGAAGCCTAACTCTGTTGTGGATCACTTACTTTGAGACAAAAGCCATGAGAATTGGGACGAGTGACTTTGGGAAATAATCCTGCTGTACCATATGATTTAATGCCATCAGAGGGCCGTGAAGACTTGGGAAATCCTTTATTTTCTCTTCTCCCTGGAAAGTGGAAGAAGAAAGGAGTCAGATAGAAATGAACAACTATACCTGGGACACACCAGAAACATTTACTCAGACTTGCAAATTACCTATCCAAATGGAATGGCTCTCTCTCTCTTTTGATCATATTGAATTTCAAATATTCTGCAAACATCCTGAAGTCCCACCCCAAGCATTTCAAAACACAAGCAGACACCTTGTACAATCTCAGTTATGCTTTTACCTAAGCAACAGTAAGGAAGCACTAAAACACCTATGCCCATTATTTATTTATTAATTTAAAATGATTTAATTTATTTATATCTCGGTTTTCTCCCCATTGGGACTCAAGGCGGCTAAGAACCACACAATCTAATAACAATTTAAAACAAAACAAATACAATTAAAAAAATCAAATAGTTGTGTGTATATAAAGTTATTTTAAACACAATTCAAATGACATTTAAAACTGACCATCCTCCAAAACTCCCACCCAGGGGTCTCTCCTGACTTTACAGAACTGGTAAAGGAGAGAAATCTGACTGCCACATTGGCTTTACTCCCCACCCCCAAATAAGAGTACATCTATTAGGGGCACTGAAGATACACCTTTTTGTTTATTTCTTCTGCACAATCAGTGCTTGATTCATGCTTCGTCTATGCAAAGTTGTTAGTTTGCAATTGTTGCAGTGTATAGTTTCTGTTATGCTATGAAAATAATTAGATTATTTAAAAAACCCTTCTTACCTGCCCCTCCCCACCTCATGAACCAAAGTGGGGAACAAAAGCAGATTAAAATATACAACCCATCACATTACTTGTATTTTAAGATCAGTTTCACAGTATTTCTCACCACAAGATATACAAAGTAGGCTTGTCTGGTCAAGAAGACAAGAATATGTTCCTCAACCACAGATCATTGATAAATCTTTGTCCTTTTCACAACAAAGATGTAAAAAAAAAAAACAACCAAAAAACCGAATACAGATCACACATCACAGTGATCATAATTCACCTCCTTCTCATCTCACCTTGAGCAATCCCATATGAATCAGGAGGCTGGTAATGAAAGCATTAGAATTGAAGGTAGCTGATGAAAATGCTGCTGTCATCAGGGCATCTAAAAAGAGACAGCGACAGGTTTCATTTTAAGGGCATGGAGCCTCCAATCACAGCACTGGACACCAGAAGATCGACTAGCAATTAACGAAACATTAATATGAAACATTAACCCTTGCAGACTGATTCTCCAACTGCAGATCTTGAGATCATCTAATGGCCCATGGCCATGCTACTCTCTCAAAATCCCCTTTGCCACTGATAGAGCAGGGTGTAAAGTGGACTGGTGCCTGTTATAAGGAGTAATCCTTCCTCTGAGATTGAACCCATGCTGATCTTTTTAATGTTTAAAGCCATTTAAGTGATCTCTCTGATGATCCACTGAAGTTGAAATTTGCCACATGATGACAGGTGTCAGGAGGCTGCCCCATGGATAGTAATATCCATGGGGCAGCCTCTATCAGGCAGGCAGGGGGTTATACAGGTTTTTCGATCTCGTTAGACTACAACTCCCATCATCTCTTACACTGGATATGTTGGTTAAATCTGATGGGGAGTTATCCTGCAACAATTTCTGCAAGTTACATATTACCACCCAGGATCACCCAGAGGTTATGAATATCTTTAAATTGTGCTTGCTGTAAGTTTTTAAATAGAATCATAGAATCGTAGAGTTGGAAGAGACCTCATGGGCCATCCAGTCCAACCCCCTGCAAGAAGCAGGAAAATCTTATTCAAAGCACCCCCCACAGGTGGCCATCCAGCCTCTGTTTAAAAGCTTCCAAAGAAGGAGCCTCAACCACTGTCCGGGGGAGAGAGTTCCACTGCTGAACAGCTCTCACAGTCAGGAAGTTCTTCCTGATGTTCAGGTAGAATCTCCTTTCCTGTAGTTTGAAGCCCTTGTTCCGCGTCTTAGTCCGCAGGGCAGGAGCAAACAAGGATGCAGAACAATGGCTTCAAACTACAGGAAAGGAGATTCCACCTGAAATAGTTTTATTTGATATGTTAATTGGTTTTTTTTATATCGGGATATGATGTTTTAACTGATTATGTATTGTGGTTGGATGTATTTGTATGAATTTTATATGGTGTATGCCGCTTTGAATCCCACCCACAGGAGAAAAGTGGGATAGAAATGAATAAATCATCATCATCATCATCATCACCATCACATGAAACCTGCACTTGCTAAACACAATTGTGTGTGTGTATGTGTTGTGCACACTGGGCTCCTCTAAGTTCTTTATAACTTATTGTTGGAACTCAACCACATCTTGCACAAGTTTATAGTCCTCATCAAGGAAATAGATAGGCAGATGAGTTAAGTTTCAGGAAAAAACCTTCCGCCATTGTCCTCTTTGTCTAAATCTGTCTCTTTCTCTCATGCTGTTGCCTGTTTGTTAAGACTGGTATTTCCCAGGGACATGCTTCTTTATTCAAAATTTCAAGCCACATGGCAAGCCTCAAAGTCCTCCATTTTGTTCTTTACTTGTAAGCATGGAGAGAGACACAAGATGTTTGCAGAGAGATAGTTAGATAGCTAGGCCCTAACTTTCCTATATAGAAATCTAGTTCTTTCTATAAAGTCTTTTGCAACTTTTTAAGCTTGATGATGCTCCTGAATTGCTGAAACTCATTCACTCTATTGCTAGCTCAAAAAGCTTCTGATCTCAGGGTGGTTGTATGTCTTTCGGGCTGTGTGGCCATGTTCCAGAAGTATTCTCTCCTGACGTTTCGCCCACATCTATGGCAGGCATCCTCAGAGGTTGTGAGCTTCTGATCTGCTAAACTGTTGTTGCTGCTTTACATTTCAAATCCTTTTTCCTTTTCAAACTGACCCAACACCTATCACTATCCTTAGGCTACCTTATGGCGTTTTCTTGGCAGGTTTTTCAAAGTCTTGCTCTGGGACTGAGAGAGACTGACTCACCCAGTGGATTTCCATGGCTGAGCAGGGATTCAAGCCCTGGTCCCCAACAATCCCAGTCCAGCACTCCAACTGCCATGCCATGCTGGCTCTCAGGCCACCCAACAATTATACACAAGGAGGATGTGATAAGCCTCAATTTCCATCCTTAGTAAGGGTCCCAAAAAGGGAAAGAACCTGAATGTGATCAGGTTTAGACAAAGGAAAGACAGCCTTACCTGTTATTTGATTTACTGCTGTTTTTATTGGTACCTCATCTTTGAAGACAGAGGAGATCTTCAGAAAAACCTTAACAACTTTCTCTGCATCAGATGTATCCGTCTAAAAGAAACAAAACTCCAGAATCAAAACATGGCAGCTTCAGTTTACAATAGTGAGGAAGTTTTTCCACAAAAAAGGGGAAACTATTCAGCAACAGATGGATCTCTGTGAACAAAATACATCAAATAATGAAGCAGGGTGATTAATTTTTATGGGTCTATTTCAATATCCTAAACAAAGCCTTTTGATTTAAAATTATTTTCAGTGTAAAACACAGCATAAAGGGAACATGAACCATGCTTTAAATAACTATTGTGTTTCAATTGTGAGTCTACTTTAATACACTTGCACAAGTCTCCAATTTTATAACACATGTGATTATGCATTGTTCCACTACAGCATCTGGAGATTAATGTTTTCCTTTTATATTTACATGCAAGGCATTCTTCTATATAGTAATGACAAATACAATGGAACCTTGCTATCTGCTGGGGTTTGGTTCCCTAAACCCCTGTGGATGCCAAAATCCATGGATGCTCAAATCCCATTGCATACAATGGTGTAGTAAAATGGCAACCCTTACATCCGTGGTCCTCAACCTGTGAGTCCCCAGATGTTTTGGCCTTCAACTCCCAGAAATCCTAACAGCTGGTAAACTGGCTGGGATTTCTGGGAGTTGTAGGCCAAAACACCTGGGGACCCACAGGTTGAGAACCACTGCCTTACATAAAATGCAAAATCAAGGTTTGCTTTTTGGAATTTAAAACAAATATATCTTCAAGGTGTGGAAGCTTGTATCTATGGATGCATCAAGTGGACACAGGAAGTTGACTATACTACAAGGTTCGCTGGATGGAAACTTCAGCTAAAAAGGTGATAACAATAACCTTGACCAGGGAGAGCATTTACTTACAAATGGAGTAAACTCCAATGGCTTACCTGCTGGGCTATCAGTGTTGAGCACTTGGGGTCCAGTCGCAAGAGTTTTTCTGGAGATGGGAAAGCTAAGAAAGTGCCAACATCCACAGAAGGGAGAGGAGGAGAAGACACTGGAGGAGCATCCTGGGAAGAGAGAGCTCGAAAAATCAGCACATTTCACCAAAAGATGTTAAGGATGAAAACTGAAAGAAAAAGCTGGTCCAGAACAGAAGTGGCTGCAACAGTTGGATCAAGATGTAATCACAACTAACTTAAAACATCATTGTTTCAATGAGTATGACTAAATCTAGATCCAAACCAACATACTCAAGGAAAATTCCCACTATTAGTAAAACTAAGGTCTGGATAATAATCGTACCCCCAACTACAGTGTTGGAATCAGTGCATTAATTTACATATGTACTGACACCATTCAAACATTGAGTGGATCTTCTGTAAATGAGATTAACTAATAGAATTCCTGTCTAACATCAATGAAGGCTTTATAAATGATACATTTACAACTGAAGGGAGTATGAGACCATACACCAAACATGTTTGCATTTCAGCCTCTCTTTCCTCCTTTTCCATTTCAAACAAAAACATTATTTTGCCAAATATTTATTCCTCCGTTTTAATGAAATGGAGAGAAATTCTAATCAGGTTATTTAAAGCGGATGGAGGAGGAAAGTGGTCCTAATGAGAATAATTTTTTTAAAATGGTGGACTGCTGTCTAGTTGGCACACAGGGCTTAACCCCAATCTGGTGGATTTCTTCTGTGCCATCCTGAGAATAGCAAGAAGAGCAGCTGAACAAACGATGGATCTTACATTCATGGTTTACTATTACTTCTGAATGCAGCAATCCAGTTTCTCTCTCTCCACCATGCCAAAGAAATCATCAAGGAATACAACATGGGTTATTTGGCAGGAACGCAACAAAGGAAATGCAGATGGTGAACAAACCAGAAAAGCACATGCCTTGGTTTATTCAACTGTTCCTGCTAGCAGAGAAAACAAGTGGGTACCAGAATGGCGTCTTGTTCGGGCTTGCCACTCCATGCAAACCTATCACCTATCCATGCAAACCATATGGCCTTTCAAGAAAAATAAATTAAGTGCCCTAAAGCAAAAGAGATCTGATTTAGCATGTTAGATATATTTAGCAGACACAACAGAAAAGTTTGTCATGTTATGTATGAACTCTTGACAAAATAACTCAGATATTATTTGAAAAATCAAAAGTATGTGAATTTACATATTTGACCAGATAAACATGATACTATATATAAAGTGCACTTGATATGGTTCAAATGCTATATTCAAAAAAGTTCAAGCTCAGAAATTATGTTTTCTTAGAGCACTTCTGACTTTGGCAAGATACGACAACTCAACAGCATATTTTTTTTACATGAATTAAGTTTTAGGGAAATAAAGAAACTGAAAGAGATAATAAGACTCACTTTAGGACACTTAAATAGCTATGCAGCTACATAATTTATAAATGTATATATGGTACCCAGACACCTATGAAAGTAATTTTGAAACCATGAAGTTTGCCTCAAATTGTATTCATTAATTAATCTGATCCACAATATATTTTTGGAAATATCTGCACAGAAAACTGGTGTGAAAATTTTTTTCAACAGTTTCCTGCCACACAGCAATGTGCAGATATACAGCAATTTATTCTCTTAATCTAAAAACAATGTACTTACATGTGCCTCTATGATTTTCTGTGGTGTAAGCAATTCTTGCTCTCCCTGGCCCCTTTCCTGAACCCGAGGATGTTGTTCCTCTTCTTCTTCTTCCTCCTCTTCATCATCATCTTCATCTTCATCATCATCTTCCTCTTCATCATCATCTTCCTCTTCATCATCCTCTTCCTCTTCATCATCATCTTCTCCTTCATCATCACTATGTGGAATAATTTGTGTAAGAATAACTGTACACACTGCATACAGTTTTGTGATATTTAGCACAGAATAGTTTACAGATTTATAGATTCACTAGCTTTGCCCGGCCATGCGTTGCTGTGGCTTATGGGAATAATTTGTTGGCCAGGTGGAATAGCAGTGAATAGCCATGCAGCCTCAAAGCCTGGCCTTTTTCTGGAGTAGCTGGAGTAGCACCCTCAATCAAAGAGCTGCTGTGAAGCCTGGCTACTTCCTTTGTAGGGGAATCATTGTTTGGGCAGCTTGAATTGCATTGAATAGTCTTGCAGCTTAAAAGCCTGGACGCTTTCTACATAGGGCATCCTTGCTAGGCCATGTTGAATGGGATGGAGTAGTCTCGTGGCTTCAGAGTCTGGGGATTTTTCACTTAGGGGAAATCTTGGTTGGCCAGGTTGAAAAGCACTGAATAGTCTTGCTGCTTGCAAACCTGGCCGCTTTCTACCTTGTGGAATCCTTGGTTGGCCAGTTTGAATAGCAATTAATAGTCTCGGTGTGGCAGGTATAAATGCTGCAATTAGGCACCTTGATTAGCATTTAATGGCCTTGCAGCTTCAAAGCCTGGCTGCTTCCTGCCTGGGGGGAATCCTTTGTTGGGAAGTGTTACCTGGCTCTGATTGTTTCCTTTCTGGAATTCCCAATTCCCCTGATTTCAGAGTGTTGCTCTTTATTTACTGTCCTGGTTTTGGAGATTATATTGTTCTGTATTATTATACCACAGTAATTATTTCATATTATATTTATAATCTTATATTCTCTGCTTAGACGTGGATTATATGAGGCCCCTTCTATACAGCTGTATAAAATCCACACTGAAGTGGATTATATGGCAGTGTGGACTCAAGATCACACACTGCCATATAAGGAGGGAGTTGCTAGGATACAAAGGAGGCGAAGCCTAAAGGCAGCGGGGGGGGGGGGGGGGGCTAAAGGCAGCAGAGCCTACCTTTCTAACTGGCAGTTAGGGGGAGAAAGGGTCTTCCTCATCCTCTGTAATTTGGACTATTTTTCTAGGTTTTTTTAATTGAAAGACATATTTTGGATGCAGCCAAATTTGGTGTGATTTGGTTCAGTGGTTTTGTTGTTTACTCCATACTAAAATGAACATTACATTTTATATGTATAAATTATGAAAAACAAACAAGTCCAAACTGATGCAAAATAATTTTGCATAATGTAAAAGCTATCTGGAGACATAACACTTTAAGAAATGATACAATAACAAAAGCTACCTAACTTGCAAAAATGCTACATATTCCAAACAGTATTGGTCCTTAAAATTATTCAAGGACAGAAATGTTTGCCACTAAACTCAACCCTAAACAGAATTCAGGGATGGGATTCAACTCTCAGCACCCATCCCTGATGTCATCCAGTAATACTGTGTAGTCAAGGCCCACTTATGAGCACTGGTATGGTCTCAAGAGTTTGATGGTAAGGAGGGAACAAACATAGCCAGATTTCACCCATTTCTATTTCCCCCACGAATCCCCCACTTCTGAATTTGCTGCAGTCATAAAACTGCCACTTTTTCCACATAAAAAAGTTCAAGATGCACTCTATTTTAAGAACACTCCAATTCCCAGATGTTTCTAGGAAACTTTATTAGCCTTAAAACAAATCTTTATGTGCCCACATTGTTTAGACATAGAAAGGAGGTTTTTGCCACATCAGTAATGATTCATTGGGCCCAATCATGAATAGCAGCCATAGCAAACAAGTCGTTCAAAGGAAGCATATGTGTAATGCATATTTTTAAGAGCAAAATGTTAAAACCAAAAGATGGAACTGGATAGTATAAAACTAAACTCTTTCTTCTATCACATTCTTGCAGTGATGGATATAAGAAACAACAGTAAAATCATTAGCACTGCCAGACAAGCAGACTTTTAACAAATACTACTTATACTCAGTTGCACTAGAAAATCTGAGAACTATACGTGAAGACATAAGAAGAGGCCTGTTGCCTACTGGAAACTCACTGGAAACTCACAAGTACACTAGCACCCTCCTTGTAACATCAACTTACTGTACGGTAACTTCTTATACTTTACCTTAGGGATGCAAGCACCTCTGCCATGTTAAAACCTTCAAGGATCTCCTGAAGTTGTTCACAGCCTTCCTCTCCAAAACAATTACCTATTAAAAAGGTAGAAAATAGAAACATACATTGACAGAAATCTACACCTGTTAAAAGGTATAAAAGAACTGCCAACAAATGCCTTATGATTTCACCTGGATGCCCAGGTATAGGATTTGTTCTCTGAAGGGAATTCAAATGAAGTGGGTTTGCTAGGTCAGTGATATGGGACATTTAAAAAAAAACATCCATAGTATAATTGCATGTGTTGCAGTCTTGACACTTATCAGTCAAGCTGTTGTGAAAGTACAAAATATTCACAAAGACTAACACAGACCTGCACAAGGACAGGCCCTAAAAACCTATGAGAAAGTTTGCATAGCTTGGAAGCTTGGAAGGAGATCACAGGAGTTAGGGAAGCTGGAAAATCAGGAACCTCAGAAGGAAAGTTCGGAAGTTGTCAAGCAAAAGAAGAGCTTGAAGAAGGAACTAGAGC
The DNA here is from genome assembly GCF_035594765.1 of Anolis carolinensis. Taxonomy (NCBI): domain Eukaryota; kingdom Metazoa; phylum Chordata; class Lepidosauria; order Squamata; family Anolidae; genus Anolis; species Anolis carolinensis. The sequence goes on along the minus strand of NC_085845.1, from coordinate 170,334,589 downwards.
AATCTTATGTAACTATCTGAAATAACCAGCTGACAGTTTGGAAGCAAGCGCCTAGCTAATGCTAGAGCACACTGTTGACACCAATGCTCTTCCATACCATTGAGATCTAGCTTCTCCAACTCTGACTTGTCCTCAGTAGCCTCAGCAATAATCAAAGCAGCATCTCTTTTAATTTCACAGAAGGACAAATTGAGCTCCTGAAAGACAAATGAATGGTTTTACAGGGATGCTTGTTACTAAGGCTACAGTTTGGCTCAACTGACATCCAGCAAGAGCACTGCCAACCAACCAAACACGTCCTTCTTTATTTCTCTACTTTACAACCCCTCTCCATACATCAGAAGCAACTATGTATTCCCAAATAAGTGACAGCTAATTTTTATGTTGCCCAATAATAGTTTTCTGGCTGGCTTACAACAATGTACAACAAGACTAAGCTATAACCAATACCTTTAGTTTATGAAGTCCTTCACTAACAGCCTCAGCAATAGCAACAGCTCCTTTTGAACGCACCAGACAGTCACCAAAGTTGATGATTTCAACTTGTCGGAGTTTCTTCAGTGTCTGAGAAGAACAAAGAATGCAGAAAATTGAAAATTCAGAACATGAAAGACAAAATGCTGACAGAGTGATATTTCTCCTACATCTTGTTGAGACTTGTAACCCCAAATCACTTTTAATATTTACAAGCAAAGTTATAACCGAAAGGAACTCACCTCTGCCATGGCCACAGCTCCCTTCTCAGTAAAAGTGTTATCATTCAGGTTAATCACTCTCAACAAAGGATTGACTGCAAAAGCCTGAGCTAGGGCTGTAATTCCTGGATGGTTGATTCCATTCTGTGGCATGTGAACCTCTTCCAAAGTCCCAATAACCTGAGGGGGCAGAGCAGACATCAAAGAGTTTGTTAAAAAGATCTTTGTCAGAGGCTTTGTAAATTTAAGTAGTTCTATACACAAATAACCACTTCCTCTTGCTGTGCTGTTACAACCGATTGGACCAATACAGTGTCCATCACACTCTTTATGTTACACTAGAATTGAGAGTAAAAGTAATTGGCTGTTGCTCCAGTGAAACAGCCACTGTGACATCATTACTATCAACCGCTAGACCTAAAGCAGCACCAAATGGCTGATATATCAGCAAATTTGCCCAACACCTAAAACTGTTCAATGCAAGAAAGAGTAGCATCTTTTTTTAAATGGCATTTAATTATGTCAGATTTCAAATAATATTCATATGGCTGCCTTAACATGGAAAAACTTTTCCTTCTCATTGAACAACTATTCAGTTAAACAATTTTGTTTCAAGCCCTTGTTATCTGTACTTACACTGAATGCCTCAGCAAGAGCAGTTGCACCATCATTTTCCAAGCGGTTCCTTCCAGCTACAAATACCTTCAAAGCCAAAGATTTGCCTTGAGCACTTGACTTTCTGTGACACTCTTTCAGAGCTCCTGCCAAGATCTTTAAAAAAAACAACAATAGAAATTACTAGATTTACAAAGATAAAATCTCATATTGCTTTACGTCACATAGAAACTTTACATATCTCTCAAGGCAACATCATGAAGGGACCTTAAGTCAGTAAAATGTAATGGTTTTGTTATGTAGCCTCAGCTCATACTTCTTTGCATGTGAGATAAAAACATGGCTTTTTTTATCCACTCTGACCAATTAAATCTTTTGCTTCTTCCAAGAATCCTCTATGACAAGCAAAAGAATTGAGTCAAGTTTTGTTCTTGAGTAGCCATCATAAGGCAATCCATTCCCCTCCAAACACATTTTTCTGAACAGCTTATGGAAGCTCCATCAAGGTAACAATATGCAACAAGAACACTGGAATGAAAACAAGTCACCAGGGAAACCAGAATCCAAGATTCTACAATGCATTTGAACAGACCCAGGAAATATGCCTTACCTTGCCACCGCCAATGCCCATCCCACAGTTGTTTAGCTTGAGTTCTTGTAATGTGAAACAGGCTGGGCTCTTCAGCAGGGGCTCAAACCCACGCACCCCATCAGGGCCAAAGGCATTATCACTCAGGTCCAGTTCTGTTAGCTGGCAGCCAGCAGTAATTAGGGCATCTCCAAGGGATATCTGCAAGAGAGCCTTAGGGTCAATTGACTATGTCTCTTTTCTTACAAAGGAGCACATGATGTTCTAGAACATAACATATAGAAGGTTTCACCTCACTTTCTGTCCCTGTGATAATTGGATTTTGGGGGGAAATGGCTTGTTGTGGAAACAAGCATTGGTGATAAAGCTTCAGTAGACACACCTTTCCCCATGATAACTCTTTCAAGAGTAAATTTCCTTTCAAAGAGTCAGATTTCTCTCACTTCCTGTTCTCTCATTCCTATTATGAGTAGTATGTACGTTGGATGTTTGTAACTCGGGGGATTGGCTGTAATCTGCTACCCTGCGTTTTAAACTCAGAATAATCCCATACTAAAAACACACACTTAAATATTATGAAGTTGACAGAGGATCAGATTAAAAGCCAAAGTTGCACTTACCAGAGCAGGAGGAATCTCTGACCGCAGTCTCCCAGTGAACATGTCACTCCAATGACACTTCTACAATAAAAACCCATTTTATATACATATTATATGCTTAAACATCATACGGGCTTTATTGCACATTATTTATACTCAGTATAGATAATGGGAAAAATTTGGTGAAAATAGGCAGTACTACACAGATTCTGTGGTGACTTTTGTTCCCTAAATATCAGTCATTTCATTGTGCAATGCAACATGTATTTAGTACTATATAGAACTGATACATGAGAACTAAGAAAATCATGAAGACTACTAAACTCCAGAAGAAGTATTGCATTTGGAAATGTCCTACATTTGAACTTCCATCTTGAAAATATTGTACTTCACATATTTTAAGGCTTTCCACCCCATCTCATGCCCCAAAACAAATTTTTGATAACAGAAGTTGCATCAGCAACTTACACAAATTAGGACACAGCAGCAAGCTCAAAATACGATTCACCCACACAGTCATCAGCCTTCCCTTAGAAATAGTTACATTTGTCATGTACAAGTGGTTAAGCGATCTGGGGCAAAAGAGTGGAAACGGCTGTACAGTATAATCATTCCTATAGCAAGAGTTGGCATAGAGTGTATTGCACCATCTTCCTAACATTTTGTTGGTTCTTTGGAAAAATACCTTTTTCTGGAACAATGGATATGGATCAGTATTTACACTACCAGTTTGCCCTTTTCTTCAGGGTTTCTCCAAATAATGTAGTGATATTTGGCCCTACAATATATAAAAAAATGAAGGAGAAATCTGCATAGAGACTTTGCAACTTCAGGTTCCCACCTAGTTAATAGAGTCGTACTAATGAAAACTAATTTCTTTGTGATTTGTATTTTTCAGAATCAATTGTGGAAGCTGCTAGAATAAATGCTTACATAATTCAATACAGCTAATGTAGCTGTAGTATTGTCTTGTGCCTGCCAATGCCACCAAATGGTTTTAAGCCTCTTTCATCTGCTAATCAGGGAGTAAGTAAAAGACACATCTCCACACCAGTACTTTAACCGAAACTATAGGAGGATACTAGCTGGTGTCCTGTTAGGGACCTATGCAGGAGTAACTGCTATTCACACCCGTATGTGTAATTTTTGGGCTGTGATATCTAGAGAAAATAATCCCTTCCATCCAGTACAATCTAAGTCACTTGCCTCTTCTTTGAACTGGTCACTCCTACCCATGGCTATTCAGTGACTAGCAGACGATAAGAGGAGCAAGTCAGCTCCATTCTGCCGGAAGAAAAAACATTATCCTGGATCTCCAGTGGGATCTACAGAAATCAACGATAATGTCTTCTTCCTGATGCAGGAATTAAGCCAATGGGATGCCTGCTTGCTCTCTCATCCTGCCCAGCCATTAAATGAAGGGCATTCAAGTATAAAACAATTAGGTCTGGTGTACAGGAAGCGGGAGAATGCTTAACTATGCATGGCAGACCTTATTCCATTGTTCCACTGTTTTTCTTTTATGAGAATTCTCACCTTAAGCAGAGATTTTGTCTCAAGAGCCTTGGCAATGACCTTTGCTGCCTCCACTCCCACTGTGTTGCCTTCTAGGCGCAATGCTTCTAAACCATCAAACTCTTCAATCTCTTTAATCACTTCTTCAGCTGCAAGGAGGAAGAAAAGTATTATTTCTTTCTAAAATAAAGACTTCAGTTCTTACAGTGACTGTTGAGGTATATTAGTGTTTTGAAAGCTCTGCAGAAACAATTACTAAGCTTGGTCCAATTCCCAGCAAACCCAAATACTATGGCCAAGTGACTATAGGAGTTGCAGTACAATAACAACTGGACGTGCAGAGATGCCATGCTCCTTACAAATGTTTCATGAAACCTTGGAAAATATCTTCTAAATCATTCACCTTCTGTGCCTTTTTATAACAACAACAACAATTTATTGATTAGCCAGTTGGCCTTATCAAAGACAGACAATACAAAAGCAACATACAACATACATCTGGTTCACTTAAAATAAAATACAGATATACAGGTGTCTGCCTGCTTGGTGCCAATGTAGTTTAGCTAAAGATCTATGCATCAACTATAACTAGTAAAGGTTTTGTCATGGAAGAGCAAATTGGAAAAAAAATTATTTATTTATTATTTACAGCATTTATATTCTGCCCTTCTCACCCCGAAGGGGACTCAGGGCGGATCACATTACACATATAGGCAAACAATTCAATGCCTTTTAACATCGAACAAAGACGAGCGGGCCTCGAACTCATGACCTCCTGGTCAGAGTGATTCATTGCAGTGATTGATTGCAGCTGCCCTCCAGCCTGCACCACAGCCCGAGCTGTGCTTCTAAATCATCCATTCTTAAGATCTAAATACAAAATATGGATCAGAATCAAATGTATGAATCTGGAAAAGGTCACTTGTTTTTGTTTTTTTTTAAAAAAAAAAACAAGTGACCTGTCCTCATGATTGAGAAAAGAGCAAAGTGAAAGGCTTGCATAGAATCCCTATAATATCTACACTACCTCAATCATATCCAATGGTCCTTGAAGTTTCCATTCCATATCCTTGCAGCCCCCCACCACTCAATTTCAGCATAATTCTCCTTGTCTTCAACAAAAACTTATGAAAATGAGTTGTGGCAAAACAACAAAGATATTAGAACAATAGAAATTACAGAACCGTAATAGCTGATTAAACTTTTAAATACATTTTTATTAGTTCCATTACCTTCACAAGACATGTAAGACCCTGGAAATAAAATCTGTGAGTCTCTTTTCAGACACTATTTGATGCTTTATTCAACTCATTTAAAATATGAGACTGAGGGGCTGGATTACTATACTATAGTCATACAAAAACTGACAAACAATCATTCAGGCATTACTATTCCATTTGGTTGCCCTTGGGCCTGATCCAGGTTAGTATATCTCAACATAATAAACCAAAACATAAACAAGATATTTCCCTGAGCATGAATTCCATTGCTTCCTGCACTAACAATCTGCAGCAATTAAACCCTTGAAGTGTGTAAGTCCTATTTCATTAGAGCACACCAGGATCTTAAAGCACAATCTAAAGTCAGTTTAAGTTCTGAAAAGAGAGAACTGGATGTGTGTATATAGGAATAAAGGTTTAAATTTGGTTCAGTGCTCTTCTACCTCTACCCATCTATTCCTATCATTAACATGAAACAATTAAAATACAAAAGTATTTGGGATGCTGCAGCTTACCTATTCTTTTTCTAGCCAAAATTCATGTTTACAGAAGTCTAGTCCAATAATGTTTCTGTTGTTGTCTGCCTTCAAGTTGCTAACAACTTATAGTGACACAAGGCAACCCTATCATGTGGTTTTCATAGGGATTTCTTTTCAGATGAATGTGCCATTACCTCCCACTACAGCTGACAGTGTGTGACTTGCCCAAGGTCTCCCATTGGGTTTCCATGGCTAGAAGAGATTAAAATGGTATTCTCCCAGAGGCATAGTCTAGCACTCAAAACCCTCACATATTCTGGGCTGTATTTTTGCAAGATCTATTCTCTTGAGGAGGTAAAATCAAAACTGTGACACCAGCAGCAGTGCTATTCCTCTTACCATCTTCTGCAGTGTTCAGCTTCAGACTCTTGCCTTTGAAGCTCAGCTGTCCATCACCCACTTGGGTTTTGGCAAGTGACTCTGCCAATTTTGTTATGTCTTCCGAGGCCATTTCTGGATTGTGCCAACCTTTGCTGTTGCCAGTTGAGAAGTATGCTGGGAAAAGAAAAGAAAAAAATATTATCTATCAGCTATTTGGAGTGTGTAGGATAATTCCTAGGGAGTAGATTCTAGCCATTTTGTGACAAATCATAATGTTAGGCAGCTTAAAATTATGATTAAGTACTTTGAATATGTTGTTTCATAACAAAGTGATTATATAGTTCAAGCCCTTGCTCTCTTCTCTTATAGTTTTACTGTGCACAATAAAAAGAGAGCAAGAGATTTTGCATACCAAGGGGTAAGGCAAGGGGGCAACCAGAATTTGAAAAAGTAACTACAATTCCCAGAATACACCAGCCAGCAAGGTCAATCTGGACTACATTGGCTGATGGATTCTGGGAGTTGTAACCCAAACACAATCTTTCCAAACTCTGGGTGAAGTCACTATAAAAGTAAAAGTTCAACATGATAATAAGGTCTTACTTCCTCACATTATATACAATGTTACCAGAAAATAAAAGAAGGGATCAGAACAGTCTAACATCCTTGTGAATATACCCTGTGAAAATAGCAATACTGTATTTACACATATAAGTTAAAGCAAGCAGAATATGCCACGTGTCACTGGGGAAAATAAAAGAACAAAAATTACCCAACCCACCACATGCCAGTTCTAATAGCAATGGATTATAAAACAGCTACTGAAAAGAGGTCAGAGTTTCCTAGTGTATATCACAATGATTCTGCTAAATTCCACATAAATAATGCAGCTTGGTTTAGCATTCCGAGTCAGCATGTTTTGACGGAAGACTGAAAGTACAAGACGGGAAGAACTAGAACAAGGGATCAAACACATTGGCTTGAGTAAAAAAAAAATCACCGGCAAGCAGAACCCAGAAGCTCAAGTCCACATTAGCATCACATCTATTCAACACATATCTATTTTCTCTTGTCCAATTCCTGACTGCCACACAATTCATCTTCATAATTAAGTATCCTAATACTTGGGATGTAGTCAGAAAATGAAAAATTCCATAGCAGGGAAAATACATGTTTTTATTTTATTTTAAAAAGTGGATTACTCATTCTGATATTTACTTCTGTAAGTGGCATATGAAATAAATATTTCCTCAACAATATACTATGATTCTCTGTTCAGGTTCTTATGCAGGCATTATCAAACCTTGAATGATGTTGAAACAAGGAACTCTGCTTCAGAGAAGCATTTTCCACAAATTTGACATCATGCGATACACCAATACAAATCTAAACTTGAAGAGGAATATGGTAATAGACATTGCCTAATAATGAAAGTAATTGATTTCCTTTTGCTATGAGCAAAAAGAAAGTTTTGGATTGTGTGGCATGAAAACAGAATTAGAATGACATATGAAACAAATAAGCTCTTGCTTGTGTGTGCATAAGCCTTGAAGTTCTCTGTTGACTTACAGCAACCTCATGCATTTCATAGGGTTTATTCAGCAAAGAACATTTACATGTGGCTTGCCACTGCCTTCCTCTGAAGTTACCCTATAGCACTTGGTCTTCCCTGATAACCTTCCCACCCAAATACTTTCCAGGCCTGGATCTCCTTCGCTTCCAACATCACATGGGATCTGATACCTTCAGGGTATTTAGATGCCATATATCAGAAGAAAAACTGCCTACCATTATGTCGTAGAGATTATAGCAAAGTCTGACTGTATAGATCAGTGGTTCTCAACCTGTGGGTCCACAGAAATTCTAACAGCTGGTAAACTGCCTAAGATTTCTGGGAGTTGTAGGTCAAAACACCTAGGGACCCACAGGTTGAAAACCACTGGTATAGATCATGAAAGATTATGGATTGCTCTTAAATAAATTGATGTGTCACAATTGAGCCAATGCTTACAAGTACTTAGAACAACTGTCGGGTAGATTATGGAGAAATGGAACAATTTTAAATTGGCAAGGCAGCATTTTATGTTTCATTTGTGTGCTGAACACACAGGGGCTTTAGCTAGAGATCCTGCATTGAGCAGGGGGTTGGCCCAGGTGACCTGTGAGGCCCCTTATGCCATCTTTGTTATTTCAAAATGTTCTATATCTATTATTGCCTAAATATTAAGAAATATTATTTCTCTCATTTCAGAGCATGCCTACAACACTATCTTTGCTACAGCATTCTAAAAGATCACCTTCGCACTATTTTTAGATTTGAGGTATCACGTTCCCTTACAGAACTAATTATACCTTATTGGCATTAATATTATGTTAACTACATCGTAAAGCACCTGTGCCAAGTCTGAATCATGACTTAATGTGTTGCTTTGACACACGGTTTTTAGTTAAATAAACCAAATGCAACAGCATCTTCAGGTTGGGACACAATACCCAATTGGAATACTGGTTGCTGGGAATAAATAACAGGAGACTGCTTTCCAGCCTTGCTTTTGGGCTTCCTGTGAATTGCCTGCTGTGTGTAAGATACCAAAAAGTATGGTCTAATCAAGTAAGCTGCATTTTATGTTCTTAAACATCATCATTTACATGTACATTTATTTAGAATAAAACAATAATCAACCTACTGCAAGCATATCAAATTCTGCCTTCCTAGTAATGAGATCCAGCTTTTTCTTATATAAGATCAATAGGGAAGCAACCTACTTGGCATGCGGCCATCACAAACTTGGGGACATTAATAGATGCATTTGTCAGTTCACATACTCCTTGCGTCAGTGGACACAATGCCAGAGGCAAGCAGTGCACCTGTGATCAGTGGTAATCCTTTCAAGTATTTATGTTGGTCTTTCAAAACACATTTATAACCTGCATCTCCACGTGCTCAAGGCAGCTTACTACAGCAAGTTAAGTACATGGCAATGATTCAACCTTGGCACCACCCTTTCCATTGTGGTGGGATTGTGGGCTCCGGGGAGGCAAGAGGTTATGCAGATGCTAGCAACACTCTGGCATGACTTCCCACACCAGATCGAGTTTTGCTGAGGAGCCAAACTAAATGGGCCAAACAGAAGCACTAATAAGATGTGTGAGAGACACACTGGTGGAGGATCTCTCAAGAGATAATAGCAGTATCACCATAACTAACACCTGTTAGGAATGTGCAAAAGGAGGCATGGTAAACTTGCTTTGAATGGCTTTTACCATGAAAACCCTATGATGAAGCAAGAAACAGTGCCAGAAATTGAAAACCCCATATTAAAAGATACTCAGCAAGCTACTGGGGTAGAACAGAGGACAATTACAAGTAGCTACTAATGTCTGATAATGCAACTGGACTCAAGCTGAAAGTACATATAGGAATATGGAATGTCAGAAGCATGAATCAGAAGAAGTTAGGCTAAAACAAGAAATATTACGTATAAATGTTGCAATACTTGGGGTGAGAGAGCTGACATATGTAAGCTGAAATAAAATTTTTTAAAAAGTGTAACTTCAGCCATATTATTATTATTTTTTCCGTGTCAGGAGCAACTTGAGTCGCTTCTGGAGTGAGAGAATTGGCTGTCTGCAAGGACGTTGCCCAGGGGACGCCCGGATGTTTTTGATGTTTTTACCATCCTTGTGGGAGGCTTCTCTCATGTCCCCGCATGGAGCTGGAGCTGATAGAGGGAGCTCATCCGCACTCTCCCCAGGTGGGATTCAAACCTAGCAGCTTTCAGCTCTGCAACCCAACCTTCAGGTCATGAGGCTTTAGTCCACTACGCCATCGGGGGCTCCTAACTCCAGCCATATATCTGTGTGTGTGATTTGGAAAGCATAAAGGTTAACACCCCTGTGGGATTTGTTTTGCTGTCTGTGCCTCTGTTCAGAAGATTTTACCTCACTTTCTGTCCCTGCGATGATTGGATTTCTGAACATTTTGGTTTGTTGTGGAAGCATGGATTGGTGATAAAGCTTCAATGGAGACACCTTTTCCCCATGATAACTCTTTCAAGAGTGAATTTCTTTCATTTCCTGTTGTCTCACTCTCATTATTAACTATGAGTCACTTGTAAGCCGATGTTTGTAACTCAGGGACTGCCTGTAGAAGATTCTAGGGGCAGAAAATAGATGCCCACAAAGTGCTGCAATTGGCTAATTCTGAACTACAGAGTTCCTCTGGGTTTCATCTTGCCCCTTCTTCCATCTCAAATATATAACACTGACATGAAACCATTAGGAGAGAATGTCCTTATTTTCTGAGAATTTTCAACACACTAATAACATCAACTGTCATCTTGCCATCTTGTTTTGGGGAAGTTCTAGAGCAGCGTTTCTCAACCTGGAGGTCTGAACCCCTGGTGGGGTTACGAGGGGGGTGTCAGAGGGGTCGCCAAACACATAAGAAAACACATATTTCTGATGGTCTTAGGAACCCTTTTGGCAGAGAAGGTTGGATGTAGGTGAACTAGAACTCTAAATTTCAAGGTCAATGCCCACCAAACCCTTCCAGTATATTCTGTTGGTCATTGGAGTTCTGTGTGTCAAATATGGTTCAATTCCATCGTTGGTGGGAGTTTAGATTGCTCTTTGGTTGTAGGTGAACTATACATTCCAGGAATTAAAACTCCCAAATGACAAAATCAACCCCTCAAACCCCACCAATACTCACATTTGGGCAGATCGGGTGTTTGTGCCAAATATGGTCCAGTGAATGAAAATACATCCTGCATATCAGATATTTACATTACGATTCATAACAGTAGCAAAATTAGTTATGAAATGGCAACGAAAATAATTTTATGTTTGGAGATCACCACTTAAGGAACTGTATTAAGGGGTCGTGGCATTAGGATGGTTGAAAACCACTGTTCTAGAGAACTTAAACTTGGGCTTAACAAGCCTAGAGTTGTCAAGTTACAATAACAACAACAATAACTTTATTCTTGTATCCTGCTACCATCTTCTCGAAGGGACTCGTGGAGATCAATAAGTGTTGATGATCAACATGGAAGCTTATTCAATATACTCTCAGTTAACTAGAATTCTCAAGCAACCAGCAAATAGATGGAAAAATAATATTTAAATAAAACAAAACTATTTTAGCAGAAATGTTACATTACTTTTGTTTTTGTCTTAATTTGCTTTCAACAAGTCCATAGAGAGTTAATGGTATAGTACAGGGGTCCTCAAACTTTTAAAGCAAAGGGCCGGTCCACAATCCTTCAGACTGTTGAGGGGCCAAATTATCATTTGGGGGAAAAAAAACCCAAACAAATTCCTATGCACACTGCACATATCTTATTTGCAGTGTAAAACAACGACAATAACAATGAAAGAAGAATACAATATTTAAAAATGAAAACAATTTTAACCAACATAAACCTATCAGGATTTCTATGGGAAGTGTGGGCCTGCTTCTGGCCAATGAGATAGTCAGGTTAATTAGGATTGTTGTTGTTGTGTGCCTTCAAGTCTTTTCAGACTTTGGGCGAGCTTAAGTCGAAAATTATTTATTTATTCATTTACTACATTTATTTACTACATTTATATCCCACCCTAATCACCCCGAAGGGAACTCAAAGCAGCTGTATGTACATACAGTATATTATATTATTAGCATAGCACAATATTAGCATGATATATTACTATATTGAACTATATCACTATACTGTAATATTATATGTAATATATAACATATAATTAATATATGGTATTATTATTAGTATTATATTGTATAAAATGATAACATTATTATCAATATCATATGTATATACAATATATTATATTATTAAAACAGATATAAAAATATTATATTATAAATGAGGGCGGGGGCCAGGTAAATGACCTTGGAGGGCCGCATCCGGCCCCCGGGCCTTAGTTTGGGGACCCCTGGTATAGTATATGATGGGGTATAGTACTAGTTAGGCCAGTTGTTAATAATATTTCTCCAGCAACCAAAAACTACATTTATCCAGCATCTACCAGTCCCCATGGTTGCCAGTTATGGGTGAGTTTACTGTGATGGGTAAAGGCCATTCTGGAGGTGGAGGATGAGGTTCACAGCTGGCATTCCCTCTCATTTTGGTTTTCTCCGGAACAATCAGGTAGCAGCTTTAGGAAATAATGTTTTTGTAGAGTACTTTGTGTTTATATGCAACTGCAGTACAACAGCTTTGTGCTAATTCCTGAGCACAATACAAAAAAAACCTGCTAGTAATCTCTTTCAAAGCTCCAAACATACATTATTTCAAAAGGCCCCTTTTCCTCACATGTTTCTGCTGACCTACAGAGTTTGGCTCCACCAACAATTGAGCCGTCTCATCACTTCTCCATTCAACAGTTAAACAGTAAATAAAGTACAACACTCTGAAAGCAGAAGAATTCCAGACATGAAACAATCAGGGACAGCTAACACCTTCAAACAAAGGATTCCCCCAGGCAGGAAGCAGCCAGGCTTTGAAGCTGCAAGGCTTTTCAATGCTAATCAAGGTGATTAATTGAAACATTCACACTTGCCAGCAGCAGACAAGAGTTCTTTCTCCCAACCTGGCCTTTCCAGATATATAAACCCCACTTGCAAAGTTTTCCAACAGACCTCACAACCGCTGAGGATACCTGCCATCGATGTGGGCGAAACGTCAGGATTAATGCTTCTGGAACATGGCCATACAGCCCGGGAAACTCACAGCAACCTTCATACAAATTGTTGCCTTTCCATTCCCTGGGTCGCTTTACTTCAGCATCCCAAACATTTCGCAGCATGAAACCGCTTCCTAACCCAGTCATACTTTCCTCAAGACTGAGACTTAAAAGCCTTTGGGCCCACGGGGCGTGACGTCACATACGGAAGGAACGGATCAGTTTTAGGTAGGAAGTACGCTGACAGAGCATGGAAGCTTGGCTTTCCACTCCTGGTCTGCAATAGCACAGGACAGGTGTACCGACACGGCGCGCATGTGTGTATGCGCCCACACGTGTAACCCTAGGGCCAAACGCAAGCGTGTCTTTTATTTCTCAAACTGCCGGGAACGCGAGGAAACTTAATTTCTGGGGAAAATTAACTCACCCTCCCGCGCTTCTTCCCGCCGCTTTGTCAAACGTGCTGCAATAAATCAAACCCCCGAACCTGCGGAGTCCCCGACCGCAGCCCGTCACGTCGCCGCTCCTGCCTCGACCGCCGCTTCTCGAGAAGAGGGGGAGGATGATGATGATGGCGTTCACAGGAGGCGGAGGATTTGAAAGCCGGCAGTTTTGTTTCCTGGATGGTGATTCGCTCCCGGGCGCTTCTGTTTCCTGCGCTTGCGCAGAGCGGCTCTTCGTCCTCCTCCTCCCAGAGGCCCTCCTCGTGCAGCAAGGGGTGGCCGAGTCTGAGCGGGGTGGGCAGCGGGAGGGAGAGGTCATAATTTCGTGTCGCGCGACGCAGCCGCCTTTGTCGCGGAGCATCATGGGAGTTGTAGTTTTTAATACCCAAACGGTTAATGGGCGTTTTGAAAGCATTTGAAGAGGGCACCCGGAAGCGGCATTCCTTTGAAATTGGGTTCTAGACTAGAGAGGGCTCCTATACGTACCATGTGTAGAAGACAATTTCTGTAGATGTTTTGCTGTTTTACACGCTATATGGCCATATTCCAGAAGCATTCTCTCCTGACGTTTTGCCCACATCTATGGCAGACATCCTCAGAGGTTGTGAGGTCTGTTGGAAATTTGGCAAGTGAGGTTTATATATCTGTTAAATAATGTCCAGGGTGGGAGAAATAATTCTTGTCTGTTTGAGGCAAGTGTGAATGTTGTAGTTGGCCATCTTGATTAGCATTGAATGGCCTTGCAGTTTCAAAGCCTGACTGCTTCCTGCCTGGGGGAATCCTTTGTTGTGAGGTGATAGCTGGGCCTGATTGTTTCATGTCTGGAATTCCTCTATTTTAGGAATGTTGTTCCTTATTTACAGTTCCGATTTTAGAGTTTTTTAAAATACTGGTAGCCAGATTATGTTCATTTTCATGGTTTCCTCCTTTCTGCTGAAATTGTCCACATGCTTGTGGGATTTCAGTGGCTTCTCTGTGTAGTCTGATATGGTGGTTGTTAGAGTAGTATAACATTTCTGTGTTCTCAAATATGCGGTGTCCAGGTTGATTCACGAAGTGCTCTGCTATGGCTGACTTCTCTAGTTGCTTGCCTTTCATGTTGCTTGCCTTTCAAACAAGCCTGCTCCCTCTTCACACATTTATACATGGCTATCATATCTCCTCTCAACCTTCTCTTCTGCAGAATAAACATCCAGTTCTTTAAGACACTCCTCATAGAGATTAATGGTCTCCAGATTTTTGATCATTTTTTGCACACTGTGTATGTGTGTGTCTGTGTATACACACACACACATATAGTGACATAAACATTTAAAACATTAAAATTAGAATAAATGCATGTCAATCAGCTGATGACAATGGAGAGGGGGAAATCCTGCAAATAGAGAAGGAATGGAGACAGCATAGAGTTCACTAGAGAAGACATGAGCACAGAAAACTGAGGCAGCTTTAATTCCAAACACTTCCACTCCTCTCAGTGTTTTTTTGACATTACAAGTTATACAAATATGTGTGTGTGTGTTCTGTATATGAATGTATCAAGAAATCTGTGAAAAAATCCAAAGCACAATTATTACTTTCATAGGTAAATCAATATTGTTGTATGCATTAAAAAATGATTATCAGCCACAAGAAAATTGATGTCAGGTGACAGGATATTCCTACATAGCCTCACCAAATAAATGCAATGACGTTGGATATTAAAGATTACTCAAATCAATTCATTATTTTGTTTTTCTCTTTAATTGATGCTGTGTTCTTCTGAAGCTTGTTCAGACCAAGTTTTAGGCTGCCTCCACGTAAAAAGAAGTTTACTTTTTGAATAATAAGAATTATATGTCATGGGGGGGGGGGTGAGAATCAGGATTTTAGAGATGCTCAGGGGGAGCATGACCAAAATAAGGTTGGGAACCACGGACCTCTAGACACCTTACAGGCAGTCCCCAAGTTAACATCCAACTTAAATACCACTCATAGTTTTGAAGGGGATGAAACAATATGAAGTGAGAGAAATTTACCTCTAGGAAGGGAAATTAACTCCAGAACGAGTCTCCAGGGCAGCAGAAAACAAGCTTGCTTCCTCCTCCCTATGACATCCCCTCACATATTTATACATAGTTATCATGTCTCCTCTCAACCTTCCCTTCTGCAGGCTAAACATGCCCAGCTCTTTAAGCCGTTCCTCATAGGGCTTGTTCTCCAGACCCTTGATCATTTTAGTCACCCTCCTCTGGACTCCTTCCAGTTTCTCAACATCTCCCTTAAATTGTGGTGCCTAGAATTGGACACAGTATTCCAGGTGTGGTCTGACCAAAGCAAAATAGAGGGGTAGTACCCTGTTTCCCCTAAAATAAGATATCCCCAGAAAATAAGACCTAGTAGAGATTTTGCTGAATTGCTAAATATAAGGCCTCCCCCAAAAGTAAGACCTAGCAAAGTTTTTGTTTGGAAGCATATCCGCCAAATAGAACACCAGAGCCTACAGGATTGGTAAATGTACGTACCATAGATTATTGTACATGGAAATAATGGTAGTAACAAGAAATTCCTGATAGGATTCACAGTTTGTCTGATTATACTGATTTGTGATGACAACTACTGTACAGTATATAATAAATGTTCATTTTTTTGTTCAACAATTGTGATGCCTCATGGGCCTTGTAGTCCTGTTCCTAGTGCCATCGTGGCAGATGAAGACAAAAACATGGGGTTTTCAACAAGAGCTGGAATCTTTTCACCTGCCAGATGTTGATGTTTGTACCCAAGAACTCAGTAAAACAGACCTTGGGCATTCCTCGCCCCCGTTCCCTAGGAGGCAGTCCTATTCTGCAGACAGAGGAGTGAGGGAACAGAATCGCAGGAGTTTACGGATTGCAGCCAAACAACAGGCTCATTAGACCTGCTTCCCTTGGGAAATTCTAAGGAGTCTTGCATCTGGACAAAGTTGGGTTTCGCTTCCCGTTCTCTAGGGAAAGAGGTTGTTGGCGGGAAAACGAGACCCCAATATAGGTGCCTGACACGGGAGAATCTTTGCGGAGTCAACAGAGCAGCTTCAGGAGTAAGATCGTGTGTGGACTTCGCAACCCCAGTTCCTTGCTTCCCGGATCAAGTATTCAAGATTTGCCTTGCCTTGTTTTTAACCACGGATCTTGTTCCAAGAATCACTGTTTGCCTTGTTCCTAGTCACGGACCTTGTTAAAGAATCAAGATTGTATCCAGCCTTGTTGTCAAGCTACTTTGGACTCCTAAGACTCTGGCATTTCCCCACACTATTGCTTGGCAATAGTGTGTGTTTCGGTTATTGGATTAAAACTTTGAACTCTAATATAATTTATTGGACAATACTTTTTTGGACTATATTTGACCTTATTTGAAAGGTCTGCTTCTGAACTATATTCTTCACTTGTTTTTATTGCTTTTATATATTTACTTAATAAAGATATTAGATAGAGATTGGCCTCCGTGTATGGTTCTTGGTGCCCCGCTGCCTTGGGTCTGACAACAATAAATGTGAATTCTTCTTCATGGAAAAATAAGACATCCCTTGAAAATAAGACCTAGAGCATCTTTGGGAGCAAAAATTAATATAAGACACTGTCTTATTTTCAGGGAAACACGGTATGACTTTCCTGGATCTACACTATACTATTTATGCAGGCCAAAATCACATTGGCTTTTTTAGCCGCTGCATCGCATTGTCTGCTCATGTTTAACTTGTCCATGAGGACTCAAAAGATCTTTTTCATACGTACTGCTGTCCCCCATTCTGTATCTTTGCATTTAAATTTTGTATGAAAATGAAATTCTAGGCATCATTCAAGATAGACATTTCTAATCTTTTAATAAGAAATGTAGCCTGTTCATGCTCAATACCCGCTTTTCCGGTGTTATTTGTTGCCTTTTGAGAAAGGCAAAAACCGCATTGGTTTTTCTTGCTGCTGCATCACACTATTGGCTCATGTTCATGGTCCATGGTGTATGTTCTGTATCTCAATAACGAGAGCTGAGAGAGGGGAACTGGGGTCATTTTTGGACCCAGCAGGCCAGATAGACCCAGAAACAGGGCTTAACATATAATGTGTGTGTGTGTGTATGTCTATGTAATTCGGTAATTTATTATGGAGCCTCCGGTAGCCTAGGGGATAAAAACCTTGTGACTTGAAGTTTGGGTTGCTGACCTGAAGGCTGCCAGGTTCGAATCCTACCCGGGGAGAGCGCAGATGAGCTCCCTCTATCAGCTCCAGCTCCATGTGGGGACATGAAAGAAACCTCCCACAAGGATGGAAAAGCATCAAAACATCTGGGCGTCCCCTGGGCAACGTCCTTGCAGACGGCCAATTCTCTCACTCCAGAAGCAACTTCGGTTGCTCCTGACACGAAAAAAAGTAATTTATTGTACGTTTATGTTCATTTGTTTTTGAATTTATTGTATCCCGCCTTGAGCCATCAGGAGAGGCAGGTAAGAAATAAAATGCATTATCATCATCATCATCATCATCATTATCATCATCATCACCATTGACAAGCTGGAATGGGTCCAGAGGAGGGCGACTAAAACGATAAGGGTCTGGAGAACAAGCCCTATGAGGAGAGGCTTAAAGAGCTGGGCATGTTTAGCCTGCAGAAGAGAAGGCCGAGAGGAGACATGATGAGGGCCATGTATCAAGATGTGAGGGGAAGTCATACAGAGGAGGGAGCAAGCTTGTTTTCTGCTGCCTTGGAGAATAGAATGCAGAACAATGGCTTTAAACTACAGGAAAGGAGATTTCACCTGAATATGAGGAAGAACTTCCTCACTGTGAGAGCTGTTCAGCAGTGGAACTCTCTGTGTGATTGAGGCTCCTTCTTTGGAGGCCTTTAAGCATAGGATGGATGGCCATCTGTCAGGGGTGCTTTGAATGCGATTTCCTGCTTCTTGACAGGGGGTTGGACTGGATGGCCCATGAGGTCTCTCCCAACTCTATGATTCTTCTTCATCATCATTATTGGAGGTACCAATATGGGAGGGATGGAGGGCACTGATGAGAGGCGGTCGCTAGGACCCGGCAGGATCCCAAGGAAGCGTTCCGTTCCGCCTGGCAGGCGAGGCTGAGCCTGGGAAGACCTGGAAATGAAAGTAAGAAAGAGCCCGAGGCACATGGAGCAGGATGCAGCCCTGTGTGATCAAGTAGCGGCCGCTCGTTATCCTTGCTAACCGTAATAATGCTCTAATCATCTCCCTCAGTCCTAAGACCATATCATTATTTATCAAGGCCGGGGGCCCCAGTGGAAGGGAAGTCCCAGCAGAGGAGGAAGAGGAGGTGAGTTGGAGATTTGTGTTGTTTTCATTGGGGAAGGAGGGCAATAGAGGAAAACTCTCCATGAAGCCAAATGCTGCAAAGAGTAACGGGAATATATACAATTGGCTTCATTGAGATAGCACTTAATCCCATCCAGGCATGGACATCATGGGAGAATTTCAACCCTAAAAATGCAATTTGGAGCAAATCCTACATCAATTTTTTGCAGTTTGGTGTTTTGTATTTAATTAAAAGCACTCTTTAAATGCATTTGGTACACAAACCTTTTTATAAACTTAAGGGAGAGCTTTCAGGGCGTAAAGGGTTTTTTTTTGCCTGATCTGGCCTCCATAATGTGACTTGTAAAAGTTAAAACAGGTGAAAGGAACAGAAACAGAAAGTTCTGCGAAGCTATTTCAACCTGGAGGCCCTCGAGATGGTTTATTGTAAGTTTTAGGAGTAATAGGCTCGGTTTGTAATGGGATTGTGCTTTCCCAAAGAGGCCGGTGCTTTCCTGGCTTCTTCCCCGCCTGAGGTGCCTCCAACGCCGGCTGCCTTTGCTACGCGAGATCGGGGATTTCGGGCCTTGCGTTAGTGAGAATATATGGTTGGCGTTGCTCCAGTGGAAGCTAAAAACGGTATCTTTTAGTTCTAGTTCAAGTTAATAATTGGGATGAACAGACTAGTAAGGGCCCTTCCAGACAGAACCTATCTCCCAGGTTTTCTGTTTATCCCAAATTACCTGGCAGTGCGGACTCATAATCCAGTTTAAAGGGCCCTGTGGCAACAAATGACACCGGTAAAGCTGGTATTGAGCAAACAAACAGGCTACATTCCTCATAAAAGGGTTAGAAATGCCTTATATCCCACCTTGAGTCCTCCTCGGGGTAGAGAAACGCAGGATATAACTATTGTAAATAAATAAATATCTTGAATGATGCCTAGAATTGTGTTGCTGTGAGTTTTCTGGGCTGTCTGGCCATGTTCCAGAAGCATTCTCTCCTGATGTTTTGCCCACATCTATGGCAGGCATCCTCAGAGGTGTAAGGTCTGTTGCAAATTAGGCAAATCGGGTTTATATATCCGTGGAAAATCCAGGTTGGGGGAAATACCTCTTGTCTGTTTGAGGCAAGCCTGAAAGTTGCAATTAATCACATTGATTAGCATTTAATGGCCTTGCAGATTCAAAGCCGGACTGCTTCCTGCCTGAGGGAATCCTTTGTTGGGCGGTGTTAGCAGGCCCTGATTGTTTCATACCTGGAATTCCTCTGTTTTCTGAGTGTTGTTCTTTATTTACTGTCCTGATTTTAGAATTTTTTCATACTGGTAGCCAGATTTTGTTCATTTTCATGGTTTCCTCCTTTCTGTTGAAAGGCAATTAAATGATAATCAAGGTGATTAATTGCAACATTCACACTTGCCTCAAACAGACAAAAGTAATCTCTCCCAACCTGGACTTTCCACAGATATATAAATCCCACTTGCCTAACAGACCTCACACCTCTGAGGATGCCTGCCATAGATGTGGGCAAAACGTCAGGAGATAATGCTTCTGGAACATGGCCATACAGTCCCGAAAACTCACAGCAACCCAGTGATTCTGGTCATGAAAGCCTTCAGCAACACATTGAGACCTAGAATGTATGGGAAAGGATAGAGAAATAGTTGTTGAAGAAAAGAAGAAGAAAATCTCTGTCTTGCAAATATCTATTTGGTACATATTTGGGAAAACTGAAGCTCTATTACTGGATTTACACCAACCATCTAATCCAGATTCAAACGGCATTATATGGAATTTTAGATCCAGTCTAGACAAGGATTGCTGCAAAAATGAGACCTTGCAGCTCTAGTCCAAACCTGTTAAAATATAAGCTCCCTGGTTAATTTGCATATCATTCAGAGTGGAAAACAGCACAATTTACATGAAGTCAACAGATGTTTTGTGTCTTGTGTAGTTCCTATAGGAAGCCACTATTTTTTTATTTTGTCCCAAGCGACTTGAGAACATACTGCAAGTCGTTTCTGGTGTGAGAGAATTGGCCTACAGAGAGTTGCCTAGGGGCTGCCCGGAGGTGTTACCATCCTACTGGGAGGGGGAGGCTCCTCTCATGTCCCTGCAAGGGGGGCCTCTATTATAGTCCTGGAATGACTGGTGGAATCTTCTAATTTGAATGGAGAAGGTAGGCTTTGTGTTACAGTATATTCACAGGTTTAAATTTTGAAAGAAGTTTCTAAATGATTAGATTCAATAAAAATGTATCCTATGTTCTTCTATGGACTTTTGGTGCACTTTGCCACCACAGTTTCAAGGACTCGCTTACAGCTTTATATTTTTTCATGTGGCCCAATATTTTTTGGGATTTTAATAATGATTGTTTCTTCCATTCTAAGATGCCATCAATTTTAAGATGCACAGTAATTTTCATACCAGGAACAGGTACACAGTTACAAACAAATAGGTTCTGGACCTAATTGGATTTTGAGAAATTTGGCTTCTTCTGGAAACAAGGATTGGTGATAAAAGCTTCAGTGGAGACCCTTTTTCCCCATGATAACTTGTGGATTTCCCTTCCTGGCAGGAGATTTCTCCCACTTCCTGTTGCCTCAGTCTCGTTTTTTAACTATGAGCCATGTGTAAGTTGGATATTTGTAACTTGGGAACTGCCTGTATACCTGTAATTCTAAGATGACCCTGTTTTTGGAGATGTTTATAAGGCAGGGAAAGCGTGTTTTAAAATGGAATAAATTCGATAATTGAAGTGCATTTGCCACCCCATATAGTTGATACTAATCTTTCTAAACAGACTGTAGGATGATAGATTTTGTTTGAAGCTGTTGTTTGCAGATACCTAGAGGCTCGCGGCCATGATTTTGGTAGGGATGACATGCTTGCAAACTTGAGGCGAGAGCCATGCAGAAAATGTTGTATTAGCAGTCTGTGGGCTAAAATACTGTAGGCATAGGAATTAGGCAGAATAGAAAGAAGCAGAAGATAGAAATAATATTTTTATATCTGTATTGGAGCATATAGATCAGAAGTAAATCTTCCCCTTCTGTTTTACATACCCCCTCCTCACTACTGGAAGTTGTTTATATTTGTCAAAATGAATGAATGAATTTTTTTTAAAGTGACGACAAAGTAGACTAATAATGGCATTTATATACATGTTGAGATTGAATTTAGTATGGCAGAGATAGGTGATATATGACCAGAGACCTCATATAGTTGTCAAAACACTTCAGGGTGGCCTGAATGTCATTAGAACTTTGATAGTGCTTTGCAAAATAAAATTAGGCTTTTAGTTCTTTTGGATACACAGAGTTAATAAGTTTGAAAGCATAATAGCAAATACTGCTGATCATAAATAAGAAAGCAATATGTGGGTTTTACCCTTGATTGTATGTCTCTAAATACTTTATAAATATATAACAACAAAGATGTGTATGCAGTAGAGTCTCACTTATCCAAGCTAAACGGGCCGGCAGAAGCTTGGATAAGCAAATATCTTGGATAATAAGGAGGGATTAAGGAAAAGCCTATTAAACATCAAATTAGGTTATGATTTTACAAATTAAGCACCAAAACTTTATGTTATATAACAAATTTGACAGAAAAAGTAGTTCAATGAGCAGTAATGTTATGTTGTAATTACTGTATTTAGGAATTTAGCACCAAAATATCATGATATATTGAAAACATTGACTACAAAAATGGCTTGGATTATCCAGAGGCTTGGATAAGCGAGGCTTGGATAAGTGAGACTCTACTGTAGTTAAAGAACCCTATCAGTCATGAACTGATATGTCAGGTTGATGTAAATAGCATACAAAGTATGCAATTTATTTGCTAATGAAATGGCAGGTTTTTGAAAAGAATTTCAAAACACCTTACTGCCAAAAAAAAAAAACAGGAAAAAAATACATTAGGGGCAAAAATATAATATGCTGTAAACAATATATGTAAAACTGGTAGTAGATATACAAATGCAGATAGTATTGAAGAAGAGATTTAATGAGTTTATAGTCTCCAAATGATGACGTTTCTGTGTCTTTGTTGTGTTTTGGTGTATGCATCTTGATAGATATATGAAGACTGTTCTTTAATTATCAAGTTTTTTTAGTGATCTGCAATTTTTCCAAAGTTAGGAGGAAACACCTACTGGTATTTGGATTTCTTCAGTGCATTGATGCTACCTGTTGATTAATTCGTAACCATTTGGTAAAACAATTGAATAATTTTCTTGGAAAAAGTCCAGTATGGCAAGCTTTATATCCAGGGTTCATTGTCCTGCAAATGAAGGAAACAAAGTGCTTGGAAACCATTGGCCACATAACATAATCATGAAGGCTACATATGTTAGCAGCATTCTCACTTTTCCTTGTATAATGACATTTTGGTTTTAGCCAATAAAACTTTGATGAACATTAAAATATCCTATTTCTCCAAATCTGGATTTCTAATTCTGCTTCAGATACAATGTTTTGCTGCACCTGATCCATTAAATGCACTTTTAAATATGCCAAATGCAACTAAGGTTATTTGAGAACAACTTTTCCTAATGTGAATTATCATATGAAATGTCAGAACACCATGCAGAATCATAACATACTTTTGTGCTCTAAATATTTCTCTTGAATAGAATTTGTTGCTTGGTTACCTTTCTGTGCTCCTAGTGGTACTACTATAAATCATTCACATTCTTCGTTTTGGCTTACATCTTTCAAATTGTAAGCATCTAACATACACTCAAACGGTCTAAATTTTTACTCTGACATGAATTGGATCATAGTATATTAAGTAGATAGTTTCCGTGTTATCCTAGAAGTCAAGGGCTGCATTTGAAGTTTATTTCATAAAAGGTGGACTCTTGGGGATGTTTGATAATGGAGTGCATGATGAGCAGGCGGATATCTGACATCTAAGCAGTTCCAAAGTCTTACCTGTGGCTTTATTTTGTATATTTTAATTTTGTGATGCTGGAAATTTTGTATTGAGGTAGGAAGAAGAGGGCTGAGTATCAGTTGTATGTAGACGGATGATTTCTCCCAGTTTCTGATGACTTGCTGCTTCATTACATGTCAGTCTGTTTTAGATGCATTGGTGCTACTGCAGATGTTTAAAGGTGTTCTTTTCTAGAAAAGAGGAAGATAAGTACATTATGGGAAAGGGATGTGCAAATTGGATAATGCTGTCAACATTGGATAGAAAGTTGGGTTATTTGTGTTTTATAAAGTGTAAAGATTTGATATATACATTTTTGTCTCCACTGCAGCGGCTGTAATGGAGAGACAAAAGAGAAAGGAGGAGATAGAGAAAGGACTTCAGTTTATTCAGTAAGTGAACGTGTTTGGCGATTGGGATTTCCCCTGAATGGAAGGTCAAAGTAATTTATGCAATAAATAAAATTATAAATACAAAACCAACTTAAATAAATCTACAAAATCAATTAAATCCAACCACCATTCCAAGAAACCAAAATGCATTAAATAAGTAATCAAACTGTAATTTAAGAATGACTCTATAACTATCCTGCCATTATAGAGCTATCAGTTCTTGATGGATGAGAAAATTTGTTGAATCCAAAGTGAATGTATTTTTTTGCATTTTTAATGAGAATTGTTATATTCTGAATGTGTATAGCTGTATCTTTCCATTTCTCTTTTTGTTTCAGTGAATAAGGCTACTAGTGAAAACCTGCCTGGTTGTTTCACTGATTTTTTTTTTTTTTTAGTGTAGTTCGTGGACAAATTGATTGTCCTGGCAGTTGTTTATAGCGGAGAGCTTCGGATTTGCATTCCATGCTTGATGTTTGCTTCCAGATGGTAACAGCTACAGAGGGGTCACATTTGACTTGTATCTGTTCTGTGCTGCCTACAAACCTGGAAAGATAAATAAAATGATGTTACATAAAAAGCAATTAAAACACTTTCACTTAAAGAATCCTATATGTTTATTTTAATCTTTGTCCTTATCTGGCCATGATAGAAGTAGCTAGTAAGTAATAAAAATGCTATCTTGTGATGCAGATATCTGTAATATGAATTTTCATATACAATAGGCCCTTCTTATCTGCAGGGTTTGGTTTCTCCTGTGGATACAAAATACAAATATTCTTAAGTTCCTTATATAAAGGGATGAGAAGGAAATTCATACATATCCTCTTCCCACCTTGACAATCAGTTGCCCCTCACTTGCCATCCAATCCCTTTCATCACCTTTGTGCACATCTCAAAAGTAGCAGCGCCATCGTATATTTGTGCATAAATGTCTCCAACTACCACTTTTTGCTGTACCCTTTCATGTTCTCCCCTTACATGGATGATCCCCAGCCTCACTTACCTACTTCAACAACCACATCTTTTCTCTCTCTCCCCCCCCCCCCCTTTTGTGGTCTTCTCCTGCAACTTCTTTGCACTCAACAGGGGGGTACAGAACATAATATTTAGGGGTTTTAAATTATTATTTTCAGTCTGTGATTATTCGAATCCAAAAATCGAGTTCTCATGGCTAAGGATGACCCATTGTCATTGAAAATGTCAGACTGTGGGTTGACAATCTTAATGAGAAGGAAATTGAAGTACCATGAATTCTTTGTCTCCTTCAGTTTAAATTGACCTCATCTAGGATTCGGTAACAGTGCCCTAGCATCCCCATATCGTTTTCTGCTTTTTGATAATTTCCAAATTACCGTGACCCTAAGGTAAACTGATGATAGTGTTTTTATGGCAAGATTTGTTCAGAGAGGACTTGCTATTGCTTTTCTCTGAGACTGAGAGCATGACTTGCCTGAAGTTACCCAGTGGGTTTCCATAGCTGAACAAACATAGGAAGTTGTAGACTCAACTGTCAAACTATTGCATCACATTGGCCCACCAGCTTTCCCACAGCCCCAGGGGTGGATGCTCTCCAGCTGTTTTGAGTTACTATCAGCCTCAACCAGGATGACCATGGCTGAGGCTGGTGGGAATAATAATACAATAAATCTGGAGGGCACCAGGATATCTACCCCTGCTGCACCTGGTTGTATCATTAGGCAGAAGACTTTAGTTATTTTACTACAGCAACTACCATTGCTTTGTAAATTAAAAAGAAATTAAACATTTTTAATTATTATTTCAAACCCATATTTTTAGTTTTCTCAATGATGTTAACTAAACTCTGGTATTACACATATGGTTGGCACTGAAAGTGGGTTCCACTGCAAGGTCTTTCAATTTAGTGATGTGAAATTTAGTAGAAATATAATGTTCATGTTAAGCAAATGCAGATAAATGTATATATTCCAATGGACAATGCCCCACACAGAATTTTATTGCAAGTAAAGATAAATGTGAGCAGATCGATAGGTACTGCTCCGATGGGAAGGTAATGGCGCTCCATGCAGTCATGCCGGCCACATGACCTTGGAGGTGTCTAAGGATAACGCCCCCTCTTCGGCTTAGAAATGGAGTTGAGCACCAACCCCCAGAGTCAGACATGACTGGACATAACGTCAGGGGAAACCTTTACCTTTACTTTAAAGATAAAAAGAAAGGTTTCTATATGTCTTTGCATCTTTGAAACCTGTCACGACCCAGGCGGCAGAGGCACCAATAACCATACACAGAGGCCAGAATCTAACTAATATCTTTATTGAAGGAATATATAAAGTTAATAAGAACAAGTGTAGAAAATAGTCCAGAAATAGACCTTTCAGGAAAGGTCAGAAATAGTCCAAAAAAGCAATGTCCAATAAGAAATATTAAGGTCCAAAGTTGTAATCCAATAACCGAAACACTCACTTTGCCAAGCAAAGTGAGGGGAGATGACAAGGTCCTTTAGTCCATAAAACTTGAGCGTGGCTAGGAAATAACTTGATACTTGAAACAAGGCTTGAACGTGGAACAAGGTAACTAAGAACAAGAACAAGGTCCGTGGAATAACTTGGTAAAATCCGTGAAACAAGGCAAGGATTAGTCCTGGGAACAAGGCAAAGTCCGTAGGTAAACAAGGCTGGGAAGCAAGGCGAAGGCTGGATAGCAAGGCAAGGCTTGAGCTGAAGCGAGGCTTGAATCGGAGCGCGCTGTCCAAACACAACTCGCTCCGCAGGCTGACGAATTGACTCCGCGAAGTTGCTACGCGGGCAAAACACCTATATAGAGTCCAACTTTCTCACCAGAGCGGTTCTCTGGGAATCAGAAACGAAAGCTAAACTCTGAGACCAGATGTTAAACTCCTTAAAGATTCTCACGAGAACCAATGTTAATTGGCAACATTCTTAGCTGCTATCCTCGCACTCCTGCGCGAAGCTGAATCCAAACTTCTCTGTTGTTTACAAAACTCCCGGCGCAAGAACACGGGAGAAGTAGGCTCTGGGGTTGTTTGACATACTTCTGGGGCACAACTTTCTTGCAGGTGCAAGGTTTCCAGATCTGCCTGGGAAGTATCTGGCTGAGAGGAATCCAGTTCAGACTGGGAAGGTAAAAAACCCAAGTTTTCATCTTCATCAGGGATTACAATGTCCTGAGCAGGACTACAAGGCCCATTGTTCATCACACTATCCCCCTCCTCAGGGCCCCTCCCAAACTGGGGTCCTCTCCCCGAAGCGCGAGGTCGCGGTTTGGTGGGATAGGTCAGATGGAAGCGACGGGTTAGATCAGGAGCATGGACTGTGGAGGCGTCTTCCCAAGAGCGCTCCTCAGGCCCAAAACCCACCCAGTCAATGAGATATTGTAGGCGGCGGCGATGAAAGCGAGAATCCAAAATGTCCTCAACCTCGAACTCCTCCTCCCCATTCATCAAAACAGGAGGGGGGGCCGGTTGGTCTGTATCAGGACGCACACCATCCGCCGGAAGGAGCAGGGAACGGTGAAACACTGGGTGAATGCGCATTGAACGCGGAAGTTGGAGTTTGAAAGTCACGGGGTTTAATTGCGCCACCACTGGATAGGGGCCAATGAAGCGGGCATCTAACTTCCGGCATGGGCGGTGGGAGGGCAGAAAGCGAGTGGACAGAAAAACCCGATCTCCTACCTTGATTTCGGGGCCCGGCTGGCGGTGTTTGTCAGCGTGGCGTTTATAGTCCTCCTTGGCTTGGTCCAGTTGCTGGAGCAAAAGTTGTTGCACCGCTGTGAGTTCCTGCAGCCAATCCTCTGCTGCGGGAACTTCTGAAGTTTCAATGACAGGGGGAAAGAAACGTGGATGGAAACCGTAGTTTGCAAAAAACGGCGTTTCTTTTGTAGAAGCTTGAACTCCATTATTGTAGGCAAACTCAGACAGTGGTAACAGAGAAGCCCAATTGTCCTGTTGGTAGTTTACATAGCAGCGAAGATACTGCTCCAAAGTGGCATTAGTGCGCTCCGTTTGCCCATCTGTTTGGGGATGATGAGCTGAAGATAAGCGAGAGTCTATGCCCAGTAGTTTTTGTAGTGCCTTCCAAAAACGAGAGGTGAATTGAGATCCACGGTCTGTGACTAAACTCTTGGGCAATCCATGTAGTCTGAAAACATGCTGAAGAAATAGATCCGCAGTTTCTTTGGCCGTGGGGAGGCCTTCGCAGGGAATGAAATGGGCTAACTTGGTGAATAGGTCCACCACCACTAAGATCGTGGTGAATCCACAGGAAGGTGGTAGGTCAGTGATGAAATCCGCGGAAATTATTTCCCATGGGCGAGATGGGGTAGGAAGGGGGTGTAAAAGCCCTGAGGGCTTCTCCCTTCGTATCTTGGAGCGCTGGCATACTGGGCAGGTGTTGACATATTTTTCCACATCCTTGCGGATCTTGGGCCACCAAAAATCTCTTAGGATCAAATGCATGGTTTTAAATAGTCCGAAGTGTCCTGCTGGTTTGCAGTCATGACACAGACGAAGCGTTTTTTCCCTGCCCGGCCCGGGTGGGATATAAACATGATTTCTATAGCAGAGCAGCCCATCTTTAAGCGAAAAGGGAAAATGCAGACCTTGGCGAAGTTGGTCCTGCGCCCAGGCATCTGCTTGCTGACTAGCCCTGATTTCTTGAGCACAGATGGGTCCTGGAGTAGGGGAAGTTGAACCAATGGGACTGGATTTGGTGTTCCCCACTGTGAGCGTGGCAAAGTTCTCAGGTTGTAGCAGTTGGGATTCAAAGGTCTCCTTGCGTCCTGCAGCGTATTCCGGTTTACGTGACAGGGCGTCTGCTTGCTTGGTTTGAGCTGGGGTCACATAATGGATCTGGAAGTTGAAACGTTCAAAGAATAAAGCCCAACGTTGCTGCCTCTGATTTAGTTTGCGGGCAGTTCTTAGATGTTCTAGATTACGATGATCAGTGTGGACTTCAATGGGGAATTTGGCCCCTTCTAGCCAATGTCTCCAAGTTTCAAAGGCTGCCTTTATGGCCAGTAGTTCTTTTTCCCAAATGGTGTAATTCCTCTCGGGTGTGGTTAGTTGACGAGAATAAAAGGCACAGGGATGGAGGTGTTCTCCCACCGGTTGTAAGAGTACAGCCCCAATTGCCACATCAGAGGCGTCCGCTTGCACCACAAAAGGGGTTCCAGGATTTGGGTGCTGTAGAATTGGCTGGGAGGTGAATAGTTTCTTCAGTTGCTGGAACCCTTTCTCTGCTTGATCAGTCCAGCGGAAAGGCTGCTTTCCACGGATGCAGCTAGTGATGGGGTCGGACCAGCGGGCAAAATCTGGAATGAACTTGCGGTAGTAGTTCGCGAACCCCAAGAAACGCTGCACCTCTTTCTTGTTAGTTGGCGCCCGCCATTCCAATACTGCTGAAACTTTGGCTGGATCCATGGAAAGCCCTAGAGGCGAGATGCGGTAGCCAAGGAAATCTACCTCTTGTAGATCAAAAGCGCATTTTTCTAGCTTGGCATAAAGTCCGTGATCCCGCAATCGTTGCAACACCATTTTGACGTGGTTCTCATGTTCTGATTGTGATCTGGAAAACACCAAAAAATCGTCCAGGTAGATTATCAAGAATCTGTCTAGATAGTCCTGAAAAATATCGTTGACAAAATGCTGGAACGTTGCGGGAGCTCCGCATAAACCGAAATTCATAACTCGGGACTCGAATAATCCGAATTTAGTCTGGAAGGCGGTTTTCCACTCGTCCCCTTCTCTGATGCGAACTAGATTATAAGCCCCCCGAAGATCCAGCTTGGTGTAGACCTTGGCTCCTCGAAGTCGGTCCAGTAGATCCGAGATTAAGGGCAGGGGATAGCTGTTCCGCTTGGTGATATTGTTCAATGCTCTGTAGTCCACCACCAAGCGTAATTCCCCTGACTTCTTCTTCACAAACATCACTGGGGAGGCGGCTGGGGATTGAGAGGGTCTGATGAACCCCTTGCGAAGGTTTGTCTCTAAGAATTCCCTGAGAGCTTCTTGCTCTGGTTCAGTCAGGGAGTAGAGATGCCCTCGCGGGATCGGGGCCCCCTCCACCAAGTCAATGGCACAGTCATAAGGTCTATGTGGGGGTAATTTTTCAGCTTCTTTCTCATTGAATACATCCCAATACTCGGAGTACTTCTT
This sequence comes from Anolis carolinensis, assembly GCF_035594765.1. Classification (NCBI taxonomy): domain Eukaryota; kingdom Metazoa; phylum Chordata; class Lepidosauria; order Squamata; family Anolidae; genus Anolis; species Anolis carolinensis. The sequence continues at coordinate 170,304,596 of NC_085845.1, read as the reverse complement.
TGGCAAGGTGATGATGGGCTCGGAGTCTGTGGCATGGCATACCTTGGCTACGAGGCAATGGTTTTGGCAGTACGGTGAAGCAAACTGCAGTTCTCTGTTGGACCAGGAGATGTTAGGGTCGTGGAGTGTCAGCCATGGAATTCCCAAAATCACAGGGAAATGGGGAACCTCGGTAACAAAGAAGGAAATCTCTTCCATATGTTCCCTTATCCACATCCTGGTGGGTTCCGACCACTGGCTTACGGGGCCCGTCTTGAGGGGACGGCCGTCTATGGCTTGCACCACACGGGCATTCTTGAAATCATGATATTGTAATCCCAGAGAGTCGGCATACTCTCTATCGATGAAATTGTTGGTAGCTCCAGAGTCTATCATGGCGTGGATCATGACGGGTCCCCTTTTTGCTGACCATAATGTGACCACGAGAAGGAACAGGACCCCGGTTGGCGGCTCTTGGATGGATTTTTTGACCGGGTTGGCGAGCCTCTCTACACCCGGTCGTTGGCTTCCCCCGCCGGCTGTGTGCCAGTCGGCTCAGACGCCTTCGACTCCGTGGAGGACGCCGCCGCAAGACGGGCGGCAGGCTTCCCTTTGGCTGGGCACTCTCTGGCGAAGTGGCCCCCGTTCCCGCAGTACCAGCAGAGGTTCAAGCGTTGGCGACGGGCCTTCTCGGCGGCATCTAGTCTGGGACGCACATTGCCCAACTGCATCGGCACCTCCTCGCCTCCTCTGGGGTATGGGGTTGGAGGCGGGGGTCTCCACACCGGACGTGGCTGAACACTGGCGGGAGCGGGGGGTTTTGCCCCGGCTCTACCGCCCTGGCCTCGAACCCATTGTTTCCTGTTGGCAATCATGACTTCAGCCCGTAAACATTGATCAATGAGTGCCTCGAGGGTCTGGGGAGGATCCACCTTGGAGATTTCTTCCAGCATTTCAATGTTGAGACCCTCCCGAAATTGTCCTCTGAGGGCTACATCGTTCCAGCCGGTGTTGTGGGCCAGCACGCGGAACTCGGCTATGTACTGAGACATGGGTCTGTCTCCTTGAAGGAGGCGCCGGAGTTTGTGACCGGCTGCCTCCAAATTGTCCTCGATTCCCCAGGTCTCCTTAAGGTGGTCCAAGAAGCGTTGTGCTGAATTTAGGTGGGGGGAGGCTTGATCAAACAGGGCCGTCGCCCAGTTAGCCGCTGGTCCATCTAGAAGACTGTAGACCCACGCCACCTTGATGTCTTCTTGGGGAAACTCGGCATCACGGGCCTCTAGATAAGCTTGACATTGGCGGCGGAAAACATGAACCTTAGCAGCTTCTCCAGAAAACTTGGTAGGCAACGCCATGGCCGGGAGGCGAACTCCGCGCTCCCTCAACCCTTTTATTTCTCCATCCTGCGCGTTGAGTCTGTCACGGATGCGGTCCACTTCGTCCTTGCTGATGGTGTAGCTGAGCGGCTGTCCAGCCGGCGCGGCTCCGGTAGACATCCTGGCCTCGGTTAGTTGGTGCTTATGGGTGGCGGAGTCAAACTGTCACGACCCAGGCGGCAGAGGCACCAATAACCATACACAGAGGCCAGAATCTAACTAATATCTTTATTGAAGGAATATATAAAGTTAATAAGAACAAGTGTAGAAAATAGTCCAGAAATAGACCTTTCAGGAAAGGTCAGAAATAGTCCAAAAAAGCAATGTCCAATAAGAAATATTAAGGTCCAAAGTTGTAATCCAATAACCGAAACACTCACTTTGCCAAGCAAAGTGAGGGGAGATGACAAGGTCCTTTAGTCCATAAAACTTGAGCGTGGCTAGGAAATAACTTGATACTTGAAACAAGGCTTGAACGTGGAACAAGGTAACTAAGAACAAGAACAAGGTCCGTGGAATAACTTGGTAAAATCCGTGAAACAAGGCAAGGATTAGTCCTGGGAACAAGGCAAAGTCCGTAGGTAAACAAGGCTGGGAAGCAAGGCGAAGGCTGGATAGCAAGGCAAGGCTTGAGCTGAAGCGAGGCTTGAATCGGAGCGCGCTGTCCAAACACAACTCGCTCCGCAGGCTGACGAATTGACTCCGCGAAGTTGCTACGCGGGCAAAACACCTATATAGAGTCCAACTTTCTCACCAGAGCGGTTCTCTGGGAATCAGAAACGAAAGCTAAACTCTGAGACCAGATGTTAAACTCCTTAAAGATTCTCACGAGAACCAATGTTAATTGGCAACATTCTTAGCTGCTATCCTCGCACTCCTGCGCGAAGCTGAATCCAAACTTCTCTGTTGTTTACAAAACTCCCGGCGCAAGAACACGGGAGAAGTAGGCTCTGGGGTTGTTTGACATACTTCTGGGGCACAACTTTCTTGCAGGTGCAAGGTTTCCAGATCTGCCTGGGAAGTATCTGGCTGAGAGGAATCCAGTTCAGACTGGGAAGGTAAAAAACCCAAGTTTTCATCTTCATCAGGGATTACAATGTCCTGAGCAGGACTACAAGGCCCATTGTTCATCACAAAACCTGACAATATGAGTATGAAATAGCATATGAAAGAGAAAGAGTTGTTCGCTGTTCATGATTTTGTTACAGATTTAGAATGACACCATCAAGCACACTAAACATGCATATGTATTTGCATTTCACTTCTGTATTTCACAAGTTCTTTGTCTTCATCTAGGTCTACATTACCCCTAATCCAAGAAGATTATGAGGTATTTATTCCATTTTATTTTGAAGTACGAAATAACATGTTCTTCAGATTCATTGCTTTCTTGACAAAACTGACTGTGGGGGTGGATTGGATAGGCAGTTTCCTGTTATGGCTGAATGGATATTGTATGTGGGGAAAAATCTATTAATCAGAACAATATTATAAACAATTGAGTTTTGAATGTTATTTTTGCTGGGAGAAACAGGAATAGGTTTTATTTGGTACAGATATTTTACTATTATTCTTTCAGTACTTTCAAGTTAAAAACATTTGCAGACACAAAAGTGGACAGTACAATAATACCATAAAAACAATACCTTAAAAACAATAGAAAGGAAAGCAACAGCATTACCATAAACACTTATAGTAACCAAAAATTGCCAGTTATAATCAGAACCAAAGTATGAAGAATCAACTGTCTGAATTGCTGAAATATCAGTGTGAGGCACATCAAATTAGATGATCAATGAAAACATTATTCTATATTTAGAAGAAATTAAAAAGTCCCCCATCTTATTCCAATGTTCAAGACTGATATGATGAAACATTTCCAAACAAAATAAGGCAAATCTGAAAATTTTATTTATTTATTATTTATTATTATCTTTATATATACCCTTTCTTTCTCCCCATGGGGACTGAAAACGGCTAACACCCCACACTATACAAGTTTAAAAGGTGCAATACAAAAGTTACAAAACAAATAGCTAACTGAGTGGTAAAAACAGAATTTAAAATACAGTAAATACACTAAAATGGTCTTTAAAACTCATATTCCACCCAATTCCCCCCCCCCCCCCCCAGTCTCCCCAGAGTCGGTCCTTACTCTTTCCCAAATGCCTATTCACATAAGAAGGTCTTGACCTGCTTTCTGAAGGCCAGCCTGGGAGCAGCCACCAAAAAAGCCTCTTCTGTGTTCCCACCAAGCATGCTTGAGCAGGTAGTAGGACCAAGAGAAGGCTCTCCCAGTAGATTGTAGATGTCTCCCAGGTTCATAGAAAGTGATATGGTCCTTCAGATAACCTGGATCAGAGCTATATAGAGCATTATTGGTCAAAACCAACACTTTCAATTGTGCTCAGAAACATGTTGGCAGCTAGTGGAGCTGTCACAACAGAGGAGTTGTAGGCTTCTTGTAGCCAACCCCAGTTAGCAGTTTGGCTGCTACTTTTTAGACCCACTGCACATTCCGAGCACTTTTCAAAGGCAGACCCATGTATAGTGCATTACAATAGTCCAACCAGGATGTAACCAAGGCATGTACCACCATGGCCAGATCTGACTTCTCTTGGAATGGGCACAGTTGGTGCACTAGCTTTAACTGTGCAAAGGCACTTCTGGTCACTGCTGATACCTGGGCCTCCAGGTTCAGAGCCAAATCCAGGAGTACCCCCAAACTGTGAACCTGCATTTTTGGGGGAGTGTAACCCCATTTGGGAGGCATCTACTCCCAAATATATCCTTCAACTGACCAGGAGCACCTCTGTCTTGTCTGGATGAAGTTTAAATTTGTTTGCCCTTATCCAGTCCATTACAGCTGCCAGAAACTGGTTTAACACAGAAATCGCTTCTTGGAAATTAGGTAGAAAGGAGTGATAGTTGGTTGCCATTCGTGTGTAGATGGCACTGCGCTCAAAAACTCTGGATAACCTCTCCCAGCGGTTTCATGTATATGTTGAACAGCATGGGGAACAAAACAACACTGAGGCAACCCACAGGACAATTGCCAAGGAGTTGAGTAGGAGTCCCCCAGCCCCACCTTCTGGGTATGGCCCTCCAGAAAGGAACGGAGCCACTGTGGTATCGAAAGCCGCTGAAAGGTCCAGGAGAACCAACAGAGACACACTCCCCCTATCCAGTTCTTTGCGTAGGTCATCCACCAAGACAACCAAAGCTACCTCTGTCCCATAACCACGCCTGAAACCAGACTGAAATGGAGCTAGATAATCTGCTTCATCCAGAAACCCCTGTAGTTGCGAAGCCACCACACACTCCAGAACCAGGGGGATTGCTACCAAGACTATCCAGATTATTTGGGATGAGGACAGTATTGGATTGACCAGCACACTGTGGTTAACTTTGCCCACTGGGCAATATGCCTGGGGCACCATGGGAACTGAGTCTGTTAAGAGTGTGACTGTGTTACAAGTTGCCAACAGGGTTTCTCTTAAGACATCCAATCTTTTGATGATTTCAGTCTGTTCTGAGTAGTGAAGGAGTTAATAGGATTTTCTTCTGAGTGGTTCTCAAACTGTGGGTCCCCAGATGTTTTGGCTTTCAACTCCTAGAAATCCTAACAGCTGGTAAACTGGCTGGGATTTCTGGGAGTTGTAGGCCAAAACACCTGGGGACCCATAGGTTGAGAACCACTGTTCTAGAGGTTCCTTGGCAGAAAGCATTGGTGAGATTAATGCTATATGACCTTGGAGTCACTGAAAAGCTGATTGAAGTCCTTATCCAATGACAAGTCCTTGATCAGTGCCAAGACCAAACCAGAACTCCCTTGTCTGGGAACAGGCACGAGAGGTCTAATGTACTCTTTGCAAAAGACATGGCTTGGAAAGATTGCAAGACACCTTAAAAATCATATGAATATGCTCATGAAATCAATACAAATGCAATTAAATATAAATAAAATAATAAAACAGTTTGTAAATGGGAAAAGGAAAACATGAAATAAGAGTGATTAAGGTACAGAATTATATGTTCAACCTGCAGGAATCAAACAAAAAAGTAATGTTTAACTTTAAAACTGAATCCAAATATAATTTAATGTCCATGTTACCCCTCAAACACTCTTCTACATCTTCCAACTAATTTTTAGTTTTTTTGTTCCAGCATTGACTGTTTTTCTAACAGGTTAAAACTATGTTTGCTGCTCAGTACAGCTTTGACAAGCAGGCTTTTGGGGAAAAATAACAAGTTTGAAAAAGAAAATAAAAATGAGTAAAATATGAAGTATTTGTTAAGATACTGCGTTATTAAATTCTAACAGTTTTAGGAATCTTACCCAACCAAGGGTTTCCCCTTCCTTGATGCAGCTTCATCCTTTCTCACTCATTGCCCCATACTCTTGAAATTGCACACCTTGAGCATTTTTTCATTGTTTTAGAAATTTCCATGCATTCACTAGATTTTGCTTACAAAGTTGTAAACAGGAGATTCTTAGGAGTTCCAAAATAATATACTTCTATGTTCTTGTTTTAATGAAGGACTGCAGATAGTGACTTAGATGTGGCTGGTGCATTGCAGCAAGGATATGCCCCCGACCACATGTTTTATTGTCGGGGTAAAAATCCAGAAATGTCTTTTAATTCTGTCTCCTGCTTTCCCTCTGTTTTTTCCAACAGGCTTTTTTGCTGAAGCTGGTGCGAAACTTACTTGCAGAGGGCAATGACTTGTTCAGAGAGAAAGATTTTAAGCTAGCATTGGTCCAGTATGTAGAAGGGCTGAATGTGGCTGAATATGCTGCCTCAGATGAAGTGACTATTCCAGTAGATCTCCTATGCAACCTGTACGTCAACCGCGCTGCCTGCTACTTTGCCATGGCAAGTACTCTGGAGGCTGTTCCATATCTACATCCATTTTACTCCTCACTTAATGACTTGCAGCTAAGTCTGGAACCAGATTCCATGGAAAATAATTGCTGTGGTGCAACGATTAAGAGAGAAATCACAGGTTTTCGATTTGTCATGCCTTGTTTGTATGTACAAGTCATTATTTGATGCTGTTTTCATGATAGAGTGACCATATATGAAATTTAAAAAAATAGCAAATACATTTAGATTTTGTTGTATGCAAGCAGTTCATTATTACATGTTAGTAAAACACAATTATAGAGTTAATATTTAGGAAGTTTTATTTCAAAGATTCATCATGTGAAGCTGTCAAAGGTCAGACACCAACTGAGAGCAAAATATAGTTTATTTAATTAATAACTCAAAAACAGTTCAGAAAATTGTCCAGAGGCTTAAAGCACTTAATCTTCAGTGTTATTAAGCAGTCAAAACAGAAAAAACGCCAAAAGCACGAACTGGCATATAATCTGGATTATCCAGAGAAATAATCCGGATTTAAACTAAAGTACTTGAACTCAGCCCAAAAACACAAAATGGGCTTAAAATGACAAAACAAACAAAGGTAAATAGTTACAAAACCCCAAAAACTTCCCCAAAACCCAGAAGTACAGCAGCGATTCCAAAACTAAAGCAAAAACCCAAACCGGGCTAAAGCTCTTCGCCGTAAGCGGCACAAACAAGCGAAACTGGAAGACGCTGAAGAATTAGCGGCAAGCTGCTGCAGAGTCGAAAGCCAGGCCAGGAGTTAAAGGAGCGTAGCGTTGTAACGAAATCAAGCCGGTCCGAAGTCGGGATAAGGAAACAGCGTCAGGGTCAAGAACGAAGCCAGCAGTCAGCAACAGTAGACAGCCACGGAGATGAGAACGATACCAAGCCGAGTTTGGGAGCGAAGAGATATGCCAAGTCGAGTTCCAGTCCAAGGTCCAAAGGGTGAAGTCGTCACAAGAAGGTCCACGTCATGGGATGGCACAAAAAGCCAAGACAACGAAGGCGAACAGCAGCTAATGCAAAATAGTAATAACTGCAGTCCAGGAAAACCCACACAATTCCAGCCCTCCGTTGTAGAATAACCCGGATCAAACTTACATCAAACTTATATTGTGTGTTGAGGCCTTGGCCTTTGTAAGCCGCATCGAGTCCTTCGGGAGATGCTAGCGGGGTACAAATAAAGTTTAATAATAAAATAATAATCGGTTGCAAAGTCCCAAGCCAGTCTTCAGAATCACGTACAGGAAACCCAATGGCGCCCAGCAACACTTTGCCACACGCAAAGAATAATGCCCAAAAATCCCCAATTTATTTAGGTTTCCTTGGGCGTCCAAACTTCCAACGCCCTAGGGTCAGGTGTCCCAAGTTCCTCATCAGAATTTGAGCTCCAAACAGCCAACGCCCTAGGATCAGGTGTCCCAAACTCCTCATCAGAATCAAGATCGCCCTGCCCACACCCAACTCTGTCCACACCTGTGGAACTACCCTCATTCCTCCAGGCAGACCATGTGGGATCTGCTTCTGAAGAACCCCAAGCCCCTCCAGCGTCCACAGCATCCATGGACCCAGATTCCTCCCCAAGATCCTCCGGAGCCCATGCCCAATCTATGTCAACTTCCTCCGCCGCCACCGGTTCCTCCGCATCCATTGCCACCTCAAGATCCCCTGCCAAATCCCCACATGAATCCTCCTCGGAAGACTCCCCATCAATCTCCCTGATTCTCTTCCTGTGTAAATCTTCCAGCGAGCCCTCCTCGCGAGGATTCTTCCTTCCTCTCCTAATCCCACCATTATCACTCACAGCCTCAGAAGACCCATTCACAACAGAAGCTGTTTGATCTCTGATGGCAAAACATGTTGTGCCAGTTTGGTACAAAGTCACTTATGGTATTCATTCATATTACTTCATGCAAATTTCTGAAAGGTTTTTCTGTCAAATGAAATTTTCAAGTCTATACTTATTCATTCTCTAATGCAGTGGTATTACATTTCCGCTTCAGCTCCCAGAATTTTTGGCTATTGGACAAGCTGACTAGGGCTTCTGGGAATTGGAGGTTCAAATATCTGGAGGGCTACAAACTTGACATCTCTGATCTAATGTTAAGTCCTTTTAGCAATATTTTGTTATTTCTAATCTTACAGCACCAGGAACATTGCAATCAGTTCTTTGTACTTAGGTGTACAATTTTTATCCTGAACCAGTGACAATAGCAAAAGTGTACTACTTATTAAAGATATTTTGTTCCCTGATATTGCTAATAAGATTAATCACTTTGTCCCACATGTAAGAATGCCTTCCTTTTCATAGTTTCTCCAAGATAATGGAGAGGATTATACAGTTTATTTTTGTAGGATATCAGTGCCATCTATGTGCTGCTTTTAAAAACAGTTATTTTAATTTGGCTGAACTATATTGGTCTCTTTCCTCATAGGGTCTATATGAGAAGGCTTTGGAAGACAGTGAGAAGGCTCTGGGATTTGATGCAGAGAACATCCGAGCGCTTTTCCGGAAGGCTCGCTGCTTGAATGAGCTCGGGAGGCACAAAGAAGCCTATGAATGTAACAGCCGCTGTCTCCTGTCCCTTCCACATGTAAGTGGCAACTTTCCAATTTGTAAATATTCCATATTTTAAGAGAAGAGTAGTATGTAAGAATGTTTTAACATTAATAAAATATACTCAATTTCAGAGGGCTTCCTCCCTCTTTTTTCCTTTTTGATTTAAAATATGGTTTAAAAAATAACAAGGGAAGCAGAAGTCTGCAAATGTTAAGGGAAGGCAATTATTAGAGTATGGAGCAACAAATAAAAAATAATGGAAGTCGAGCCAAGGAAGAGGAAACCCTTGAGTGAATGAGAAGCCTATAGAACACAAATCTTAAACATGCTGCTAAAAAAATATAAGGGCTGAAAGATTGTGGGGAGCTACATTTATATGGGGCTTTAAATGTTAAAACAAAGTTTGTACAGAATGCTAGAAGGAATGGGTTACCAGTGAAGTGATATTAAAAGTGGGTAACAATTATCAAAATAATGAGCCAAAAAAATAACCTTCGCAGCTGAATGTTGAAAATAAATCAGAGGACTAAGGTGAGATAATGAAAGATCAGTCAAAAGAAGATTACAATAATCAAGCAAGACATGACCAAAGTATGACTTAAGAACTTAGACAGAAGAGGTTAGTTTTTGGCTGTGTTACAAATAAAACATTGACATGACTTTGCTACAGCTTCATTTTGAGAAACAAAAGGTGGAGTTGAAAATATAGTGAAGACTATATGTTTCCTTCACAGGGTAAATAGACATATTATTAACAGTGATAGAGGATATATGTAATAAAAGGCTTTGGCAGAAAAATAAGTAGTTCTGTTTTAGGCAGTGAAGAAGACATAGCTGAAAGACATGCTGCACTGTGATGTTCAGTATCAAAAGAGATTTCTGGATTACAGAAATTTAGCTGAATATCATTAGCATAAAGATGCTTTTGAAAACCATGCCAATTGATAAGATCATTGAAAGATAGTGTATCAAATATTATTTATTTGTTTTATAGCTTTCTGTCAACAGTGGGGCTGGGATGTTTCACAATAAGATTAATTTAAAATGTATATTATAAAACAGTTTGCTCTTGGAAGAGTTGGCAATATTAGTCAAAGAAAGACATAAAGGTATTCAAATTGTCAGGCAGGAATTGACAGAAGTAACAGAATGGGTTCAGCAAACATGGTTTCTTTACTTGGCTGCAAGATTAATCCCAGTTTATTCAACAAACTATGATCACTTTGAGCAGTAGTTTTCTATGAAGTCTCAGTGCGGTCAACATCAATTAGTCTGAAAATTTGCAAGTGAGAAATCTGAGAGGATTACTTCTTTGTCAGTAACTGAAATTGCTATTTGTATGAAGAATCAAGTAGAATGTTTGGCACACACAAAATGACCCTGATTGTTTTTTCTGCTAAAGGATGAAAGTGTGGCACAACTTGGTCAAGATCTTGCTCAGACACTGGGATTAAAGGTCCGGAAGGCATATAAAAGACCTCAGGTATTATATTGGTATCCTTTTCATTATTCAGCTAGCATACATAGGATTATGTAGTTTTCACCCCTCTCAACAATCCTTAGTTAGACTTAGAGATAATAATTTTCCTAAGACCAGCTGGTATATATCTTGATTAAGCAGGGATTTTAGTTTTGGGATTCTGGCATCCAAATCCAGCGCTCTACCCCAGACCTGGATAAGATTGAATCCATCAAGCTGGATGAAGCCCACTTCCAATGTCTTGTGACATGTAAGGGGTTTGATATCGATCTATTCTATGCAATTTTAAACAAAGAGCAGGAGCTCTTGGATTATAATTGAACTTTGTCTAATGTTTTGTTTGAAATGTGTCACTGAACCTTGTTAAGCATCTGCTACTTTTTCTCTCTTCCTTGTAGCAGGAACTGGAAACGTTTTCTCTACTCAGTAATGGCTTATCATCCAATTTACCAAATCAGGTAGGCCATTATTGTTCAAAGAGTACAAAAAAGCACTAACAATGTGGAAATCAGCTAGTTTTGCCCCTTTCCCCCACCTCCACCTCCATTGTTTTGTGTGTGTTTTGGCTCTCATTTTCTCCTCAGCCCTTAAATTTTTTTTTAGATCTTTTGTGGTTTCTTCATGTCTGGTTGTGTCTTTCTCTTGTTTCTCAGTGGACCCAGTTTGCAGTTTTAGACAAAAACCATTATTGGAGGGAGTAATAATACCAACAAATGTTAAATCCTGTGACTTACTTTCTCGCAGTTGAAAAAGATCTAAATGTTTCTTTCTCTTCTAGAGTGTTTAGGTATGCATGATTGCTACAGATCGTTGAACATGTTGCTTTTAGGAAATATTTTTTCCTGCAAAGGGTAAATAGTTGCGGGACTTGTAGTCAGAAATCTCCAGTAGGAATTATGAACTGTACAAGGAAATTTCAGCCTTGCAGTAAAATGTGCCCACCCACCTTTTGCATGTCTGCCCAAAAACAATCAAATTGGGGGTGAACGAAAGGGAGTTCTCATGATCAAAATTCAAACTGCAAACATCATAGCAGCTATCCAATTCTTACTGCTATCCAATTCTCACCAAATTATCAAGGATTTACTCCCAAAACAATGTTTATAGCAGGGGTGGGCACAGGATGAGGTCCAAAGAGCCATGTTGCTTTATTTTAATACTTATAATGTACTGTGCCTGTGTTATTGCCATTTTGGCAACTGGAGGTAATACTGTGCCACTTCAACTCTTGGACAATTTTTTAAATGCAGGATTGTTTTGTTCTAGTGTACAGCATACAGTAGCGCTACAAAGGGATTTTGTTTTTGCATTGGAATATGCTTTTTTTGCAGAAAAGCAACTTTTAAAAAGTTTTAAATGGGGGGAAACGGGCCTTTGAGGGTCAACAGTGCAATGAGCGGGACTTGTCTCCCCAAAATGGTTTTGTGCAGCTTGTCGCGCCTCATCTCCACCACAATCACAGCTTATTGACCACAGCCCAGTTACTCTATGGGGGTATGCATTACTTAGATCAGTGTTTCTCAACTTGGGAGTTAGGACCCCTGGGGGAGGGTTACCAAAGACCATTAGAAAACACATATTTCTTGTTAATGTGGGATTTGTGTATTGATAGTGTTTAAATGAAATTTGTGTCTTGGTTTGTATTGCATACTGTTTGCATCATCCAGAGTGTACTATAGTCTGGAAAGAGTTAATTACTAAGAAGCTGTGATGACCTTGATGTGTGGCTGGAGCTGGGGAGTATCCAGACACAAGTGTGTATGCATTACTGATTGCATCAGTTCAGTTCTGTTCTGTTCTGTCTGCCTAGAGTGAGAATCCTGTGTCTATTGTCTGCAAGTCTGTTTGTTTTTATTACTGCTTTCAGTAAAACTTGTATATAGTTTTACCAAAGTCTCTGGATGTTACTTCATTCTGCGTTCCACTGACTCCATCTACTGCTGCGCTGCAAATTACTCTGACAATTGGTTATGGGCCCAGCACGCTTCCGCTTAGGTCTTAGGAACCCCTTTAGCAGAGAAGTTTGAAGATCTCTCTGCCTGTACTCCTCTTCCTTTTTTGGAAAAAGATGTCGAATCCTCCCACCAAAAGTATTCAAATTTGGGTGTATTGGATATTTGTACCAAATTTGGTCTAGTGAATGAAAATACATCCTGCATATCAGATTTTTACATTACAATTAATTACTGTAGCAAAATTACAGTTATGAAGTAGCAATGAAAATAATGTTATGGTTGGGGGTCACCACAACATGAGGAACTGTATTAAGGGGTCGCGACATTAGGAAGGTTGAAAACCACTGACCTAGATGGTCTGGTGCAAACTTTCAGCTCTGCTTTCATAAGTTAATGGCCTTTAACTTTGAAATTACAAGGGAAGCTTCAGAAAAGGGAGGTTATATAAGACATAGGTAATGAAATCTCATGCTTCATGAAATTAGCTCTGGTTATATGAGCTGGGCATAAGGAATTTTTATTATAAGTAGAGTGTTTCCCTTAGGGTCACTGTAAATTTGGAATGGCTTGAAGGCATATGATGATAACAAATGTATGAAATAGTACTTCTCTGATGCAGTAGTTTCTAAAGTTTATGCCTCAGTCCCAGCTACAATTCATAATGGCCAATTCTTGTCAACCCCATTGAAACATGTTAGTTGCAACCAACTTGTTTTCAGTAATATTTAGTTATGGTTGCTATAGCTGCACTGCAGAGTACAGTGTGAAGATAAATAATATAGCAACCTTATCAAAACTGAATCAGTTTCTCTGTGGTTAGAAGCTATTGTCTGCTTCTGCCAAAGAATGAGCAGGATATTAATATAATAGATCAAATTGCTTGCTGACATTACTAACTAGTATAAGAATGCATCCTGTGATTTAAGTGAAAAGGTGAGATAAGCTCATCACTCAAACTATGTATAATCAGATATGTATTTGATTGTATGTTGTTTTACCAGCTGTACAACCCCCCCCCCTCTACAAAAACTCAGGGGAAATTGAGTCTTCCTGTTTTCAGAAGAAACAGACTATACAAATTCTGATTGGTTGGTCTTTCTGGCAGTCAAAAAGGTATAAGATATTAGTGCAAAATACAGCTGTTAGTCACAAGAGACAACTAGTCGCAGTTTCTTTCCCCCCATTCAGAAATACAGCCCAAAGCAATGTTTCAAACTGAGAAAATTGAATGCTAGATTTAAAAAGATGGGGAGTAAATAGAAACAGAACAAAACAAATGTATTTATTTTAAAAAAATTGGAAATGTACCTGAAGGATGCAGAAGAACCACAAAGAAGAAAAAATAGTGCTGGAGACAGAGCTGTGATGGAGTGTTGGTTACAAAAGGCAAAGAGAAGCAAAGCGGAAGAAAAAAAGAAATAGCTTCAGGGGAGTTATATATCTATACTATGAACTGTAAAAACTCAAAAGGACTGGTAACGCCTTTTAAAAATGTTGATTGTAGTCTTTTCCTCCCCACTCTCTCTCTGCAGTCTGTTTCCAATGGATTGAGCTCTGTAGATGACATTGAAACAGGTGATTTTTTGGCATTTCTTTGATGTATAGCTCATATTTTTATAGTCATTTGAGTAACTTGTTTTCAAGAAGGCTAAGGAGATACCTGTACAATACCTGGCGGTCTACATTGTGAAGGGCCCCTGCAGAAAATTACATTTCCTTTAGGAAGCTGATACTAATCCTATAGTTGTCCCCAATAAAGCAGAACCAATGCAAAATGAAGATCCAAATGTGATGGAATACAAGGTGGAGACAGCTGATCCCCATAAAATATATTGTGTGCACATGGTTTAATATTTAGATGTGAGCCATACATGAAGCTAGGAATGTTTCTTTAGAAGGTAATAAAAAGCTAGCAGCCATCTTTTGAAGTAGAGAAAGATAGAGTTCAAAAAGTACCTAGTTCAATGTTTGTCATTTTCAGTTTTCAAATAAATGGGATCTGATACTACTACTACACCACAAGACAGTCTTCTAAGCTGATATAAAATAGTTCAGATACTTTGAAGATTTAGGATAGATTGAGCTTCATTTTTGTCATTTGTCATTTCTGAGATCAAGTAACTTGCCTTGTAGATATTTCTGGTCAACTTCAAGGCCTGGCTGTCCCCTGTGCCACTTCCATCACTGTGAGTGAGGGCCCTGCCTTTCCATCATCGGACTTGGAGGCAAAGAGCACGCCAGCTTCGATCCCTGCCAGCACTCTCATCCCTTCTTCAGAGGCGGCACCTGTGCCAGCATCTGAGAGCGTGGATGATTTCGCTGAAGGAGGAGTTCTTGGGGATGAATTGGATTCAATCCTGGATTCTCTTGCAGATGGATCTCAACAATACCCTCTAGTAAGACTGGATTTCCTAGCTGTGTAGCTAGCCATTTTTCTCTATTTTAGGATCCTTTTATGGCATTTCCTTGTCTCTCTTTGCAAACAATTTGACATTCAGCCTTTCAAATTCACTGGGGTTAGGCACACATAATTTCTCTTGCCATAGAATTTGCCTTGGGGGACGTAGAGATTCCTGAAGAACTGTTCCCCTTAGAAACCATTAAGTCCTTCAGTATGGCTGGAGGAAGCTGACTACAGAGTCTCGTTGGAGTACCTAGAGATTTCTAGAGAAAACATTTGAATCAAATCCACGAATAATCACATCTGCTGTGCAGATTTAGAGAGACAATTACATACATTTCTGAATCCTCTTTTTCAAGTCCATGTATTGGAGGGCATCTGCACTAACAAGAAAGGAGGTTATATTACATCAGTGGTTCCCAAACCTTTTGGTCATGGAACCCTTCAGAAGACCTTTTCCCTAACTCTGTCTTTGATTTTCCCGTGAAATCCTAAGTATCCTCAACCCACAGAATTCTTTCTTTTTTGATCATCTCTTATTGTTTGGGTATTTTGTATAATGTAGGTTAGGAAATTAAAAGATCAAAATTTCATTTTTAAAGCAGAGGCACATTGAATTTCAATAGGATCTTCATACTCTGGCATGGACATTACAATTTTTTTTGAAAAAAATTAAGATTTTTTTTACTGAACCCCTACAATGCCTAAGACTTGACACTTTACATGTTTTAATCTGTTTTTATTCTCCTATGTATTTTATTTACTCTTGTGTTTGTTTTATTGTTTGATGGGATACGTTTTTATTGTTATGTTTATATGCAGCATTGAAATTTTGCCAGAATTTGTAAGTTGCCTTGAGTCCCCTGCAGGGTGAGAAAGGCAGGGTATAAATGAAGTAAATACATCTATATATATAAAAGAGTGATGGCATCACGGCAGTGGACAAAACAACAAAAGTAAACACCCCACAACCTTGAAAATTGACATCACAACCCCTCATCCATGCCTCTAGGTTGATACAGCAAAAAGAAAAGAAAAATAAAGTCCTAATTAGAGGGAGAGGAATAATTGTTTTTATCCAATTGCTGCCAGTTAGAAGGCTAAGCTCCGCTCACTTGGTCTCCTAGCAACCCACTCAGCCCAGGGGACTCTTTACCTTAACTACCACCAATTCCTCAATACTTTATTTCCCATACCACCATACTTCGCCACAGCAACGCGTGGCCGGGCACAGCTAGTAAATAAATAAACAATGCCTTTGTGGAACCCTAAGGTTCCACACAACATAGTTTGGGAACTGCTGTATTGTAGTACAATATATGCTGCAAGTTAGACAACTTTATCTAAGTGAAATTAGGTTTCCTCTGCTTGAGATCAGTATCTCCAAATCAGTACAGTGTTCCCTCACTTATTGCGGGGGTTAGGTTCCAGGACCACCCGCAATAAGTGAAAATCAGTGAAGTAGGGACAATATATTTATTTTAATATTTATACATTATTTTAGAAATTAACAATTTCTATGTTAAGTCTTTATCAACCAATCGTGTGTTGATAAATCGCCTCCTTCTCCTCCCATTGCCGCTTGGGCTCCTTTTCTCTCCCTTCGGCTTCCTCCTTCCTTAGGCTGTAAATTGTAATTTTGAAAAACCCTGAAACAGCAAATCCACGAAAAGTGAACTGTGAAGTAGTGAGGGAACACTGTACTTCTGTAGTTGATTTACTCACAAAAGGATATCTGAGAAATGTTACACCTTTGTCCATTTTGCTTTTGAATCTCCTAGGACAGTTAAACTCACCTGGCTCTGGCTTCCTACCATCCAGAGTTCAATAAGACTGCTTTTTAATACTATTCACGCCCCATATTTTCTGACTTGTGATGTCAGCTTGGAAATTAAGCAGGTAGGAACTCCTAGCAGGATAGTCAATAGCCTGACTGTCTTGTTCTCTGAATCTCCATGAAGCTTCTTCTATAACCTGCTGTAGCTGACCTATTCCTACATTGCCTGTTTCACCTTTCTCCTGGCTTTCCTTGATGCCAGTGCTATGGCTAAATGTACCGAGGGGTCAGATTGGTGTCCCAGAATCTTTGTGGGTCAGTTCCATGTCATAGATTGGTGTTGTTATTAGGGAAAGATAAAGGTGGTTCTGAACTTTAACTGTTGAAGTGCTTGGCTTTAATTTCTTCCATGTTTGAGTTCTCTCTCCTAAATGTCATATGTTTGCTCTTTCCCTCTAAAGTCTCTAGTACAAGGTGCTCTCCCTGCCAGTATGCCTAGCGAAATGCCCCGGCTGATCCCAGTGTTTCCTGGAGGAACTCCGCTGCTCCCTCCAGTGGTGGCAGCCAACATTCCAGTTTCCACACCACTCCCTCCTGCCTCCTTTGGCCTTATGATGGAAGCCACAAAACAGCTGTCTTCCTCCTCCGTCTTGGATGCCTTCGAACCACCAGTGGGTGGCAGTGGCAGTTCTCCTTTGGATTCATTAGATTCACTAGACCTGCTTCCATATGCAGAGTCCCGGTTGGATGTGCTGGATGCCTTCGGAACTAGTCGAGGGTCACTGGATGCACTGGATACTTTTACTGTTGGTAGGCATGGGGCCTAGATTCAGGATCAATTAATGCTACATTATAATGCTGGATTGTATTATGAGGGCTTATTTCAAGCTTCCTCTAGGCTCATGTTATGGAGGAGCATTCATAGAATAGAGAGGAGGAAGCTATTACAGGTGGCTATATTTTCATGTGGCTCCTCTCACTGATCTTCCAGCTTTCCAGATGACATTAGAGATTGTAACCATATCCCTGCTGTCAACCCTTAGTAGGTACGATGTAGGAACTCCTGTAACTGGTGCATGAGTAAACAAACATTTTGAATTTTCTGGAGATCACACAATAACTTTTTCCCAAAAGCCTCCAGGATTTTTTTTCTTTCATCAACCTTTGCTATTGTCATGATTTCCATTTTGTTGACCACACTTTAAAGTTCTCCACATTTTTGACATGCTGAGGTGAGCTGGTGAGGCAGGCTTATCTGTTCTCCCCTTTTCCATTTGACTTGCGGGCAGCTTCTGCTTATCATGCCTGTTTGTTGCGGGCATTCACAGCTGCAATAGGACTGGCTGGAGTGGACTCCTACTCTTCTCCAGCTCCAGCTTTCTTTATTGCATTGCTTACTGCAAGCACACTTCTGCAACATGACACTTACCATTTCTCATAATCCTAGAAAATGCCCAATTAGATGAGGAAAAGTGGGAGCTAGGTGATAATAAAAAGAGCTTTGCTGTTGGAGGTTTGATTAATTGTTTTTATTTATTTATTTATCTATCGTGTCAGAAGCGAAACCAAGAGTACAGTTGTAATGTATTTATAAACACAAAGAAAGTTAAAACTTGGCATTATAGTAAATGTCCTTTGACCAGAATCTGTCCACTTGGAGTGCCTCTGGTGTCGCTGCGAGAAGGTCCTCTATTGTGCATGTGGCAGGGTTCGGACCGCATGGTAGTAATGGTGTAATTTAAAAACAAAGATTGGAGATTTCCACGGGTGTTCTCTTATGCTAGATCTATTGTAATGAATGGGATTTAAAATGTTTTTAATTTACAGGCTGTTTTCTTATTTTTTTGAAAATATAGGCTATGAATGCTAGAGGAAATTGGATCTTGAGATTTCAGAAAACAGAGTACATGTGTGGTAAAGCTCCTACAGTATCAGTATTTTACACTGACACATTATTTTAGTTTCTCTTGTTTTTCCCAATTATTTAGAGGAAACCAGCACCCAAGAAACACGGCAGCCTACTAATGTTCAGAAAGCACCACCAATGGTGAGTTGTTGGCACTTTGAATTGAGAGAATAAAAATAAAAAAAAAATTCTGCTGCATTTTCAGTACAGCAGTCGGCACTATGTGAAGCTAGAGGTTCCCAAAATTCCTTCTACCAACTCCAACAAATTGGCATAATGTGGCACTTTCTTGTAGTTTCCCATTGCAGAGTGATCTAACCTATCCTCAGTGTCCTATACAGAGCAAGGATGAAAGAAGGGATAGTAAAGGGACAAGAAATGAAGTGTTGACTCACTTCAATCTTACCCCATCTGATCTTACCCCATCCACTTTCTCCAGGCGTGAGGAAATGAGATACTTAACATTAAAAGGTTGTTCATCCCTGTGTTAGAAGCTGAAAATGGAGCAGCTGCTTGGTTCTGTCACTTTGCTCATTTGTGAACTGAAGAATCTTAAGAAAAAGGTGTGCCCCATTGTTGATAGTAAGTGTTATTTGTCTTGTCCTTTTAGATAAACCATAGTGGGCCAGGTCACACAACGGTACCCAAAGTGGTAGAGTTGCTGATGTCTCAGCCAGAGTCAATGATGCCCAACACAGCCCTACTTGTGAAGAATCCACTGGCATCCACTCATGTCTTCAGACAAGCCTGTCATCTCTGCTATCCCAAAACAGGTTATCTGCTAATAACAGAGTTTGGGAAAATTACTTTTTGGGATTACAGTTCCCAGAACCCCTCATCCACACAGCCATTTGGCAAAGCAGGGCAGTTCTCAAAACTGTAATCTATAAAAAGTAACATTTTCAAGTTCTGGCTCATAATGATATAGACCAAATCTTCTTGGGAAGGTTGGGTTCTTGTTAATCTCAGCTTCCACTTGTAGGACCCAAGGCTGGTGATTATACCTATCGAGAAGGCCTGGACCATAAGTGCAAAAAAGATATCCTTCTGGGCAGACGCCGTAACATAGAGGATAAAACTTGGAAGAGAATCCGACCACGGCCAACCAAGACCAATTTTGTTGGATCTTATTATCTGTGCAAAGGTAAGCTGAAAGAGGAAAAAGATAAAATTGAATGACAACTGTTTCAAAGAGGAAAATTTGGGGCAAAGTGTGAAAGCAAAGGATACTTTTTGTAGTAGGTATGTATAGTAGGCCCAAATATTATTTGAGGGATCCTTTTCAGGACCCTTTGTGTATAATCTGAAACTCATATTTTTCTTACCTGAAATGAATTATGTTTTGGGTTTTTGGTCCAAACATAACATAAACTTATTGGGAAGACCTAGCAATTCCTAGAGAAATGTTATCTCCAGGCTGCCAATGTACTTCTATGCTAAACTTCTGGCAGAATTTCTGGTGGAACTTCTGGCAGAAGTTGACCATAAAATCATGCCAGAAGTCTAGAGAGAACCCTTCCCTAGGTATTGCTAGATCCTTCTGCACAGTTCTGTTGTATTAAAGGCTCTTTGTGCATGATTAAAACCACGTTCAATGAACTTGTTTAATAAATAGGCCTACTGTATGAGACTTTAACAAGCTGAATTATACTGACTAGTTATACAATAGAGTCTCACTTATCCAAGCTAAATGGGCCGGCAAAAGCTTGGATAAGCGAATATCTTGGATAATAAGGAGGGATTAAGGAAAAGCCTATTAAACATCAAATTAGGTTATGGTTTTACAAATGAAGCACCAAAACATCATGTTATACAACAAATTTGACAGAAAAAGTAGTTCAATGCGCAGTAATGTTATGTTGTAATTACTGTATTTACAAATTTAGCACCAAAATATCACGATCTATTGAAAACATTGACTACAAAAATGGCTTGGATTATCCAGAGGCTTGGATAAGCGAGGCTTGGATAAGTGAGACTCTACTGTACTTAGTCAGACTTTTGGGCCATCTAATCCAGTTTTTGTCAATTCTCACTGATAGCAGTTTTCTAGGATTTTTTCCTAGATCTTCTTGGAAATCCTTGGTATTCTCTGGTTGTCTTCTTCCTAAGCACCAACTGGGCCCAGCCCTTCTTAGATTCCAAGATCACATGAAATCAGGTTTGTTCAGGATGGTATGGTGGCATACCCCATGTTTTACTCATATTCCCAAGCTAAATTTTTAATCATAACAATGCAAGTTAAAAATACACAAAAGTATTCAAAGCAGTGAAGCATTCCCAGCCAAGATGAAACAGCCCAATTAAACTAAAAACTCCTGAAAAATGAAAGAGCTATTTCACTGGTAGAGAAGTGACATCGGAATAGGTGCCAAGCAGACATACCTGGGAAGAATATTCGACTATTTGGTGCTGCTAATAAGCAGGCCTGATAATCTCATACCATTCCTTGAAGTGATGGGGAGGCCTGGAGAAAGCCTTCCAATGAAGAACCTTGTCTGAGAACAGGCACACATTGAGAAAGACAAGCCTTCATTTTCAAGCCAATGTCAGGGTACAAATTAAGGCAGAGAAGCCCACAACACAGTTTGTAGGACACCTGCTGTTCTACTCATCTATTGTTTTAAAATCTTATTCCAGTGATCCATGACTCATTTGGAAAATATTCAGAGATATTTTTCATTTTTTTCCCCAGTTATCTTCCCCTGTGTGTTTGGCAGCTGATGAGTGTCAAGTGCAATATTTTTGAATTAGGTTGGAAGAATGTACATCTTAGAATGTCTCAGACACCACAACTTAGAAATTATGAAAACAATTTGCTCTGAGAGAGTGAGGAAATTATTTGGGTGGACTAGAATTATCTGGGAAATCAGAACTTGATTTGTACATATGTGTAATAGTTAAATCATTTTGACTGGTGATGGGAAATGAATATGTCTTTGCGCACCAATGTACTAATACAGTGTGTTTCAAAAAGATGGACCCAATTTGAAATCACTGCAACCATGAATCACCTATGGATGAAACCCTATTTAAAGAGTGGAGCATAGAGTTTCAAATGATTACGGCTAGGTGCCTTTCCCAGAGCACAAACAGCCCCTAGAGCAGTGGTTCCCAAACTTATTTGGCCTACTGCCCCCTTTCCAGAAAAAATATTACTCAGCGCCCCCGATTTTTTTAAAAATTAAACAGAAAGTTATATGTATTAATGTTTCTACAATATAGTAAAGAAAGGTGTACGTTAGAAACATTGAAGTTTGAAATTATGAAACTATTTTTTGAACTCAGAATAGAAAGGTAATACAGTTATTAGTCGCCCCCAAATGCACCTGTGGCCATCATGGCCCCCCTGGATCACTGCAGCGCCCACCAGAGGGTGGTACCGCCCACTTTGGGAATCACTGCCCTAGAGACTCAATCATTCTGCACTGGTACTGACAATTTGAGAAAACAGGCTGTTCATGTAAGGGGGAAAGCACAGCATGACCACCACTTCAGAGGAAACTTTGAAAACTCATTAAACCATCTAATTTTTTGTGTAATTGTAACATGTTGCCTATACTGTTTTGAAATTGGGTCCATCATTTTGAAACCTTGTGTTTTCTGCAGTGATACTGACTGTGTTCACATTTGCCAGTTTCATGTTCTGTTGTGGTAACTTCACCATGTTGTTATAGTTAGACACTCATACTTCCATTTTAGATGTAAATATATTGAAGCAAATACTTGATTTCAAAAAAAAGAGTAATCTGGAACATTAAATGTCAACAAGATTTTTTTGGCTTCAACTCTTGTGGACAGCAGCCAGCTTCATTAGTTTGCCCTTCATATATGAGGAACAGAAAATTTCATTTTGATGTAATATATAGTATGTATGAAGGAAATTCCTTGGCACTCAAACCAGGTTCATCTAACTGATCAAATGCAATTAATTACTTTTCAAACTAACACCCACTGTAGTCATCCTTTAACCATGGTGCCAGCAATCTTTCCAGAAATAATGCAGTTGAACATAACACCCGACTGCAATGTCCACTCGCTACATCGCAGTTCACTTTTCGCTCCCTCGCTGTTTTGCGGGTTTTCCATTAATATTAATGTACACATTTATTGCGGTATTTTCGCTGTTTTGCTGGTTTTTGCGGTGTGCAAAGGGTTTTGGAAGGGGGGAGGGAGAAATAAAGGGAGAGGGAGGGAGGCTAGGGAAGGGTTATTTAGCTTCCATTCTTCATCTTTGCCAGCGTACTGTATATTGTAACTGCTAAAATAAAGTACAGACTTCATTGCAGTAAGTGGTCTGTGGTTTGCTCTCCTCCACACATAAAATAAATATAGTGTCCCTACTTTGGATTTTCACTTATTGTGAGTGGTCCTGGAACGTAATCCCCGCGATAAGTGAGGGAACACTGTACTGCTAAAATTCAATCCCTACTCTTATAGTAATGAGATTACTTTATCAGAAGTACTGTTGGCTTAATCAATCCACCAAACTCTTTGGTGGATTCTATGATAAGTTTTTATTTCTTTCTACATCAAGCTTTTTTACTTCTCCCTTGGACCCAAGCATATATACTTGTTCTGAAATGTGAACAGAAATTCTAGCATCTTTCCTCCCTCCAAGGAGAAAAAAATACAACTATGTAATACATATGGCTGGATGGCCATATGTCGGGGGTGCTTTGAATGAGATTTCCTGCTTCTTAGCGGGGGGTTGGACTAGATGGCCCATGAGGTCTCTTCCAACTCTACTATTCTATGATTCTATGATTCTATATATACAGTGTTCCCTCATTGCAGAGGTTACGTTCCAGGACCACCCACAATAAGTGAAAATCCGTGAAGTAGGAGCACTATATTTATTTTTATATTTATACATTATATTAGTAGTTAGGCGGCCTTTCTCCCCTTCACAAGCCGCCTTTCTGCACTTCTTCTTGGCGGCCTCCTCTCCACACTTGCCAGTTTCCCTTTTGTGCATGCTCCTCCCTCGTCAGCATCCAGAGTGGCCCGGCTGGACACCGACGAGAGGGAGGGTGCATGCCCAAAAGGGAAACCTTTTGCGCATGCGCCACCGCTCAGAAAAAATACGCAAAGCAGTGAGAGCAAAAAGCGAACTGCAAAGTAGGGAGGGAACACTGTATTTCCTCTCAAGGGCATTTAGGGTCAGGAGAGGCACTTTACTCATCTGCATTAAACTAATGTGTGGCATTGTGAACCTTTGTGTTACTTTTTAAATGTTTATGAAGCTTGGGGTTGTGGGAAGAAAAGGAAACAGAATGAGAGTAGCAAGAAAGCTTGGTTCTGATCCCAGCCTCCACTCCGTGTGTGGTGGTGTGATGTTTGTTGCTTTGTAGATATGCTTAACAAGCAGGACTGTAAGTACGGGGATAACTGCACCTTCGCGTACCACCAGGAGGAGATCGACGTGTGGACAGAGGAGCGGAAGGGAACTCTTAATCGTGACCTACTGTTTGACCCACTGGGTGGAGTCAAGCGGGGCAGCCTGACCATTGCCAAGATTTTGAAGGAACACCAGGGCATATTCACTTTCCTCTGTGAGGTATGGAGTAGAAAGTGCAAAAGCTGCCCTTCTGCTGCATTGTTTTCCTTGGTTGTTCTAACTGCATGCTGGGACATTGGCCAATTTCACATAGTATACTGGAACATGCTAGTTTTCTAGTCATTTCTGTTGTTGCAAAACATCAAAACCTCAACTTCTTTCTGTCTTCTGTTTTGCATTCATACACGCACACACACACACAGTCTTTGGGCCCCTCGCTGTCTAATTGCAATTAAGATTGCCCTTTCAAATTGATAATAACACTTCTCCAGAATCTGCCTAATATTTCAGTATACACTTTCATGGGTAGCCCAGATCCAGCCTCCAGAAGTGTCCAATTAGGAAATGTAGAACAAAAAGTGCACTGTCTTTCGCTTGGGCAGTGGTGCACAATTAGGATAAGCATCCTGTTTTTGATATGCATAGAGCTGTTGTTTTCTCATAAATAGAACATTTAGATTCAACAGATTGAGCTCCTTGACCTGTTTAGTGGTCTTGGGTAAGCTGTGGCTTCCTAGCTCCAGTGCCTCACCTCTTGTTGTGACCTGGGTCCATAGGATGATTGTGAGAATGATGTATTGACCTATGGAGAAAGTTGCAATGTATTGATAGTGCTATAGAAATTACTGTCTTTGAATAGAAATTTAGATCGGCATAAGAGCCTGAACGTCATTTCTGTATATGTGCTTACAGATTTGCTTTGACAGCAAACCCCGGATAATCAGCAAAGGGACCAAGGACTCTCCAGCAGTATGCTCCAATTTAGCTGCACAACATAGCTTTTATAATAATAAGTAAGTGGGTTGGGTTTGTCTTCAGCCAGTAATGTGTATCTGTTTGTTAAAATTAGATTAAGCTACAGATTATTCCTTTTCCTCTTCATCTGTACTATGGAAATAATACTGGTGTAAATCCAGATTCACGCATTGCTTTTGGCAGTGTGTTAAGATCTTTAAACAGACAGTTTTGTGATCATTATTCCATGTGTGAAACAGTTTTTTCATAGTTGTTTTGTAGTTGAAATACCAGCAGCTTGTTTGAAATGGTGCTGTTTCAAAGTGCTGTTTCAAACAAATGTTTAACTGAATGTTTAACCAAAGTGAATTCTGATTATTGGGTATCTAGATTTATCTATATTGTTGCTGGTTGTTAAGGAAGGAAGAGGGGGTAGGATATAAAACAAAGTAAATAAAACAAAATATGTATTTTCTTATCCCATCCTTCAGGGCTCTCATATGCTGGTTTACATGTCTCAAAAATGTATACAAGTATTATTACAATTTAATGGCTAAACTCAAAACTTTTTTTAAAGTCCATTTTATTTCCCAAATACAGCAGTGCTTAGTTGATATCCAGCAGTGGTGAAAGCAAGCCTCTAGCTCTTAAAGGAGATTCAGAAGTGTGGGATCACCACTGAGAAAACCCACCAACCTATTTGTTCTTGCTAAAGTGCAAGAGAGCCAGGACTCGACTCTTCTTGTCAAATCTAGTGACCTCATACAGACATAGTCCATCCTTCAGAAAAAATAGTCCTAAGTAGTTTGAATTCAATGAATCAGTGGAAATATTGCTTGTGTACATTCTCTAGATTCAGCAAGTTTACAGGCCAAACTAGCACCTTGAACTGTATTTTAAAACCTTATGAGTCTGAGCTATGATCCTTTGCCAGTAGTTAGGTTGAGCAACACTGGTGGGAACTGGGGTCTAACAACTTCTGGGCACAAGTTCCTGAGACCTACTGTGTTGTTATGAGTAAATATTCCACTCCTTTGCAGGTGTCTGGTTCACATTGTTCGTTCCACCTCTCTAAAATATTCCAAGATTCGTCAGTTCCAGGAGCATTTTCAGTTTGATGTGTGCCGACATGAAGTACGTTATGGCTGTTTACGTGAAGATAGCTGCCACTTTGCTCACAGTTTCATTGAGCTTAAAATTTGGTTGCTACAACAATATTCAGGTGAGTCTTTTGCTCAGCTTGGCTTAATTTGTGGACAGGAGTGATACGAGACTATGACTCTACACAGAGATTGGAAGACTTCTCTCACCATAGTCTTTCATACATATCCATTGGCTCACTGAAAATGTCAAACCTTACGTGAGCTAAGTATTTAAAAGAGTATATTATTTCATTGATTGTGCTGTAAGGCATTGCTGTGCCTTACAGTAAAATCCTTTGAATGCTTATTTAAAAGTATGTTGTCATGATTTGAAGAGTGTCATGTTAAGCTTGGTAGTGAAAGCCCACAGACTAGACAACAAGTAGGTCCAGCTCCAAGTGATGATTCTATGATGGCTGAACCATAATAGAGGATTTTTCTGTTGTTGACTCAGTATTACACCTCTTCCCACCAAATAGAAATCTTTAAAGCAACTTTCTTGGTCTTCAGCCTGACACTTTCCAGGATCTCTTGTTAGATATGCTGCTTGCAGTGGTTTACTAATTTCATCAGAATGAACAGAACAATTGCCTCTTTCCCCATACTTTGCACAGGTCCCCATGAAAGCCAGCATGTTTGGTCATGATCAAGAATAGAAGACTTATTTGCATCTCAAGTTTTTCCATGTAGCTTTCCTTCCTGGATCAGATGGAAGTTACTAATTCCTGGTGATAACTTAGCGGCCTTATGTGTGTGGTTTGCTGCAGGACTAACCAGGGTTTTGCTTTTAAACTTAGGATTCTGGGAACCATGGAAAGCATATTATTGTGCTAGATCATAAATCCTGTTGAACTCTGTGGAATTTGCTTTGTATAATGTTCAGTACTTGGAATCTTACCCATTACATTTGAAGATTGTTCAGTCACCAGCCAACTTTGACACATAGAAAATTCTTTTCTAGTATTAAATACTATTTACCTTTGAACTAGTTTTTTCAGCTCTCACCCACATCAGTAAAAACTTTCTTACATTTTCAGTGTAGTTCTGTCTTGCAAAGTCGAGCTGAAAGGGGGTATTAATGGTGAGTATGAAAAAATAGTAGACTTGAAGTTTAGTCCCTGTACAAGAAGCAGCTAAATCTCAAAATATCTGTTTTGTTGTTCGGCTTGATCAAGTGATGAAATACACCTTATGGTTCAATAAATATCTTCCATACTCAAGAATGGAAAAGGAAATACTTTGTACAACAATATTTTTAAGTATGTTCTCTCCATATTCTGAGTTGCAACCCATTTTTAAAATCTCAAAAACTTTTCAACATGTGTTGTCAACATGTTTTTCTTCTGTCATCTCCAGGAATGACCCATGAAGATATTGTACAAGAATCTAAGAAGTATTGGCAGCAAATGGAGGCACACACCAACAAGGCTAGTAGCAATATGGTAAGGAGCTTCAAAGTGGCAATGTCTTTGACTTTGGGAATCAGATGACAAGTTTATAGACTAGTTCTCTGATAGAAGTGGACAACATCAGGATTGTTTATGAGAGTTAATCAGGAGGGTATACCTTAGTTGTGTAATCATGCATGTAAATCAAGCATGGACTTTTCCTAATTGTTCTGATAGATAATTTTATACATTGTTTATCTGTGGAATTCACTAGCATAAGGTATGGTGATGATCACTAGTTTAATGACTTTAAATCAGAGATGGTGAACGTGTAGACTACAATACACTTTTAAAAGGCCATTGGCTCTTCCTAGCATCCTTTCAAATTTTCATTTCTTTTTTCTTTTCTTCTTTTTTTTTGCATAAAAGGCTTCTATATCTCTTATGGGGCACAGAAAGTAATTTTGCCATAATTTTGCCCCTCTTGGCCCATAAAATATATGGTCTTTAGATAACTGGGGAACGTGAATCCCAAGGAAATGCAGGAAAAAATAAATTATTCTTGTTGTTGTTGTTATTATTATTATTAAAGACAAAAAATGAAAAAACCTACCTTAAGAAAGCAATGGTTTAGTCCCTATGCAGCAGTCTTTTTATGATCAAATGCTATAATGCTTCTCCCCTTTTCTTTTTGTAACACTTCTTTTCCTCAGAATAATACAGAGATTTAAATGTGTTGAATGCAGGGAGGCTAGAAGGTAGATGGGAATCTCCCAATCCTGAGACAAATTGGCAAGGATTTCTGATTCCTAATTAACACTAGATATAGTACCCATCATTGCTTAGGCTAAGTGTTGTTAATAATTCTTACATGTGAACTGCTCTGCAGTTGACATGTAATGAGCACTTGTCTGATTCCCCAGATATTTTTCACACTATAAATTAGTTTTGGTTTTCCTTCAGAGACGCTTCCCCTCCCAGTCAGCTCCAAAACTCATTACTTTTATGAAGGAAAAATAAACAGGGCTCCTGCACTCTCTCTGGATTTTGATTTTTAGTGTATCCCATATTGTCAATTTTGTATTATTAACAGACAGAAGCATAGTTTTGTTTGTATAGAGTTGCAGCAATAATTTGACACCATTCTGCTCAACACTATATGACTTAGAAGATGCTTATAAATAGGATGGAAGGATTGGGAGCAAAATTTGATTCTTGTCACTTAAAACAAATTTGTTTGTATGGGTACATCTCTCACACATGGCTTCATTTGATGAACTTTGGAGATCTACTAAAAATAATACTCTGTATCTGTTTATTCTTTGAAGCCTGAAGTCTTTCCCTGTGTTGAGAAATTTGTAAAAGTAAACTGTTTATTTAAGAATAAGCCATATGTGTTATGTCTAACAATGATTAGGGCCTCCTCTACACTGACCACTTTTGAACTGGTATTGAAGAACGTGTTTTTACTGTACAGATGATTACATAGGATATCCTGGAACCAGTTTGAGGTCCAGATGATGATTACACAAACCGCAGAGCTCTAATGTGCATTGAAGGCTTTATTTTGCCCACTTCCAAGGGAGTTTGTTGTCTAGCCCCCACAACTTGAAGCTAGCTTCAAACTGCACTAAATGGTCAGTTCAGATGGGGGCTTAGTAAAGGATTAAGTGCCATGGGACATCTGAGTACAATTGCACAAAGCACTACACAAAGTCCTAAAATAGTATCGGTTTGGCCTTGAGGTAATTCCAAGAAAGAAAGGAGGAGGTTGTTTATGGACAACAAATACAGATAATTCTTTGTACTGCAGCAGAGATCATGAGGTGCAGGGAAGTATCTTGGGATACGGTTTTCCTGTGATAGATTACACATTCTTCCACCAACTGTCAGTGACGTCTTCCAGTTTGCACATCACATATTAATTATGACTACTGTTCCTCCCTTCCTTCTCTTCCTCCAGATCAACTACTTCATGCTGATCAGAGTACCTGATATTGGGTTTTAAACACTGAGATGCAACATTCTTAATATGTCTGATTTTTTAAAAAAAAACAAACAAACAAACACATACACACACAAAATATGTCAAGGAAATCAAACAGGACAAAAACACACCAAGAGATCAAAATACAGAGACCATGGATCTTTGAAAGTTGATAAATCATTGTGGAAGAGTGCCCATTGTATGCAGATTTCTTTGTTTACTTATTTATTTATTTCCTGGAAAGTCACTGCTGAATGGGACTGGCCCATACTATATATACTCCACTGCTTTGAGTACACCAAGAGTAGGGGATATACCGATTCTTGGGAGACAGTAGCTGGTGAGGGAAGGATACTCTTGATTCATAGGTTATTCTACAAATCCAGATGGTATTTTTTAAAAAGTAGCTGCTAGATCTGTTGTTCTTATCCTGGTTGGTCGCTTTCTTCTTAGAGCACTTTCTGGAATAAAAAAATCTTCCACTAGGTGTCTCTCATTCCTTCCATCAGACATCCCCTCCCCCCGCCCCCCCCATTAAGAGGGCATGTTATGGCATGCCCCATGCATATTATGTTGGCTTGTTGCAACTATAACAACCACAGGGCAGATATGTAAAGTATGCAGCTGTGAGGCAGGGTTTTTGATGTTTGTTTTTGCAGCTGTATCCTTTTGCTTTTCAGGGAAGGATCTCGGTATGATAGAGATAAGATGAGGTTGCAGTTGGGGAAAAGTGAGGATATGAAAGGGAATACAAAATGATCTAACAAACCAGTTTACCATAGCCTTAGGACCTCACTACACTAGAGCAATGGTTCTCAACCTGTGGGTCCCTAAGTGTTTTGGCTTACAGCTCCCAGAAATCCCAGCCAGTTTACTAGCTGTTAGGATTTCTGGGAGTTGGAGGCCAAAACATCTGGTAACCCATAAGTTGAGAACCACCTATGGGCCCAGGCTGTGGCGTAGGCGGGAGAGCAAGCCAGCTGCAATTAACTGCAATGAATCACTCTGACCAGGAGGTCATGAGTTCGAGGCCGCTCAGAGCCTATGTTTGTTTGTCTTTGTTCTATGTTAAAAAGGCATTGAATGTTTGCCTATATGTGTAATGTGATCCGCCCTGAGTCCCCTTCGGGGTGAGAAGGGCGGAATATAAATGCTGTAAATAAATAAATAAATAAACCACTGCACTAGAGAATCTATCCACATTAAATCCAGTTGTTGCTTCCTGCAGAATTCTGGGGTTTGTAGTTTAGAGAAGGACTTTTAAATTGCTCACCCAGAGAGGTTGTAGGCCTCACTAAACTACAAATCCCAGAATTCTGCAGGAGGCAGCAACTGGATTTAAAGTGGATAGATGCTCTAATGCAGTGGTTGTCAACCTGTGGGTCCCCAGGTGTTTTGACCTAGAACTCTCAGAAATCCCAGCCAGTTTACCAGCTGTTAGGATTTCTGGGAGTTGAGAGTCAAAACATTTGGGGACCCACAGGTTGAGAACCAGTGCTCTAGTGTGAAGTCCTAGCTATGACACTTCAGACAACATCCTGATAAGGAGATCAAAGATTTGAGGGTCTCGCTAGAAATGGAGACAAGCACATGACCCCAGAAGGAAGGTTGCGCAACACCTGGCGAGCTTGCGAGAAGCAAATAAAGATTTCCCTATTCCCTAATAAAAAGGCTCACCAAGTTCGAAGCAAAGGCCACCGAGTTTATTCTGGTTCAGCTGGAGCAGGATGACGGATGCAATAAGTTATAAGAAGAACCAGCATATCATTATACAGAAATATACACATTTTATACTTCTGCATTTTGAATTTCCCACTTGTGCCCACTCGACCAACTTCACCCTGATTGGCCAGGGGAGTCCCTGATGTCAGAAGCCGGGAGGAGCGGTCTGGGGGCTTGGCCAATGGGAGCGTGAGTCCCGCCTGTGACGTCTCTCCTTGGCTGGCCAATGGGAAAGATGGAGGCACGGCACAGGAGAAACAAAGGCAATCATATGTAATGAAAGGATTAATGAGTGACCCTCTGTTGGATCCATTGTCAAGCGGTCCAGCGAGAGCCCCAGGGCCCTGCTAGCCAGACCTGTCTATTGATACACTGATTGAAATAACAAGTCCCTTGAATAGGGTCTAACACCTAGATGCGTTGGATAATCCAGAACGTTGGATAAATGAGTGTGGGATAAGTGAGACTCTACTGTAAATGGCTTTGTCTTGACAACGGCGATGTATCCTTGCCTCCTCGCAGAGCAGATAAGCCATTTATGTGGAATGATTGAAATGTCCAAAGGTTGCTCCATTCTTAAGTAGTCTGGCTTAGTCCTCCGAAGCTTGAGAAGGAGTCCATTGTGTTATTTCCAGATGATGATCATGATAATCCATTGAAGCAGGATATGGCCTGAGGCATGCTAGTTCTGGACTGCCTCGGCCAAGCCGGCAGAGATCCGCAGCTCAGGAAGGGGTTTATTGCCAATTTTTAATAGTAGTAATAGTAATAATAATAATAATAATAATAATAACTAAAACTTTATTTCTAGACCGCCCTCTCTCCCCAAAGGGACTCAGGGCAGTTAACATACATATAAATGGCAAACATTCAATGCCACAATTTCTTCATAATATCAAAAGTATAAAATGACAATAACATACACATTATAATAAAAAAATCCACATTAAAAACAATGAATTTAAACATGAAAATCAATAAAAACATTATTGCACAGAGCAAGCGTATACCTGGACCAGTTAAAGTGACCAAGTTGCTGAAAATGTTCAGTTTCACTTAGACCATAGCTGCTGTGGGGTGGCAGTTATGTTAGTCCTGCTCTCCGTATGCTAAGGTGCATAGATGTGTTTTTAACTGTTTCTTAAAGGAGAGGAAGGTGGGGGGCATTATAATTTCTTTAGGGAGGGAGTTCCAGAGGCGGGGGCAAGCACGAAGAGGGCCCCCTCTCGTTCCCACCAACCGCGCTTGTGACGGGAATGGGACCGAGAGCAGGGCCTCCTCTGCTGACCAAAGTGCTCGAGATGGTCTATACAGGGAGATGTGGTTTGACAAATAGGACCTGAGCCGGGTTTTTTTGGGTTGTGAGAGGAGTATGCAAAAGGAGCTCTTTTGCAGACTTGGAAGGGAAAGCAGAAACGGATACAATTTATTACTCTTAGTTAATCTGTAGCAAAGGACAATGGAGCCTTAATTGAGAGCGGCTGCCTGCAGGTTTCAGCTACTGTAGCTGCTTTTAAGAGTGGATTCAATGTTTCTGTGTGACCGAAGCCTATTGAGTGGAAATTCAAGGTTCCTATGAGCCTGTGGAACTCCTGACAGTGATCAGCTGCATGTCAAAGCAATGTGAGTGCGGGGGCTTGAGTGCTCAACATCAATCCTACTAGCTTTTAGCTCATTCTCAAAGAGCTAGCCACTCTCCCTCGCAAGATTAGGGAGGACTGTCCTGTTGAAAACAACAGCAGACAGTTTCTTTTTGCCCTCTGTTTTGTACAATCTAAGCAGGTTAACCTGGCATAATGGGTTGCTTTAATCTTAAGTAAGTTGTTGTGGAGAAGGGTAAAGGAACTTAGATCAAATGTGGAGGTGGGGGGGGGGGGGGAGAGATTGCTGTGTGGCTTCATATCAAGGGAACAGGTTCTGTCTTCAGTATTCCTGGACTCTGGTCCCTCTTTAAATTTCTACTCAGGTGCTTAGGTTCTGTGAAAACAATAGAACACAACTGTACAGCCCCCTTATTTCTTTCACAGATTGCAAAACCATCATTCATTTGTTATCGCCAGAACTGCCTTATACTAATTTCATAATGCCCAAATGCATTTTTTTTTCAGATCTTCCTGAAGCATTAGCCAAATTTCCTCTAAGGGCCAACTTGCATATCATGGGGCTGAGCTGCCTTTTTTTTCAGATATGTGTAAATAATTGTGAGCAGCTGGAGGAGGACTGGCCAAGTCTGCTGTTTACTAGAGCAGAAACAGAAAAACACTTTATACATAACTACTACACTTGATCCATTCCCCCCCCTTTTGAAAGCTACTTAACAGAGCTTCAGAGATCCTGAAACTTCTTTAGTCAACATTGCTGTGCTATTTGGAGGGTGCTAGGAGATCTAGTTCCCCAGAAACAACTTACTTCATTTGTAGCTACTTATTCAAAGTCATACCAATGGTTTATCTAGCTCAGTGATGCCAGTAGCAGTAGCTTTTCATTATAGGTCATATTTGTGCACTGGGTCACTGAGCCTACAGCCCTCCCCCTTCTGCTTGAAGTGTGCCTGTTTGTGTGATAAATTCAAGCATTACAAACCATAAAGGCAGGCATTGTTTTGCCAAACCATTCAAACATGTGGTTGCTGTGATTTAGTTCCCAGTTTTATGTGATGTTGGCCTTCTGACAATGGTTGTCGCTGTTACCTGGAGCTTGTTGACCTTAATTGGGCAACTGATTGCTCAAGGACCTCTAATATAGGTGTATCATTGGCTGATTTCTGATCTATCTAGTTAGGTATTTATTTTGTCTTTACAAATACAGTCACGACATGTATAGACTTAATTCCTTCCCACTCTGGCAGTTTGAATTTATCTGGCAAGCATGTATATGCAAGGCCTTTGAATTGCTGAATTTAGAAAACGTGTTCGGTGTATGTTTCCTTCATCCTCTTGAAAGAGGTACTTGTGGGTGCCAGTGTTAGCTTTAACAAGTTTTTCCAGGCCTTACCTGGTGGGATCTTTTTAACACCTGTCTTTAGGCCTTAAATTAAGAGGAAAACCACAGGCCCTAAAGCTGACTCTAACTCCCTTGTGGTCCCAGTCTGTCCATCTAGGCTTCCTAAGATGATCACACCTTCTTCCTCTCCCATTTCTATATGCTAACCAAGAAATTATATGGAATTGCATTCTACAACACAAAATTATGCTTATGAAATGGCAGTAGCTAAGAAGGTGATAAGCCATTACGAAATAACTTGTTCGCTTTTTTTCTGATTAGGGCTTTACGTTCTCATTAATCTCATTAGAGATTCTGCGCAAATACAAGGTTGCAGTTGACTTTGAAGGTACACAAGATAGTGTAGAAGAATAGATCACTTTTTTGTGTGTGTGTCAGGAGCAACCGGGGTTGCTTCTAGAGTGAGAGAATTGGCCGTCTGCAAGGACGTTGCCCAGGGGACGCCCGGATGTTTTGATGTTTTTACCATCCTTGTGGGAGGCTTCTCTCATGTCCCCGCATGGAGCTGGAGCTGATAGAGGGAGCTCATCCACACTCTCCCCAGGTGGGATTCGAACCTGGCAGCTTTCAGGTCAGCAACCCAACCTTCAAGTCACTTAGTGCACTACGCCATCTGGGGGCTCCAATAGATCACTAAAGAGCAGCATTCTGTAAGGGTTGCAGGCCAGAAGCAGGAATGGCCAGGGTTATTCAGCCTGTCCCAAATGCCTGATACTTGTGTATTTTATTTTTAATTTTGTTATAAAGAATGGTGAGCTCTTTTAAATATTGCTCTCAAAGTACTGAGGACTGAAATTCATTACTTCAATCACCATTCTTCCTATAAAAGTATCAAAGATATGCTGTTGCAAATGGAGCCTTCCTTCTACATTTCCCCTTCCTTTCATCACCTGTTTTGTCAATATTAGTACACCTGAGTGTATTAGACAAGTGCTACTCAAAGTGATAGTCCCTGACAAGTTTCAAGGCAAGAAAAATATATTATATCCAGTTGACACAAATACAGTGTCTATTGTTTGTGTGGGTGGGTGGGTGGGGGGTGGGGGTGGGGGGGGTAACTACTTCCCCATATCAGATATCTAATCATATCTTCACCGTGCTGACTCTCTGATAATTTATACATACATTTATTTCACTTTATTTAATGTATTTGCTTATTGCTTCTCAAATCACCAGTGCACAGTAGGTAAAAAGACTCTAGAATGTTATTGACCAAAGACCAAATAAAGCATTCAAGGTTTCTCTTTTTAAATGATTTAAAAATGCCCTGACTTTATGATACAAATGTTAAACAAAATAACACAGTCTTTACTTGCTGCCAGAAAGTCAAAGGGATGGAGCCATCTTGACCTTCTTTGCTAGGTAATAATAATAATATACCTTATTTATATTCCTTTCTATCTCTCCAAGGAGACTCAGAACAAATTATAGGTACATATATGGGGCAAACATTCAATGCCATTATACAATTAATAGAGACAGACAATACATAAACAGAGGCAGGCTTCCCTCTTTCATTTCCGGCATGTGGAGGCTGTGCTTGACTTGGTTATGGGGAGGTGCTGTTGTTCCACACTGAGGAGCCTGTTGATCAAATTGCCTTTTCAAGGACTCCTTTTACCTCCTTGCTAAAGTGGTACCTATTTATCTATTCACAGCTCTTTTCAAACTGCTAGGTAGGCAGAAGCTAGGCTGATATCAGGAGCTCGTCCTGCCCACGGCTTGAACTTTAAATCTTTAAGTTGGCAAGATCTTTGTAGCTGGAGGTTTAACTTGCTGTAGTATAGTTGCAGCCCTATCACATGTACCGTCAGTGGGACACCTAATAGGGCCTCTGCTGATGATCTTAGATTTCAGGGTGGCTCATATGGGAGAAGGCAGTCTTTCAAATGTCTTGGCTTCAAGTTAGGATACTTCTAACTAGAGCAGCAGCAAATGCTGGAAAACCTGTAGTGATACAACTATAAATTCGGACACAGAATTATAATTGCTTTTGTTGTGAGTTCTGTGCAATGGCATTTCAACCATTTTTCCTTCACATCCCACATTAGTGGAAAATAGTAGGTACTTTATTAGCTCTTAGGGAGTGTTTAGCAATGGTTGCATACATGTAGGTGTGCACTGATTTCAGTCCTTTATGTATGACCTATTTCAGCTTTTCAACATGGAGGTGACAGCTGCAAGGAGGAAAAATACTGTACATTAAAAATTACAGCAACTATTGTATGTTTATGTTGAACTATCTATTCTATCATCCTGTCTTGGTTATCTGACCTTCCATATTTTTTCATTATTAGAATGCAGTCTTCTGGGTCAATTTTGGTCCTCTGTCTTTCATAATTTCAGGCTTCTGCTAGAGGTTCCACCTCAAACACTTTTGACCTCCAAATGAAGTTTGTTTGTGGCCAGTGTTGGAGAAATGGGCAGGTAGTAGAACCAGATAAAGACCTCAAATACTGTAGTGCCAAAGCACGTCACTGGTAAGTGCCCTTACATATTCTCCCTTAACACAACGTTGAATTTTTTCCAACCATATCTTTGTACTGAACCGCTAAAAATCTGTTTATGGTACACTGTAGAACTATCTCTGGGTTTTAAACTGAGTTTTTCCATCTTGTAACACAGTTGGACCAAGGAACGTCGTGTCTTGCTAGTAATGTCCAAGGCAAAGAGAAAGTGGGTGTCTGTCCGGCCACTGCCTTCCATTCGCAATTTCCCTCAGCAATACGATGTGAGTAGTCTGCTGCTTTCTCAGAAGCTTTCCATGTTTCCTTTCATGGTCAAGCTCTGGACAACTAGGGCATAAGGAGGCTCTCTGCAGAGGAGGATAATTTTGGAAAATGTCATTTATAACATTTTGTAAAACACCTTTTGAAGAGATCGTAACTTTTTTAAAAAGCATGACCTTTTAGAGAAGAACCAAAAACTCATTAGAGTAGAATGTTCTCTTATGGTATACAATCAGATATAATTATACTAGGCAGTGGTTTCAGTTGTTAGATTGAATAATCCGTTATCTCTGATCTGTTAGGAAAACAGATTTTGCCAGAGCATTAAAAAACAATGCTTCAGAAGTGTTTTTCAGTGCCTAATATGTATATATATATACTTTCCCATAAAACAACTTGTTTTATATCATGCACTCAAGAGACAAAAATAGACTGATAAAAATAACATATTTGGTTTACTCACCACCTTCATGCGTTCAGCATAATAATAATAATAATAATAATAATAATAATAATAATAATAATAATAATAACAACAACAACAATAACAACAACAACAACAACAACAACAACTTTATTTTTATATCCCGCCCCATCTCCCCGGAGGGACTCGGAGTGGCTTACATGGGGCCATGCCTGACAACAATACAATAACAGCAATAAAACAATAAAACAAGATCAGCAATAAAACAATGTCGCATCAATAAAAACATATATATACATACACAGGTACCAAACTTATCAGTCCAGTTTCAGATATGTTTGAGTTAATTCTCTGTGCCATCCGACCAGAATATCTCTTACAGCGAAATAGCAAACAAGTGTGTGATCTGAGGTCTGAAGTAGTCTGCAGTCTGTCTGTCTGTCATCTGATCATGTGGTCTGCAGCCCCTCCTACAACTTCTCAGGAACCATAGAGTAAAGAAAACTGCATACCAGAACATACATATAGGAAACAGTAAGCAGCAGGATCATAGATAAACATTACTAGAGAAGAGTTGAAGGATATTATCATTTCCAATAGATAATAGCAAACAAGGTCTGGTTGAAGGCCAAAACTAGTTAGTTGTACAGTCCTGAATGAAATAAGATTGAAATCACTCATGCTGATGTAGTCTTTGATTTATATCCTTTTCTCATGAAAGATTGGTTGGGTCTAGAATTGAGAATCAGATGTAGCATTTTACCTTGAATTACTTGTTTTACACATACACAAAAGGTACTGCAATTTGTGTAAAAACAGCTTGTAAAAACAGGATTTGTTTACTACCAGAAAAAATGCATTGCCAGTTTTTAGAGCATGAAAGTTTGGCTTCAAGTGTATATTTTAAACACATGTTTTAGAAGAGCATGTGTTTATATGCCCTCTAGACTTCTTCCTTTTAAGGGAAGTCAGTTTACTCCGTATAAGAAACACAATTTTTCAACATCTGTTAAAAGACACGATTTCATTCTGTTACAAAAAGAAATATTATCCATTGGTCAGCACTTGATTTCAGCAGTGAAAGCAGTGATGTGAGGACTTTACTAGCATTTCTGTTTATTGCTAACAAGGTAGTTCTTGTTCTCTTTTTTGAAAAAAAAGCAAAAATTAAATCTGTTTCTAATCTGAATGTCTGACTGTTGCCTTCTTGAAGGCCAACTTCTTTTGGTTTGCATATGAGAGCTATGACTAACACTATGTAACAAAATTGGGGGGAAATCTGTTCCTGGTTTGAAAGTGTTATTTCTTGTTAAATTGTGCGGTACTTACTTTGAAAGTAGTTGTTATACTCTAGAAACTTCATTTTTGTGGCTGTCACAAACTATGTTGAATTGGTTTAAACTCTGTAAGATATTAATTGAAAAACTGTAGAAAAATGTGTTGCAAGATGTCCTGCAAAAACAAAGTTTTGCAGTTTTAATAAACATTTTCCATATTTTTGTGATAGAACCAATTAGGAAATGACATAACCCCAAAACAAAAATCGTGCTACATAGTGTAATTATAAGGAAAGAGAAATTATGAATGGTTGCTTTGAATGGTATTTTACAGTTGCACATGATGTGGATGGGGAATGGATGGTCATCCTATATTCCAGTGGTTCCCAACCATTGGGCCTCCAGGTATTTTGGACTTCAACTCCCAGAAATCCCAGCCAGCTTACCAGCTGTTAGGACTGTGGGAGCTGAAGTCCAAAACACCTGGAGGCCCAAAGGTTGGGAACCACTGTTCTAGTCCTAAGATGTCTTTTCAGAACTGAAGAAAATGAATAATTTTTTTAATCCCCAAATGTCAGAATGTAAGCAGAGAGGAAGGAAATTAAACGTGGCAACACTAAATCTTGGGGAAAGTACATCCTCTTCAATTCTTCTCCTCCCTTTCAGTATTTGTGATCAGGTTAAAGTCTAGAAGTTTCTCAAAATAGCTTAAGTCCTTGATGATAAAACCAAAAATATTGAAACAGAATGACATGCATAAAACAGCAAACAGCATAACTGGCAAATAAAAGAGCTAAAACTATAAACCTGGAAGACCTAAAAAAATCAGAATGATTTCACTGGAAGCCAAAAAGATGTCCCAACTTAATCTCTGACTTACCTCCTTGGAGAGAGTCTCAAAGCCACAATGCTGCCATTGAAAAGGCCCGGTTTCCATTCTTTGTTCATCTCATTTTAAATGGCAGTGGGACCTTAAATAGGCCACCTGGATTATAATTCATAGACTACCACATATAGCGAAATCAAACCTTGCTCTTGAATGGAAGAGAGGATCTGGGTTGGAATAATTCGTAAGGTTGCAATTTCAAAACTATTTAGGACCTCACAGTTGAATTGTACTTGGAAATGGGCCAAAGTTTTTTCTGCTGTTTTAAATTTGATGAAATTTGTTCTATTTGTCCAGTGACAGACAACCTGCAGTGTCTGAACAGTCATCAAAGGTAGTCCCACATACAGTCTCTTGTTGTAATTTCTACTGTTGTAATTTCAGGACTGCTGACCGACAGGTTGGCTGTTCGAAACTGGAAAGAGCGGGTGAACTCCCTCTGTCAGCTCCAGCTCCCCCTGCGGAGACATGAGAGACGCTTCCCACAGGGATGATAAAACATCAAAACAACTGGGCGTCCCTTAAGCATCCTTGCCGATGGCCAATTCTCTCACACCAGAAGCAACTTGCAATTTCTCAAGTCGCTCCTGACACAATAATAATAATAATAATAATAATAATAATAATAATAATAATAACAACAACAACAACAACAACAACAACTTTATTCTTATACCCCGCCCCATCTCCCCAGAGGGACTCGGGGCAGCTTACATGGGGCCTTTCCCAGCACAACAATGTAACAACAACAAGACAATAAAACAAATATCCCAACAATAAAACATCAGCATCAATAAAACAGTCATAAAAATCAACATACAGAATAAAATGTTAAAAACAGGAGACTAATACACGGATCTGGGCCAAAGTGCAAAAAATTTCAAAATGGGGAGAGGTAGATCCACAGCTAAAATAGTCAATAAAGTGCATTATAATACTAGCAAAGCATCATCAATGGAGCTATTGTTGAATGGGCAAATAAATCGAACCTATAACGATTAATCATTGAAGGCCTTTTGGAAGAGCCAGGTTTTTAAGCTCTTCCAGAAGGAGAGGAGGGTAGGGGCCTGCCTGATCTCCCTGGGGAGCGAGTTCCAAAGCCGGGGGGCCACGACGGAGAAGGCCCTCTCTCTCGTCCCCACCAACCGCGACTGCGAGGGTGGTGGGAGCGAGAGAAGGGCCTCCCCCGACGAGCGAAGAGAACGTGCGGGTTCATAGGGGGAGATGTGGTCTCTAAGGTAGGTGGGTCCCAAACCGTTTAGGGCTTTGTAGGTGATAACCTGCACCTTGAATTGGGCCCGGAAAATAAATGGCAGCCAGTGGAGCTCCTTAAACAGAAGCGTTGAACGCGCCCTGTAATTCGCTCCAGTTAGGAGCCTGGCTGCCTAATTGTACTAAAATCAGAAGGATCCAGATTTTGGAATTGTTATATTTCTACTGCAATTTTCAGACACCCCCAATCATGAGAGTTGCCATTGAGAATAATAGTCAGATTCTGATGAGGGGTTGTAACTAGCCAACCAACTACAGCTAGTAAAAGCTGGGTATTCCACATATACCACTCTAGCTTCCAAAGCCATGTCTGGGTCTTTGGAAATTTCAAGTCTAATCCAGTCTAAATCAAGCTGAACAACATTTCCCAGATCAGATAAAGCACACACTAACAAATTCTCAGGCTTATCTGAATTGAGTTTCAGACTTTCATTGAGTCCATTGTTGATTGTAGGAAGTGATTCAGCATTTTTGCACCAGCATCTGAACGTAATGAAAACAAGTAATGGAGTTAATTATCTTCTGCTGTCTATATGATGGATGGGCTTGAAACATAGACCTGCTGCGCTAATGAGATATTTAGCCATATCAGTACAACTAAGTGATTGTTAAATATACCAAATAGCCACATCCAAAGGTTCTAAAACAATTATGCAAGATTCCTAAGGCTATTTTAAAGACTGCCCAAATTTGATGCCCCAGTAAGAATAATGTATTTATTCCTTTTCCTCCTCCAAAATTATAAATGATTTGTATGCATGCTTCTACAAATGAGGAACAAGCTG
The DNA here is from genome assembly GCF_035594765.1 of Anolis carolinensis. NCBI lineage: Eukaryota > Metazoa > Chordata > Lepidosauria > Squamata > Anolidae > Anolis > Anolis carolinensis. The sequence goes on along the minus strand of NC_085845.1, from coordinate 170,263,360 downwards.
TGTTGGTGTATTCCAGGTGTGTACTAATCAATCCACTATAGATCAATTGATGATTGTCTTGAAATGGCAGCTTTACCAAGCAGCTTTTATGTGGTAAAACTGAAGGTCACTAGTGCACTGGATTCAAGCCATTGGCTTAGTTAAAGCTGGCTTTGCTGCAGCCTAAGCTGCTTATGAAATGACGGAACTGGACCTGGTTTTGACTTCATTTCCCAATCGGCAGATTGGTTTCCAGATTTGGTCTCTGAGCTTTGTCATGACTGGTAGTTCCCTCTTCTTTTACTTTAATTCGTAACAATAACATACTGATGTTGAGTATTTGTCTCTCAGTTTACGGGGACTGCCCTTATTTTAAGAGTATATCTCAATGTAGCTGTGGATGCTGGAATGCGCTTTCAGTTCATGGGCATTCATCCTCGCTTGAGTCTTTCTTTGGAGTTCCATGAGGACCCTGAGATCAAAAAAAAAAAATACCCCCCAGGGAATTGAACAACAAATATCTGTGGACCAGGATGAGATGAGATCGGGAAAAGAAGATAATACTTAGCTATGAGACTGGTTTGGTGCTGTAAGAAGAAGCAGTGAGGAAAATGCAATCAGGGGAGAAGAAATATACATTGTTTGATCCTATAGGAATCTTCTGAGACAAATCAGAAGAATCATACTGCGCCAAACCATAAGGGTACACAACTGGAGAAGAAGGAGAAGCAAATTCTGGAGACTAGATGGAGGAAGACAGCCTTGTGGAGCACATGACTTTACTTGTAGCAACATGCAAAGAAAATCAAATCTATTGAATTACTTGAGGGGCAAACATGTTGATGTTGTTGATAAGGGGAAGACTGGCAGGAAGGAGTCCAGGGAGCAGTGATCAGTGTAAGAAGACATATGTGTGGCTCACAGATACACTAATTTGTCACAGCTTATAGTCAAAACATCCTTCATTTGGAAGCCCCATCTCAATTGCCAGCCTGAAGGGAATACTGGAATTGGCAAAAAACACAGGAAGCAGTACATTGACTGACAGTGGGGATGACTAATACTGGCACTCTGTTTGCTCCCTTCTCTCATGCACTTTCTCACTGCTATCACTTACTCAGTGACTCCCTCCTCAAACATCTCAGTGGGTAAGGAAGTTTAAACTTTCTTTCCCTGTGTGTTGAGTTCTGATTGGTCTTCCCCACTCCCAGCACCAGTTGGGGGCTAAGAACAAAATTTAATGGAAAATATAGTATGACTCCTATGTACTGTCTTCCTCATCTGAACTACCTTTGACAAGCTAACTAAACAGCTGCTTTGTATTTTTATTTATGTAATTTTTGTGCCATCTTTCTCCTGAAGGAGGTCCAGGGCAGCTTCCAAAGACAGTAAATTAGAAAATAATTACATTTTGTAGCAGGGGTTGGTTGTAGTGGAGAAGACAATGCAACAGAATGACTCTTTCCCATGGTCTAGCATAGTCATCTTAAAATTGGTAAAATTTGATGATGATAGCTTTACTATGTTTGTAAATTCTCCTTTTACTGTGTGTGGCCAATGTACTGGAGTCAGTCTCCACTCTGTGTGATTCCAGACAGTGCATTAAATTTGGCAAGTTTGCTTATACAATTGTTTGATTTGAAACTTTGTTGACTGTTTCCACCCCTCACTCCTTATTTCACATAACAAGGCTTTCTAGAAAACTCATGTGTGTTTCACTCTCTCCTCGCAGCTATGTATTCATGCCCAAAATGGAAGAAAGTGTCAATATGTTGGAAACTGTTCCTTTGCCCATAGTCCTGAAGAGAGAGAGATGTGGACTTTCATGAAAGAAAATAAGAGTGAGTGGAAGATATGTGGGGGAGCTGGGATGACTACTCCTTCCCCTTCTGATTTCTGTCTCCGTACTCCATGCTTCATTTCTAGTGAAGCCAAAATAATGAAGATAGATACACTATGACCAAGTGTCGATGAGATGCCATTTCCCTGCAAGACATGGTTTGGAAACTGAGTGCCAACCTTGTTAAATGCATTTCTTTCTCCACTGCCCACTTTCCTGCTACCTCAGTTGCCTTCCCGCAACCCATGCTATAATAGCTTTGGGTCTACAATTTTAAGAATACAGTATCCAAGGGTGATGTGTTTCCGGACTTAGCAAGGATACATGAAATTATTATTATTTTCATCTCCCCACAGCTGACCACTTGGATGTAGGTTATCATAATGCCATGTGAATAAAGACATTTGGGAGTGTACTCGTTTTAAATAATTAATCCATTGTGTAGTTTTGACATTGTTATTTGTTTTAATTCAGGTAGCCATTTTGTGTCAGAAGGGATTAGGTGTGACAGATAGTGGGATAAATCCTGTTTAAAGGAGAGTAAATTCCTTTTGCTTCTTCATTTGATCAAAAGAAGTTAGATTGGCATCTGTGTGTCATGTCAGTCTTGTGTCATGTCAGTCTTGCCTCTCCTTTGAATCCTTCCTCTTTTTAGTACTTTATGAAAATGTATATTTCTGGCATTAAAGATTCTGAGTTATTATTTGGGGGGAAGGGAGAAGGGCCTCAAAATCTGCTTAGTACTCTTTTTGATCTGTGAATATCTTCTTTAAAGCATAAGTGCCTTTTACAGTTTTTTCAGATGGGATAGCCTAAAATTAGATAGCAGAGCTTTCATTCTTTCATAAAATCCCAGGTCCCATCTATGGTCATTCTGGATAAAATCTAGGAAAAGTCCCTGCCTGAAATGCCAGTCAGCAAAAACAGAACCAAACTATAAAGCTTCCTCTTTAGAGCAATTGCATTTGGAAGGAGAGAAGAAGCTTTAGCTAATCAGAGTGGTCTTTCCTTGCAGTTTTGGACATGCAGCAGACATATGACATGTGGCTGAAAAAGCACAACCCTGGAAAACCTGGTGAGGGGACAACTCTAACGTCACGGGAGGCAGAGAAGCAAATCCAGATGCCTACCGATTACGCTGATATGGTAAGATCTATTTTTTCCATCTTTCTCTTGCTAGGCTTTGCTCCTAATGCGCTCTGGAATTTCTAAAGACGTCTACTACTAAATCAAATACATGTGAGCAGCCAGCAGCCCTTGGAGACCGACCTTGCAGCCTGTCCCACACATCCAGGCCACCACTCAATTCCACTGCCAATATTGCCAGTATTGCCTCAGTTATGCTTGAGATGAGTAGAATGGAGAAAGGCAAGCACTTGGTCTGTCCTGGGTGAAACTAAAAGAAGCACTGACCCTGGTCTGCTCTCTCGGCCACGGTGTCACTTCTGGCCTTTTTGAATGCTTGTGTAGGGAAATGGCAGTGGGAGCTTTCCCTTCTCTGAGGAATGACAAAATATATATAAAGGCTTCACTGTCATAGGCTCTGTCATCTGAGGTACATTGTATTTACCTCTTCTCTGATGAATAGATGGGTTATCACTGTTGGCTTTGTGGAAAGAACAGCAACAGCAAGAAGCAATGGCAGCAGCACATCCAGTCAGAGAAGCATAAAGAAAAAGTCTTCACATCTGACAATGATTCCAGTTGCTGGAACTACCGTTTCCCAATGGGGGAATTTCGGCTATGTGACAGGTACAGGGCACAAAATCACACCCTCCCTGTTTTCATGTCCTGATTGCATATTTGAAGAGAGAACATGTGTGATAAATATATAGATCTGAACAAGTTAAAATGATTATTGGTAGTATTCTTCAATGAGTGAAGGATTCAAACTCAGATGTCCTCACTTGCAATCTGACATGCCCCTGCAAGTGTATGTGTAAAAGTTTAAGTATGTTTTACAGAGGCTTCAGGGCAGGGAGGCATGAAATAATGGTGTCATAGTTAAGAGAAATCACTGTCAGTTCAGTATTAATATTAGTACCTAACTAGCACCAATAGCCTTTTAGTCATAATAGTTTATTCTTACAAACTCTTCCTGCCTATTAATTTGGGTTTTTAAAAATTATTTGAGTGTTTGTTTAAAAATCGCTAGCTTCATGAGTTCACTGGGAAGTAAGGAATAGATGCCACTTTCTGTGGCATTGCCACAGTCCAATGGTGACTATCAATTTTAATTATCTCCTGATGTTTCGCCCACATCTATGGCAGGCATTCTCAAGTGTTGTGTGGTCTGTTAGAAACTAGGCAAGTGGGGTTTATATATCTGTGGAATGTTCACAGATATATAACATACTCTGTTTCCCCAAAAATAAGACATGACCTGAAAATAAGACCTAGTAGAGTTTTTGCTGAATTGCTAAATATAAGGCCTCCCCCAAAAGGAAGACCTAGCAAAGTTTTTGTTTGGAAGCATGCCCGCCAAACAGAACACTAAAGCATGCAGGATCGATAAATGTATATACCATAGATTGTTGCACATGGAAATAATGGTAGTTACAAGAAATTCTTGATAGGGTTCACAGTTTGTCTGGTTATGCTAGTTTACTACAGTAAGGTGTATAATAAATGTTCATTTTGCTTGTTCTACAATAAATGTGAATTCTTCTTCATGGAAAAAGAAGACATTCCCTGAAAATAAGACCTAGCACATCTCTGGGAGCAAAAATTTATATAAGATACTGTCTTATTTTTGGGGAAACATGGTATACTATATATTGTAATGTATTGCCACCATAGGTTAAAGTTGCCTTCATGGCAATGAACAGCAACATTGTTCCTATGCTGCTTATTTAGATCTGGTTTCTACATTTTGTAGGGTATGGTTCATTTCCACAATTGTCCAGATTGTTCAGTACAGATTGTTGCGCCCCTTTGTATTGGCTTTATAGATAGATTTCAGAAACAATTGAGGGAAATAGAAAGATGGTGTGTTAGACCTTGTTAAAAATGCTTCTGTCTCCTGAGCGATGTGTTGTTGTTCTGCAGATTCCAGAAGACAAAATCCTGCCCCGAAGGGGAGAAATGTTGTTTTGCTCATGGCCAGGATGAATTGACGGAGTGGTTGGATCGGAGGGAAGTCATGAAGCACAAACTGGCCAAGGCCCGCAAGGATATGCTGCTGTGCCCCAGAGATGATGACTTTGGCAAATACAACTTCCTATTACGAGAAAACATTTAGTATCAAAGGGAGTTTGGGCTGGAAACTAGCAAATTTTCAGAACTGGAAATGGAATGGGAAGAATCTGGGCAGTGGCAAAGAGACCAGTATTTGTTCCATGAAGCTGTCATTGAGTGTTAGATAATCAAGATGATTTACTGATGCTGGATGCAATTATGAATTGAATCATCATAGCCAATGAAAATAATGTTACTAGAATTCTGTTTTCTAACTCTTTTCTCTTTCTAAAACCATTGTTTTTCATTTTACCACCAACCTTTTTTCTTTGAAAAAAGGTAGAGTTTTCAGTTGATACATAAGAAAGAGCCTTGCATTTTTATTCCCTACAATTTTATTTTATTTTTACTTTGAGCTGCCTTGTTTTGTTGGGATATTACTGGGTCATGGGAAGCAAATATAGAAGAAGAGTGGAGAAGAAAGAAGTTATGAGGCTTTGCTTAGTATTGGTGTCATACAGAAATCCCTACCAGTGTCTCTAGGTAATCTCTACAAAGAATAACAAAACAGTTATTTAAAAGATAAATGAAAAGATGTTCCCAGTTCAACCTGTTTTAAAGTACTGAGATAACTCCAGTTGTTTCTGCTGCTGGAGATAAAGGATTTCCTCTTATTCACATGATACTTTATCTCCTGCTTGGGTCATCCAAAAATCCATATCTGGTGAGGAGACCAGTGTGAATTCCTAATCTGCTTTATGCTGGAGGAAGTAATCAGTCTGTTGTTTTGGGGGACAGGAGATTTTTTTTTTCATAAAACAGGTTGTCCCAAAACCAAATTGGTTGCATACTATTAAATTGGACTTTATACCTACATGCTAAGCATAGCTCTGATAGTTCAGCAGTTGGATTTTGCTTTTCAATAGAGACAATTTGAAACTGAAAAGCTCTTAACATTAGGTTCTTTGTAACATCTGGGATTGGAATAAAACGTCTATTCAATTACAAAAGTTTGTCAATACCATCTTTGTTGGTGCCCTTTGTATTGGATGCAGATGTTTACCAGCAAAGGCTAAGAACCAAAAATGAGTGTGAAAACGGGCAGAAATCATTTAAATAAATTAATCTCAATTTGGGTTTGAAAGTGTCCTTTTAGAAAATAGTATATTATAAGTCTGACTAGATCAGTTACTAAGGTTTAGGACCTTCTTTTGCCATGTAGTGATTTGGCACCAATCGAGCAGGGAAAAACATTAAATCTATCCAGGAAAAAACATGTTTTAAAAACCTGTCTCTCTAAACTAAGGTTGCAAAGAAGGTGGCAAGGAGCCTTCCTTACGGCTAAATGCTTGTTTTCCAATTTTTTTTTTAAAAAAATTATTGTCCAAGAATAGTCTTCAGCAGAACATCTGTTTTTCTGTTCACTGTCTTAACAGAGGAAGAAGATATTTTATATATCAGTAATATTTAATATATCTCTAAAATGAACTTTCAGAGGCTATAATCCAGAGCATATTTTCTGGGAGTTAAATTCTGTTGGACTGACTTCTGTGTAAGCATGTTCAGGATCAAGCTGTAAAGTATACAAAAAAACCCTTAAAACTTAACAAAAAATGGGAATATCCACCCATTAAATGATTCTAAGAAGAAGAAGAAAGTACTGTCATGCTGTGACACTTGAGAAGATATGATTAATGGCTACATCTTAAGCTTTAATATGGGAGAAGGTTATCCATATTGTGCAGGACTTATTTTTTTATATACTAAAATGTACATCATTCATAGTTGACTAAATGGGTGTTTGCCTTGAGGTCTCAGACTATATAGATGCACAGATAAATATGTAGTATTGCAATAGTTCTGTGTTTCCCAAGGCAGAGTGTGGCAATATGTGATCTGAATGCAAAGGTTTAATAGGAAGGTGAGATCTATCTCTGCAGAATCAGCACTCTCCATTATACCCTCCACTTTCCTATCTTTTCCAGCCAAGTGTTGCTTTGAATTTTATACTGAAATAATTTTGAATCAAGATGAAACTCCATATATTAAAAAAACATAAGTAATGATAATAAAGGAATATGTTATTATATAGAAGCATATCAGTAGGTTAAAGATCTCTGAAGTTCCTTTTTCTGTCCTTGCTTCCTGATGATCAGATATTCTTTCACTGTCTGACAGCCGTACCTATTAATGCATTGTTATCTATTATGTAAGGAGAAACTACTTTAGATTTATTTTTATGATTTAAAAAAAGCCCTAATTTTTTTCTCTGTAGAGCAGATGCTTTTTGCCATCTTTGGAGGGAAGGGCATAATAAGATATGTACGGGGTGCCTGTGAACAGTGGTCATATATGTATCTTGCTCATCAATGGAATACACCCATTTTGGTGCAAGATATTATTATATATTCCTCCAATTGTTTTATTGTTAAGGAATTTTAAATGAAACCTTTCCAATGTTATATCCTTTCCATTGACCTAGATTATTTTTTTTTAAGGGAGTAGATATATTGTCTCCTGTCTTGGCAGTTAAATAGTCTTAATTTGTGTGGGACTGGATTAAGCGAAGCAATTTAATAAGCTGAATGACCCCTTCTTCCCCATGCACAGACCCTTTTGAGTTGTAGCTTTTGCCTGCTTGACTGTTATGATCAATAATGTTCTCAACCTGCTGGTGCTATTTCTCTAAATATTTGTCAGAGTAGATTGACCAGCTTTCCGTGGTTGAAGTGATGGCAGATTGTAGCAGGTAGAAGATGAAAAACAAAGAAATTGACACTTAAATCTGTTACAGTACCTGCTGAATCTAGAAATATAACTACAAGTGCTTGCTCTGCCATAATTATGAGATATGATTTAGATTTATTTAGATTATTGGGTGGGGCAAATTTTCCTTACCTCTTTAATTCAGTAATAAACAAATTGCTTTGCAGCCTCTTTTGAACCAGTCAGTACTAGTTTAGTTAAGAGAGAAAAGAGGATGTGACTTAAAGAGGCAGAGCAGGGGGTTGTGGGTCACTTATTCCTGGATATTGCAGTGAAAATCAATTTTTTTGTTTCTTCCTTGATATGATAACCTGATACGTGGTGTTGCAGTATTTTGTCACCAGATTTGTTCTAGTGTGTATATATGTAACCCCCTCATAAAACATATATACACAGGTATTAAATATATCGCTCTATATAATATTATATATATGTATGTGGTATTGAAGGCATCTTTTTATTGAGGGTTAAGGAAAAGGACACTTGCTTTGAAATGAAGCATCTCTTGTTTGAATAAAGCCGATGTTAGGAGAGAGCTATTTCTTTTGGATTTAAAAAATGTTTTATTGGGGAATATATAAATTTGAGTGCTGAAGTCACCCTTTTGTGAAGACTTTAAGGTACAATCCATGGAAGTGGATGTGCTAAAGAAAATCTTCTGTTTAAGAAAAGAGGCCTTGCCAAGAAGCGAAGAATGCCTGGAATTTAATGTTCTGCCGTATCCATAGCACCCACAGTTTTGCAGTAATAAAGGAGGAAGCCCAATGCTCTAGAAACAGCATGTGGTTGGCTACAATAACCCATTTTGCAAAAAGAAGAGTTTTAAAAAGCAGGCACATCTGAAAATGATATGTAAAATTAGGTCACTGGTTGCATTTGTTAATAAATACAAACTGTGCTTCAAAAATATTAGCAGTGTCTTTATCTTCTTTACTGAAGATATTTGGAAAACAAAGGAAAAGGGACTTCACAAATAGCCATAAAGTCATGGGAAGAATATGACTGAATAGAATGCTACATTAACTAAGTTCCTTCAACCATGGTATCTTAGGAAATACAGTAATGAAGTATAGGCAGTGAAGGGAGATGCTCCATTTCAAGCTAGACTTGTAATAAGTCGAAGAGTCCTTCAAAATGTCTTTGTATTAATATATTTTAAGAATACCACGCTTTACTATTACAAAGAAATTCATAATGCCTTTCACAAGGTCTAGTAACCAAGATAATAACATAGATGTTCTAACAACTTTGCTGTTCTTAACAAGACAGATTTGCTTCTTTTAGCCTTTGTAATAGAAAATAAAAGTGTGCACTTTAAACCCTCACCATGTGCTTTGTGTATCTGTTATTCTTTAGGCAAATAGTATTAAAGTAGTGTTCTTCTCTGTCATACACACACACACACACACACACCAAGGAAGTCATGTAATTGGTACGAAACACAAACAACAAAACAGAGAAATGTCTGGATCGGCCACTTTGAATGACCTTGAATGTAAATGTTTCCAGCACCAGGTCTGTTACATGTGATATTGAATTTCATGCCTCTTGCATATTTGCACTTAGTCCTTCTGAACAAATGACTGCTAATCTTTCGTACCTCCATATATCAGAGTTACTTAGACATTGATTCAGGCATCTCCATTGTCTCTCACATATCAGTTGCTGAGGAGTATGTGTAGGGGGGCAAGCTATTTCCCTCATGTTTTGTTTGTGGGCTCCCCTTGGGAATCTAGGTGGCCACTTTGTGACCTGAATGCTGCAGTAGATAAGATTTCTGTCTGATTTAATTCAAGTTTTCTTGAGTTCTTATTGGCATGTAATTCTTCATATGATTGTTTGGAAGTATTTAAGATATAAGGTAAAGGTTTTGCCCTGACATTAAGTCTACTTGTGTCCAACTCTGGGGGGTGGTTCTCATCTCCATTCCTAAGCCAAAAAGTCGCCATTGTCCATAGACACCTCCAAGGTCATGTGGCTGGCATGACTGCATGGAGCGCCGCTACCTTCCCGCCAGACTGGTACCTAATTGATCTCACATTTGCATGTTTTTGAACTGTTAGGTTGGCAGAAGCTGGGGATAACAGCGAGAGCTCACCCCATTTCCATATTCGAACCGCTGACCTTTTGGTCAGCAAGTTCAGCAGCTCAGTGGTTTAACCCGCTGCGCCATCGGGGGCATCTTTAAATGCATCATTAAATGATTAAGCATGCTGATTTTATATGCATTATGATATTGGTTTTAACTCTGCAAGAAGAACTTATATATGACCATTGAAAAAGACAAAGGTTTTTTGGGGGGGAAGAAAAATAAGAAGGCCCACAGTATTGTATCTATAACTGCTTGAAATAAAATTGAGGGAGGGAGTCTACCAAACACGTGCATGTAAGTGCATATACATCATTAAGTTTGCTGCATGTGCCTTTATAGAAGTTATTTGTTCCAAGGGATAGGGGCGCATGCACTGAAAATCTATAATGCAGTGCTACTCAATATGATGATCTGAGGACATGCGCAAGTCCACCAATGAGTGATTGATAGATATTCGGCAGAAAGTTTCCAAGAAAGAAACTTTTCTAGCCAGTTACCACAAATATAGTATCAGCCGCTGAGACACTAGGTAAGAAATTGTTAGCCCTGAATGTCAAGATAGCATGAGAAACACAGCTATAATGTGACTTTGGATATATACAAGGTGTTTGAAAAAGAACTCCCTAGTTTTAATGTGTTGAAACTTAAAACTAGGGAGTTCTTTTTCAAACACCCTGTACTGTAAAAGTTATCCTTGCTAATTACAGTGTTGTAAGCACATGACTATAAAGAAATAGAATTTGAATCAGCTGTTTAGCTTTGGCTCATTCAAATGCTTGTCAGAAACTGGCTATATTTAAAGATGTCTGTACAGTGCAACTGAATGTACTTAACTGTATGTATGTATCAGTTTAACAAACTTTCTGGGTTTCTAGGTTTTTGTGGGAGGAAATGATCATCAAGTAAAGTGCTCAAGTAGATATCCATGTTTGTATATAGACATACTTGTGGCTGTGGAACATATGCTATAACACTGTAAATTGCTTTAATATTACAACATTGATCTGTTGGGTTCAAAGGCAGCTCAAAAAGTTTAATGCGAATATTAAAGGCAACAACATAAACAAATGGAATGTGCAAGATTTTTTTAAAAAAACAAACCCGCTGTTTTCCATTATCTAAAATCGAAACCAAGTCTCCCTCAATATTTCAAAAGAGACGTAAACTATTACTGTCCCCTAAGAAACAGTCTTGTCACAATCTGATATGTCTCTTGCCTTACATGTTCTGATTTTATATTTATTCTTCCACTTTATTATTTTGGCAGATATAAAATTATGATCGTGTGTTAATTTTCTATTCTAAAGATTGACGTTGCTAAAGGAAATGTACCCAAGAAAAACAAATATCCAGTTTTATATAGCAATGGGAATAGCTGAGCCTCCATTTATATAAAATTATCCCTCCACGTTTTCCAGGTGAGTTTAGCTTCTTCCTTTTTTCTTGCTGCAAATTATTCTATATATATAAAAGAATGATGGCATCAGGGCAGCGGACAAAACAACAAAACTACAGGCCCCCCAACCTTGAAATTTGACAACACAACCCATCATCCACGGCTCTAGGTTGATACAACAAAAAGAAAAGAAAAATAAAGTCCTAATTAGAGGGAAAGGAATAATTGTTTTTATCCAATTGCTGCCAGTTAGAGGGCTAAGCTCCGCCCACTTGGTCTCCTAGCAACCTACTCAGTCCAGAGGACAGGCACAGTTAGGCCTCAGGCCTATAAAATACAGATTATCTGATTTTAACTGGATTATATGGCAGTGTAGACTCAAGGCCCTTCCACATAGCTATATTACCCATTTAGAATCTTATATTATCTGCTTTGAACTGGATTATCTTGAGTCCACACTGCCAGATAATTCACTTCAGTGTGCATTTTATACAGCTGTGTAGAAGGGGCAGTTCTAGGCAGATAATATAAGATTACAGATATACAGTAGAGTCTCACTAATCCAACATAAACAGTGTCCTCTATCCTCACCACTTTCACAGTACACAAACAACCAAATGCATACTAAACATAAAGACAATCATACAACAGACATTCAATACCACCACTACCTCAACAATTTCTCACCAACACCACCAGACAACGCCACAGTAACGCGTGGCCGGGCACAGCTAGTTAGTACTATATTATCATTAATGCCATTTTGGGTGGCCCTCCAGATGTTGTGGAGCTACAACACTCAGATTTCCACTCCATTGGCAATGATAGCTCAGGTTTCTAGAAACTGAAGTCCAAGAACATTTTAAATCTTGCCAGATTTCAACACCAACTGCGCTATGGCATGTTATTGCTTATTACTAGGCCTCTTAGTTACAGAGCTGACAACAGACTTTGAGCTTGGCATATAGATAAATATTTGATCACAGGTGTGCAGGTATCTTGCCATCCTTAAAATAATAGAAAGGCCTTCACTGGATCTTTTGGAGCCCTCAACCAAGAATCTTCCCTTCTCTTTCTGATTTGCATTACCCCTCAAGGAATGGGTGCGTGCCAACTAAGATATGGCAGAGCCAGCCACTGCATAAGCCTTCAGGAGTTTCAGCCCCTTTCCTTAAAATAGCTGGCTTCAGCTTGGAAGCAGAGCTAATGAGGCTGGGCACTCCTATATGTGTGAAAGGGGATGGGTGGGCGGCAGGTAATTTGGTTACTAACGCAAGGCAGTGATCTGAAAAGGTGAGGCCTCCAGTCTTGTGGGAGGGAATAGTGTGGAAGATGCCAGGGAAGAGCTGAGGCTTGTTAAAATCGCTTCTGGGTGAACTGGTTATGTGTGAAACGTGACTGGGGGATGGGATGGCAGAGTAAACCAAGCTAACACCATCAACGTTTCCAAGAAGGGACTATAACAATACTACAACCAGGCTTGACTTTAATATCTGATTCAAATGTAGTATTTATTTATTTATGACATTTATATCCTGCCCTTCTCACCCAAAAGGGGACTCAGGGCAGCTTATATGAGTGGCATTATTCTATGTCCGAATAACAACAACAATTAAAAGCAATTAAACAACAATTTAAAACAACATACATAAACATTTGACAACTATTGTGCATAGATTCAAAGCCAGATAGCCAGATAATCATACTCATCAATCCAAAGCCGGTAGTCTGTGCCCCAAGTTTTTTTGGTATGTTTTACGGCATAAAACTGCTTATTACAGTAGAGTCCCGCTTATCCAACGTAAACGGGCCGACAGAACGTTGGATAAGCGAATATGTTGGATAATAAGGAGAGATTAAGGAAAAGCCTATTAAACATTAAATTAGTTTATGATTTTACAAATTAAGCACCAAAACATTATGTTATACAACAAATTTGACAGAAAAAGTCATTCAATATGCAGTAATACTATGTAGTAATTACTGTATTTACGAATTTAGCACCTAAATATCAGGATTTATTGAAAACATTGACTACAAAAATGCGTTGGATAATCCAGAACGTTGGATAAGCGAGTGTTGGATAAGTGAGACTCTACTGTATAATTGGCCCTCTGTGTCCATAAATTTCTACATCCATGGATATAACCAACCATGGCTCAAAAAATTTTGGTGCGGAAATCTCAATGCGCACAACAAGGTGATGCTCAGAGAAATTTGAACTCTAGAAAGCATTGTGCAAATGCCAGCTTTTAATTGTAGTTACCGTTATTGTCTGCATCTAAAGGAGAATGGGTGGTGCACATACCATGGTGTTAAGTCATGAGAACACCTAACAAGACACAACATACTAGCCTGTTCTTTGAATGAAATTGCTAACCTGCTAGTTGCTTCACTACTGCAGCAGCCCATAAGCCTTTCTTCCAAGATTATACACTGAGAAAGTGCACATTACGATCAAGATTATGGAAATCAACTGTCAAAAGAGCTGCATCCCCAGTCACCCACACGCAAACTGCATAGTCATTTTGATTGCTGCCCAAACACCTTAGGAGGTGGGGGCAATTTTGCCATGTTTTAACACTTTGTAGTCAGAGCAGAGGTCTTTTCTTCCAATGGAAAGTGACCCCAAAGTACTCTAGGAAAAATAGGGACCAATGCTATGCCTGTGTTAGATGTTTCCTCAAGATATCGCTAGTCCTGTGATCAATACTTTATGACATGAGGCTGAGAAAAGAGTCATTATGTTAGGATAAAAGCACCTTTCAGTGGGGTTTACTGCACTGAGTTTTATCTCAACAACATGCCAGCATTGCACAACTGCAGCAAGATATGAAAGTGATTATTCCAATAAAGTATGCTTCCATTTACTTAATGGGATTGCAAACAGACAACAGGCAGATGTGATAAAGTCCTAAAATTATATCCTTGAACAGATAAATATTACTAATGACTGATTCACCTGATAGCATGATGAGCACTCACCATGATATATTCTGGGAAGCCATTCCCTGTGGTTATGAACTACAGGTATACCTCATTTGATTAAGCAGTTATGTTTCTAGACATAATTTCTTTAACGGAAAATATAGGACCAGAGGGAGATATACCGTAAAATTTAATTAACAGGGATGTCACCCCCTTCAGTATCAATAACAATATATTGACCATTCATGAGGTGAGACTTTAGTAGAATGCAGCCAAATCCAAGAGGAGCAGACCCAACAGATGACCAGACTTTCCCTATAGAGCAGTGGTTCTCAACCTGTGGGTCCCCAGCTGTTGTGGCCTACAACTCCCAGAAATCCCAGCCAGTTTACCAGCTGCTAGGATTTCCAGGAGTTGAAAGCCAAAATATCTGGGGACCAAGTGGTTGAGAACCACTGCTATATATTGATATTGTGCCCTCAATCTATATATATAAAAGAGTGATGGCATCAGGGCAGTGGACAAAACAACAAAACTACAGGCCCCCCAACCTCGAAATTTGACAACACAACCCATCATCCATGCCTCTAGGTTGATACAACAAAAAGAAAAGAAAAATAAAGTCCTAATTAGAGGGAGAGCAATAATTGTTTTTATCCAATTGCTGCCAGTTTAGAGGGCTACTCTCTGCCCACTTGGTTGCCTAGCAACCAAGGGACAGCCAGGTTTCAGTTAGGGGACAGGAAAATTTAGGCCTCACTTACTCTTCTTCCACAGATTATCTAATTTGCACTGGATTATATGGCAGTGTAGCCTCAAGGCCCTTCCACACAGCTATATAACCCATTTATAATCTTATATTATCTGCTTTGCACTGGATTATCTTGACTCCACACTGCCATATAATCCACTTCAGTGTGCATTTTATACAACTGTGAAGAAGGGGCCTCATATAATCCAGTTCTAAGCAGATAATATAAAATGATCAATATACAGTAGACTCTCACTTATCCAACATAAACAGGCCGGCAGGATAAGTAAATATATTGGATAATAAGAAGGGATTCAGGAAAAGCTGATTAAACATCAAATTAGGTTATCGTTATACAAATTAAGCACCAAAACATCATATTATACAACAAATTTGATAGAAAAGGTAGTTCCATGCACAGTAATGCTATGTAGTAATTACAGTAGAGTCTCACTTATCCAACACTCGCTTATCCAACGTTCTGGATTATCCAACGCATTTTTGTAGTCAATGTTTTCAATATATCGTGATATTTTGGTGCTAAATTCATAAATACAGTAATTACTACATAGCATTACTGCGTATTGAACTACTTTTTCTGCCAAATTTGTTGTCTAACATGATGTTTTGGTGTTTCATTTGTAAAATCATAACTTAATTTGATATTTAATAGGCTTTTCCTTAACGCCTCCTTATTATCCAACATATTCGGTTATCCAACATTTTGCCAGCCCACTTATGTTGGATAAGTGAGACTCTACTGTACTGTATTTACAAATTTACCAGTAAAATATCACAATGAATTTGAAACACTGACTACAAAAACATTGATTATGAAAAGGCAGACTGTGTTGGATAATCCAGAACATTGTATAAGCGAATGTTGGATAAGTGAGATTCTACTTTGATATGAAATAATTTCTAGGATAGAATAATGCAGAACAATATAATCTCTAAAACCAGGACAGTAATAAAGAAATAAAGAAAGTAAATAAAGCAAGAAAATTGGAAATTCCACAAAGGAAACAATCAGGGCCAGCTAACACCTCCCAAGAAAGGATTTTTCGAGAAAGGAAGCTGAGAAGGGAGTGAAGGAGTGTGTATTACCAAAGTCATTATTATTACTATCATTACTATCCTTACTATTATTATTATTATTATTATTATTATTATTATTATTATTATTGTGTTGCGGTCAACCGTGAAAATGAATACAATCTGGCTCCAAGTATTCAAAAACACTAAAATCAGAATAAAAATTAATGTGGTATAATAAAACAGAACAATACAATCTCTAAAATCAGAACACTAAATAAAGAACAACACTCTGAAAATAGGGGAATTCCACACAGAAAACAATCAGGGCCAGCTAACACCTCCCAACAAAGGATTCCCATCATCAAAGTCTGGCCAATCCTCTGTTTTCTCAGGGCCACAGACAGTAGAAGCATATAAAATATCGCAAACAACACCACTCTGAAAACAAGGTAATTCCAGACAGGAAACAATCAGGGCCAGCTAACACCTCCCAACAAAAAAATCACTCAGGGAGGAAACAGCCAGGCTTTAAATCTGCAAGGCCATTACATCCTAATCATTTTTCCTAATTGCAGCATTCATACTTGCCTCCAACAGACAAAAAAAAAAACAATCAGAAATATTGTATATTCACAACCTTTAGGAAATAATGTCCCCTGATGGCACAGCATGTTAAAGCGCTGAGCTGCTGAACTTCTGGACCGAAAGGCCGCAGGTTTGAATTGGGGGAACTGACAGAGCCCCCACTGTTAGCCCCAGCTTCTGCCAACCCAGAAGTTCAAAAACATGTAAATGTGAGTGCATCAATAGGTACTGCTCCGGTGGGAAGGTAACGCCGCTCCATGCAGTCATCCCACATGACCTTGGAGGAGTCTACGGACAACGCCGGCTCTTCGGCTTAGAAATGGAGATGAGCACCAACCCCTAGAATCAGACACGACTGGACTTAACGTCAGGGGAAAACGTTTACCCTTTACCTTAACTACCACCAATTCCTCAATACTTTATTTCCCATACCACAGACTTCGCCACAGCAACGCGTGGCCGGGCACAGCTAGTGTTATATATAGATATAGATACAAAAGAAGTCATGAATATTTGCACAGCGGTGGAACCTCACCTGGCCACTTCAGGGCCAATGGAGACACCTGAGTTGGTGATTCAATCCCTGTACCATCCGGCCCAAAATGGTCTGACTCTTGGCCTCCATGGCAGAGGATGATGTTGAACAAATTGACAAGCATTATGGTAACTTAAAATTCCAGTTGAGTTCAGGTAGGCAAAGAAAAGAAACAGGCAAAACTACCAAAGGGGTGGAAATAAAGCAAATACAAGCAGTCTCCAAATTACGAGCAAGATGGTGTAGTTTTGTTGGTTTTATCTATCTATCTATCTATCTATCTATCTATCTATCTATCTATCTATCTATCTATCTTTTATTTATTTGTTTGTTTGTTTGTTTGTTTGTTTGTTTGCAGTATTAATATTCCACCCTTCTCACCCTGAAGGGAACTCAGGGCAGATCACAGAGCACATATATGGCAAACATTCAGTGCTGATTATAACAGTGACAAGACAGACAGCAGATATATTTTTCTGATCAAATGCCAAGCCTAAATACCTTCCCACTTTAATGTGGTTCCTATTTGTCTACTCACAATTGTTTTTGAACTGCTAGATAGCTAAAAATCAGGAGCTCACCCTGACCTGGGCTTCGAACTCTTAGCCTTCTGGTTGACAAGATTTATTGCAGTTTGGTGATTAATCTGCTCTGCTAATGCTGAATTTGTTTGTAAGTCGGAACAGGTACATTTTTCAGTGTAACTCCAGCCAAATATATTGGCTTTGGATAGCATAGGGAAGGATTAACACACCTGTGGTGTTTGTTTTGCTGTCTGGGTGCTGTTCAGAAGATTTCCCCTCACTTTCTGTCACTGTGATGATTGACTTCTTGTTGAAACAAGGTGATAAGGCTTCACCTTTTCCACATGATAACTCTTCCAGGAGTGAATTTTACTTCTGAGAGGTACATTTCTTTCACTTCCTGTTGTCTCAGCCCCGTTCTGTGTCTTATTGCAATGTTAAATATACGGTGACTGAAGGATATTTTAATTTAATGGGGCCAAATGGGGGAGGGAGCCTTAACCTCATTTTGCCTGCTGTGTAGATATTATACATTATTACAAACTGAATACAAACCACTGGTATAATGTGGCTACTGTAAAAGGCCAATGCCATTTTAAGCTATAGAAGCATAACACTATGTAACCCGCTTTTTGTTCCTGAGTTATAAATGTCATTTCCTTATTGGTTCTATCATAAAAACATGGAAAAGGTTTATTAAACTGCAAAAGCTTTGTTTGTGCAGGAAATCCTATAGCACATTTTGCTATAGTTTTTCAGTTAATATCTCACAGAGTCTCAACCAATTTTGTGGCAGCCACAAAATTAAAGTTTCTGGGGTATAACAACTACTTTCAAAGTCAGTACCACACAATTAAGTAGGAAATAACACTTTTAAACCAGGAACATAAATGTTTTCAGATTTTGTTACATAGTGTAATTGCCCAATCACAGAAAAAGGACCCTTCTGCTTTTCTTCTCCCCATTCACATCTATGGACTACAGGGTCAAGTCTTGGTCATAATATTTCAAGATTAATGGGACACATGAAGCCTTCTGTAATCTGTAATGCTTTCAGTACATCCATCCCTTGATCCAGGTCAGATTTGTGAGATTGATGTGGACTAAGTAAAGCTGATCCACTCCAGATTTCCTACTGTATGTGTCTCGGAAAAGAAAAACAATTGGCCTGTGGCCTGGGATAGGAAAGGAGTTAAGGAACTATAACACCGCCATCTTTTCATTATGTGATGAGCTCCAGATCTGCAATCATAATGCCCTCCAGATGTTGTTGAACTGCAACTCCCAGCATTCCCTACCATCGTCTTAAAACAGTTTTCTAAAATACATTAAACTATACAGAGATTGAAAAAATAAAGAAGAAAAAGAATACAAAATTAAAATACTATAAAAAATGGGGGGAAAAAGAAAAAGTACAAAGAAAAACAAAAGTGGGGAAAAGTAACCTCTTTAAGTAAATTTTAAATACAGCGACATGCATCAGTCATATATCTGTCCCACAGCATTTGCTGATCAGCTGCATTAGGCCACCAAATTAGTTTCCATGTCTTGCAGCTTTGTCCAGTCCGCTCTACAGCCAAGATAGAATTAGAATAATACTTCAAGTGGTGACTAATTTAAGATTAAGAACACTGATCCTAGATGTCATGACCCCACACAAGGCAATTGCAAGATAAATATAGAATGGATCCTTTGCATTAGTGGGGAGGAAAAAAATAAATAATGCCCCAGAAGAGAGGAACTTAAATAGTCCAGAATGGAGAGTACAGACATTACTTTCTGAAGTTTAACCTAGACCCCCTTCTCGTGTAAATCAGAAGTTTCCGGGAGCTGTAAACAACTGATCTGAACTGTGCCAGGAAAGGTTCAGTAATCTGCAAAGCAATCTCAGGACATGTCTACACTGGCTTAAAAACCTGGCTCTTCCAAAAGGCCTTTGACACTTAATTTGTTGTTGGACTGATCTATCTGCCCATTTTATAATAGCCCATTCTTGAGGTGTTGCCAATGTTATATTGCACTTTATTGTCCATTTCAACTGTGAAATTACCTTCCCCATTTGGCACATTCTGCACTGGGTTCTATGAATTAGTCTCCTGTTTTAATATTATATGTTTCATGTCGATTTTAACAATTGTTTTTACTGATATTGATGTTTTTATTGGTATAATTGTTTTATTGCTGTGTTATTGATATTTGATTGTTTTATTGGGCTAGGCCCCATGTAAGCTGCCCCGAGTCCCTTCGGGGAGATGGGGCGGGGTATAAAAATAAAGTTGTTGTTGTTGTTGTATGACACAGCAAACAAGATAGACATGCTGGATTTCGTTTCACAAAACCACAAGTCGAACACTTCCCAAGTGTCTAGGACTGTGTGATGTATTTTCGGATGATGCGTGCAGATCCCAGCAGGGTGGCCTTTTGTTATTATTATTATTATTATTATTATTATTATTATTATTATTATTATTACACTGGAGAATTAGTGCAGCTTGACACCATTTTAACTAACCTGGCTAGGAGCCATAGAATAATGGGAGTTGCAGTTTTACAAAGTCTTTAACCTTCTCTGTCAAATGGGGTTGGTGCCTAACCAAACTACAAACTCCACAATTCCATACCATTGAGTCACGGCAGCTAAGGTGGTGTCGAACTGCATTAATTCTGCAATGTACCGGTAGATGCATCCTCAAAGACAATGCAAGCTAGTTTTAGACATCTACACTATAGAACAGTCATGGGTAAATTTGGGCCCTCCAGGTGTTTTGGATTTCGACTCCCACCATTCCTAATGGCCTCAGGCCCTTTCCTTTCTCCCCTCAGCCGCTTAAGCAGCCGCTTCTGGATTATCCAAGCCATTTTTGTAGTCAATGTTTTCAATATATCATGATATTTTGGTGCTAAATTCGTAAATACAGCAATTATAACATAACATTACTGTGTATTGAACTACTTTTCTGTCAAATTTGTTGTATGACATGACGTTTGGGTGCTTAATTTGTAAAATCATAACCTAATTTGACGTTTAATAGGCTTTTCCTTAATCCCTCCTTATTATCCAAGATATTTGCTTATCTAAGGTTCTGCCCGCCCCTTTAGCTTGGATAAGTGAGACTCTACTGTATTATTATTATTATTGACACAAAGACACAGTATAACACAGCAAACGAGATATATATGCTGGATTTCATATCACAAAATCACAAGTTAAACACTTCCCAAGCGTTTAGGACGGTGTGATTTATTATTATTATTATTATTATTATTATTATTATTATTATTATTAACAACATTGAGGCTGGGTGGCCATCTGTCAGGGGTGCTTTGCTTGTGCTGTTAGTGCACAAAGGCAGAAGGGGGTTGGACTAAAGGGGGCCTCTTCCAACCCTCTTTATTATTTTTATTATGATTATGATTAACATTGAGGCTGTATTTGTTCCCTTTTTGTTTTTGACTTCATAATAAGATATGTGCAGTGTGCATAGGAATTTTTTCATAGTTTAAAAAAAAAACCTATAGTTCGGCCCTCCAACGGTTTGAGGAACCGTGAACTGGCCCCCTGTTTAAAAAGTTGGGAGACCCCTGGTGCAGAGGCACCCATTTTCTGATCCACTGATCTAGTTCCTAGGAAGATGATGGATTGTTGGGATAAGTTTTCCCTGCATGACCGTGGTCCAGAAGCATTCTCTCCTGACGTTTCACCCACATCTATGACAGGCATCCTCAGAGATTGTGAAGTTTGTTGGAAACTAGGTAAATGGGGTTTATATATCTGTGGAAAGTCCAGGGTGGGAGAAAGAACTTTTGTCTGTTTGAGGCAAGTGTGAATGGTACAACTGGCCACCTTGATTAGCATTGAATAGCCTTGCAGTTTAAAGGCCTGTTTAAATTATTGTTTTATATACTAGTGGCTTTATTTTGCATTGTACTGTGCTTATTTTATGTGTTGTTTTAGGCACCTTGTGCCATATGTAAGCCACCCCGAGACCTGTTGGAGAGATGGAGGCAGCGTACAAAAAAAAAGTTTTAAAAAGCTATTGTTATTACTGCCTGTGGGAAAACAGAGGAATTCCAGTCAGAAAACAATCAGGGCCAGCTAACACCTCCGGATAAAGGATTCCCCCAAACAGTAAGCAGCCAAACCTTAAGGCTGAAAGGCAGGGCCGTAGCCAGAAAAAAATTTCGGGAGGGGTTTTGAAAATTTCGGGGGGGGGGTTGAACCCCTGACCCACCCACCCCCCGGGTTCAGACCTGTCAATATCTGCTTGAGATAGTGTCTGGAGGGGCTCTTAATTTTCTGCATCTCATAGACTTAGCATGGGGATTTGGTTAACCAGTTAAAATTCATGGGTAAACCAGTTTTTTTTTAAACCTGAAAAATTTCGGGGGGGGGGGGGGGTTGAACCCCTAACCCCCCCCCCCCCCCCGCTGCTACAGGCCTGCTGAAAGGCTATTCAATGCTAATCAAAGCGGCCAATTGAAACATTCACACCTGCCTCAAACAGACAAGAGTTCTTTCTCTCACAGATATATAAACCCCACTTGACTAGTTTTCCAAAATATCTCACAACCTCTGAGGATGCCTGCCATAGATGCAGGCGAAACGTCAGGAGAGAATGCTTCTGGAACATAGCCAATACAGCCCGCAAAACTCACAGCAACCCCCTTTGGCATAGGCTTGAGGCCTTGTATGACAACCCCCAGCCATGATTCCGGTCATGAAAGCCTTTGACAACGGCTTGTTGAGAGTTTGTGCGGTCCTGATGCCCACAATCTATGGCTTGACCAAAATAGGGAGGGTTCATTTTTCTTGAGTTTTAAGCCTTCTTTCACAAATTAGGTAAAAGGCCCAATTCTTCGGACGCTGATTGGCCGAGGCGGGCCTTGTGGAGGGCTGGGCGGCGCGCTGATTGGCTGCTTCCCTCCCTCGCTTTTCCCTCAGTTGAGCGCGCTTTCGCAGTCTGGCTCCGGGCGCCTTCCTTTCTGAGCGGCTGCTCTTGTGACTCCGCGTCTTTTGCGCCAAATCCGGCGTCCCACGTGGCCGCCCTTCCTTCCTTTCCTTCGGGAGGGAAAGGAGAAGGGGTCCCCTTGCCTACTCCCCACCAAGGCGGGAAATGTCCAGCTGCCAGAGGTTTGGCGCGGCTCCGGCCATGGACTTCCCTGAAGTCCTGAAGTCCCTCCTGGAGTACTCTTTGCCCTGGACGGGAAGCCTGAAAGGTAAGGTGGCAATGGCATGCATAGGCTGCCCTTACTATAGGCATGGGCCAACTTGGGCTCTTCCTTCCAGGTG
Source organism: Anolis carolinensis (assembly GCF_035594765.1). NCBI lineage: Eukaryota > Metazoa > Chordata > Lepidosauria > Squamata > Anolidae > Anolis > Anolis carolinensis. The sequence goes on along the minus strand of NC_085845.1, from coordinate 170,240,459 downwards.
TTTTGGACTTCAACTCCCACCATTCCTCACAGCCTCAGGCCCCTTCCTTTTCCCCCTCAGCCGCTTAAGGAAAGGGCCTGAGGCTGTGAGGAATGGTGGGAGTTGAAGTCCAAAACACCTGGAAGGAAGAGCCCAAGTTGACCCATTCCTGCTTTAGATTCACTCTGTCACATTGGGCAGGAAAAGAAGAACTCGTGGGAAGAAAGTTGAGATATAAATATATATAACTAGTCTTGTGACAACCTCGTGAAACCACAAAAATTCTCTTGTCCCCCCACGCTGTTCTACATTTACAGTAGAGTCGCTTATCGAACCTTTGCTTATCCAACGTTCTGTATTATCCAGCTGCCTTTGTTTTTGTAGTCAATGTTTTCAGTACATGTATTGAACTGCTTTTTCTGTCAGTTTGTGGTAAAACATGATGTTTTGGTGCTTAATTTGTAAAATAATAACGTATTTTGACGTTTAATAGACTTTTCCTTAATCCCTGCTAACTATCCAACATTTTCACTTATCCAACATTCTGCCCACCCGTTTATGTTGGATCATCGAGACTCTGCTACAGTAGAGTCTCAATTATCCAACATAAATGGGCTGGCAGAACGTTGGATAAGCGAATATGTTGGATAATAAGGAGAGATTAAGAAAACGCCTATTAAACATCAAAATAGGTTATGGTTTTACAAATGAGGCACCAAAACATCATGTTATACAACAAATTTGACAGAAAAAGTAGTTCATTACACATAATGCTATGTATTAGCAATACTGTATTTACGAATTTAGCACCAAAATATCACAATGCATTGAAAACATTGACTACAAAAATGCGTTGGATAATCCAGAACATTGGATAAGTGAGTGTTGGATAAGTGAAACTCTACTGTAATTTGACATTTAATAGGCTTTTCCTTAATCCCTGCTTACTATCCAACATTTTCGCTTATCCACAGTGTGTTAAAGCACTGAGCTGCTGAACTTAGCCCCAGCTCCTGCCAACCTAGCAGTTCGAAAACATGCAAATGTGAGTATATAAATAGGTACCGCTCCGGCGGGAAGGTAACGGCGCTCCATGCAGTCATGCCGGCCACATGACCTTGGAGGTGTCTACGGACAACGCCAGCTCTTCGGCTTAGAAATGGAGATGAGCACCAACCCCCAGAGTCGGTCATGACTGTACTTAACGTCAGGGGAAAACCTTTACCTTTACTTAACATTCTGCCCGCCCGTTTATGTTGGACCAGTGAGACTCTACTATATATGAAACTGCTGGGAGAGATTGTCCGGAGTTTTGGAGCTCAGTGACAGATTTATGTGGACGACACCCAACTCTATAACTCCTTTTCCACCAAATGCCAAGGATGCCATTCTGGTCCTAAACCGGTTCCTGTCATCAGTAATGGACTGTATGAGGGCCAACAAGCTGAAGCTAAATCCAGACAAGACAAAGGTACTCCTGGTCAGTCGTAATGTGGATGTGGGATTTCAACCTGTGTTGGATGGGATCGCACTCCCCCTGAAGACTCAGGTTCGCAGTCTGGGGGTGATCCTAGACTCATCGCTGACCCTGGAACTGCAGGTGTCAGTGGTAGCCAGGAGCACCTTCGCACTCCTGCCCGTACCTTGAGACGCCAGAATTGGCCATGGTGGTCCACACCTTAGTCACATCCCGAGTGGACTACTGCAATGCTTTCTACTGGGGCTGCCTTTGAAGATAGTTCGGAAGCTGCAATTAGTGCAGAGATCGGCTAACTTGAACGCCCTATCACTAGAGGATGACTCCCATGCTGCGGCAGCTCCACTGGTTGCTGATCTGTTTCCGGGCTAAATACAAAGTGCTGGTCGTTAACTATAAAGCCCTAAACGGTTCGGGTCCAGGCTATTTGTCTAATCGCATCTCCCTATACCAGTGGTTCCCAACCTTTGGGCCTCCAGGTGTTTGGACGTAAACTTCCAGAAATCCCAATCATTTACCAACTAGTCTGAATTGTGGGAGCTGAAGTCCAAAATATCTGGTTGGGAACCACTGCCCTATACAGACCATCCCGTGCACTGCGGTCAGCAGAGGAGTCCCTCCTCTCAATCACATCCTGTCACAAGCTTGTTTGGTGGGAACGAGAGAGATGACCTTCTCCATGATTGCTCCCTGTCTCTGGAACTCCTTCCCTAAAAAAATACAAACGGCCCCACCCTCCTCTCCTTTAAGAAACTTCTGAAAATGCACGTACGCACTTTACTGTATGGAGAGGAAGAGGACTAGGACACTTTAACCCATTGGAACGCTGGCTAACCCACTTGTATTTTATGGCTCCTACAATATATCTTAAATGAGCACTTTTTAAAACCATTTAAAATTAGCCATTTTAAAACCATTTAAATATAACGGTATCTTAATTGCTTTTAGGGTATATGTTGTAATGTTTTACTTGTGTTTTAGTTTACTCTTTCTTATTGGATTGTTTTTGATTATTTTCATCTTGAGGCTTAATTTTTTGTTGTAAGTTTACTGTTGTTAATGTGCATTATCTTGTATTATTTTGATGTGCTTGTGCTCATTTCATCTTATATGGGTTTTCTGAGCTAAAAGCTGTATACTGAAGATAGTTTTTCTTTTCTGGAGCACAGGCATGAAGAAGATAGGTTCTGTAGGTTTGTTCTTAAGTTGAATTTGCATGTAAGTCAGAATGGGTACATTGTTAAGTGTAACTCCAGCCATATATATATACTGTATATATATGTGTGTGTGTGTGTGTATGGTAAAGGTTTTCCCCTGACATTAAGTCTAGTCATGTTCGACTCTGTAGGTTGTGTTCATCTCCATTTCTAAGTTAAAGAGCCGGCATTGTCCATAGACACCTCCTAAGTCATGTGGCCAGCATGATTGCATAGAGTGCTGTTACGTTCCCGCCAGAGCGGTACCTATTGATCTACTCACATTTGCATGTTTTCGAACTGCTAGGTTGCTGGGGCTGACAGCGGGAGCTAACCCCCATTCCCCAGATTCAAACCACCAACCTTTTGGTTAGCAAGTTCAGCAGCTCAGCAATTTAACCCGCTGGCCACCCGGGGCTCTCGTGTGTGTGTGTGTGTGTGTGTGTGTGTGTGAACATCCCTGTGGTGTTCATTTTGCTGCCTTTGTCCTTGTTCAGAAGATTTCACCTCACTTTTTGTTCCTGTGATACTCGGATTTTGAAAGATTTGACTTGCTGTGGAAACAAGAATTGTTGATAAGGCTTCAGTTTCCACATGATAACTCTTTTAGGAGTGAATTTTCCTTCTCAGGGGTAAATTCCTCTCACTTCCTGTTGTCTCATCCCCATTCTTAACTGTGAATAGTTGTAAGTTGAATGGTTGTAACTCGGGGACTGCTTGTATTTCCTTTTCCTGTTAACAATATTAGGAGATTGGGACAATGCAGAGTTGACTAGGATCACATAGCTGCTGTGATGTTTAAAAAAAAACTTATGTTGTTCTTACGCATGGTGTTATAACAGACTTCTATCCATGGTGTGAATTTAGATGTGCTCTTGGCTACTTTGCTCAAACTCAAACTCCTTTCAGCATGTCAAATCTATGTAAATACGGCAATATAAAGTGTGTTCCCTCTTTAGAAATGGGAGGGCAATTGTGGTTAAAGCGAAGTTGGACAAATGGTGCCATGATGAAAATAGGATAGTGGAGAATACACCTGTTTTCCATTTTTGGACCCTAGCATATTTTCCCCCAGTACTGTTTGTTTGATCTTCCATTTCTTCCTTGCAGAAACTTGTGCAAGAATCTGTCTATCTAAAACAGAGCCAAATGTGGTTTTTATGGCATTCTCCCCATCCTTAAATCTCTGTTACTGCTTCAAAAATATCATTAGAAACAGGAGTCTGTAGCTTTGGCAAATGAGTAGCAATACACGTTGGAAAGAAAATCTGTCCAGGTGAGACAATGAGTCCAAGGATTAAAGAGTAAATAACACGATGACAATTAGTTCTTTGATGTTAATATTCAGATTATAATTGGTGAAATGACCTGATGGATTTTATCCAAGACGTGTCTTGGAAAGAAAAATGAAGATCTCTATGAGATTGATGATTTATTCTCCCTTGGATGGTGTTCATTATGGCTATTCTGAAGTTGGATTCTTACGTTATGATGTCTTCACAGCATTCTTGCCTGGTGAACTCCCTATCACTTAATCAAACAGATGTTAGCATTTACTGGACATTAATATTAAAGTATACAGCTTTGTGAAGCTAGACGACCTCATATGGAGTGCCCGATGATGATGATCATGATGAAGAATTCACTTATATATTGCCTTTACCACAAAACAGGGACTAAATGCAGCTTCCATAAATTGAAGCCAACATAGATAAAAACATATATATATATACTCATACAAAAAGGTATTGTTATTTTCTCATAATATAAATAATAACAATAACAACTTTTTATTTATTACCCGCCTCTCCTTTCAGCTTGAGCCAGGCTACAACACAGTCAAAGATATCTATAAACACACATATTAAAACATAGTTTTAATAGATACCCCAATACAATGCATCTTTCGGAATAACAGGTAGAAAAGTAGATATGAGTGTCTCCCTTTATCCTCCTGCAGTAAATTAATTTGAACAAATGCCCAGTTTTTATTTTTCCATCCAACTGGAAGCCCCTTGTGAGTTGTTGTGCTAGCCGAGGCTCATTAGAGTCAACATCAGGCAACATCTGGTGGGCCACAAATGTTCAGCTCTGCCCTATCAGAACTGTCTGGCCATGGAGTCACTTTCTACTCATATAAATACTATATTTCCATGTATTGTTAAAGGCTTTTCATGGCCAGAATCACTGTTCTTCCTCCCACCCTGGACACACCACTTGCCTCACTGCTAACAGAACCTCTGAAGATGCCAGCTACAGATGCAGGCGAAACATTAGGAGAGAATGCTGCTGGACCATGGCCTACAGCCCGAAAAATTCACAGCAACGCACTATATTTCCATGTTTGCCTCTCTCTTCAAAGCTGGCCTTCTCCCTGCCCAACACGAAATGGAATGTCCCATCACGAGTTGAGTCGTGAATCCTCCGTTTTATCTTCTCAATGTCCATAACTAATGTTAAAACGAAAAGAGAATTGAAGCTGCAGTTCACGGACTGCCAAATTTAAAAAAACTAAAATGTGCACTTTGTAGTCTAGCACACAGGATTAAACACACTGCCCTGTTTAATCTCCTTGGTACTCAGTATAACTAATTCCCAAAGAAGCCTAAGTAAAATGCCTAGGAATAAGCTGTCTCATCTCGTTTCCATTCCATGTAGAGAAATAACTGGGAATTGTAGTTTGGTGAGACAACAGCAAATATTAAATAACTTGTAAAACTACAACTCCCATAATTCCATAGGATTTAATCATGGCAATTAAAGTGCTGTCGAACTACATTAATTCCACATGTAAGTGCACCCATTGCCACCACTGAAGTAAGGTTTAACTGTTGGTTAAATGGAGAAGGGATGAGGTGGCTTAGTCGTAGACATTTTACTTAGGCTGGATCCGCACTGCCCAATATCCCAGGATCTGATCCCAGATTATCTGTTTATCCCAGATTGTCTGGCAGTGTAGACTCATATAATCCAGTTCAAAGCAGATAATCTGAGATCAAATCTTGGGATATACGGCAGTGTAGACTCAGTCTCCAGCTGCTTCTGTAATTAGTTTAGGAAATACTGCATGGCATGCATCTATGTTTCCCAAGAAAAAAGTACGGACAGAAGGGATAGCCAGAGTAATACCACTACAACTTCACAGTATTTGTCACCTGAGATGGTTCCCTTATCCTTCCTAACAGTAAGCTGACCATGCAAAGAGCCTTGATTGTATTGATGATAGTTCTTCTGTGTCAGGTACGCGTATGTAGAACCAGTGGCTGTCTAGAAGCTGATGATTTCCTAGGCATATTATCCCATGCCATCGATCTGGATGGTCAGGGCTGACAGGAATTGGAGGCCAGCAATCTATGGAGGAGCACAGGTTCCTAATCTTACAAAAGGCACTGTTTGCAAAGGGAACTGGGGTCCAGTTTAAGTGAGATGCCCACCAGCCGGGCAAGCCAGCAAACGCTTCCTTCTGAGGTGTCCCACATACTGTGTGACTTGTTTAAACTAGATCACCCTGTCTTCAGATCCCGTGTTAGCATGCCAGAGATAAAGCAGATTTCCTCACATTGCACACATGACAGCTTAAGCAAAGTGATGGGTGTGTGAGGAATGCTTGCTGCAAAGGTAACTTTTTCTTCTTCTGCCCTGACATATACCGTAATAGGGCTGCTTTCTCTTTGTTTGTGCGCTTGTGCATGTGCATTACTGCCCTCTACTGGACAAAATACTTTGCATGATACATTTACTATAAACTCCCTGCTCAGAAAAAGTTCAAGTAAAGTTTCAGAAATAGACAGAAATGCAGGCTTGGGGTGCATGCTGTAAAAAAAAAAAATAACTGATCGCTTCAGCTTTTACACATGGGGCTTCTTCATTTGAGTATATTTGCCCAGCCTCCAGGTAGCTACTAGTGTTTATAAATATTTGTGATCTACAACATGAAGCGTATCCTTTCATGTTTTCTGTACTCACAGTGAAATAACATTTCTATGTTTGGGTTGCTGTGAGTTTTCCGGGCTGTATGGCCATGTTCCACAAGCATTTTCTCCTGACGTTTTGCCCACATCTATGGCAGGCGTCCTCAGAGGTTGTGAGGTGTATTGGAAACTAGGAAAGGGAGGTTTATATATCTGTGGAAGGTCTAGGGTGGGAGAAAGAACTCTTGTCTGTTGGAAGCAAGTGTGAATGTTGCAATTAATCACCTTGATCAGCATTGATTAGCCTTTCAATTTCAAGGTCTGGCTGTTTACTGCCTGGGGGAATCTTTTGTTGGGAGCAGTTAGCAGGCCCTGATTGAGTCATGTCTGGAATTCCTCTGTTTTTGGAATGTTGTTCTTTATTCACTGTCTTGATTAGAGTTTTTTTAATACTGGCAGTCAGATTATGTTCATTTTCATGGTTTACTTCTTTCTGTTGAAATTGTCCACATGCTTGTGGATTTCAATGGCTTTTCTGTGTAGTCTGACATGGTAGTTGTTAGAGTGATCCAGCGTTTCTGTGTTCTCAAATAATATGCTATGTTCAGGTTGGTTCATCAAGTGCTCTGCTGTGGCTGACTTCTCTGGTTAGAGTAGTCTGCAGTGCCTTTCATGTTCTTTGATTTGCGTTTGGTGGTCCCTATGTAGACTTGTCCACAGCTGCATGGTATACGGTAGACTCCTGCAGAGGTGAGAGGATCCCTCTTGTCCTTTGCTGAACGTAGCATTTGTTGAATTTTCTTAGTGAGTCTGTAGATAGTTTGTAGGTTGTGTTTCTTCATCAGCTTCCCTATGTGGTTAGTGGTTCCCTTGATATATGCTAAAAACACTTTTCCTTTAGGGTGAATCTTTGTCTTTACTCTCATGGCTTGTTCTTGGCCTTGCAACTCTTATATGTTTACTTTTTGTTATTTTGTTTGAGGCTGCAAAACAGTAGGCCCCTCAATAATGGAAATAGGAGAACTGTCCTTATCCTTCCCCAGGATCCAGACATATATCCAGTTGACGGGGTGCTATGTTCCCTCCCCTTTCCCTGCCAACCCATTTTCCATAGAGGGAAATGAGAGCGTGAGAATGTCTGGATTGAAAAGGTTCATTTCCCCCCCTCCCCAACTGCTCACACCACCTTACAATATAGGAGAGGAAAAACAGGTAAAGATAATTGAGTGTAGAGACATAAAAGATTTGACACCAGCTCAACTGGCACCCTCCAGATATGTGCTATCATAACCCTGCCCCCTAATTCCTAAACAGTCACCCATTGCTGTCCCACACTCATGGAAGGTGCCGGATTGTGGGAGGCTACTTAAATATGCAGAGGCATAACTGGAAATGTGACTAGGTACAGGTGCACTTGGTTTGGAGTTCACTTCTCAGACAACATACTACACTATTAACTTCTGATTTCTGCCTCTTCCTTTTTTGCTTCAGGCTCATAGTCTACTTGTGCCGCCTATCTTTTTTGAATAGTTTAGAATTAAAAACAAAATCTCCAAGCAGCCCAAACATAGTTGTGTTTTTCTGGGTAGGAATTACTGCAAATAATAATAATAATAATAATAATAATAATAATAATAATAATAATAATAATAATAATTTATTTGTATCCTGCTTTTCTCCCACAAAGGGACCCAAAGCAGCTTACAACATATTAAAAGTGATAAAAGTCCAAAACAATCAGCATATATAACACATAAGGGATAACTAAGGGAGTGATGCATATAAAAGCTACAGAGGAAAAGGTACCTTACCCCCTTGCCACCAGAAATGTCCAAAATAAGTAATATTTCCTAACTCCCTACCTGGAGTCCATTTGCCACAAACAATATTAAACACAGGACCTCAGGCCTCTAAGGAAGCTTCTAGTATTTGATATGTTCAGTTACTTGGATGCTGAACATTTAGGGATTTTAAAGAAAAATCAGACCCTTTATTAGTGAATTGCCAAGCAGTGCCTGGTTATCTTTAAACCTTTTAACAGTTCGGCATCTAAATAATTGAATATTAGAAGCTTCCTCAGAGGCTTCTAATATAATGTAAAAATAGCCATAACATCATCCATTTATTTGATCCCACTATATTTTATGCTAATTGAAGCTTCTGGTTCATCAACAAAGGGAAATTCAAATACAATGCAATAAATTAGTTTAATTTTCATGTCCCACAGTTTAGTTAACAACAGCCAAGCAATCTGTTTCCAAGAAGGGATAGATCGCAAAGTTGAAGAAAGATGGTAATAGGCCACATAGACTGTTTGGGCTTCCAAAGAGAGAACCAGATCTAGTAGCAAATTGAATCTGCCAATCTGACTTGTTAGGAGTGCATTCAAGTGTCAAATATGCTGAAACAGGACAAGTGCACCACGACAACTCCGCTTTTTCTAGACTGATCTTCAGTTTAATAGTTCTCAATCAATCTATTACTATTCCCCAAGTTCAACCTGGCACCTCCAAAACCTCATCTGTGTCTGATGAAATGAAATTGAGCTGATTCTCATCTGTATAGCGATGAACACATGACTCAGCCAAAATCTCCAGATGACATGTGTCCTGGTTATCATGTTGCTTTTGTGCATTAGTATATAATTATAGTGTGTGGAAATCCATTAAAACTAATCTTATTAGTCTGAGCTCCAGATTTCATGTTTAATGATAATTTATTTTCCCATCCATTCTGTAGCAATATTTCTTGCAGAATGACAGGTTCTCAGTGTCACCATGTGTTGGAATCTAGGTTTTTCTGAAGTCATGTTAAAATGCAAGGCCATGTCAAAACATTTATCAACTTGAAGAAGGGTAATCAGACCTTCCACTCATTCAAATTAAGTTCCATGTTACCCAAAGCCAAAGATATTTATTTTGGTATCAAGCAAAAGATCCAACAAGTATCTCTTCACATTCCTGATATCAAAAATACAATAATATTAGTAGATAAGGATTTTCTGTATGGGGTTTTATGTGACCTATAGACTCCAGCTGTCAAGGTGATGCATGCCATATGCCAGAAAATATGGAAAACACAAGAATGGCAATCAGATTGGAAAAAATCAACTTATATCTCCATACCAAAAAGGGGAAACGCTAAAGAATGCTCAAACTTTCGTACAGTGACACTTATTTCACATGCCAGTAAGATAATGCTCAAGAGCCCGTAAGGTAGACTCCAGCAATACATGGAGCGAGAGTTGCCAGATGTACAAGCTGGGTTTAGAAAAGGCAGAGGAACAAGAGATCAAATTGCCAATATCTGCTGGATAATGGAGGAAGGTAGGGAGTTTCAGAAAAACATTATTTCATTTTATTGACTATTATAAATCCTTTGACTGTGTGTATCATAATAAATTGTGGTAAGTTCATAGTGGTATGGGGATACCAAGTCACCTTGTTTGTCCCCTGAAAAATCTGTGTAACAACAAAGTAGCAAGAGTAAGAACAAACCACGGAACAACAGACTGGTTCAAGATTGGGAAAGGAGTATGGCAGGGCTGTATACTCTCACCCTACCTATTCAATTTGTATGCAGAACACATCATGCGACGTGCGGGGCTTGATGAATCCAAGGGTGTAGGTAAAATTGCTGGAAGAAATATTAACAACCTTAAATATGCAGATGATACCATTTTGATGGCTTAAAGTGAGGAGGAGCTGAAAGGTGAAAGAAGAGAGCGCAAAAGCTGGGTTGCAGTTAAACATGAAAAAACCAAGATTATGGCAACCAGACATATTGATAACTGGTAAATAGAGGGAGAAAATGTGGAGGCAGTAACAATGATATATTTCTAGGTGCGAAGATTACTGCAAACACAGACTGCAGCCAGGAAATCAGAAGACGCTTCTTGGGAGAAGAGCAATGACCAGTCTTGATAAAATAGTGAAGAGTAGAGACATCACACTGGCAACGAAGGTTCGCATAGTTAAAGCAATTGTATTCCCCATAGTAACCCATGGATGCAAGAGCTGGTCCATAAGTAAGCTTGAGTAAAGGAAGACAGACATTTTTGAACTGTGGTATTGGAGGAAAATTCTGAGAGTGCCTTGGACCACAAGAAGATCCTACCAGTCCATACTGCAGGAAATAATGTCCAACTGTTAACTGGAGGGAAGGATATTAGAGACAAAGATGAAGTACTTTGGCCACATAATGAGGAGACAGGAATGCTTGGAGAAGATAATGATGCTGGGGAAAATGGAAGGAAAAAGGAAGAGGGGCTGACCTAGAGCAAGATGGATGGATGTTATCCTTGAAGTGATTGGCTTGACCTTGAAGGAGTTGGGGGTGGCGACAGCTGACAGGAAGCTCCAGCGTGGGCTGGTCCATGAGGTCACGAAGAGTCGAAAGTGACTGAACGAATAAACAATAACATAAACTCCAGTCCATCCATCTAAGGCAGTGGTTCTCAACCTGTGGGTTGCCAGATGTTTTTGCCTTCAACTCCAAGAAATCCTAACAGCTGGTAAACTGGGATTTCTGGGAGTTGTAGGCCAAAACACCTATGAACCCACAGGTTGAGAACCATTGATCTAAGGACTAATGATAGGGATGGTCCTAAAGACTGGGTGTGGAACAAAGTACTAAAGAAAGCATAGAGCAGTGTATTGTTCTTGTTTGACTATAGTGAACATGGTTTCTTTGGTAAAATTATTATTATTATTATTATTATTATTATTATTATCTGCATTTCTATACCGCTTTTCTCACCCCTGGAGGGACTCAAAGCGGTTTACAATATAATAAATGGCAAAATTCAATGCCTTACATATATATAAAAATGTATCACATATTTAAATAAAAAACATACAACTGTAGATTAAAACAATTAAAACTATAAAAACATCAAACATAGACATATGTATGAAACATATTACAGCAATTAACATAGGTCCCTTCTTTACCCCCACCACCATCCGCCATCTCCCTCTTCATATTTTCAACCTATCTTTGTATACCCTCCCTGCTCCCCAGGGAGCAAGAATTGCTCACACTTATTAACATTGCATAGCCAGCCAGTGCTTCAAGATGTGTTATAAACATCTTTAAAAGACCAGAGACATATTAAGCTAACTTTTCTTTTCTTTGACTGTAATAAAATAGACTGGAAATAGGGTATTATTGTGACTCTGCCAAGTAGTATATGCCACCCTTGAATCTAACAGTACCCCAAAGCAAGAGGTTTTTAAAATTTTTGTATTACTTGATTTTCCTACAGCAGAATATTTTGTAAATTAAGACGTCAAGGGTTTATTTTTTATGTAGCACCGTCAATCCCAATGGCACCTCACTGTCTGAGATGAAAAGAGACACATCCTGCCCCATAGTGGCGGGAAAGCACCGAAGAAAGAAAGATATAAGTAACTTAGCAATGGATGCTGAAAATGCAAAAATGTAGTCTCTACAATTGGGGGTGACATTTAAGAAGTTAATGCTAAAGGTCATCTCAAGACATTTTGCTGCCTGGTGTGAAAGACAGCTTCCATTTCCATCCATCTGGATCTTAATCTACTTAATCTACTGAACTTCAATGTTGGCAAGAGGACATTTTCCACAGCATTTGTGGGCATGTCACATAGCATGCAGCCCTTATTTATGCCTTCCCCATGCTCCCCAATGTAACTCTCTGTACCTAATGGCAAGGCAAGTCAAAACACAGGAAATATGCAATTTAAGAAAAGATTTGAAGGAAGAGTAGTGGTACTGTATACATATTCAAGCTGGATGTTCTGTACAGGAATGGGTCTGCTGCCAGTGGTTCATGTTTTAGCTAACTTTGAAGTTGTTCAAGATGCTAAACAATAAACACACTTCGAAACAGGGTTCAAGACCTTTAATTAAGGCAGATGTTTTAGGTTTAGGTTTTACGTTAGATATAATTTTTGATAGGTTTTATTTAATCTATAGATTTTATGTTATAAATTGTTTTCATATGTGGGGTTATTTTGGACTATTATGTTTGTATTTGTTGTTGTACTGAGGCATTGAATGTTTGCCTTTTTTGGGGGAGATAGGGCAGAATATAAATGAATTATTATTATTATTATTATTATTATTATTATTATTATTATTATTATTATTATTATTATTGAACCCCTTTAAATCCCAGATTAAAATCCAAAACGGATTAATTGCCCTATTATATGGGAGCCCCCAGTAGATGGGACAGCAAGGAAGGATGGGTGATATATTGCTAAAGCAAAAGAAAGTTATATAATTTATTCTATGGGAAATGTATGACCAAGGTTTCTGTAATTAGGATGAGCTAATAAGGCAGTGGTTCACGACCTGTGGGTCCCCAGATGTTTAGACCCAGCTGGTAAACTGGCTGGGATTTCTGGGAGTTGTAGGCCAAAATATCTGGGGACCCACAGGTTGAAAACCACTGTAACAATGCATGGGAGTAGGCTTGTATGTGCTTTTTTGATTATTATAAACTCTCAGTGGGTTAGAAGTTCACAGAAGTTATCAGATTTGTGAATATAAACTATATATTTGTTATATCAAGCTCCTCTATCACACAGCTTATGTACTAGTAATTTAAGTTTATAATCTGTTGTATTTTAGAAGGTTGAACGTGGGGAACATTGTTTACATACCTACAGGGAACTGAGGTTGCTATGGGGGTAATTTTAAATTTTCAAAGTTATATCTAGAATCTAGAATATATTTACAGAAACTGAATATTCTTACTGTAATGTACATTTTACCCATCTCCATTGGAAGGTCTACAGCCATAAAATAAGATTGAATTTGATCTGTACTTGAGGTACTTGCACTCTTCCTGCAATGCACAAAAAAAACGTGGAACATTCTACTAAAAGCATCAGATCAGCTTCATGCCTTTTGCCATTTTCAACTGAGGAATTTCTTACAAGTGGGCAGGAACATTAAATTATTATTTAAACTCACCTGTACCTTACTGTGGAGGTAATCTGAGAAGACTGAATCTGAATTAAAGAAGGACTGGGCTAGTTGGCCTCCCAGATACATTCTACATCTAACATTTTTATTATTCAGTATTAACATTAACAGCCTGTTTGTAGGTATGCAGATGATACCACTCTGATGGCCGAAAGCGAGGAGGAGCCGAGGAGCCTTATCACCAAGGTGAAAGAAGAAAGTGCAAAAGCTGGGTTGCAGTTAAATGTCAAGAAAACCAAGATCATGGCAACTACACCTATTGATAACTGGCAAATAGAGGGAGAAAACGTGGAGGCAGTGACAGACTTTATATTTCTAGGCGCGAAGATCGATGCAGATGCAGACTGCAGCCAGGAAATCAGAAGAAGTAAGCAATGGTATTCCCCATAGTAACCTATGGATGCGAGAGCTGGACCATAAGGAAGGCTGAGCGAAGGAAGATAGACGCTTTTGAACTCTGGTGCTGGAGGAAAATCCGGAGAGTGCCTTGGACCGCAAGAAGATCCAACCAGTCCATCCTCCAGGAAATAATGCCCGGCTGCTCACTGGAGGGAAGGATATTAGAGGCAAAGCTGAAGTATTTTGGCCACATCATGAGGAGACAGGAAAGCTTGGAAAAGATCACAATGCTGGGGAAAATGGAAGGAAAAAGGAAGAGAGGCCGACCAAGGGCGAGATGGATGGATGGTATCCTTGAAGTGACTGGCTTGATCTTGAAGGAACTGGGGGCGGTGACGGCCGACAGGGAGCTCTGGGGTGGACTGGTCCATGAGGTCACGAAGAGTCGGAGATGACTAAACGACTGAGCAGCAGTTGTAGTGTATGAAGCTTGGGGAAGATCATTTTAATGATTCCTTGTAAACATCAAATAAATGTTAGTGCTGATTGAGCTATGTTCCTTATAATAATACTGAATACATAATACTAACAACGAGGCTCCACTTTACCGTTGCACAGATATATCTAAATGCAAGGACTTATACCCACTTACTAGCCTCAACTAAAGCCTCATCTACACTGACAATTTCATGTAGTTTCAAACCAGTATTGAAGAAAGTAGTTTTGCTGTGCAGATGATTATATCGGATATCCTGGAACCAGTTTGAGGTCTGGATGGTGATTACGGAAACCACAGAGCATTAATGTGCATGAATGGCTTTCGTTTATGTGTTTTTGCCTAGCCACTGCAGCTTGAAGCTAGCTTTGAACTGCATTAAATGGTCAGTGTAAATGGGCCTAATTACATGGGATTCCTGTGTGGATTTGCCTTTCAGCAATCGCCAACATCTTTGGAGGGAAGACTTCTGCTTCTATAAAGTGAGACTTGTAGACCTTGTCAGTGATCCGACTCAGATAATACATGACCATATGAAACATAACTCTTGTTTATGTCAGAACTTGACTTCATTACTAAACAAATTATTTCACCCTTGCTTGGATAAGTTTCCTCTCACTCAGGATTTGTGTCCTTGCTCTTTTTGCGAACTGAATCATAGAGAAGACATATATATGCTCTGTTGGGCAGGAACTCCTTTCTCCTTAATGAGCAAACAGGTGTGGTGTGCAGGTGTGGTGAGGGAAACTGGACTGTATGCTTGGGGCGGGGATTGTTTATCATCAGTTTGACCTATAAAGATGCTTGACATTCTGGATAATTCCTGAGGGAGTGAGCTACTGTCTAAAATATTTCAAGCTATAATGTATTGGTTTTTTTTAAAGAGTGAAAATACTCTTTACATTTATACTGACAGATACAGGACTAAATCCAGTTGCTTGTCCGAAATAAATTAAATCAAACAATGGGACAAAGTGTTGCTATGGATTAATGGGTCTACTCTAGTTAGGATAATAATAATAATAGTCAAAATCGAACTGCAAAGGCTCTGGCATAAACCAGTACAGGTGGTCCTAGTGGTAATCGGCACACTGGGTGCCATGCCAAAAGACCTCAGCTGGCATTTGAAAACAATAAACATTGACAAAATCACGATCTGTCAACTGAAACAGGCCACCTTACTTGGATCTGCTTGCATCATTCGAAAATACATCACACAGTCCTAAACGCTTGGGAAGTGTTTCAACTTGTGATTTTGTGGTATGAAATCCAGCATATACATCTCGTTTGCTGTGTCATACTGTGTTTTTGTGTCAATATAATAATAAATCTTTATTTATATCCTGCTTTTCTCCCTTAATGGGACCCAGAGCAGCTCACAACATTATATAAAAGACAGTGCAAAACAATATACATATGCAAATCAATAACCTATAAAAACAAATTTAGAACAAGAAATAAACATATTTAAAACATGTCTAATATAGTTATTGCAAGCAATTCAACAAGACAGATGGTATCATTAGCACAACTCAATAAAAGTTAGCCTTCCTGTCATTATAGCTAAGTGTCTTCATCAAAAGCTTGCGCGAACAGAAAGGTCTTTAGCTGCTTTTAAAAAGATGTCAGGGACAGGCTGTTTTAACCTCCTTGGGGAAGGAGTTCCAAAGAGTTGGAGCAGCCACTGAGACAGCCCTTTCTCTCATCACTGCCAACTGCATTTGCAATGGTGGCGGCAACGAGAGGAGGGCCTTGTTAGAAGATCTTAACATTTGGGCAGGTTGGTATGAGGACATAAAACAACATCAAACAACATCAAACAGCAATTACCGTGTTTCCCCGAAAATTAGACAGTGTCTTATATTAATTTTTGCTCCCAAAGATGTGCTAGGTCTTATTTTCAGGGGAGGTCTTATTTTTCCATGAAGAAGAGCTCACATTTATTATTGAACTAAAAAATGAACATTTATTATATACTGTACAGTAGTTGTCATCACAAACCAGCATAACCAGACAAACTGTGAATCCTATCAAGAAATTCTTGTTACTACCATTATTTCCATGTACAACTGGTATGTACATTTACCAATCCTGCATGCTCTGGTGTTCTGTTTGGCAGGTGCTGGGCATGCTTCCAAACAAAAACTTTGCTAGGTCTTAACTTTCAGGGGAGGCCTTATATTTAGCAATTCAGCAAAACATCTGCTAGGTCTTATTTTTCGGGGATGTCTTATTTTCAGGGAAACAGGGTAAAACCTGAATGGTAATGAACAGTAATGATTACTTAACATTCAGAGGGTAAGAATTTGTGCATAGTACTCTAGGTAGGGCTTGTTGGATAGTGTAAGGGCAATCATAGATAGGGGTGGAAGAGCAGTGTCAATGAACCACTAAAACCTATAACCGCCTTTTGACACCATTTTAACTGCCATGGCTCAATGCTGTGGAATCCTGGGAGTTTTACCAGGTCGTCTCTGTCAAAGAGTGCTGTGGTGTCTCACCAAACTACAAATCACAAGTCGCTTCTGGTTGTGAGAGAACTGGTCGTCTACAAAGACGTTGCCCAGGGGACGCCCAGATGTGTCACGATTCTGCAGGGAGGTTTCTCTCATGTCCCCCACACAGAGGACTGGGTGACTTGGAAAGCGCTGAACGGACTGCGCTCTGGCACCACGAGGTGCAGAGCCCACCTCACGAAATGGATCCACAAAGTGGAGTCCACGACATGCGAATGTGAAGAGCAAACCACTGACCACCTATTACAATGCAGTCTGAGCAGCACCAGAGGCACTCCAAGTGGCCAGCTACTGGTCAAAGGACATTTGGTATAATGTCAAGTTGTTGTTTTTTATCTTTTGTTTGTGTTTTCAAATACATTACAACTTGTACCCTCCGTTCGCTTCTGACACAATAAATAACCAAACTACAACATCCCAGGATTCCAAAGCATTGATTCGTGGGAGTTAAAATGCGATAATTCCACAATGCAGATGCACCCTAAAGCGGGTGTTTTGTTATGGCTTCTCCTCAAAGGCCTTTAAAAGCATCCTAATGCAAAGCGCAGCCAGGATCGAGTCCCTCTGGTGGCCTCGCCCATCCGGTGTCCCAAGACGACCCCTTCCCTTCCTCTTAGGCGCCAAGAGCGAGGGCTCCGCCCCCTCTTCCTATTGGTCACTCTGAGCGCTTCATAGCCCCCACCCCTTTCACTCTCTGTCAAGGTTCTTTTCAGCCTCGAGGACGCGCGCGATAAAGGGGGAGGAGCTCCCGCAAAGCCATCGGGAGGGAGGGGGCGTGGCCTGAAGGCTAACGCGGAGCTCACCCCTACACGGCACGTGCCGCTTCTGCGTCGAGAGCGGTTTGGAGGCGGTGGCTGGGCTTCAAAGGCCTCCACCGGCCCCGCCCTTCAAGCGGCTTAACCAATCGCGGGGCGGGAACGGTGGCGCTTATGAATAATAAATAACCTTGGGGCCCCGGGAGGGGAGAGGCAGCGCATGCGTAGTCGTTGGTGTTGGCGGGGTTTTTTTTTCCTTCGGTCCTGTCCTTTTAAACTCCTCCTCCCTTGGCCGCCTCAGCGCGCCCGGGGGTCTATCTCTCGGGGCTTCGGCGGCGGGTTGGCGGGTCTGTCGGTCGCGGGGAGCATGTCCGTCCGGGCCGAGGCTCAGGAGCCGGCGGCGGGGGACGCGGTGGTCGCCGTCGCCGCCTCACAGCCAGAGCGGGGCCTGGCTGGGGCCTTCCCCTTGGTGCTGAAGAAGCTCATGGAAAACCCGCCGCGGGAGGCGCGCCTCGGTAAGGGAAGGGCCTCGAGCGCTGAGGGAGGGAGGGAGAGAAGGCGCCTCCATGTTGTGGTGGGAAGAGAGGGAGGGGAGTAGGTCCTCGGTATCCGCGTCCCTGTTCGTTTCTCTGCTCACTTCCTGCGTGTTTAAGGCTGTAGTGCAGGCCTTCAGCCCTCCCTCCAGGTGTTTTGGACTTCAACTCCCACCGTTCCTAACAGCCTCGGGCCCTTTCCCCCTCAGCCGCTAAGCTGAAAGGGCTTGAGGCTGTTAGGAACAGTGGGAGTTGCAGTCCAAAACACTTGGAGGGAGGGTCCAAGTTTGCTCAGGCCTGATCTACACTGTACAATTAATACAAAATGTGATACCACTTTAACTGCCAGGGAGTTTTACCTGGGTGAGGCTTTCCTGCACCAGCCCCCTTTGGCAAAGTAGTTGTAAAACTCCAACTCCCACGATTCCATAATATATAGCCATGACAGTTAAACTAGTGTCAAGTAGGTAAAGGTTTCCCCTGACGTTAAGTCCAGTCGTGTCCGACTCTGGGGCTTGGTGCTCATCTCCATTTCGAAGCCGAAGAGCTGGCGTTGTCCGTAGACACCTCCAAGGTCATGTGGCCAGCATGACTGCATGGAATGTCATTACCTTCCCACCGGAGCGGTACCTATTGATCTACTCACATTTGCATGTTTTCGAACTGCTAGGTTGGCAGCAGCTGAAGCTAACAGGGGGCACTCACTCCGCTCCCCGGATTTGAACCTGGGACCTTTCGGTCTGCAAGTTCAGCAGCTTAGTGCTTTAACACACAGCCACCGGAGGCTCCAAACTACTGTCAAACGGCATTAATTTTACAGTATAGGTGCACTCCCCCCCCCCCCCCGCCCTGAGTCAATGTGTATAGGAACACAGCCAACAATTATTATTTTTGTTGTTGTTGTGATTATTATTACTATTTTATTCTAGCAAGCCCTCCCCATGGATCCAGGTGGGGAGCAGCAGCATATTTTAATGCAACATGAAGTGCCCATTGAAAATGCATAACACATAAACCAGTTAAAACTTCATGTTTTCATCCTGGGATTTTGTAGTTTGGTTATTTATTTATTTATTGCAATTTGTAATGTAGTTGAAAACACAAACAAAGCATTATATTAAATGTCCTTTGACCAGTAGCTGGCCACTTGGAGTGCCTCTGGTGTTGCTGTAAGAAGGTCCTTCATTGTGCACGTGGCAGGACTCAGGCTGCATTGTAGTAGGTGGTCTGTGGTTTGCTCTTCTCCACACTCACATGTTGTGGACTCCACTTTTCTTAAGGTTGGCTCTGCATCTCGTGGTGCCAGCGCCTTCCAAGTTGCCCAGTTGTCTGTGTGCCCAGGAAGGAGTCTCTCATCTGGCGTTACCACTGATTGAATTTCCATGTTTTAGTCTGCCACTTTTGGACTCCTGTTTGCTGAAGCTTGCCCCCTTCACAATATGATATCCTTTCCGATATTTAAACACACTATCATACTTACCCTGGGAATAAGCTCCATGGAACACCTCAAGATTATTTTCCATGTATTGGGCAACACTTGGCTGGAATCACAGAGTCTGTCCTACAGTGTCTCAGGAAAATGTTTTAATTGCTGTTTCCAGATAGTCTGGCTGCAGCTTCCAAACCACAGCCAGGAGGAGCCTATACACTTTCCCCTCCCTTGAGACAACAGATGGGAATTCACAAGGGGGAGATGTGGTTCACAGTGTTGTTATTGTAGCAGATATTCTAGCAGATATTGAAAGCTCTATTGCCAAGAGAGGGAAAGAGATAATGTGTTTGTTATGACTTCTAGTACTTAAGGAATCCAGACTGAAAATGTTTTTGACAAATAATAGCATGTGGTAGGTAGGAAATTGCCCTACCTAAGGGGAGTGGGGAGTTAGGCAGATCTAGATAAATATTTCTCCATCTGCATTCCAAAATGGACTTCAATGTAAATCTCTGAGATTCACTTCTAGATGTGTCTTGCTATGTATCTGTTATGATATCTGCTGGACAAGGCTGAAAGCTTGTTCGATCATCTCCCCTCCTTCCCCATGAATTGAATAATAAAATTTCTTCCCTTGTGATGTGAGAAAAGAAGACTTAATATCAAAATATCAGTCTTCCTATAGTTTTTTAAAATTTGTTTTTATTAATTTATCAATCCAAATGTACAAGCTCACATTTTCCTCATTCTACAATATTTCAAACACATCACGTTGCATACAATCCGACAACAACAAAAAAAAAATCAAGAACATCCCCAAGCATATTTCCCATCAGTCTTTTAACTTTTCTATTACAACTTCACTATACATCTCTCCACTACACACCCTTCATCTACCTATACATGTTTTATCTTCAATATTATTATCATTAATTTATAATTCAAAATGTATAAGTATACTATAGTCTTCCTATAGTTTTGAACATTTAATTACTCAATTCAAGTTACCAAACTTTTGTTTTTTTATCCATGTTCCTCCTAATCTTTGACAGCATCTGCTTTATATGAGAGAGTTCAGAATGACTGGAGTACTGTTGGCACTGTGTATATGTGTCTTATGACAACCTCAAAATGTTCATAGTGTTTTCTTATGCAAGGAGCACGCAAATATATTTTGCCACTGTCTTCTGAAAAATAGTCTATAGCACTTGGGATTCCTTGACATTCTCCTATCCAGATTCTAACCAAGGCTGATCCTTTTAGTTTTCAAAATGAAAATAATTTAATATTTATTACTTTTCTGCCATAAAGGTTTGGAAGGAAAGGTACATTTTAAAAGACCAGCGATCCATTTTAATTTGAGCTTTTAACCTGTGCCTTATATTTTACCGTACATGTATGTAGAGGAGTAATCACTGGTGCTGAAATCTAACCATATCTGTCACCAGAATATTAATACAGGTTGACCATCCATTGTTATCTTTGCAATGGGGAGAGATGCAAGGATCTGTGAAATGACAGTAGACATATATTTTTGCCAAGTACTAAGCTTGGATTCTCATTATTTCACGGATCCCCAATCTGTTTCTAGCCTTGTGTCTCATACACAACACAATGAACAAGATGCAAGGCTGGAGACAGAAGTGACAATCTGTAGTGAGAGTTGCTGATTAAATTTATATTAAAATATTTAAAATATTGTATAAATTTATCTTCAAATTATTCGTATAAGGTGTATATGAAGCATAAATTTCATGTTTAGACTTGGTTTCTGTCAGAGGTATCTCATTATGTACATACAGTATATACAATTCCAGATTTTCCAAAATCCAAAAATATCCAAAATTTAAAACACTGATAATCCTAAGTATATTGAATAAGGGATACCCAACTTGAACTCAATTTTTTACTGGAAGGGAGGGGATGGTAAAATATTGTTTTATTTTTGTATGAGCTTTAAACCTTAAACTTACTTCTGATTCAGTACAGAGTGATTATAAAATGCTCAGTAATATAGTTTTGGCCTATATGTAGGTTTTCAAAGATGTGTAGTGATTTTCTCCCCCCACCCCCATAGATTTAGTTTCTACTTTCCTCGGAGTAAATTCCATAGTGCGACTTGCTTATGAACAAGCATGCACAGAATGCTTTTTAATTGTTTTGTAATGTTATCATTTCATGTGATTAAAAATTACATATTACTAATGACTGTTTTGTCACTTATTTACCATGTTATTGTGCCTTACATATGTGAATTGGCCATAAATTGGCTTGTAAAAAATTACAGTACTTTAAAAAATAATTGGTTACAGATTTAGCTTTGCTTTATCAAGGTTATTTTGTATCACTCTGGTTGCAACTACGAAACAGAAGTCATAGGGCCCTTCCACACAGCCATATAACCCAGAAGATCAAGGCAGATAATCCACAATATCTTCTTTGCATGGATTATCTGAGTCCATACTGCCATATAATCCAGTTCACTTTGGATTTTATACAGCTGTGTGGAAGGGACTACAGTTATCTGAATCCACACTGCCATATAATCCAATTCAGTGTAGTTTTTATACATCTTTGTGGAAGGGGCCATAGAGTTTCCTGTTAGTTCCATCTCGTCTAGTCCCTAGCCGGTCTCAACGCTGTTTAGTTTCTCCCAGTTTGGTGTAGTCTGTTCTTTGACTGCATCTTGGATCATGTGATATTCTTTAGAAACTGGATACTAGACATGTATTTTGTAGAAATAGGTTTTAATATGTGTATTTTATATAATGATCATATGTTTTTAGCTATGTTGTAACTTGCCTTGGGCCATGGGGAGAGGCGAGTAAAAAATAAAATAGTAATAATAATTTTGTGTAAACCAATACTAATTTAAAATCAATATTAAGCATTATTCTTCAGAAGGTTAAGATATTTTGTTTCTTTTATAGATAAAGAGAAAAAAGAAAAGCTTGAGGAAGATGAAGCAGCAGCAGCTAGTACAATGGCAGTTTCTGCCTCCCTTATGCCTCCCATCTGGGACAAAACTATTCCCTACGATGGAGAGTCTTTCCATCTGGAGTACATGGATTTGGATGAATTCCTATTAGAGAATGGAATCCCTTCCAGTCCTAATCACCTGGATCTGAATCAGAATCCGCTCCTGCCTGTTGCTGAGTTAGAGGGAAAAGAACCTGCCAGTGCTCCTGCTACTGCCGCCACCACACCCTCATCATCTTCCACAGTGGTTTTCCAACCATCGGAAACTACCACAAGTTCAGGTATGTATAATGCAAAAGTGAAAAGTAGCATATCTTACAAAATTGTTAATTAATATAGTTTTCTTGTTAAGAAATATAGGGTTTTTTTTGCAGAATCAGACATCAAATATTGTTTTTGTTTGTCTTGCAGCTTCAACTAATTAAAGTTTTTTTCTTCATTGCAAAAATGACATTTGCTGTTGTTTTTTCAGAAGTCTAAATAAAACTGCAGCCTGATACACACTTCTAAAAAGCATTTGAATTACTTTAAAGCTGCTCTACCCTTACTAAATGGTACACCATAGAGGGCACTTTTCAGATACAACAGCCATAGTAGTAAGCTTACAAGATCTTTTTGTAAGGCTGGTTTTACTCAACTGCAAATTTATTGGTTAGAAGCAGTCCCCGCAGCTGAAGTTATTCTAGACAGTGATACCCATAGATTAGCACCAATTTCCTTGAAATAATAACTATTTTATGCTGAAAGATATACATTAGAATTGCATTAAATATGTATATATACGTCTTTGAATGATGTAAAAAGGTTATTTTTTGTTCATCCATCAATGAAAATTGAATCTAAATAAATTTCTGTGTTTCTTTCAGGCTGCCTAGTTCTCAAAACCTCTCTTTCACTCAGTACTTTAAACCTACAATAGCCCATTATATATTTAGAATCCCATGGAAGTATCAAAATGTACTCAGAATCAATTAATTAAATACCTTTTGCTTCTGCATGTTAAATTAAAGTTCTTTCCATGTACAGCCAAATTCCAAGGTACTAGAAAATAGCAACCATTAAGGGTCACATCTTTAAACAGATGTTTAGTGAGTATGCATATGGCACCTTAGGAGAGCGATGGAAGAGAGCCAGCATGATGTAATGGTTTGAGCATTAGACTATAACTCCAAAGGCTAGGGACTGAATCCCTGCATATTCATGGAAGCTCACTGGGTGGCCTTGGGCAAGTCACACTCTCTTAGCCTCAGAGGAAGGCAAAGGCAAACGTCCTCTGAACAAATTTCAGGAAGAAAGTCACATGTTAGAGTTGCCCTGTTGTAGCCACAAGTGGAAAACAACTTGAAGGCACACATCAAGAGTGGTGCGTCTAAGTGTGCATCTACACTTCACAATGAATGCAGTTTGACACCACTTTAACTGCCATAGCTCTTTGCAGTGGAATCCTGGGCGTTGTACTTTGGAGAGGCTCCAGTACTTTTTGACAATGAAAGTTAACGCATTTGTAAAACTACAATTGCCAGATTTCATACCATTGAGCCATGGCAGTTAAAGTGGTGTCAGGTTGCACTCTAAAATGTAAATTCAACCTTAGTATCATGTATTTCTTTTCACAGGAATAGACATATGGAGCTGATGCAGCTGAAAATGCTATTTTGTGTACCTAAATGATAGCTTAGTTATTCTACTGTAACTAAGCTTAAGTAAATATATTGAAATAATTACATGTTTTCTTCCTTTATTTCTTTCCTCTTTTCTGATTGTCTCCCTTGACTCTAGATAGTAAGTATCTGAAGGGGCATGGGTTTTTGCTCTCATTCTTTGTGAAGTGCTGTGTTAATTGGAGGGATCTGAATAAATAATTATCTTTCCTCAGTGGGCTCCTTTTGACTCTTTGCTTTCTTTGTTGCTCTTTTTCTCATGCTGATGTGCTATTGTGATGTCTCTTTCCTTTATCAGAGTCCTCACCAGAAAACGAGAGACTGACTCCCAGTCCAGTTGATCCAGATTGTGTTGAGATTGATGTGAATTTCAACCCCGATCCTGCTGATTTAGTGCTGTCCAGTGTGCCTGGAGGGGAGCTCTTCAACCCTAGAAAGCACAAGTTTGCCGAGGAGGACCTGAAACCACAGCCCATGATTAAAAAAGCCAAGAAAGTGTTTGTTCCAGATGATCAAAAGGTAACAAGTTTACTTTATTATAGCATTGGGGTGGAGTGTTGCATTAAAATACTTTACTGTGTTTCTTTAAGATGGGTGTAACATTCAAAAGTTTCTTGTAATAAGGTTTGTCCATGACAAAGTAGACTTTTCAAATCTGTTGCTCTATTTTATAGTACTGGTATTTGTCATAGTTGGGTGATAATTTTTTGTATCTAGTGTCTCTATTCTTGTATCTTCCGAAAAATGACAATGTATCCTCTTACATGCATGTACATTGTATATGTAGATAATTTACATATGATGGTTAAAAATTTAGGCAAGTGTATTTTCCTTTAGTGTTTTTAAGCAAATAAAAGCTAGGTGCACTAAAGTACATTATGTTAATATTTTGAGTTGTTGAAATGGATGGTCATCACTGAGGCTGTTAATGGACTGATGTGGTACATTCTGTCTGATTGGTCCTAGATGAAATTTCAGAGTAACGTCAAACCTCACATACCGTGTTATGGCAGTCTAGAGGTTACCATAGCATGATTAGCAATATCCTGTAGGTTGGGATTGCAGCTGTAGCTAGTCAGAGTTTTATGGGTTTTTGATATTTGTACAAAACAGTTAAATCAGTTATTTCCCCCAGGATGAAAAATATTGGACAAGGCGGAAGAAGAACAATGTGGCAGCTAAGCGATCTCGTGATGCTCGACGTCTGAAAGAGAATCAGATCACAGTCCGAGCTGCCTTTCTGGAGAAGGAGAATACAGCATTGAGGACCGAGGTTGCAGAGTTGCGGAAGGAAATGGGAAAATGCAAGAACATTGTCTCTAAATATGAAAGCAGATATGGGCCCTTGTAAGCAAACCCTTTTTTCCTTACTCTGTCCCTTGGGTTGCTCTTATTTCTATAGAGACTCATAGAAGCAATGTTTGTGTCACCACTGTATCCTGAACCAAAATCCATTTCTACTGACACAACTTGGTCAAATTCATTGTGATCTTTATGTTGCAATATGTTAGTTTGCAATAGTTAAACACATTTTGAACTTCACATTTCTAATCAAATAACACTAATTTGGTGATAAGTCAAGATAAACTTGTCTAGTTTGCTAAATTAGCAGCATTTTAACTTGGATTGGAAGGAAATTACTACATTTTACTTCCACTTGTGTTCCTTCAAAATAAAACTGGTGCTGGGAGAACAAAATATGTGGGAAAATTGAAATGCAGGTTTAATAACAGTATTCTATTAAAGGAAAAAAATCATATTTTGATTTTGTAAGAAAATACTGATTAGTGAGTGTGTTGCAGTTGTATTACTTCTTAAAAGTAATTGCCCTTTTGTACTTGAAAGGCAGGGAATCTCAAGTCCTTCTTCTTTGAAGCTTAGGGCCTTTCCACACAGCCATTTAATCCAGAATGTTGAGGCAGATAATCCACAATAACTGCTTTGAACTGGAATATCTGAGTTCACACTGCTAGATAATCCAGTTCAATCTAGATTTTATACAGCTGTGTGGAAGGGACCTTTGTGCTATCAGTAAGACTTTGAAAGTAAGATATGCTTGCATTTTGGTCCCATCCTTTTGGCATTGACTACCCACCCTGGAATGTGGCCCTTGAGAAATTTGCTGAATTTGTGATTTATCATCCTTGATATACTCTAAGCCACTCCTCTAAACGGACTGATTTGCAGGTTCTTACTTATGAGTTGAGACCATTTCTCTCTAAATTTCTTTTGAACCCTCCCCCCCCCCCCCAAAAAAAAAAACAAACATAACATAAATGAAGAATGAAATGGATTCACTTGAACTGTCAGGCTTGTTTCTAAAATAACTTTGTACATTTCATTCTTCAGAGAAGTGAATGGCTCTTATTTCTGTTGGCAGTAATATGGTAGTATGTCTTACCATAGTATAAGAACAGTATGAGTATTGGGATAGCTTTGACTTAGACTAATCAAACTCATGCTTTTTAATATTCTTAACTCAGATCTCCTAACCTAGTATGAGGAGGAACCATGTCACCTTGATGCAAACTATTTAATTTTATTACATCTTGGACTGTTTTACACATTGTTTCTCTGACAGCTATTGCTTTTGTTGCTATTGATTTGGCTCTTATCTTGAAAGGAGCACTCAAAGCTCTTCCTATTTCTTTTAACTGCTGACAATATCTACTCTCTGGCAAACTAGAATATAGTTGTGTGTAATATCAGACTTTCCCAAAAGCCATTAGTTGTAATAACTTCAATAAGACAGATGTTATTGGGTATTAGCATAATTTTATCAACGCCTTTTCATATATATATATATATATATATGAATGTGGATAATTGTTTGTTCAAAACTACTGTGTTATGAAAAAAACCCAGTATATCAAAGTCTTAATCTGTCACTTGGAGAATGAAGCCTGAATGTTGACTCTCCATTCACGATAATTAAAAGTGGTTGTTGAAGATGAGGCATTGCTTTTATTCTAGGTTAAGAGTATCTCAGTATGCTATAGCCAATAGTTACTTTTTTGCTCAGGTTTCTTCTGCACTGTCCTATATCCCAGGATCTGAGTCCAGGTTATCTGCTTTGAACTGATTTATATTAGTCTCCACTGCTATATGATCTGGGATAGGAAGATAATGTGGGATTTGATCCTGAGATATAAGGGCAATGTAGAAGGGGCCTCAGTCTTTGTTCATTACAAAGGTCAAGTCAGTAAGTACTGCCAGGAGTAATGGTCTATAGTTAAGACAAACTCTGGTTCTTGGTATGGTAATGGGAAGAGGTCTAATTCTTTGTATATTAAAATACATTGACTAGAATTGTTATTTCCCTTTAAATTGTTATTTGTTTCACTGGGCCCTGCCTTTACAACTCACAATAAATATTGCAAACGTTATTTCTCATCTAATGGGGGACTTGTGGGATCCCTGGGATATCAGTGTAACAATATGATGCCATATAAATATATAGTCACATTTTTGCTTTGCTTTGTTCAAAGTGACTTATCCGATTCCGAGTGATGCAGCTTTAAAGACTCTTAAAATCTCAAAGAAAATAAAAACTACACATGAAACAACCTGCCACCAGAATGAACAAAGAAAGATGTGAGGTATTCTACACAAACAACCGATGACCCTGCTTCCCTGCAAGTATCTCAGCTGAACTAGGGCTGAGCATGATGAAAAGTCTAAGGTCTCTATTCTTACAACTTCTTTTTGTATTGCCATTTCCCCTTGTAACCAGCGTTTGCAGTACAGCTCTTCACCTACACATGGTGCTCAAGTCAATGAGTTCAGTTTGAAGAAGTAATGATTTTGTACGATAACATATAGATGGGGGAATGAGAAATCATAACTGAAAAAAAAAACATTTTGCTTTGTTTTTCTTTTCCTCATCTACTCTGTATTTTAGAATCAATGTTAATCTTGCAACTAAATCCTACTAAATATTTGTATCTTGCATAGAACATGATTGAAGAAAACATACATACATACATACATATATATATATATATATATATATATATATATATATATATATATAAAAACAAACAAAAAAGAGATCCATTTTGATGTAATATACGCCCTGCATATTGACTTAGTTGAAAATAGCCAGCACCCAATATGCCCCATTACATGTTAGCAAGTAAGATGCATCTTATTTTCTCAGCAGATAAAAGCTGACACTAGGTTTTCAAAATTAGCACTTTCACTTCAGCTTGTTCACCTCTGGCAATACTGTTGGAAAACTACCATATTGTAATCGCATGCTGATGCATTTTCACAGTCTAATCACTATAAACATTAAAAGATACTTCTGTTTCATTATTTTCATAAACAGAATTTAACTAGCTGTGAATGAGGAGCAAGTGTTCTCACTACCTGATTTTCTTTTCTTGGAATACATAACATAAAGTACTTTGGAGTTTGCCATCAAAATCAGGATTGTCTTTTGATTTTTTCAGCTGTAAATGTATTTAATACCAACTTTAATCTTGTTCCTAACCCTATACACTTCTAGAGACAAAATTAGCAACATCTGCCCAAGATCCTGCAGTCAAATACATAGCTATGATGGTGCAATTATACCTCCCCATGCTACCACTCTCTTTTTCTGTTGTACCATGTCCCACTGCCAAGAGAGGGCTAGAATTATCATTACTACCCCTTTCTCCAGCACTTTCAGAATGACTCATTGGGTTGGGATGGGAGGCCTGGATTGTTTAAAAGTTAGGGACACTTTCAATAGTTGTGATACCACAACAACTGTAAAATTGAATTAGTGCATTTATGATGTCATAAATTGGGCTTACTCTGTTGTAATTATTTAACAGAATACCAGCCATTTACACTAGAGTCTCACTTATCCGACATAAACGGGCTGGCAGAACATTGGATAAGCGAACATGTTGGATAATAAGGAGGGACTAAGGAAAAGCTTATTAAACATCAAATTACATTTTGATTTTACACATTTACCAAAACATCATATTTTACAACAAATTAACAGAAAATGCAGTTCAATACACAGTAACGTTATATAGTCTTTACCGATTTTATGAATTTAGCACCAAAACATTGCAATGTATTGAAAATACTGACTATAAAAACATTGGCTACTAACAAATTGACTACAAATAAAGATAGAATTGCCTAAAATGAACTTACAGTAACAACATTGATGAAAATTAAATCCGTAAAAAGTCAGTCCTTGCTTCCTAGAAAAACAGTTGTGGATCTGGGTGGGAGGCAGATTGCGTTGGATAATCCAGGACATTGGATAAGCGAATGTTGGATAAGTGAGACTACAGTATATTTTTTCCCTGTCCACTTTCATGTGAGAAATTTTTAAGTTCTTGACTTAAGATGTGAATTGAGCTCACAAACCTAATACATCAGACAGAACTCAGTGGAATATTTCTTGGATCAATATCAACGAAGAAGTATTTTATTGATAGGCAGTGTCGGTAGCAAAGTAGGATGCTAAAAAATAATTTCTACTTCATCTTAAATGTGACCTAAGGGTATATTAAAGTTATAGTGGTAGAATAATTATGTGGATCTATTTGTTAATATTAACACTGTTCATCATATTTGAGGAACCTTTGGAGGTGAAATGTTCCACTATTCTGAAAGGTGGGAGACTGCCAAGTAGACACTTTCAGGATTTTAAAAAGAAATTACTTATGAAAATAGATTAAATTCTTACTGATTTGTCTAGAAGACATATGGCTGAATAAGCAGCTTTCCATGAGTTGACTGGAACAGCATACAGTAGCTTCAAGTAGCTAAAATGATGTTATAGATTTAGGAACTAGAACTGAGAAGCAAGTCTCAATTTTTTTTTGCTGATAGTGCTGAATTTAGAAAATAATGAAATAACTTGTTGTTTTCAGAGTAACTTGGCAATCCTACTTGGAAGTAGATTTTATTTCTTCCTGACTAATATTCCAATACGCATTGTTTTTAAACATCTTGACTGTGGACTGTTAAAAGCTCTAAAATCTTTGAGAGCATCAGCATAAATATGAATCAGTATACCAGAATCATAGTGCTAGTTTAAAAACTGAGCCTTTCTTAGCAATTTAGAATATAGACCCAGATTTGCAGGCTTTGTGTTTACAGTGACTCTGTACATATCTTTTGTTCATCAATTAGTTCTTTGTAGATTTTGCAGCTGAATAGTATAATTAAATGCAGTCTGTCTTTAATTCTGACACTGTCATAGCAGAAATACTAAAATATTTTGGTTCTATTACATTCCTTTTCTTTTACTCAAAAGGTGCCATAGTAGTGATGATACTACTCTTGTACATATCAGACAGCAATATTACACTGTGTTTAATACAGTATTGTAAGACAATTAACATCGCAGTTCAATTACCACATTTTCTCTGTATAGATAGTCACTTGGGATACTTACAATCATATTATTCGTTGCTGCAAAATGGTACAAAGTTTCTATGCAAGTGCAACTCAACCTGTGTGTAGAAAAATGTACAGGAGTTCTAACCTTTGATTTTTCTCAGCCCAGAACAAGCATGGAGAAAATCATGTTTCTTAATAACTTTTTAAGACTGCAGTCCTGTATACACATAGCTGGCTAATAGTTACGTTAAACTCAATTGGGCTCATTTTAGTCTAGGCAGGTATAGGATCATATTGTTCATATTTTTTCTTAAATGCTATAAGAGGTTGATTTAAATTATGAGCATAATTAGATCTGCAATCTTTTTCATTTTATAGCTGTTTCTCCAGTGACCCACCTACGATGATATCAGTGTGGAAAAAAAGCCCTTGCAGTAATGTTTAAAGTTATTTCTCCAAAGTAGTACAGAATGCATGTAGTAGGTGTGCAAACTTTACTACATCCTGCTTATTTCAATACATGACCTTCTAGAGATAGTTAAAGTATGATCTCCATTATTGTAGAGCTTGCTAGAAACAGCTTTTAGGCAAAAACATGTCTAGATACTCAGTTGCTAACCACATGCTGCTGAAAAGCCATGGGATAACCACTTCCAGATATATTCTAAATGTTAGTAATAAAAATATATACATAAGCAAAATCTGTATAATAGTGAACTTGTTAGGTAGTTTCATGTTACATTGTCATCTCTTTATAAACTAGAGGATGACATGTTCATGCTAAGTGAATTACATCCATAGATTAAACACTTTGTGATGTTTAAAATATTTTAGAAGCTGATCCTATTCATAAAAAATATTTGCTGTGTGTAGGCTTAGTGTAAGCATTTCACCTCTGTTTAGTTGGTTTTGCATATTTATGGTGAGGCTTTACTTGGAGCTAGAGCAATGGGTTAAATTTATGGGACAATTCGTAGTGGTTCTTGTAATCTTTGTGCAGGTTTCATGTGAAATTTTGATAGACCTTTTTCTCATTACTCTTGTAACATTTGTTTAATAAATAACGGGACATACTTAGTGCTGTGGATAATGAAGCATTTATACGCTTTGATAATACCTGTGATATTAATATTGGTTGCTGTTTTGTATAACTGTTGACATTCTAGTGACTTAGTGGATTTTTTTTCTCTATAAATAGTTTTGTTTGGCCTTTTTCCATATCTCTTCCGTGCTGCATTGTGCTGTGCTGTCTGGAATAACCAAGTAATATATTTCCATAATATAGTGAGATACTTCCTAGTGGGCAGTTCTATCCTGTGTCAAGTGTCAAGGTAGTCATAAGCAGTGGTGAGAGCTTAGAAATATACGGAAAAATATACTGAAAAGGTATTAGCACATTAACATCAAAATATGTGTAAAGTTTGAATGTGATGAAAATGCATCCTGTAATTGCATTTTACAAAAAAAATTACAATATTTCAGCGATTCTAAGACATCATTGACTCTAAGATGCACATTAATTTCTGCACCATCAACAGAAAGAAAACTTTTAATATATATTCTAAGGTGCACTGTTTTTCAAAATGTTTATTGGGGAGGGGGAGTATCTCTTAGAATCTATAAAATACAGTATTCTTTTATGTTCAGCTGTCCATAATCTCTCCTCTAAAGGATTGGTTTGGCACTTTAAAAAAATATCTACCTTTTCACCCCTTGCCTCCTGAGGCACAGTGACAAAGAGGTAGAAAGCTGAACCGACATTCAGTTCACTGATACAGGTCTCATTTAATCTGAGAAAAAGAAAATAATCCAGGTGCACCATGTAGGCGTGCTCTTTCTACATTTCAGCTCTCTTTCCCATATTTGCTACACAAACTTGAATAAATATGATTATTTTCCTGGCATTATAGTAGATGTGCAAGGCATTTTCTCATTTAGTTTCACAGTATGTGTTTCTAGAGCAAATCATAGGTATTTGTTTTGTTGTACCTGAATGAAGTCATGCAAGGAAGAGTGAAAATATAAAAGCAGTGATTCTTGTTGTGGATGTTTTGTATTCTGTTAATTGGAGCTCATTTATAATAAGAATTACTTTCAAGGTGAAAGCTTGTCATATTAGCAAAGCTGGTCAACTCTTTATAGCAGCAAAAAGTATTGAAAGTTGGGAAGAAAAGTGAGCTATATTCTAGAAATTTGATATGAAATCCCTACTTAGTCTATTAATGACAACTTCTTGCTTGGAAGTGTAGGAATGATTTCCTGTTAAATTTTACAGAATTTGTCAGCATGCCAGCCTTTCAGAGTGAAACTAGAAATAAGATGGCTCTTCTCCTCCTTTCTCCCATCCCTCTCTTTTCCCTTTAGATAAAATAGCAATCAATGTGCATTGATACATTGACTGGTTTAGTGCTTAGTAGGGTCCAGAACAGCGGAACTGTTTTATTTGTACATTTGTGTCTAATATATGGTGATTAATATTATTCAAATATTGTATTTTGTATTACAGAGTATGTAAATACATTTTAATCTCAGTCCTCATGGAGTAATAAGTGCTTCCAATGTAATCTCTGCAAACATATTCAAAATATAGCATGGCTTGAGATTAATTTTTTCCTCAGAAATTCACAGAAATCAAAATTAAATTGATAGGGAGTTTTGGTTTGTGATGCTTTCTATTTACAAAATAATACATTATAAAAGCAGAGAATGTGAGTATTGGGATAGGAGGTATTTCTACAACCACTGAATTTATTCAAAGTAGTACTCAAGCCATCTTATTTGGAGTCAAGTCAGTCTGCCATTTAGCACTATTCCTGCATGATGTTCTGTTGACAAAAGCATATGGCAACTTCAGAAATGCATACAGTTCTGCATTGTGTCTTAATTCAGTGCTTTTGGCATCTTCCATTGATCTGTTGTGAATTTCTATTTGTTTAGTTAGGATTATGATAGCTGATCTAATCTGTGGTATTACTATATTCCTTTATTTAATCAAATGTTTCAGTAAATAGAATTTCTGCTTGACTTGACTCTTGACAGCAACATTTCATTAAATGCTTCATCGAGCAGTTGGATCTTTTGACAAAATGGACAGAAACATGACAAATTGATCAGTACAGGGTGGATCACTGTGAAAATCATTGTCTCCCTAAAAGACTCTTGAGGGCAGCAATTTCCCCATTACTAACCCCCCAAAATCATTTTTGCCCCAAATACTTTCTAGGCAAGGAGAGGTCTTCTTCACCAAATTTTGGGGGCTTCTCCTACCAAATGTCGTAGTTTTCTGCTGATACAAATTCTTTATCATTGGTATGAAAGTAAAATAACAATAAATCAACTGACTTCATTATCATGTTAGAGAAGGAAGTTCCTTTAAAAATCTTTTTCCAAATAATTGCATGCCTGCAGGGTGTAACTACATGAAACACATGCAGTAAAGCTATTCTAGTAGACTTTCCAGGTGTTAAAGAGTTGTTTCAAATAGTGTTCTTTGCCCTTTCTCTTTAAAGCAAGAAATTAATTCATGTGTTAATTTGTTAATAAAGAGGAAATGGAACTAAATCACAAAAATATCATTTTTATAACCAAAATAAACATTTGTGTTCCTGTATATCTTTAATATCTGAAGCATTTCTCTAGTGTTTCTGGTATGTTTTTTCCTATATATGTGTTTTGTAGATAATCTGTAAAATTCTTTTGAGTCCATAATTAAAGGCACTGTAGGCACTTACAACAAATTCTGTGTTAAAGCTAAAATTGTCTCACTGCTTTCTCCAAATGCTCTTTCCCATGTGTATGTTACCACAGATACTTTGTGTATAATGAAAGCACTTAAATGATCCTCCTTGAGAGGAAAAAAAAATCTATGCTCAAGATCTTCCTGGTATTCACTCTTATTTCTGTTACACTATTACACTATAATACTGAATATGAACTCTCTGATTGTGGAAACTGATTTTTCAGGATATAGTAAACCCTTTCTGCTCAGTGTCTTTTGTAATGCTTTGGGTTTTAATAATGTAAACTTTTCACTGTATTGAATTCTGTTAGCAGTTTTTCATTTTGAAAAAAAAATAAAGTGTATATTCTGTTAAACTATGATTTTTGTCTCTATGTTAGACCCTACACATGAGCCATTACCACATTATTATGCTTTGATACAAAACCTGAAGTTGTTCTAGTTGTGATGGTATTACAAACTAATTTTGGTTATTACTATGGTTTATCGGTTCATTTTCATTCTATTCCTACATTTTAAGGGGTTCATTTTT
Source organism: Anolis carolinensis (assembly GCF_035594765.1). Lineage (NCBI taxonomy): Eukaryota > Metazoa > Chordata > Lepidosauria > Squamata > Anolidae > Anolis > Anolis carolinensis. The sequence continues at coordinate 170,205,585 of NC_085845.1, read as the reverse complement.
TATTTAATATCTCGCTTTTCTATCTTCATGGGATTTGTGGGATCTCTGAACATAATTGCTTCTCTCTAAAAGAAATAAAAACATTTACATGCTCTCCTCCTTGGAATATGCCCTAATATGTAATGTTAGTGAAAACATTGTATCCACTAGCGTTTGATTCCAGGACCCAACATGAATTCCAAATAACAGGGATGATCAAGTCTTACTGTATAAAATGGTATTATAAAATAATGTCCCTTACATAAAACTGCAAAATCAAGGTTTGAGATTTGGATTTTTAAAAAAATCCCGAAGCAATCAGTTCTTGAATCTGTGGGTGCAGAGTCCATAGATACTGAGGGGAAACTATATAAAATGTTCTTCAGTAGCCTTTAAAAAAAAAAGAGTGATACAAAAAACAAAGTCTAAATTACAGTAGAGTCTCACTTATCCAAGCTTCACTTATCCAAGGTTCTGTATTAGCCAAGGCAGTCTGCCTTTTAATAGTCATTGTTTTTGTAGTAAATGTTGCAATGTTTTGGTGCTAAATTCATAAATACAGTGATTACTACATAACATTACTGTGTATTGAACTGCTTTTTCTGTCAATTTCTTGTAAAACATGTTTTGGTGCTTAATTTGTAAAATCATAATGTAATTTTATGTTTAATAGCCTTTTTTCTTAATCCCTCTTTATTATCCAAGATTTTCGCTTATCCAAGGTTCTGCCGGCCCATTTATCTTGGATAAGTGAGACTCTACTGTACCAATGAGTACTAGAGCCACCATTAATCTAGAAGAAAGGACCTCTTGGAGAACCTAACTACCTTTATGATGAAGAATCTGTTGATTGTCTAAAATATAATCAATCAATATTAAATTCATCTTATGAACCAGAGGAGTTGTTAAAAGAGTGCTGGAATTCTTCCATAAGGTTTTGGTCCAAAACATATGGAAGACACCAGGCTGAAAAATATGCTCTGCATCAGTGATTCTCAACCTGTGGGTCCCTAGGTGTTTTGGCCTACAACTTCAGAAATCCCAGCCAGTTTACCAGCTGTTAGGATTTCTGGGAGTTGAAGGCCAAAACATTGGGGACCCACAGAATCATAGAATAGTAGAGTTGGAAGAGACCTCATGGGCCATCCAGTCCAACCCCCTGCCAAGAAGCAGGAAATCGCATTCAAAGCACCCCCGACAGATGGCCATCCAGCCTCTGTTTAAAAGCCTCCAAAGAAGGAGCCTCCACCACAGGGAGGCTCCTTCTCCACAGGTTGAGAATCACTTCTCTACAAGATATCTGGGATATGGCTGGGATGAATGCTGACATCAGTGAAGAGGTATGTACAGCTGGAAGTAGAATACTAGTCTAAAATAGCATTTGTTCTTTGGACACATCTTGTTCACTACTGGATTTTTCTGTGGTTATGATGAGTTTCCAATGATGAGAAGGGAAATGAAGATCTGCTGTAACTGGATCTTTTGAACTCTTGGTCTAATTTTGATAACTCATCTTGCATTAAAATTGCAAGGTTTTAAAGCAGCTAGGAAGAGAAACCTTGTGGTTAGAAGAAAGATTTAATTAAGACTTCATTAAGCAACAAACAAACATTAGGGTTAGATTTCATATTATTTCCAGTAGCAAATAATCTCAGTCATTTCAAAAAGGACTATTAGGGTAGCTTTAGACTGGAAACATTGGTTTTCAACAGAATTTATTTTCAGATAATTTCTCAAAAGAGTTGAAAGAAAATGAAAGAAGTGATCTCTCTCTAAGATTTGCTGCCTTCATTCCATATACTAATCTCATTATTGACTTTGTCAAACAGGTTTTGCTTCCAAAAAACCTGTTGACAGTGGCACTAAAGAGGAAGAATGAATTGTATTATGAGAAACAACCTCTTTCTCAGACTACTTTCTTCCCATGAAATTTTGCTTCCAATCTTGGAATAATGTTTGGATTCAGTGAGACACCCTGTCAGGTTGTATGCTAACATCTCAGTCTTTGAGACTCTGGGAAATTACTGGTCTTTTCCTTAAAAAAGAAAAGCATTTAGGTTAATGTGTGTTAATCAAAGGTACTTTACTGGATGCCCTTATTTGTTATGTATTAAGGGAAGATGAATGTGTTTTGTATTAAGGAATTCCTTAAACTCACTGTTTCTGACCGGTGTACTGAACACCCCCTTTTATACCATCCACAGTTGATCATTTTGTCCAGCCCCATTCTGCCATGCAGGAACGTATCATCAAAGCACTCCTGACAGATAGCCATCCAGCCCCTGCTAAAAAACCTCCAGAGAAGGAGACTCCACCAAGCTTTGAGGAAGCCTATTCCACTGTGAAACAGTTCTTGCTTCCAGGTCTTCCTAAAGTTTAGGTGGAATCTTTTTTACGGCAATTTGTATTCATTGCTCTGTGTTGAGAAAACAAACTTGCTCCCTCCTCACAGTGACATCCTTTCAAATATTTAAACATGGCTATTATGTCCCCTCTCAGACTTCTTTTCTCCAAGCTAAACGGCTCCCTATGCCACTCCTTGACATTTGATGTTTTCTTATTTCTGTGCCTTCATAAAAAATTGACCTTCAGGATTTTATTTGTTGCCTTTTCAGGAGGCAAGAAAGGGCTGTATTTAGTGGCTGATGAATTCAGAGCAACATGCTCTTTCATCGCATTCTATGGAAGGGGCAGGGCCACAGAAAGACCTAAGATTAGTGGAACTGAATGGCCAGGTTGGAGCAGTAAGGTTTCAGGGTAAGAGGATTGGTAGAACTTCAAGCGGTAAATTAAGTGGCCTGTGTATAATTTACTCAAATTGCATTTGCTGTTACAATCTTGGGCATGTCATTGCCTTCCCAGCTGTGACCTTTGCTTTGTGAAATTGAGAGCACTACCTGCAATCATAGCAGTTTTGGCCCCCAAAGAGCTTCCTGGGTCCATAGTGCAAGTGAGATTTGAAGTGAATGGACAACTTGTTTTTTCTTCTTCTAAATTTGAGGGAAGGAGTTTAGGTTTGATGGTCTTCCACTTTGTTACGACATTACTCTTCTAAATCTTTGCATCCAAACTAGCTTTTTATCTTGAGAAATGTCTTATGCAGTACTTGTCTCCTTTGGAATCTGTTTTTTTTCCGTGTCTGGAGCAACTTGAGTCGCTTCTGCAGTGAGAGAATTGGCCGTCTGCAAGGACGTTGCCCAGGGAACGCCCGGATGTTTTGATGTTTTTATCATCCTTGTGGGAGGCTTCTCTCATGTCCCCGCATGGAGCTGGAGCTGATAGAGGGAGTTCATCTGCATTCTCCCCGGGTGGGATTCGAACCTGGCAGCTTTCATGTCAGCAACCCAACCTTCAAGTCACTTAGTCCACTACGCCATCTGTGGGCTCCTTGGAATCTGATAATAAGGAATACACAATAAATGCAAGAGGAAAGATACTACTACAAACAAGCTATTATTTGGAATCTGATAATAGTTTGTTTGTAGTCGTATCTTTCCTCTTGCTTTTATTGTGTATTCCTTTTATTTTTTGCCACTTTGGGTCTCTTTACAAATATAAAGTGTCATAGAAATAATTATCTCTTTTGATCTGGATTGCTTGCCTCTGAACTGGAGCCACTGTTGCAGCTCACTCTGGGTTGACAATGAGGCAAGACCCAAGCATATACTGGTGTGTGTGTGTATATGTGTATGTATGTATGTATGTATGTATGTATGTATGTATGTATGTGTGTGTGTGTATATAAGCGGCTGAGGGGAAAAAGGAAGGGGCCTGAAGCCAGGAATTGTGGGAGTTGAAGTCCCAAACACCTGGAGGGCCGAAGTTTGCCCATGCCTGTTCTAGAATCTCCCCAATCATCTTGTCTGTTTGCCATGCTGTCTAGAAGATTGTGAGAAATATATAGTCCAAAATCCCCCGTACAGATGTTGGGGATAGGCTCGGCTCTCTTCCACATCTCCATTTTAAAGAATAAATTGCTTACGTGCTGCTTTTATAGACAGATAGAGATATGAATCAGTGTTACTGCTTTTCTTGCCTAGAATTTGACAAGAATTCCATTTCTTTTTTCCTAATGACTGACCACCAGGTGGCTCTGTTGTAACGCAGCAAACACTGTGGCTTTGTCTCTTTAAAAATAAATAAGGGTTCCCACTTGAATTGCACATGATATGAAAGGTTATTGATATGGAATTAAAGAGAGAGAGAGAGAGAGAGAGAGAGAGAGAGAGAGAGAGAGAGAGAGAGAGAGAGAGAGGCAGATTGCTTTGTCTGCTGACATTAATCCAGGCCCAGCTCTGCAACCTCTATGGTGTTTAAAGGCGCAGAGTGTTTTCTTCCATTAGAAAGCAAGCAATTGTGTTTTCTTCCCTTTAGAGACAATTTGAACTGGCATGATAAATGATCAGGCTACAGTTTTAACAACACCATAAATGTTGGTCCTCTCCTTATGTCAGTTTTATTTGCACAAGTGAACAGTTTCAAGGGAAATTAATAACAAAAAGTCATTGTGTTGTAAAGTAGAAAGCACTGGGAACTTAACTGAATGTCTGGACTAGCTTCTGGTATGTGAAGCCCCATTTGTTTTGAAGAAGGAGAAAATCTTCAGAGGAAAGTGTAAAAACAACCCCCTTTTTAAAACACAGGAGAATTTATGACTATTTCTCTCCCTTGCGACTGTGCCTTACTATACAAGGGCTTTCCTTCCTCTCTTTTTCTATGGTTCATCATTATATTTCCTTCATAGCAGCCTTTTCACCATTCTCCATTTTCTGAACAAGAGATAGTCTATGATCTTAATTCTTTATACTCTTAAGTAGAAGTAGAAGGGAACCGCCAAAAGGCTAAATGGAGGGTTGCACAAAAACAACAAAACCAAGTAGCAGGAGCACAATAATCCCAAATAAACAGCTCAGGGGAAGGTCCCAGGGGCTTACATGTCTTTACACTAATGCACAGAGCATGGGAAATAAACAAGACGAACTCCAACTTTTAGCACAACACCACACTTATGATGTCATAAGCATCACTGAAACCTGGTGGGATGTCTCCTATCACTGGATGTAGCCATCGAGGGCTGTAACCTCTTTCACAGAAACAGAACATAGAGGAGAGGAGGGGGAGTAGCTATATATGTCAAAAACAGTTATACCACAGAAGAGATGCAAGTCTTCAATCCAGGAAACCAGCTGGAAAGCATCTGGATAAGAATCAAGGGATACAGGATTCAAAAATATCTCGTCGTAGGCGTCTACTACAGATCTCCGAGCCAGGCTGAAGAACTTGACAAAGCCTTCTGTCAACAGTTGACCAAACTGGCACAAATAAGAGATAGAGTAGTCATGGGTGATTTCAACTATCCCAATATCTACTGGAAAACTGACTCGGACAAGAGTACAAAGTCCCACAAATTCCTTGCTTGCCTAGCAGACAATGTTATGGTCCAAAGGATAGAAGAGGCAACAAGGGGATTGGCAATTCTCGATCTCATTCTAACCAACGCAGAGGACCTTCCTAACTGTTCAACAGTGGAATTCTCTGCCCCGGAGTGTGGTGAAGGCTCCTTCTTTGGAGGCTTTTAAACAGAGGCTGGATGGCCATCTGTTGGGGGTGCTTTGAATATGATTTTCCTTCTTCTTGGCAGGGGCTTGGGTTGAATGGCCCATGGGGTCTCTTCCATCTCTGACTGTATGATTCTATGAATGTCAGTATCATTACATTACCTTGCTTTGTCCCCCTAATAAGTTCCTATGATGGAGAAAAATATGAAGATATGTGTGGCAAATTATGTGTTTAGCTATCAAACTATGAGCATAAACTTTCAAGTCATAATTGCATTAACTGTCAAGAGAAAACTCAATGTTCTTAGCTCACGTTTTATGTTTGAGTGAAGTAGCAGACCTTTTTCAATATTCAGCATCATTTGAAGTAAAAGACCTGAACTTGTATGTGTTTGTGTGTTGATAGATTTTCACTGGAGTCTTCTAGGTAACACCCATGGCATGCAAAGCTTTTCACCATTTTTCATTATTTTAAAGAATATAATGTTGAGGAGCATTGGAGATCACCCTAGTTGTTGTAAAATAAACATTAAGGCTACTTTTGAGAGTGGATATCTACTCATGTGATAATGATGATGACAGCAATGATGATGTATCTTATTATTTATTATTATTGTATGTACTTATACCTCCTGAAACTCAAAATTGCTTACATCCAAGTATTGCACTTGAAGCAGTTGGAAATAATTTGATCGGTTTAAGAAGTTTAAAATAATTTAAAACAATAAGAATAATTTATGTATGCTATCTATAGTCTGTACAATAAGTCTCCCATATGCTTGTAGCAGAAACAGTCTTGCAGTAAGTACCAGAAACATTTTTGTAAATTGGATTGTTGTGCATTTTCCAGGCTGTATGGCCATGTTCCAGAAGCATTATCTCCTGACATTTTGCCCACATCTATGGCAGGCATCCTCAGAGGTTATGAGGTATGTAACGTCAGGAGAGAATGCTTCTGGAACATGGCCATACAGCCTGGAAAATGCACAACAACCCAGTGATTCCGGCCATGAAAGCCTTCAACAACATTATTGTAAATTATTATTAATCGAGATAATATTGGTTCCCCCTCCTTTTTTATTTATATTTTCACTGAATGTATCACATTAATTGATTACTACTCTTAAATATCCCAGAACAATTCTTTTTCTGGTTATAAATCTCCAGAGTACTTTCAAACAAGGTTTTTCCTTTATATTATCTATGTACAAAATATCATGGGAGGTCCAGATAACATTGTTTTTGATCTCGTATGTGTTTTCATGCATTTTCCTCCCAGAGAAAAATATGTTAAGGAAAGAAAGAATGGCTATATGATGCCTTTTAGGTGATGGCAAAAGGCCTCCTTCAGTTGGAAGCACCTTCATCCCACTTTCTTTTAATTGAAGACTTTGCTTGTTCCTTCTTTGATACTATGGTGTACACTTTACTCATTATATTACACATTGAATGCCTTGTTATTCATTATTTTAATTTGGTTTTCTGACAGATTTGCATGTATTTATAATTATTCTTATCTACTCCAACCAGCTTTCATTTACTTCATACCCTCATAACATTCATAAATGGGTCTAGAATATTTAAGAGCTCTGTGGCAAATTCTTCGTGATGTAACAAGGCAATTTCCATAACAAAACGCTAGAAAAAAACACAAAGATGTCAGGGGAGTTAATGTATCTAAAACAGTTATTAAAGAGATAAACAACAGCAGACATCTTTTAATGTACAGCAGCCATTTCTCCCTGCAAATAAAAGCAGTAGAAATAGCACACTCACAGTCTTTTTGGAAACTTTTATTATAAACCAACTTTAAAACTAAACATTTCTTAGCCCTGTTAGAGAAGAACTATTGCCATTGAAAAGATTTTGACTTGACCTCACTTTCAAGTAGGAATCAAGAAGGAAAACAGAAGAAAATAATATCATAATGTTTGTGTCAGTTAGCTATTCATTCACTTTGTATCTACAAATATATTGTTAGTTTAATACTAAGATTGTTGATATTACCTCCATACAGAAATTTTTAATTTAATTTTGTTACCATTATTTTTATGGTCATGTCATGCTAAAAAGCTGAAGAAAAACTAAAAATGATTTTTAGAAGCCCCTTTTGCAAGGAATGACCATTTAAAAACAAACTGCTGCTTCTTCTAAGAGAGGCAGATTTTAAACTGTTCACGCTGCGTGTAATTTTTGTGTATTCAGTACAATCCCCATATCCATGGGGGGTATGTTCCAAAACAACCCTGTGGATTTCTGAAATCACAGGGAAAATAGCAATCCTGATGTTTTGACTAGCGTTATGCTAGAATCATATCATAGAATCACACTGGAGGATTTGAAGAGACTCATTAACATTTCAAGCGGGGGAATATTTTGTGGAGCATGTCAATATCGTATATGTGGATAAGGGGTTCATACTGTAATTGTCCAGCAGTGCTGCGGAGTTCGAAGAGGCACAAATGGAGGGTTTGAGGGAAAAACGTGCCAAGAGGAAGGCCCGTCAAGCCAACCCTGACCGGGACCGCTTTCCACCTGGAAACCGAGGTCTTCACTGCGAGAGAACATGCAGATCAAGAATAGGTCTCTTCAGCCACCTACGGACACACCCCAAGACCCCACAGATGGAAGACAATCATCCTCAAACTACGAGGGATCGCCTAAGTAAGTAAGTAAATAAGTAAGTAAGTAAACTATAGTTGTATGTGTAGAGGAAATTGCTAATATGATAAATATATAGAACTTCAACAGTGGGAAGTGTTTGGTTACCTTCTGGTAACACACTTTAAGGAAAAGTGCTTGTTTTATATCTGGGGAATAGAAAGTATTTTTTTTCATGTTGGGAGCGACTTGAGAAACCGCAAATCACTTCTGGTGTGAGAGAATTGGCTGTCTGCAAGGACGTTGCCCAGGGGACGCCCCAATGTTTTTGATGTTTTTACCCTCCTTGTGGGAGGCTTCTCTCATGTCCCCGCATGGGGAGCTGGAGCTGACAGAGTGAGCTCATCTGCTCTCTCCCTGGGTTGGATTCGAACTGGCAGCCTTCAGGTCAGCAACCCAACCTTCAAGTCATCAGTCCTGCCGGCACAAGAGTTTAATCCACTGCGCCACTGGGGGGCATAGTGTAAAGTAATGATAAAAGTAATGTAATGATAAAAGCCAGTCCGCATTGTACATCTGTATGGAGAATTCAGAACCAGAATAATTTCAGTTTCTGAGGACACTGCTTATTTGGATTAAGACACTGAGCCTTAAAAGGCAACCATCCAGGCCAGAAATTAGTGGTTGTAGCTAATCTTCAAGTTATCTGTTAGGGAATGCAAAGGATGGGACAAATCCCCCCACAAAGAGACAAGATTGAGCAGCTGTCCATTGTGTTGTCAAAGGCTTTCATGGCCAGAATCACTGGGTTGATGTGAGCTTTCCGGGCTGTATGGCTATGTTCCAGAAGCATTTTCTCCTGACGTTTCACCCACATCTATGGCAGGCATCCTCAGAGGTTGTGAGCTCTGCATTTCCCTCTTCCTCTGTACTTCTGTTCTTCACTCAGATTCTTCTGAGGGGCAGTTTCAGGGATCCTCTGATGCAATTGTAGCTTCTTAACTACGAAAGTTGACTATTGCACTAATAGCTCTGCTGCCTTGCGTATCTGACTGAAGTCCACAATTGTCACTTTGCAGCAGGGCATGAATTATGACCCTTCCCCTCGAGTCAGTTGCTTTCCCTGCTCTAACTGAGGACAGGGCTTTTGTGCCTCTAACGTTTGAGCCAAAGAAAAAATTGCAACAGGCACAACCAGAATCATTTATTACTAGGCACTACGTAGGATTTGGATTTGTTTCAGTGGCAAGGCTCTCTGTATGTCTCCCAGTGTTGAGGTCCCACAAAGAGTGTGCTGGGACCCCTAACTTTGCTTACTGCTTCAGGTTTGATGGAAGGCACTGTCCCAGATCTGAAGTCAGAGGCAGCTGCCCTCCATTCAACTTCTATTCCTAGAAAGTGGGGTATCATCATATTTTTGCCATAGACAGCAAATGTCTTGGCCTCGCCCTGGGCTTAATTTTCCTGACCCTTGTGGGGCTGCTCTTACACTAGGTTTTCATGTAGACAGGATGAGGGCTGTTATTATTACATTTATTGATATCCCGCTTTTATCATTTTGACGGAGACACAAAGCGGCTGTTCTCAGTTATAGCTTATGTATATAAGACATGATGTTTCCATGTTTGCAGTGATGCTGGTGTATCTTGAAGAGATAAGTAGCTCCAGATGTGCCAAGGGAGATCACATTGCATGTTACCTCCTTATCCAAGGATCCACTCCAGAACATATGCTCTTGTTGTTGTCCATTCACCAGGTGGTGCTGTTCTTGGATGTCAGGTTTCCTTTGTGAGAATGGTGCTTCCACTTCTCAAGACCCTTCCTGCTCTGGTTATCGGTAGGAAAAGCAGGGAATGACCTTTCTAATTTTACAGCAAAGGGAGGATACCTATACCATATAGCAGAGCCTTCAAAATTTTTCATGTTGGTGACACACTTTTTAGACATGCATCATTTTTCAACACAGTAATTCAGTTTTACTAGCAAACCATAAGTTAAAGCAACCCCTTATAAAATATAGACACATACATGAATTGTAATATCAAAATTTATGGGCACACAACTTATCGCATGAAAATCTGTAATTTATATTTTTTTATATATATATGATATGTTTCTTATTTTCCACATAGACTCAGAGGTGTCTCATGTTCACACAACTCACATACACACAGGAGTTGACACAGGAATGTGTCGCAACACATCGTTTGGAAATCTCTGCTGTAGAATCTAGCAGACAGAGGAGAATCAAGACAACATAGCAAGTCAGAAATGAGGGGAGAGACAGTAATAATACTAAGTCCCACCATTGCTTTTTAGAAGCATGTAAAGACAATAGCTGAGCTTCACACAAAAGACTAAACCACTGTGCTGCAGAAAAATCCTGCCGATTGAAGAGTCAGCAGTTCGAGCCTGGGTCGGGGGTGAGCATCCGCCATCAGCGCTAGCTCACCTGCCCACCTAGCAGGTCGAAAACAGAAATACAAGTAGATAAATAGGTACTGCTTTTAGCGGGGAGTTAATACAAAGGCGCCCTTAAAGACATCGATCAGAAGAAAGCTCCTCAGCATGGAAGATGGATTGACAGTAAACAAACACATACACACACACACACACACACACACACCCATGGCTCGAGACGAGCACAGCCTCCAAGATGCTGGAAATAAGATGGGAAAAAACTACCTTTACCTCTGCTTGTGTTGTCTGTCCTTGTTAATTGTACAGTCGGCATTGAATGTTTACCGTATGTGTGTTCTGTAAGCTGCTCTGAGTCTCCCTTAGGGGTATAAATACTATAAGTAAATAAATAGCTTCATCCTCTAATAATATAACTACAGTAGAGTCTCGCTTATCCGACCTTCACTCATCCAACACTTATCTGTATTATCCAACGTAGTCTGCCTCCCGCCCAGATCCACAGCTGTTTCTCTAGGCAGGCAAGGAACACAAATTTTTAAAAATCTTCACAGGACTGAACTTTTTACAGATTTAACTTTTTACAGATTTTATTATTACATTAATAAAATAAAGTAAAAAGTACAGATAGGTGTATAGATATGAACAAGATAAGAAAAAGAGATAGAAATAATAGTGTAGCGAGAAAAAATCCTAGGTCGTATTGTGTGTGTGTGTGTATATATATATATATATATATATATAGAGAGAGAGAGAGAGAGAGAGAGAGAGAGAGAGAGAGAGAGAGAGAGGATAGTATTTACAAAGTTATTGTATTTTAAAATAGTTCTCACTATATTATTTAAATAAATAATTGTCTGTCTGGATTTAGTAATCTCTTAAATAGAAAAGTAAAGTACAGTAAAAGTAAAAGAGTTATGGAAGATATAGTAAAAAGAAAGATGCTTTGTTTTTGACTTCCCAGTATCTTCATGAGGTCTTCTCCTTTTTTCTTTCTTTTTTTATATACCATTTGTATGTATATATATGTGTGTGTGTGTGTGTATTCTCCTTCTCTCCTCCCTTCCTTCATTCTTCGTTGTTTTCTTTGTGTCCAATTCTTTTTTCCGATCATAATCTTTTTATTCTTCTGTATAAGGTATTCAGTAATCTGTTTCCAGTCAATTTCTTTCATTTTCATTCCCTTATTCTTTGACACGAGGAAGGTAAATCTATCCATATTTCTTATTTATAATATTTTTGTTAGCCATGTATCTTCTTCTGGTATCTCATCTTTTTTCTATACCCTTGCATAACATATTCTTGCTGCCGTAGTCATCAAGAATAATAATTTGTCTGTGTTTTTTTCTAACGTCATTCTATCTTTATTTGTAATCAATTTTTAGTAGTCAATAATTTTGTAATCAACGTTTTCAATACATTGCAATGTTTGGTGCTAAATTTGTAAATACAGTAATTACTACATAACGTTACCATGCATTGAACTGCTTTTTCTGTCGATTTGTTGTAAAACATGATGGTTTGGTGCTTAATTTGTAAAATCATAATGTAATGTGATGTTTAATAGGCTTTTCCTTTATCCCTCCTTATTATCTAACATTTTTGCTTATCCAACGTTCTGTTGGATAAGTGAGACTCTATTGTATTTAAACACCTGTATAATCTGTATTCATCTCTTTTTAATTATTGTTATTCTTTAATGCAAAGACATAATAGAAATATAAGAATAATGGAGATATAGCGGCGTGCTGTCTAGAATAATTTATTTATTTATTTATTTACAGTATTTATATTCCGCCCTTCTCACCCCGAAGGGGGCTCAGGGCAGATTACAATGAACACATATATGGCAAACATTCAATGCCAACAGACAAACAACATATATAGACAGACACAGAGGCATTTAACTTTTTTTTTTCAGCTTCACGATTCCGGCCACAGGGGGAGCTGTTGCTTCACTGTCCACTAGTGGCTGTACTTCCTCATTCCTTTCCTCGTGTTTTGCTGGCAGTTTTATGATGTTGTAAATTAGTTAAATTAGCCTCCTGCATAAAGCGTACCTAAATTTCCCTACTTGACAGATGCAACTGTCTTTCGGGGCTGCATAGGTCAACAGCAAGCTGGGCTATTTAATGGTCAGGGGCTTAACCTAACCTGGGCTTCGAATTCATGACCTCTCAGTCAGTAGTGATTTATTGCAGCTGGTTACTAGCCAGCTGCGCCACAGCCCGGCTAGTAATAAGGCTTTGTATAAGGCTCTGCTCAGCTGCCATATTTTTGATGCTTAGTCAAGGCCCTTCTACACAGCCATATAACCCAGAATACGATGGCAGATAATTCACAATATCTGCTTTGAACTGGGTTATCTGAGTCCACACTGCCATATAACCCAGTTCAAAGCAGATAATGTGAGATTTTATACAGCTGTGTGGAAGGGGCTTTAGAAGATTTGGAACATGCAGTTTTTTCCTGTTGGCCCTAATGCCCTTGTACTCGCTGCCAGGACTCTAGTGACTTGTCCAGTGTGGCTTCAAGGCTTTTTTGCAATCAACAAAGTCCCAGGAAATGTCACAGCGAAGGGAAATAATGTGACAGAATTTTTGTTCCAATTTGAAGGAAGGCTTGCCAATAACGTGTTTCTCTGTTTGGAATGAAGCAGGGTGGGGGACACAAACAAGAGGCTGGAGAAACTGGGAATGAGAAAGATGAACTATAAAAATAATTTTGGCTACTTGCTATGCTTGCTGTGCTGTTCTAGTTCCAGCCTATAATCCACCCATGGCCTCCTGGTCCCCATCTACACAGTGAGTTACATAATGGGAGATACACTCAGGCACTTTGCCTCGGCAAAAGGAAAGAGTGACGTGACATTTACGCTGCTTGTGTTTCCCAATCTGTTCCTCCAGCTGGGCTTCTTTCCAAAGCCTATAAATGCCAAGCTGCTTTTAGGGGGTGGCTGTGACAGACACCTGGGAGCATACAGCCTTGTTAATAAATAGGAAGGAGGTCCTCTTCCCTCTCTTATCAGATGGCAGGATTTTTGGGGCTGAGTGGGGAGAATGGATCACTAATGTGAAAAAGGAAGAGGGAGGGGAAGTAAAAAATGTGGGACATCCCCACCAGCGGTTGCTATTGGGAAAAATAGGCCACTGAAAATGACTAAAGATTAGGTTGAGTCCGAGCAAACAAATAGGATTACGACAAAGTCCAAAATCCACAACATGGGAATATCAAAACGCACAAAATATATCATGCAAACCTTTGAAGCTTCACATAGCAAAAAGGTTAAAAATCATACGGAAGATAACTGTATGGTTTTAACATCTTTGCCAGATGCGTGCGTGATATGTTTTGTCTTGATTGACCAATAAAGGTAGTGCACTTTTGTCGATTTTGATGTATTTTACTGTATGACCAACACGGCTACCCCTAAATATGTTTCCTGGATTTCAAAATAGGTTTACACCAGGCATGGGCAAAGTTGGGTCCTCCAGGTGTTTTGGACTTCAACTCCCACCATTACTCACAGCCTCAGGCCCTTTCCTTTTCCCCCTCAGCCGCTTAAGCGGTACCTATTGATCTACTCACATTTGCATGTTTTCAATCTGCTAGTTTGGCAACCTCGGTGGCGAAGTGTGTTAAAGCGCTGAGCTGCTGAACTTGCAGACCAAAAGGTCCCAGGTTCAAACCCCGGGAGCAGCGGGAGCGGCTGCTGTTAGCCCCAGCTCCTTTCAACCTAGCAGTTCGAAAACATGCCAATGTGAGTAGATCAATAGGTACCGCTCTGGCGGGAAGGTAACGGCGCTCCATGCAGTCATGCCGGCCACATGACCTTGGAGGTGTCTAAGGACAACACCGGCTCTTCGGCTTAGAAATGGAGATGAGCACCAACCCCCAGAGTCAGACATGACTGGACTTAACGTCAGGGGAAACCTTTACCTTTACCTTAGTTTGGCAGAATCATAGAGTTGGAAGAGACCTCATGGGCCATCCAGTCCAACCCTCTGCCAAAAAGCAGGGAATCTCATTCAAAGCCGGGAGCTTTGAATGGGAGCTCACCCCACACTCTGGATTTGAACTGCCAACCTTTCAGACAGCAAGTTTAGAAGCTCAGCGGTTTAACCCGCTGTGCCACCGGGCGCTCCTTATCTTAAAACAGACACCACTTTTAAGATACTCGCCTTCTCCATTCAATCCCGTTACTCTAGAGGAGACAAGGCACTATTATGAACGCCCATTCCTTCATGTCACTGAAACTATTCAAAACTAGCAAATCTGGCAGATCCCATTCCACGTGTTTTAAAGCACTTTCTCCCATTTCCAGGCGCATCAGGAGCTGAGAACAGGATTTCTTCCTGGCTTCAGTCCCGTCCCCCCCCTGTTTCTCCATACTTCTGAAACAGTTCACTGATGGATAACAGGCGGATGTCTTTCTGCGTCATATGATGGGCTCCATGTTGCTTTGTATATGAACTCTTTAAGAAGTGTCTGGAAATTTGGAGGGTTGGGAAGCTTGCATGTGATGAAGTCCTTGGTCTGCAGAAGCTTGAGCTACCAACTTTGTTCTCGCAGTTATTTTCTAAAATGCTACAAGAATCCTTTGTATATACTGATACAGTATTCCAGAATAGCATGGCTATGACTAGTAGCTGTACAGGCCTGGATATTCTTGCATTTGCAGTTTTAAAAGGAATTTTCTGTATTCTTCATTAAAGTGGCTCATGGGCATTATTTAAACCCTCTCTTGTGCGCACACACACAGAGTGTGCTATTATGTCCTAATATGCCACGGGCCCAAGAGTTTTGGCTTTTCTCATCCAGGCTTCAGAGGCACACATTTAATTTACCATATCATTCCATGTAGAGTAAGAAGAAAAAATAAAAGGTCGTTTGTTAGTTCTGGTTTTGCTTGTTATGATTTTCCAATCTCAATAGAGCAGAAGCTGCTACGGAGCTCCCCATCTGGAATACTGGAGTGCCCCCAAAAGGTAAAAACCTTCCACCTAGTCTCCTTATCTACTAAAAAGTTCCACGGAACCAGTTCTTAATTCTTCCTGGAATTTGTTAATGCCAATTTAAAAGAAAGTACAAACTTGGGAGAAACTCCCAACCGTGGTTTATATAACTGGGAAACTGGGAAACAGAAAAGTAGTTGTAAGGGCATTTTGTTAAAATGGTGAAGTACTGGAGGAAAAGCTAGTGCTCAATGCTTTTGGTAGTTCTCGTTTGGGAAATGTTAACATATAGGACTCATGTTTGCTCCTATTAATTAACATCTACAGAATGTGGACCTGAGGCAGAACTGTTGTCAGTCAGCACAAGGTTACTTGGAGGATGTGCTTCAGGACAGTTTGCAATCAGCAGTTGAGCTCCATTTGGCTGCCTTAATGTTAAATGAGGGTAACGTTACTAGAAGGACAAATGAGCACAACTTAGAAATAGTTACAAAAATGAGCTAGTTGATAATAAATCACCTCTAGTGATATTATCATTACTTTATATACTATGATTGCAATTTAACAAGGACAAACTTCACTCTTTTGTGATATAAGAGTAACTTTCAATTAATGTTTAATTTACATGGTTTGTGACCTCACTCAGACTTAGTTCTCTACTTACAAGGTTGCCTTTTATTTACTCAACTTTTGACGACAGGAAGGAATAGCTACTTTTTGAAATGTTTGAAAGTGTAATGACCAGTGACTTTGAGGAGGTGGGGTAACAACTACAACAAAATACTTCTAAAACTAACTTTCCCAGTCTCTATTAATGGGATGTTGTGCCAACTTTCGTACTGAAGAAAGCAATATTGTGATCCTGGAATGGCAAAGTCCAGCCCTCTAGGTGTTATTGGGCTGCATCTTCTACAATCCTTCATCGTTCACTGTTCTAGCTAATTGGGCTTTTGGGAATCGTGGGCCAACAACATCTGGAGTCCCTGTACCTGACTATTGGTTAGTGTTGGCAGCCCAGCTCATTGCCCGCCTAGCAGTTCAAAAACAGCTGTGAGTAGATAAATTAGGTAACGTGTTGTCGAAGGCTTTCATGTCGGGATCACAGGGTTGTTTTATGTCTTTTGGGCTGTGTAGCCATGTTCCAGAAGTATTATCTCCTGACGTTTCGCCCACATCTATGGCAGGCATCCTCAGAGGTTGTGAGGTATGGATAAACTAGGCAAGGAAAGGAAAATATATATATCTGTGGAGAGTCCAGGATGTGGCAAGAGTCCTTTGTCACTGGGAAGCCAGCATTAATGTTTCAGTTAATCGCCCTAATTAGCATTGGAAAGGTTTTGTCTCTTGCCTGAGGGGCATCCTTTGTTCAGTCATTAGCCATCCTTGGGGCTCCTCTGTCCTCAGAGTGTTGGTTCCCATCTACTGTTTTGATTTTAAAGTTTTTTTATTACTGATAGCCAGATTTTGTTCATTTTCATGGTTTCCTCCTTTCTGTTGAAGTTGTCCACATGCTTGTGGATTTCAAACATGGCAAGTTTCCATGTTGCAAAACAATATAATTTCTCCAGTGGTGTGGGGTGTGGGCATCCTGTGATGATGCAGCATGTCTCATTAAGAGCCACATCCACTGTGGGATAAAATAAGGTAAATAAAAATGATGGGGTAAATAAGGTAAATAAATATACTGTAGCTTTGTTTTTAAATTTCCAATATATAATTTAGTTGTTATTTGAATATACCTTCATATCAGAGTACCCGAACCTGCATCACTAGAGACCATCAGGTTGGAGGGGACATGGTCTAGTAACTGAAGTGAACTACTTCGTGTTTACTTTTCCTTGGCATCTGCATTTCAAGGTAGCCTGTTATTGGCGAGTAAATTCATTCTTCTCCTTGGTTTTCCTGAAGAATGCAGCTAAAATCAGGGAGAAAAGAAAATCTGTGTGGAGTTGTGATGGTAGATTATGTCATAGTCCCTGCTAATAACACATTGGAGTGTTAACTCCGTGATGCCTGGTACAACTGGTGGAACAGAAAGGAGGCTCTACTAAGGCCCCACTGCCGACAAATAGTACCAAAAAGGGCATAGTTTCCAAACTTGCCATGTTTCAAATTAGGTAATGTTTAAGTGGGGAGGTATTTTATGGCACCTTAAAAGGGAAATACCAGAAAATGCCGGTGGTCAAAAGAAAGGAGGAAGTCCGTGATCAGGGCTCTTCGACATGAAGGATGGAGCAAGAACACAACCTCCAGGATGCTGAAGATGGAGAATGCCTATGCATATCGGTTGTCTGTCCAGTCTATATAATGGTATTGAATGTTTGCTGCATATGTGTTCTGTGATCAACCCTGACTCCCCTTCGGAGTGAGAAAGGCAGAATATAAATGCTGTAAATAACAGTACATTATTTGGATGGGAAAACAGCATTCTTTCATAAATGGAAAAATTCTTAAGTTTAAGGACTTCATGATTATTATCTATTTATTCAAAGTAAAGATACTTTCCTGCTCACTAGAGCTGTCAAAAGTTTGCATGGTAGTTACTCCAGACACAACACTAAAGTTGCAACTTAACACAGGATCACTTGCCACTGAAATGAAAGCATTATTTGAAACATATTTTAAGGTTTTTAAAAGTTAGCATTCCCATTAAACAGATTAAAACTGTTTTTAACCTTGTTTTTAAAGACCAAACTCCTTGATTTCCTTTTGTCTGACTCCTTTGAAACTTGGCAAGAAGAGAACCAGCCTGACTGCATTTGAGAGGGAGTTCCACAACGGAGGTGCTGCCTCAGGGAAAGCCTTTATCATTTAGTCATCAACCAAGTTTCTGACCTTCCTCAGAAGATCTCAGAATTAAGGCAGCCTCATAATCCTGGGGGAGACAGTGTGACCTCAAGCCATTTAGGTTCAAAATCATTTGAACTTGGAAAAGCTAACCAACGGTATTTGGGGAGGAAATAATAAAGAGTTCCCCAAAAATGGAGGCTGGCATTTGAATATTTAGAAAGTAAGACAAAAGTAGACTTAAAGTAGCTGCAAGGGGAATTTATTAAAATAGATATAAGGGTAAGTTTTAATAGGTATAAGATTCACATTGAGTAGTGCTGGATTCACAGGTGCTGGTAGGAGTGTATGATTTGATAAGATTATGTAATTGTACAGTTTCTGTTAGTTACTGTATTATTTGTACTTGAATTTTGCTTTCTGCTTGAAATTAATACACAATAAAATATTTTAATTTGGACTTGGAAGCAAATTAGAAGCCATCACAGTGACATGTGGTTTCTAAGTCATCTGGTGATTACATTTTGCACTAAAATTCTGTGAATGAGCTAGTGCAACTGCACAAGAAAATATTTGTCTGTCCTAGGGCCCTTCCACGCTGCCCTTTATCCCAGGATTTGATCCCAGATTATCTCCTTTAAATTGGAATATATGGGTCCCCACTGCCAGATAATCTGGGATAAACAGATAATCTGGGATCAGATCCTGGGATAAAGGGCCCAAAGAAGCACTTGAAAGAGACCAATTGGGCAGCTTCAATGGCCGAGGTCCCTAAAAATCCAGAGAAAAACCTTTTGCTCCCAGGAAGAGTCACCCCAATCTGCCAGACTAGTGGTTTAGGGCATGGGTCAGCTGAGTACAATGCAGGGATTCCTAGTTCTTACAGGTAGATGCCTTTAAGGTAGACAGGCTGAAAGTCAGGAGGTGAATGGGGGACACAGCTGGTTTACCACTAACAACAACTTGTCACAATTGGGCAAATCGGACAGCTCGCAAACGTTTATATCCAATAGCAAACAGTGGCCAATCTAGTAGTCTGGCTTCCCAGGCCAGAAAAAATATTAATTTCTGCAGTAAAGTATCTGACTGTTTGATAGAATTTTTGGTATAGCTACCTTTTGAATGATATCTAGAATACTTTAGGCAGCAGGGGAAAGTCAGTGAGATGTAATTCAGAAAAGTAACCTCACTAGAACATTCAAGACTCAGTATTGCTTTATAGGCCTGATTTTGCAGTGCCTGACTGACATACCAGATTAAGCATGAACAAAGTGACACCCTCCAGATGCTGTTGAACTGTAACACAGCATTCCTCAAAATGGGATGTGCTGCGCAGAGCTAATGGGAGTTGCAACTCAATATCTGGAAGATTGCGCATAGTCTGTCCTGTCATAAGACATTTTCGCTCACTTGTAAATGCCATACAGAGCCCATGTTCTTGCTGCTTGCCTCCAAAACAGTTCTTTTTAAGGTCACCTATGCCTCTTGCTTTTGCTTCCAGCCTGTTAGACTCTCCCGGGCTTGCAGCAGTGACTCATTTTTTTCCATTTCACATCCAGTGTCTGAGCAATGACTGTGAAATCCGACCCTTTCCAACTGCACTAGAAGAAACACCAGGGCGCTGGCAATGGCAGACTCAAGGAGACAGATGTTGAAGATTGGCTTTGATTGTGCTAATTGTGTTTCGGATCAGCTGAGAGACTTGCAAGTGTCTTCTTCATTCCACTGAAATCATACCTCTGAACCACCGCACTGTCTGGTCAACAGAAGTGGGTGCCTTTGTTTTTGCGGATCTTCCAGAGTCATCCCATTTTAACACTGAGGCAGTGACCTGATTGTGTATGCAGGCATGGTTGGATGGAAATGATGTGGACCTGCATTTGCATTTTTAATTCACAGCAGTACTATTAATATTAAGTGGAACTATTAATTTGGAAGCCTACATGTGTGGTGGTCCTTGGTGATTTGCTCCTGCTTCCCACATCTAGCCCAGACTTAGATTTGGAAGGCCACTTCATAATTTGCCTCATTTATGTATGGTGGCAGCCATGCTATTCTGAGACACATTAGACGAAACTCTAATTCAATCATTATTAAAAACCCAGCAGTTGCTCAATGAGCTGCAGCTTATTAATTGTATTTGTTGGTGAATGTTATCTCCTACTTTTCTTCCAGTGAATTCAGGGTGGTCTGCATTACTTCTCCTCACTTGATTCTTCTGTTGGGTAGAAAGCTTAGAGAGAGGGGGACTGGTCCAGGTCACATGGCAGATTTTATGGCTCGATGGGAACTTGAATCTGGATCACTCCAGTTTGACACGCTTATAACTACACCTTTCTCAGAATTGCACTCCCAGTCTCTGAAAAGTTATAAGAATTACCAGTAAGACAATTGGCTTTAAAAGGACTATTCAAACCTTTTAATTATAACTATCATTTAGAGTTTATGTGGTGAAGAGGTTAGTGTGTTGGGCTGGAACTGGGGATATCAGGTCCCTAGTGAATCAATAAACTCATTGGGTCATTTTGGCTATTCAGCCTGGAATATTTAAAAATAAAACAGAAAGGAGGAACACTGTGTATGACTTCAGCTCATAGAAGGAAAGCCAGGATAGATCTGTACTAAATATACAAAAAAGAAGTGTCAAGAGAGAAAATATCCCAGGGGGTATCACAGTTGCCTGGGCTGTTTCATCAGCCACTGCACTGAGAATTCCTTGCTGAACAGGTGGGATTCGAAGCAAGGGCTGCGTGTTGAGTATACGAAGCCTGTCTTGTAGAAACAGCTGCCTTTGATGAGGCCCAAGAGGATGGAAGTAGGGTGATGGTGTGTCCCTTGTGAATATCCCTGCCTTATTGGGTTTATAAATAACATCCTCTCTCCTTGGCTGCTAATTGTTCATTCAGTATTTCCAGAAAGAATGAAGTAGTTTCCAACAAGGGACATTATTGGCAGTCGATATACATTGTAAGGGAAAATGTCTGCTACCACATGGACCTATTTATCAAAATTTGTTTCCTTCTCTTTCCCCCCATTATTTTAAACATTTTTTCCTTGTGCAATATACTTTATCTGTTTTTTAAAACAACTTATTGGGCAGAACCTAAGATTTGTCTTCTGCTAGTGGAAGGACTAAACCAGCAGAAGGTCTTTCCACCCAAAATAGTGCGGCTGAAAGCTTTTTCCCCATACACATTACAATGTATCCCATTCAGTAGAGTTTCTGGCCTTCTATGCAGGATTTTCAAGGGAATGTTGCATGAAGGAGAGTGAGACATAGGTGTCTTCCGGCTCAGTTGCCTACACATAAATAGCTGTTTTGAGTCCCCTTTGCAGACGATAAAGCGGAGTATAAATACATATAAATATAAATATAATCATCATCATTATCTGGCTCCAACCCATAGTCACTGAACTGACAAAAGGAAGAATGAGACTTGACCCTTAATTCTGTTTTCACAGTGAGACATGGCTCTTGTGAGGCCTTCACTCTTCGTCAAGGGTGCATAGCAATTACTGGGACAATTACTCTTGAAAAAAGAGAAAATATATCTTTCTTTAGTGTGTTGAATCAATGGACAGCTCGGGCACTTCTCTTCTTGTAAATTAAGTTCTTCACAATGAAAAATCACCAAACAATTTTCCTATCATGGCTCTTGTATCTGTCATCATGTGCATTACAGGCCTACATTAAACAACTGGAAATCAGATATGAAGTTACAAAGCTCCTTCTGATTTTTCTGGTCCACAGGACCTGTGCCTATCATTTCACTTGCCTATGTCTGGAAAAATATGTTGTTTCTAAGCATTTTCTAGGTTTTCTAGCACAATTCTATGGTATACTTCTGCTGAACGTTGACCATAAAGTAATGCTGGAAACCTATAAATACTAGAAAGTTTTTTTTTCTCAAGGTCCTCCAGTGCATCTGCTGGAAGTCATTCATTTCAATGGTGTTTGCTATTATCCAGTTTCCATAATAAGTCTAGGAAAGTATCTGTATCGGGCTGTGGCGCAGGCGGGAGAGCAAGCCAGGTGCAATTAACTGCAATGAATCACTCTGACCAGGAGGTCATGAGTTTGAGGCCGCTCTGAGCCTATGTTTGTTTGTCTTTGTTCTATGTTGAAAGGCATTGAATGTTTGCCTATATGTGTAATGTGATCCACCCTGAGTCCCCTTCGGGGTGAGAAGGGTGAAATATAAATGCTGTAAATAAATAAATAAATAAAATATGTGGACTGTACTGTACTGATCTGCACAGCAAGAGTTTTGTCCATATTTTCAATCACTTCATAGATTTATTTTGAGAGCTGATTTAATTTGTAGTATTTGCAACGGTTGTGGGTTTTTAAAATGATGGTTGTATTTTGTTTTAGAGTTGTGATCTGCCTTGAGTCCTGCGCTGAATGAAAGGTGAGATAGTAAATAAATAAATACTGCATCCATCTGTTCACTTTCCATATTTCAAGGACAGCACAATACAAGTTATACATCAACCATAATATGGAAAGATATTGAAGAGAAAGCAGCATGAGTATGAAAACACATAGAAAGATACTGTGGAATTGTCTGAATAAAATGAAAACACATCCCACATGATTTCACCTTTAACAGATTATTTGAGAAATTACTGCCCTATACTGTTGCAGTTGCCATTCATATCCTGGTTTTAAAAGATCTTGGCTGCCAAACAGCAATGTTTATCTCAGCAGTCAAGACTGTTGATGCTTTCCGTTGCCAGGAATTTACTTGGTAAATATGTACGTTCTTTGGAGCCAGAGTTACTGGGTTTATTATGGGTGTATAATATGAAGTAATACGAAGAAACCTAAAGGTGTATATAAACTGAAATGTTGGAAAATGCCTGTCTAAAATGCCACTCAAAATAAGGTGACACCGGGGAACTCCTGGTGGCTCAGCGGGTTAAACCACTGAACTGCTGAACTTGCTGACCAAAAGGTTGGCGGTTCAAATCCGTGAAGCGGGGTAAGCTCCCAATGTTAGCCACAGCTTCTGCCAACCTAGCAGTTCAAAAACATGCAAATGTGAGTAGATCATAGGTACCCCTCTGGTGGGAAGGTAATAGTGCTCCATGCAGTCATGCCGACCACATAACTTTGGAGGTGTCTACGGTGGGCGCTGGCTCTTCGGCTTAGAATTGGAGATGAGCACCAATCCCCAGAGTTGGACACGATTAGATTTAATGTAAGGGGAAAACCTTTACCTTTAGTGTTAGGTTGTGTTTCAGATTTAATTGATATGTCTGTATTTCTATGACCTCTTGGTTAAATATGAATGATTGAACTGTTTGTCCTCATTTTAGCTGCATTGGTTACAATCAAATGACTGACAATGTAAACCTACAAGTGGCCTTCATTTCAAGTCTGGTCACTATTGCCTAAAAAAGGTACAAATCTAGCTTGCAGTTGTTTTCGTAATGAGTTTTAGATTTAGGAAATTGTTTTGCAAATCCAATTGATTATGTAACAAAATATCCCAAAGAGTTACTCACTACCATAATTGTTGCAGGCATATTAGCAAAACAGTACATGCATTTTTGTAGTTCAATTTTAAGGGACTCAAACTTAAAAAAGCAACTGGGAGTTACTGTTACAGAGACTAATAAAACAGACTCAGTCTTAAAAAAAAAAAGGTCTGCATTTTGGAGGAAGAGGATACTCCAAAGCGGCACATTCAGTTTTTAAAAGTGACAAAGCAAAGTAAGAAGTAAACATTATTCATTACACAGACCAATGGTATTGTCCATTGTTAAATCATCGGCAATAAATGCCAATCCCTCTGAAAATAACATGTTTCAGGTAATAGTGTTTCTTGCAACCACTGTTGTAGTTGCTCATAATTGTTTCACAGTATTGTAGCCATGGGCACCAGAGAGCTAGTATGCAAACCTTTTTTCTTACTTTTCAAAATATATGGAAAGGTATATGGACCACTGGCAACAAAGGCCCACATAGTTAAAACAATGGTATTCCCCATAGTAACCTATGGTTGCAAGAGCTGGACCATAAAGAAGGCTGAGAGAAGGAAGATAGACGCTTTTGAACTTTGGTGCTGGAGGAAAATCCTGAGAGTGCCTTGGACAGCAAGAAGATCCAACCAGTCCATAGTCCAGGAAATAATGCCCGGCTGCTCACTGGAGGGAAGGATACTAGAGGCAAAGATTATGTATTTTGGCCACATCATGAGAAGACAGGAAAGCTTGGAAAAGATCATGATGCTGGGGAAAATGGAAGGAAAAAGGAAGAGAGGCCGACCAAGGGCAGATGGATGGACGGTATTCTTGAAGTGACTGGCTTGACTTTGAAGGAACTGGGGGTGGCGATGGCCGAAAGGGAGATCTGGCGTGGACTGTGTGAATGAAGAAGAAGAATATGGATCAGAATTGCAGTAGAAAATCCTCTTCCCCTTTCTCGCAGGATGCTGCACTCATCAATGTTCAGATAGTGAACTGCATTTTAATTGGATTGACATTTTCTTTCGTTTGTTTTTACCCTTTGAAGTGCAGTGTCTCCAGTAGTTAAATCATAATAATTAGATTCATAATGTAGATTTGATTTTAGAGGGGTTTTTTTTAGCTTTGAGATTGTGTGATAGGGAAACATTGCATCTGTTGACCTCATATTTTGATTTCCTGTCATTCAGTCATTAATGACCCCATTTTCAGCAGTGGAAGAAAGGAGACAAAGTGCTCAATTCTCATCACTTTGCTGCCTGAAGATGCAAAACACCTGCAGTAGCTACTGGTTGTTTGCAACAGAAGCAAAATCTAGATGGCTCAGTGGTCCGATTATGGACTTCGCCCCACAGTTTCTCCATACTTAAAACACGAAGCCCCATGGAGCCCATCAGACGACACAAGATCGTTCAGTGGGTTCCCTGTTTAAGCCCATTTCTGAAGTGTATAGAAACACGTTTTTAAAGATGCTTAGGAATCAACTTCAGAGGTTTCCCTGTGTATAGAGATGGATTAAAACGGGTACATTGAATTGTGATGGGAATTGTTATTTTTTTCATGTTCTATCTGTTTTGTAATACTTTCCTGTGGGCAGTCCTTAAATGCGCCCCTAAGATACGGTTATCACTATTACTCTAAGGCAGGCATGGGCAAACTTTGGCCCTCCAGGTGTTTTGGTTGGTTGTTAGGAATTGTGGGAGTTGAAGACCAAAACACCTGGAGGGCCAAAGTTTGCCCTGCCTGCTCTAAGGACAGGAGACAAGAGCAGTAATTTCTTATATTATTATTATTTTATTAACGAATGTTAGCAATGCCGAAGTAATGCTACATTGCAATATAGGAAAGTTTTCTTTTTCAGGAAGCTTTTAATTTTTCAGTACATCCCAAACTGCTTAGGGGAGTTCTTTTTGGGTTGGATACATTATTTTTGATATATTGCAGGACAAAGTGGAGCCTGTTGCTTTCATGAGCCAGTTTAAACCAGAAAGGAAAGGCATTTTAGATGGTTTAGAACTTCAACTTCTAGCATCTCTCATTTTTTGACTTTAAGACTAATGGGAGTTGGAATCTATTCAATACACAGAGAGCCCCGTATTGCCCACTTCTGCATTAGATAAACATGGGACCATGAAATCAAAAGAGTTATTGAATTGAAGTGGTACAATCATCTCAGTTACTGAAGGTGTTAAAGATACTGGTGATGGTTTGAAATCCCTCTCCAACCGTCAGTGCACTTTGAGTCTTAGAAAAGCCAGCAAATGCTTTCATGTGATGACTGCTGGTGTTTGGCAATAGGATTGTTGTATGCAGTCAACTACATGATCTTACATAGTTGCTACAGATAAGAGCTGTCATAACTTTCCTCCCTGTAGTAAACTACATGTTCTGTATAAGCGAAAATGAACAAAGGTTGGTGGATGGGTTGTTTGTTTTTTGCATTCTCCTGCCTGAAATCTTGACACATGGAACTGAATTTTAAGATATTTGGTGTTAACAAATCAGAAGAGCCAGCGTTGTATAGTGGTTTGAGTGTTATACTAGGATTGTGGAAACAAGGGTTTGAATTTCTGTTTAGCCATGGAAATCTACTGGTTTGTTGTGGATTTCTAGGATGTGCCAAATGTTTTAATGGTCTATTTGGCCATTTAAATCCTCAGAAGAAGGCAAAGACAAAACTGCTCTGAACAAATCTTGTGAAAAAAACCTCATGATATAATAATAAAAATAAAAATTATAATAAGCCTTTATTTGTACCTCTTCTCCATCTCCCTTAGGGACTCAGGGCGGCTTACACAATGACATGCACTAGTGCCATAACATATAAGGTAAAGGTAAAGGTTTTCCCCTGACATTAAGTCTAGTTGTGTTCAACTTGGGGGGGGGGGGGGTTGGTGCTCATCTCCATTTCTAAGCCAAAAAGCCGGCATTGTCATGTGGCTGGCATGACTGCATGGAGCACCATTACCTTCCCGCCAGAGTGGTACCTATGATCTATTCACATTTGCATGTTTTCGAACTGTTAGGTTGGCAGAAGCTGGGGCTAACAGCGGGAGCTCACGCCACTCCCCGGATTCAAACTGCCGACCTTTCTGTCAGCAAGTTCAGCAGCTCAGCAGTTTAATCCACTGAGCTACTGGGGTCTCCAACATATGCAATACAATACAATAATATATCATTCAGAACACAATAGATAAAAACCGACATGTAAAATTAATAAAAGCTAACTCAGTTAAATAGAAACGGTAAAATATGGTCATAGCCATAATTAAAAGATCCATACAAGGGGTCAGCATCTCAACTGTAGTGCCTTAAACAATGTAAGATGCTATTATAATGGCAAATAGGTTTGCAATTGTTTGCAACAGGTTTGATATGGCCTTAGGATCACCATAAGTCAGAAACGTCTTGAAGACACATAACAAAAATAAATCAAATCTTAGAATTAATACCTGGGCTTTAGAAATATTTCACATCACCATGCTATTAATTGAATTATTTCCTAACTGCTCATATTGTTGGGTTCCTTTCTGCCAGTGATTACAAAACTGAATCAAAAGTTGAATTTTAGGGACCAAAGGCTTATGCATAACATACTAATGTCTTACACAGTCTTCCTCTGCCTGTATTATGCACTAATGTTATCGTGGAAAGTGGAGGACTCTATGGGAGATTTGTAAGGAGGGGGTAGATGGCCACATCTGAAATCTGCTTTAGCTGTTGATTCATGAGCCAATTGAGCTTGGACATCATGACTCTTGGGATCCCTTCCAACTATATGATGTTGTGATTCATCAAATATCCCAAAGCTCTACAGTTTTGAGAGAAATTGGCTCCAAAGCATACACAAATTTTAAAACAAAAACAAATCCCTGTGTTGTCGAAGACTTTCATGGCCGGAATCACAGGGTTGTTGTATGTCTTTCGGGCTGTGTGGCCATGTTCCAGAAGTATTCTCTCCTGACGTTTCGCCCACATCTATGGCAGGCATCCTCAGAGGTTGTGAGGTATGGATAAACTAAGTAAGGAAAGGAAAGAATATATATCTGTGGAGAGTCCAGGGTGTGGCAAGAGTCCTTTGTCTGGGAAGCCAGCATTAATGTTTCAGTTAATCACCCTAATTAGCATTGGAAAGGTTTTGCCTCTTGCCTGGGGGCATCCTTCGTTCAGTCATTAGCTGTCCTCTGCCCTCAGAGTGTTGGTTCCCATCTACTGTTTTGATTTTAGATTTTTTTAAATACTGGTAGCCAGATTTTGTTCATTTTCATGGTTTCTTCCTTTCTGTTGAAGTTGTCCACATGCTTGTGGGTTTCAATGGCTTCTCTGTGTAGTCTGACATGATAGTTGTTGGAATGGTCCAGCATTTCTGTGTTCTCAAATGACATGCTGTGTCCAGGCTGGTTCATCAAATGCTCTGCTATGGCTGATTTCTCTGGTTGAATTAGTCTGCAGTGCCTTTCATGTTCTTTGACTCTTGTTTGGGCGCTGCGTTTGGTGGTCCCTATGTAGACTTGTCCACAGCTGCATGGTATCCGGTAAATCCCTGTGTTGATGCCACTTAAGTAAAGATGAATCAATACAATCCATTCTCTGTACCCATCATTTCTGCATCTGTGGATTCAACCATCTACTATTATAATATTTGTTTTAAACCTTGGTTTTTCTATTTTATATAAGGGCCACAATTTTAGTATGCCATTGTATATAATGGGACTTCAGCACCCACAGATTTGGTTATCCACAGGGCAGGGGGCATCCTGGAACCAAATCCTAACGGATACCAAGAGTCCTCGGTGATAATGGTGGACCAAGTCTTCAGATTTTTCGGTTATCCAAAGTACAAATGGCTGCTCAAGGTCCCTTTTCTACATTCGGCTGAAATTACGAAAGAACACAGATGTTTCCTCAGGCCAGTGAGAGCAGGCCAGATTATCTCCTGCTGTGATTTGGACTCTCTACTCAGGCTGTCATAAATTCTGTCAAAGTTCCCGAGGGCACAAGTCAGAGGGAGAGCAAATTACTTCTCCCATCAACTGTAATTCAATCATCACGAACTAGGAGCACTCCTGCAAGCGCAATTCTCATCTCCTCACACGTAAGCCTAGCTTACTCCCAAATAAATGTGCATTGGATTGGTGGCAAGCAGCATTTTGTTTATTTTTGGAAGGACCTAATTTTAAAAATTCCTATCTCTTTCTCTTTGCACACACACACATGCACTTTTCCTTTTGCGTACCTTCAAGTTATTGAATCATAGAATCATAGAGTTGAAAAAGACCCACAAGGGTCATTAAGTCAAACCCTACCTGCTGCTGTGCAAGAACCATCAAAGCACCCCAGGCAGATGGCCATCCAGCCGCTATTTTTAAAAACCCAGAGTAGGAGACTTCACTATTCTCTGAGGCAACAGCATATTCCACTGTCGAACAGCTCTTACCGCAGGAGGTTCTTCCTAATGTTTAGGTGGAATCTCTTCTTGCAATTTGAATTTACTTATGGTCGCTCTAAGACTAATCTATCACAGAGGTTACTTGGCAGGATTCATATACCTTGTTTCCCCGAAAATAAGACAGTGTCTTATATTAATTTTTGCTCCCAAAGATGTACTAGGTCTAATTTTCAGGGGATGTCTTATTTTTTTCATGAAGAAGAATTCACATTTATTGTTGAACTGTATACTGCACAATAGTTGTCATCAGAAACCCGCATAACCAGACAAACTGTGAATCCTATCAATAATTTCTTGTTACTACCATTATTTCCATGTACAACAATCTATGGTATGTATATTTACCGATCCTGCGTGCTCTGGTGTTCTGTTCAGCGGGCATGTTTCCAAACAAAAACTTTGCTAGGTCTTACTTTAGGTGGAGGCCTTATATTTAGCAATTCAGCAAAACCTCTACTAGGTCTTATTTTCTGGGGCTGTCTTATTTTCGGGGAAACAGGGTAGAAGAGGTTTACTGTTGCTTTCCCCTGAAGCTGAGAGAAGATGATTTGCTCAAGGTCACCCAAAGGGTATCCATGGAGGAACAGGTATTTGAACATAACCCAGCACTCAAATCACTACACCATACTGGCTCTAATATATATATTAAATTATATATAATAATTGGAATGTGAGAAAAAATGTACGTTTGTTCTATCATTCCTGATGGTGTCGATTATTTGTTTTGTTTCTGTGTTAATTCCAGGAGGTCTCCCTGCCTCATCTGGTCTTCTGAGGCCTCAAGCTCACAGTCCCACTCCATGTTCCCTTGCTGAGGATTGATTAGCATCTTACATCTCTCATAATCACAAAAGAAGGAGAGGAAGGAGGCAAATCTAGTAATAAATATTTGATTTTATGGTAACAGTATCCTCTCACTTCACCAAGCATGCCCAAAAGAAGTGACACGATAAGCTGTTCTTTGAACAAAACAACAGAGATCTGGCTCAGAAAGCAGGGATATATTTCAGATATTCAGATCGTAGAACTAAATATATCAGGTTGTGGGAGTAGAGGGCAAATGAACAGTTAATGTGTGGCAAAAACGCTAGCAGCAGCCATGGCCACACATGCAGCATAGCGAGATCTCCCTCCCTCCCCTTATGTGTCTGTGAGTGTGAGCTTCAGGAGACTAGCAGAGAGTTAAGGAGCTAGGCATCTGACGTAAAGAGGGCCAGAATAGAAAACTCTATTTATAGGGTTGTTCCAGAGGGAATGGGAGAAGCACAGACAGAGATTGTTCGCTCACTTGTGCTTACAGGGTTGTTTTCAGCAATGCAGGCAGCTGCCCCATTCGCGAATGCAGCTGGCTTGCTTGGGGGGTAATGATGGGCTAACTCCATTGGTTGCAATTTTGGCTTTATCCCACCCATCTACACTTACCCTTCGTGTCTGCCCATTCTCCTACACAAACACCTTCAATGTTGAATTCTAACCCACCATTCCTTCAGACAACAATAATTTATTTCCCATATACTACATGTGTCCTCCTTGTTTTAGCCTCCTGTTCAGTGAAATGATCTACTTTGATCTAAAAACCCAGTGGCGCAGTGGGTTAAACCTTTGTGCTGGCAGGACTGATGACTTGAAGGCTGGGTTGCTGACCTCAAGGTTGCTGGTTCAAATCCAACCTGGGGAGCATGGATGAGCTCCCTTTGTCAGCTCCAGCTCCATGTGGGGACATGAGAGAAACCTCCCTCAAGGATGGTAAAAACATCAAAACATCCGTGTGTTCCCTGGGCAATGTCCTTGCAGACGTCCAATTCTTTCACACCCAGGCCTGTAGCCAGGGTGGGGGGGGGGGGGTTTAGGGGTTCAAACCACCCCTGAAATTTTTCAGGTTAAAAAAAAACCTGGTTTATTCATGAATTTTAACTAGTTAACCAAATCCCCATGCTAACTCTATGAGACACAAAAAATTAAGAGTCCCTCCAAGCACTATCTCAAGCAGATATTGACAGGTCTGTAGCCGGGGGGGGGGGGGGGGGGGTGTTTAGGGGCTCAACCCCCCCCCCCAGGAAATTTTCAAAAACCCCTCCGAAATTTTTTTTCTGGCTACGGCCCTGCTCACACCAGTCACGACTTGCAGTTTCTCAAGTTGCTCCTGACACAAAAAAATCTAAAAACCTTTGTCCCAACCAAACCATCTTAGGAAAAGGAAGGTTATTCTACACATTCTCAGAGGCATTTATTACTTGTTTCAAAGCTCTGATTTGGTGCTGCATCCAGATTATTAGAGGAAGTCTTGTTGTCCCTGGCTGAAGTCAAAATTCTTCTGTGTTTAACTTAATTGAAATTTCATGTTTTCCATTTGTTGTCCCCACTGGTTACATTGGCAAAGAGAAGCCGGCTGAAAGTCCCCAGGAATAACTTGGAGAAAGGAAGGCGACATGACATCCCCGTTCAAATATTTGAAAGGCTGCCACATTGAGGAGGGGGCAAGCTTGTGTTCTGTTGCTCTGACGACTAGGACACGAGCAATGGATTAAAATTGCAGGAAAGAACATTCCACCCAGACATTAAGAAGGACTTCATGAGAGTAAGAGCTGTTTGTCAGTGGAATATGCTGCCTCTTCAGAATGTGGCAGAGTCTCCTCCCCTGAAGATGTTTAAGCAGAGGCTGGATGCCATTTGTCGGAGGTGCTTTGATTGTGTTTTCCTTCCTGGCAGAGGGTTCTTTCTACTCTTATGATTCCACCCACAGCCATTCCCCCAGCATGCCCACTTACAGGACATCTGAAGTACAAAGACCTCAGAGACTCTGCCTCTGGCATTTGTTTTCAAGCCTCCAGTGCCACCGTCATGAGATGGCACAATGGCAGCACCAACGAAATGCTCCTCTTCCATAAGCAAAGTCTTTCCTCCAAAAGCATTTTGAGGATTTGTAATAATTGAGAAGTGCCTTGATATTTTGGCCGTGGAACAAAGAAACTGCTCTTCTGTTCTCGTTATCTTCCAACCTATAAAGAGAAGGTGTGATCTCTGTTTCTACCTACAACAAGTTGTAACAGCTTTTAACATCAACATGGTGTTTGTCCTTTGTATACTCACTACTGCAATGTCATCTTCTGGACTGCAAGGATCTGTAACATCAACCTATGGGGTTGGATGCTGGACACACAGAATACGTTTATGTATAATTTTCTGGGATATTTTTTATTGTGACATTTGAATTGTGACAGCTTCTCTCTTTTTTCATATACAGTAGAGTCTCACTTATCCAACATAAACGGGCTGGCAGAATGTTGGATAAGCGAATATGTTGGATAATAAGGAGGCATTAAGGAAAAGCCTATTAAACATCAAATTAGGTTATGATTTTATAAATGAAGCACCAAACATCCTGTTAGACAACAAATTTGGCAGAAAAAGTAGTTCAATACGCAGTAATGCTATGTAGTAATTACTGTATTTACGAATTTAGCACCAAAATATCACGATATATTGAAAACATTGACTACAAAAATGCATTGGATAATCCAGAACATTGGATACGCGAGTGTTGGATAAGTGAAACTCTACTGTACCTAACTGTAAAAAAATGTGAATAAATCAAACCTGTGTGTGGACATATATTCTAGCGGTACCCTTATTAAGAAGCTGTAGCTCCCAGTAGTTCAGGGTTTGGCCTTCAGTTTGGAGGGTCTAGTAGTAGGACCCTATGAATCCCAACAAAGATTCCTAAGCTCCACTCCTGAAACAATTTAAAATGTTGATTTTGGGCAAGAAGGATCACAAAGCAGCAGGGAATCCATACCAAACAGGTCCCAAATTCAACCAGAAGTGATACAGTATCACTGAAACTGGAGGCAAAAATGGGTCTTCATGGCACTCCAGAGCCCTGCAAAAAGCTGAAATGGGATTCTGGAGTGTGAACTGCCATACTTTCAAGAATTCAAGGTGATCACCACAGACATCAGCCCCAAAACAGCCTATTTCTGTTCAAAAACAGCCTATTTCTGTTACTCTTTTCAATGGTGAAAATGATCAGCCCATTCCAAGTACTTGCTATTCTGCTCAATATTTCCCATTACATTCCAATTACCAAATCTGCTATCAAAAGCAACCTTTGAAAGTACTTAGAAATTAGTGCTTGTTATATCTATAAAGCAATTTTGCTGTTACTTATTTTATTTATGAAACGTGGCTTGCTATGTTGGTAAGGTTTTTCCCTGACATTAAGTCCAGTTGTGTCTGACTCTGGGTGTTGGTGTTCATCTCCATTTCCAAGCTGAAGAGTTGACGTTGTCCATAGACATGTGGCCAGCATGACTGCATGCAGCGGCATTACCTTCCCACCTATTGATCTACTCACATTTGCTTGTTTTTGAACTGCTAGACTGGCAGAAGCTGGGGCTAATGATGGGAGCTCACCCTGCTCTCCGGATTCGAACCGCCAACTTTTCAGTCAGCAAGTTGAGCAGCTCAGCAGTTTAACCTGCTGTGCCACTGGGTTGATGTGTAATGGGCATTATTTGTATTTGTGCTATAGGTGGAATTGTTATTTAGGAAATAAACATTGATGTACACTGATCAGTGAAGTTCAGAGATGTTACATTTTTGGACCATGACTCCCATTGGCCATGCTGGTTGAGGGATTCTGGGCATTGCGGTGCAGAAAATATATTTTCCCCAACTCTTGAGGGCATTACCCTTTCTACATATTCATTTAATATTTTATATCCTTGAGTTCTGCTGAGGAAAGAGAGCTTTTTACTGTGACTGATAAGATACTAGAAATGTACTTTTTTCTGCATATGAATTACTAGCAGGAAATACAAGTTCTTCATTACAGCGGCTCTTGCCACTCTTCCAGTCCTGGAGACATGGAGGATTTGCTTGATGAATGGCACAAGCAGATCTCAGCTGGGACTTTTTCTGTAAGCACATAAAGGCTTGTCAGAATGAGAGCCAGGCTTTACCAAAGCTTAGAAAGAGTAATAATGTTTGGAACCAGGAATCCCCTTGTGCTTTATTTATTATTTCTTCAAAACATTTTCCTGTTGCACTTCAGATCAACATACCCTCCAGAGTAGCTCAAAGCAGCCGTACAATATTACTTTAAAGTGAAACTATATGAAATCCTAGCAGAGTGATTAAAAAGCCAGCAGTCACACTAAAAAGCATATCAGGTCAAACCCAGCCAGGATGGGAAAACCAAGTAAATAAAGATATCATTGATTGGTGTTGAAAATATATATTAAAGATGGGGATTGGGTGACCCTCCTAAGAGTGGCACTCAGCATAGACTGATGGCTGGAACTGCCCTCTTTTCAGTCCGCGCTTGCCTCTTTCCAGAAGATAGCAGGTAATAATAATAATATTCCCCAAATGGACTCGGGGTGGCTTACAAGTGGGACCAAGCTCAGGGCATGCCAACCAAAAACACAGTTAAAATATAATAACATATAACAGTCCAATTAAAACCATTAGAAATAACTAAATATAAAAACAGCATTAAAACTACTGTATATCGAAACCAAGCTTAACAGACCAGAAACCAGGAATATTATTCTGTGCAACGCTGTAGTAAAATGGTGCCCCTTCTATAAAATGGCAAAGTCCAGATTATATTTGGGTTTTTTTTTAAATTTGTGAGCATATTCTCAAGCCATGAATGGTGGACTGCGTGGATCATGCATGACCCTTGGATATGGAGGGTTAACTGAGCTTATTGTTCTGTACTTCGTTTCTTTCCATCTTTCTTGACTTCTTTTAATTCTGTCCCACAAATATATTATTTCCCTTCAATCTCCTTCTTCTCCCATCTCCTAGTTGTAAAGCTCTTGTCCCTCCTCCTTTAGTTCTCCTGCCTCTCTCTTACCTTATTTGATTTCTTCCCATTCCCAATTTGCCTGATGTCTGTCTTCTCTCTCCTTACATGTCCATCTATAATTTAATTGATTATGTAATTTTAGTTTTATGGTTAGATCTTGGTTTACTTTGGGATTTGGATGGGTTGTTATTGTATTTGTGTTAAGGCTGTTTTCAAGGCATTGAATGTTTGCCTTTGCCTCTGTGTGTGCTGGAATCCGTCCTGTGTCCCCAAGTATTATTATTATTATATTATTATTACCTCTTTCTCTTTTAACATCCTTGGTCTCCTTATATTAATCTATTCTGGATATACTAATATTTCTTCTATCTGTGTCTTAATTTCTCTATGCAACCTTTTCTTCCCCCTTGGCCTGCATCCTTGAAACCATGACTGGGATGTATTAATTCTTTAGCATTTTAAAATTCCATCTCCTATTAATCTTAATTGGGTTGCTGAAAAGGAAAGGAATTGATATGAGTACTCCATTTGTCACAGTTTCCCTGTTGCTTTAGCATTGTTGTTGTCATCATCATAATCATCATCATTGCCATCATCATAATCCATTATCGATCACTGTCATCATCACCTCTTCCAAAGATATGGTGATTATTAATAGCATTAGTATTATAACTATTGTGTTGTCGAAGGCTTTCATGGCTGGGATCACCGGGTTGTTGTATGTCTTTCGGGCTGTGTGGCCATGTTCCAGAAGTATTCTCTCCTGACGTTTCGCCCACATCTATGGCAGGCACCCTCACAACCTCTGAGGATGCCTGCCATAGATGTGGGCGAAACGTCAGGAGAGAATACTTCTGGAACATGGCCACACAGCCCGAAAGACATACAACAACCCATTATAATTATTGGTAATTAAAGGATTTCATAATTCAACTGCTACAAAAAATGGGACAGTGAGGAGCAATCCAATACAAGCAAAATCTGGAAAACTAATTTCGCTTGGAAAAAGTATTTGGTTGGCTCAAAACTTCAATCAAAAGTATTGCTCCAAGAAGTCGTGGAAGTTTGTGTTCAAAGCAGAGCTTGGAAAACCTTATTGTCTAGCCCAGGAATGGGCAAACTTGGGCCCTCCAACTCCCACAATTCCTAACAGCCTCAGACCCTTTCCTTTCCCCCCTCAGCCACTTGACCTTGGAGGTGTCTATGCTGGCTCTTCGGCTTAGAAATGGAAATGAGCACCAAACCCCAGCTTCGGACACGACTAGACTTAATGTCAGGGGAAAACCTTTATCTAAGTTTCCACCTGCTTTTTGTTTTCCTTCTGCTGTAAGGCCAAAGCAAGGGGAGAAAGATCAGGCAAGAGCACACTGACTGCCCTGCTTTTCAAATCTGCTGACCTTTTCGAAGTCAGTGAGTCCTGCAAGTGGACTTGGCAAATGAGGGTCAACATTCTTTTAAACGCAAGCAAAGAAGCCCACCTCCCCTGAATAAGGATTGTTTCTCCCTTAGAAAAATGTTATTTTCTGTATGATTGGTTATATTTAATGCTTGCCATTAAATACTGAAATTAATGAGGTTAAAGAGGACAACAAATAGAGGACATAAACCTTTTTTTATTTTAAAGCACAAAGGTGAATAAAATACCACAGAGAGGGAAGGAGACCTGACATGTGCGGATGGTGGGGTCACGGTGAGTGTGTTCCAGTCCCTGTTTGACCTGGGAATCAGCCAGGGCAGCAGAGGGAAGACAGTACACATGGATGCCATGCCAGGTTTGCAAGCTCCCTCTTATCATTAGCCCAAATCTTTCCCACTTACCAGCATTTTTACAGGTAAATTCAAATCCCCCTCCACAAATCTGCACTTGAAGGTATAGTATTTAATGCAACAGTGCATATGGATGTGCATCCATCCTTTCACCTGCTGACTGATTAGTCTCATAAGGAATTTTTAGGCACATAATACTCAAGCGGTTTTACCAATTTCTTCCTCTGAAATGTAGCCTACACCAGTCTCTCATCTGGCCCTTGCTTAGCTTCCAAGATGAGATTTAGTGCCTTTAGGGTATTTTGGCCCAGTATAGATATGGTAGGGGCCCCTGGTGGCACAGCAGGTTAAAACGCTGAGCTGCTGAACTTGCTGACTTAAAGGTCAGCAGTTTGAATCTGGTGAGTGGGGTGAGCTCCCACTGTTTGTCCCAGCTTTTGACAACCTAGCAGTTAGAAAACATGCAATATGAGTAGATCAATAGGTACCGCTTTGGTGGGAGGGTAAAGGCGCTCCACGCAATCATGCTGACCACATGACCTTGGAGGCGTCTATGGACAACACCAGCTCTTTGGCTTAGAAATGGAGATGGGCATCAACCCTTAGAGTCAGATACAACTAGACTTAATGTCAAGGGGAAACCTTTACCTATGGTTATGGGTATGCCCTATTAAAAATGGCTATTGCAAGGAGGGAACAGGAGATTTAGGATCAGCCAAAGGGGAGATAGAATGGCAAGAATCATAGCCCTAAACCCTATTATTAGATCCAACCAACAGAAACATATACCAGTGATTCCCAAAGTGGGTGCTACCGCCCCCTGGTGGGCGCTGCAGCGATCCAGGGGGGCGGCGATCACCACAGGTACATTTCAAATGTTTTAACTTTTTTGTATGACCTTTCTTATTATGAGTTCAAAAATAGTTTCATAATTTCAAACTTCAATGTTTCTAATTTACACCTTTCTTTACTATATTTAACGAGAAAGTTAGAAACATTAATACCTATATCTTTCTGTGTTAATTACTATTAAAAAAATTTAAAAAATTAATTTCCAGGGGGCGCTGAGTAATATTTTTTCTGGAAAGGCGGCAGTAGGCCAAATAAGTTTGGGAACCACTGATATATACCAACACTTATGTCAACTCAATTCAGTTAGTGGATCTTCTCTAAACTGCGGCCTGAAATTTGATGTAGGCTATGGAGTATATATTGGATAACTGTGTGTTATTATTTCAATTGTACCTTTTAAATGGTTATGCAAACCTG
This sequence comes from Anolis carolinensis, assembly GCF_035594765.1. Lineage (NCBI taxonomy): Eukaryota > Metazoa > Chordata > Lepidosauria > Squamata > Anolidae > Anolis > Anolis carolinensis. The sequence goes on along the minus strand of NC_085845.1, from coordinate 170,167,515 downwards.
GCCCATAGCTTCTAAAGGTGTGACTTGTAATGACATGACATTCCAAACAGTTAAACCCTACTCAGCGATCCAAGTAGGCCACCTTTTGTCATATGGGGCAAGAAAGGCCAGAATCCGATTGGGCAGTAGATATCAGTTACAGAATTACATAATCAATTTTGGTCCAACCCTTTAACCTACCAGAAAGCAGCTGACGTGCTTAACAGGTGCCAGTTTCCCCATTGCTTTGGAAGCAGCTGGCTGACATTGCAATCTTCTCCTGTAATAACAGGAAAAAGCAGTTCTCTCTGTGATATCATCCCCTATCACAATGGAGATAATTTGTAGGATGGTAGTGAAAATAGCTGCTTCTTGAGCACCAGGGGAACAGATTCCTGTTGATCACAGAGACTTCTTCCTAGCAAGTGGGAACTGGGAGAGTTTTATGGGCCCAATATGTCCCCTAAGACTTACTTCAGTGTTCTAGCGCCCAGCTTAAACTAGTAAAACTTTGCAAACTGAAGGATTCACCTTCAACCTTTTGTCGGATGTTATTTTAATTTCTGCCAAATATTTGGATGTGTCAGCATAGCCATCAAATGTGATGGTGATAAAATTTGAAAAAAATGCTGCTAGGTCCTACACATCCTGGAAGCCCCACTCTTATTCCATGTGTAAGACCTAATTGTTATGGCAGGTTGAGTAGGAAGTTAGTCAGGTGCTTTGTGGTACACTGACAAATGTTTCCAACTCCCATTAGCAACCTAAAAATCCACTTTATACTACTGAAATGGAAAAAAGTTGTTTGTGTAACCAAGAATCGACTTTTGTGTCAAATGAAATCTTAGGCTCTGGATGTGCTAAGGCTTCCTGTTCATTCATTGTATTATCTATTTTTTTGGGGACTTTTTAGATTATGCAATTTTAATACAAAAGGAAATCATCTTATGAGCCTCTTCTACAGCTACATTTCCAAATGCCTAAAATTCCAAATCTATCTTGCAAGCCATGCAGCAAAACAGCAGTTTCCAGGTTGTCGCAGAGTGAAGAGATCAATGACGTTCCAGTTATTTTTCTGTATCTGAACTTGCTGTGAGAGGCTGCATTATTTAGGATTTGGCGAGCTTAAAGTTGGTTTATTTATTTACCATATTTATATCCCGCCTTTCTCCACCCCAAGGGGGACTCAAGGCAGCTCAGAATTCCAACTTCCACAATAACTGAAAAAGTGAATTGAAATATTGTAAAACAGACTTGACATTCTAATTTATCAGGAGTTCTGGGCAGTATGAAGAAACATAGAAATTTATTCTTGGTGGATCCAGCCCAAGATGACTGAGTCCTGTCATCTAGAAAGCTCAGGTTACAAAATATTTCAAGTCCTAGTTTACTTGGGCTGGGCTTTAGCCAAGTGTTGGCCAATTGGAATTTGAACATTAAAATTCAATCCCTGCATAATCAGTAGATCTGACTGAAGGTCAGAGTGTCTTGTAAGTTACACCAATGGGTTTTTTTTTCTCCTGAAGAAGAAAATTAAGGATGTTTCTTCCTTTCAGCATGAATTGAAAGCTAGTCAGAAACTGAGTCCTGTGGTTCTCCTTCTTCCAGTTCCTAATCCTTGAAATTGCCTGTAGTGTAGCATTAAGAATTTGGACTCTTATGATCAGGAATATTTTTATTCCTTAACTGCCCCAAAGAACAAAACAATAAACAACTTTCTGAATACCACCCCCAAATGTACATGTCTCTTCTACCATCCTCTAAAAGGCAGAAAGAAATATGTAAAATCTGTTAATTGAAAAAGGAAAACCAAAGGACTGTCTGTTTAGCTTAAATGCCTCTGGGTTTTAAAGTACGGTGACAGCTGGCACTCAGGCCATGAGAAAAAGGCACAAAGTGTACGGAGCCTCCGTGCTTGCAGTGCTTTAAATTTTAAACCCTCTCTTCCTCTTAAGCCATCCTTTTCCGTTTGTGGGTGGTAATGCCAGCCTCTACTTCACTTTTCATTTGAATGATAATGTAAGTAATCCACCTAATAGTGTTTGCTGTTGCCCTACATTCTGAGCTTCTGACCTTCTATGGCCCATTTTACCTTCACAATAGCAGCACCCCAAGCACCGCCACATCGGCCTTCTTTTTCGTCATGATTATCATCCTCTTCCTCCACGGCTGACACATTGTGCAGATTCCTGCTGCCTTATGGGGGAACAGCAGCAAACAAGGCACACAAGCATTATTTATTGACAATGTGGCTTTCATCCAGGCAGTCTCTTCTCCAATGAGTCAGGCTCTGATAGAGGACTCCACTGTAACCTTCACACCCTGTTTTTGGAGAAACTATCCAAGGGTTTCTAGGGACATGTCAGGACATGTTATTACTTCTGCCAGGATACCAGAGCACTGTATGTTCTGGATAAGCTTAAGTGAATTAGGTGCAGAGAGGGGCTGAAGTTACTAGACCTGGCTTCTCCAATCTGAAGCTCACAATGCACCTTGATTTCTCCAGCACCATCTCCACAGCCAATTTGTGGCGCAGGTTCCTGGACTAGTTGGGCACCTAGGGAAAGTGTTGGGCAACTGTTGCCCTTCCACGTAACACACACTACTTAATTCTGGAGATCCAGGAGAATGACTGCTTTTCTTTTTCCTGGGTCTTCAATTAGAGCCAGATGGCTCTCAGACACTTTCTTGCTCCCTCAGCAACTAACTGGTTGTGCATGGGCATCTTGGTGCCATCAAGCTGTGGTTGCATTGGAGAGGAAGCCTGTTGACCAGAGCTAATGGGTACCTCACTGTGCAACAATAATTTGCCAAAGGAACCAGGGGAAGGGATGCTATGCCGCATTATCATTAATAGGGATCTGACCTCCACCTCCTCTAAAGACAGAGCTCTATTTGTTTAATCTTTTGCCTCAAGAGGAACAGTTGGGGAAATATTTCGAAATACTTGATTGCTAAACACTGTGTACATGTAATAGTAAAAAGAGAGGGGGGTGCCTTGATTCAACAGTTCAGCAATGTCCCCACATATCCGTCAATATCAGGATTGAGTATTACTCCCAATGAAAGGCCATCGATTGTGCCTATGCATTTGGTCAACAGAGAACTTGTTTTGCAGAACTATGTCCTCAGAGAGCCCTTCCAGAGATGACAACCATTATTTCCCAAACTCATCCATCCTCTTTCTGGAAGAGAGGGGGAAGCTGTATGTTGCAGATGGCAGACTTACAGGCCAGACCACAACAGTAGATGCCAGAAGTCAATTGCCCACCCTTATATATTTGGAACACCCTTGCACAAACAACGGGTACAAGAGACTATTATATATCATGCTTTTAATACAAACTTAAAAAAATCTGGAACAATAGAAACTGTACAGATTTGATCAACCTTTGTTGTTTTTAACTAAATCTCTAGACACACCAATGTCCTGTTCCAAAATATTGCACAACATTCTGAATACAAAACTCTGATTGTATTCCTCCTTCTCTAGAGAAAAAAGGGAAAAGAAAGAAAAGAACCCACCCCCCTCTGGATCCCGACTCAATGGCCCCTGCCTGTAAAACAAAACAAAAAAAACCCCTCAAAAACCAAGAACAGCATGGACCTCTGCATTAAAAAACATACATAATTCTGTCCTTTTTGTGTTCATCCATCTCCTAATATCACACACTTTTGATTCACTCTTCAAAAAGGGTCAGGAAGGAGTCGAGGGGAGAAAGGAGCTTTCACTGCTGCTTTTTTAAAATTTTCCTGAAAAAATATTTTTTCTCTCTCTCTCCTCTAAGAAAAAATCTTGAAAAGAAATTTTTCAATTCTTTTTTTACGTTAGAAATATACATATATTATATATACCTCTTACATTTTACAAATGTAGCAAATTATTCAATATAAACGAACAAAAAAAATTAACACAAACCCATAAAAATAAAAGTTAAAAAAAATCTCTTTTTCTTCCTAAGAAACCAGGTAAATTAGTGCAGGTTTTAAAAATAAAATTGAAGCTGAACGTCTAACTCTTGAGACAACAAGACCAAAAAAGAGGCCATGAGTTTCATTGTCGCCAGCACTGGAAATGCTTCTGAAGCACGGTATGTATTCCTTTAGGAAACAGAGGTTGGTCCCTCCCCTTTTCCTCCTCGAGTGTGTAGACTCTCTTTCCAAAAAAAGAAATTAGCAGGATAAAGTGGTGAACATCACACATTACAGGTGCTAGTGAGGTTTCCTCTCTCTCTTTAATGTATTAGGCTTTAGAGGGATACATAATCCCACCTCAGCAGCTTTCTGCTGCAGGACTAAATAATCAAAGAGATTTACCCAGGTGGATAGGAAGCCAGCAACTCTTCTCAGAGAGGGAGATATGGTTCAAATCCAGTGTTAGAGCTTGGCAGTCAGTCTACAGTACAATCCAAAGGGGGAAGCGGGTGGCAGTGGTAATGTTGCGGGGGGTGAGATAGGGAAGACAAACCACATATGCCTTTGCCAAACAGGTCCTAAGTGTCTTGTGAGGGTTTTCTACTTTTAGCCCCATCAAATTTCACCCAACACATCATTGCCCAGCAGCGTCTTCTCTCCTCATCCACTGAGTGAGTCACAGAGTATAGGCAGAGTGCTGAGACCCCTTTAGTGTCCTTTTTCCTTAGCCCAGCAAAGAGGAGGAAAGGGCAAACAAACAAAAGGCTCAGCTTGGGGGGTGGCACACTGAGAAGATTTCCTACACATCCGTTGCATGGTGTGGCCTTTGCAGGAGATCGTCTTCATATGCTACACCCCAATTTTTAGTGCATCAACGATAGGTATCCTTCACAGGAGGGCAAATGGCTATGGCAGTTAAGGCTCATATACAATCCTGCAGATATCCTCAGTTTAGCTTTGGGGGCAGATGTGGGACCTTGGAAGCCTCCTGTCAAGTTACTGGAGGGGTCAAGCAAAGCACGTTGCAGCCTACCTGCCCAAGATGACCCTTATCAAAGAAGGGGAAGTGACAAGGCTTGACACGTTTTAACCACTCCCCATTGTCGAGAACACAAAATGGGAAGGGGGTAGACAATATACAACTCACAATCCTCCTTTCTATCTGTCTTCACGGCCTCATGTTATAATTTTTCAGAACAGAGGTGGATCACTTCTTTGGGCTGGGATGCTATATGCATACCAGGTGTTGTTCTCTACTGCCAAATTTGCTGTCATCAGAATCGACATTAACTACAAAAAGCACCACCTTCTCATGTCATTGGAACAATGACCCTGCTGGAAATCAAGATGTAGACTCCCCCACTTTCCGTTTCCTAGCAAAATTATTGGGATCTCTATAATGTGGTGAAGCAGAGAGAAAAAAGGTGCTTTAACTGCTTCTACCACTCACTATGATGGCACCAATTTTGGCAGTGGTAAAAATTTGGTGGGATGACCTCCCCCCCGCCCCCCCCCCAAAAAAAACACACACAAAAAAAACACCCAGGGCTTAGCACTACATGTATCTCTCAAGCTCCCTGCAATCTGTCCTCTGCCCTAAAAGAATTGCAACCCTTTTTTACCGCAAGTAGGTAGTTCTTGGCATTTACCAATCATCTCACAAGGCATAGATGGGGAAGTGTCTGCTGCCAAAGGCAGATTTTGTCAACTCATCTGCAAAACAGTCAACTTGAAGGCCACTACTATCCTGTTTCCCAGGCTGTACTCTCTTGCTGAAAAAGGAGGATGCAAGGAATACCATCAGGTTTCCTAACTAATCAGCAATAGAGACCTACATTCATCAGAGAACACTGTCTTCTGTCCATCACTTAAGTCACTTGGAAATTCTACAGAAAGCCCCTTAATTCCCACCATGCAAAGTCCTGAAATGGAAGAAGCCCATGCTGGACTAAATACATAGGTTGCTGTTATATACCAGAATACTTGCTTCCTTTCAAATGAAAAGTCATAAGGTTTTTGGTCAAACGTCCTAAGACACACAAAATTCAAAGTGCAAACCCTCATGCCATCCATCCAGAAAGCAATCTGCACGGCAACTCTCTCTTCCCAGCCAAAAATAGTGCTATACAGTATTCAAAAGGAGGGGAGTTATCATTCCATGAGAACTAGTAACCAGAGCCCCATTAAACCAAGGCATTTGGTCCAGAGGAAGATCAAAGGGGCTGCTCAGGCACAAAAACTGCAGGAAGCCAACATTCACTCCTACCCTTGAAGAGAGTACAAGGAACACGGATCAATTCTTCTTACAAGTCAAAAATGTTTGCATCTAGAGATCTATTTATACACAACAGCATTAGCAAGTGACACTAGGTCTGAGCTTCTCAAAGGGTTTACCTTGCCCTGTACTCTTAAGAGGTTAGAGAAGAGGAGCAGATGGGGCACAGATGAAGAAATACGAGGCAAAGAACTGTTCCAGAGGCTACAGGGTTGTTCCCTTGAGTGAGAAGGGCTTTCGGGGAAGTAGCATTTTAACTGTTAAGACCCTGCCATTACCAGTTCACACAGGCAAAAAAAAAAACTGAGAACTTTGTTCTATTCCTGTTCTGCAACAGGAGTATGAAATCTGACAGCTACAAGTAATAACTTCTTTTTCCCACCATCTGTGCCATTCATCATACATGACAGAAGCTACTCCAAGACTTCTCCTCACCTCTGAAGTGCTAGAGACTTCACACATCTAGAAGCAATCTAAATCTGTCTCTCTCCCCACCCCAGGCCACTGCATAATGGGGGAAATAATCACAACATCTGGGCTTGAGAGACACAACAGTACCTTCAAGAAGGCCACCCTTACAGCGAGTATATTGGAGAACTAGTTCCATGAAGCAGCATGGGAAAACTTAAGGTGATGCTGATTCCCACCACTGCTGAAATGAGAAGATAACTTCTGCCCTTCAATGTATGACAGTGGTAGAAAAGAGCACACGATATGAGCTTTAAAAGAAAAGAAAAATCAGTGCTTCAGCAGCGCTCCCTGGCATGACACAACGAATCAGGATTTGTCTCTTTCCAAGAAGCTATATTTATAAGATATCAAATATTTCTAATTATTTTTTTCTCTTTTTTGGAAGTTATTTCCTCAGAATACTCTCAAGGTGGTCAGTTGGCCAAAACCACTGGCTGGAACGACTGGCTGGGATACTGCATGGCATTCAGATTGTAGCTGAGTCCTTCCACGAAGGGTGTCTTCTCCAGAAAGAGGCTGTTAGTGCTTCCACCAAAGACCTGAGCCATATCAAAGCTGCTGCTGCTGCCACCACTGGCACTGAACTGGGATGCTGGAGGTAGGCCACCTGCCTGGTTCTCAGTGGCTACACCATCAAAGAAGAGGCTGCTGGCCCCAGGCGATCCGCCATTGTAAACGAACTCCTTGGCATTGGGGGAGAGCTGAGACTGCGGGGCCGGACTGCCCCCAATGAAGTTCAGAGAATGCATAGACAGGGAGAGGCCTTTGTGCTTCAGCAGGCCATTGGTGGGGGACCGGGCGAGGCGTTGCTGCTGCTGCTGTTGCTGCTGTGGTGGGACCCCAGTGCCACCAGTGCTTGCTCCGGCTCCTCCACCTTTCTTCATTTTAGTTGAGCCAAACTTGGTGGCAGCAAAAGTGGCAGTAGTGAAGGTAATGGGCTGTGCGGAGCGGGGAATAAATGTAGGGCTGGGCGACTGGCCAAAAGACGGGGATGGAGAGTTGGACAAGGAGTTGTCCTGGCTTCCAATGGGGACAAACACTTGAGCGTCAGGATTGAAGCTGCTCTTGATCTCCTTGTCTAGCTCAGCTGCACTGCAGCCCTCGCTGTCATCTAGGTAAAGGACTTTGACAGACCCTTTCTCACCAATCTGGTAGGAGACCTCAAAGGGGTCGATCCAGACGCTCAATTCTTCGGGGACGTTGGCCCGCACATCCTCGACTGCCAGTCCACTCCGCTTGGCTGCCATCTCCACCACTGGGTCGACGGTCTCCCCAATGTGAACACAGCGGTATCCGGAACCCTTCAGGGGTTTCTCTGGGTACCAATGGCCTTCATATTTCTTCTTTAGCAGCCGCTCTAGCTCTTCCCCAAACAGATCGGCCCGCCTCCGTGGAAGCTTGTTGTACAGGTATGAGATGATGAAGTTCAGAGCAACTTTGATCTCCAGATGCATACTCCCTTCACAGCAAACAAGTTAGGGCAGTATCTTAAAAATAGACAAGACAAACAAACATAGACGGATTTTGGCTTCAAAAAAATTTCTGGAAAAGATAAGAGAAAATAAAGACAAGAAGTAAATATGAGATGTTCAGTACTGTGGTAGCACAATTTATATATATATATATATATATATATATATATATATATATATATATAAAAAATTATTTACAGGTGATTTCATCTGATGCATATACACAGAAAAAGGCATCACAAAGTTATTCTCCTGAATACTGAGGTTAGCAATTAGATAAACATATATAACACATAAACTTATAATTCTTGTAGCTGCACCGTATCCTTTTATACATTCTGTTAATTGACTATCCTTAACTATTTGCGTTGTTTTATATGATATTCCACATTTATGGTTAACTTTCCAAAGTAAAGCAGAAATATTAAAAAGGGGGTTATGTTATTTGTCAAAAACCTGTTAAGACCCAATCCCTTTTAAATTTTTTCAAATACAATAAAAATGGTGTCCAACTGTTCTGGACATTTTGCCTTTTAAGAGAGTTTATCCATCTCTGTCAATAGAATCAATTTTAGTAACCAATCATACACTGAAGGAATTTCCAAATTCTTTAATTTCCAAATTTTTGCATAAATTATGTGAGCAGCTGTTCCTGCATTCTGGAATAAAACTGTGTCTTTTTTCTATGGCTGTACTTCCACTGGCTACAATTTTAATATTTTAAGGTATTTCAAATATTAGTCAGAACAACAGTTATACTGTTGCCATTTACTTAATGGCATGTAATTCAAACTGGATTGTTACAATGAACAAAGACAGTTTATTTTATGAACCTGTTTCCAACACACACTGAAGAATTCAATTTTATATTTTAAAACAGAACTCTGATTATTTCTTTTGTTTATAAAAAGTAAATTGTTCCTGCTTCTTGGCAGGGGGTTGTCTTGGATGGCCCATGAGGTCTCTTCCAACTCTATGATTCAAAAGACTTAAAACTTAGACACAAACAAGAGCTTTTCTCATTACAAATAGCAGCATCAGAACTCTTTTGTGTCTTAGACTGGTTTCAAAACTGAGATGAAAAGAAGATCCCAATGCACCAGAAACTGTTTCTTCAGTTTTAATTTACATACCTGGCAATGTTAAAATGTTTATATTCAAGAATACTTCCTTATTTTCTGACCGGCAAACATATTATTAACAGGGCATTAGCAAATGACTAATCTCAAACAGATTATTTAATGAGGAAGAGCCCAACAACTTTGTCAAACTACTCTTATCAGAAATACTTTCTTTACGTTGAACTTTAATCCATTATATTTAGTCCTGCCCCTTGACGTAACAGAGGACAAGTCAAGACTTGTCTTTTGTTACATCAAAGGGCAGGACTAGAGGTACTATCATCGTCTACCTAAATAATCTCTTCTTCAGGCTAAACATATTCATTTCATAGTGCCTCATAGGAACTGTTTTCCACATTACGGACCATGTTTGCTGCCCTACTCTGCCCAATTTCAAGCTGCCTGCATTTTTTCTTAAGCTATAGTACCCAGAACTACACAAAAATGTTCCCTATGAGGTCTGACTATAGAACTGTGACTTGGAAACTAAAGTTATATTGTACCAAGATAAAATTGCATTACATTGAGATTTTAGAATACTGTGTTTTTGCAGGTAGTACTATCAACTTATCAACAACAATTACATTTTTTTTTCAGATGTACTAATGCCAGGAAAAGTATCCTTCTCACTATAATTGCATATTTTTGTATTAAATGCAGAAAGATCAAAATCATTTCCACAATATTAGAGTGACATCCACTTCGATAACATGACATTAACTAGTGCTTTCTGTCTTACAGAAACAACAAATATTTATGTCTGCTACAACCATTGTTTACTATTTCCTCAGTGAAGCACGGATGACGGTAGAGATGTAAACTAGTAATTCTCAGTCACAGACCTACTGAATCAATGCAAACTTGTTAAAACAACCTTTATTTAAACTCTACTGAATCAGTTGGTCTATTATAGTTGGGATTAACAAATGTATTCTGACTTAAGTGGCTACAGCTTGGAGCTGACAGTTTATAGTAATCAAGTCTCATGTTAATTCAGGAAAAGTATTTTCCTATAATTGCACATTTTTGTATTACTCAGTGGATCAATACTTTTCAAGTGAAACTAACACTTTAAGAGTCTGTTAGTATTTCAAATAGTGATTCATTCCACTGTAGTAACACAATCCATCTCCAAAATCCAAATGATAAATAAATTAAAAAAACAACATAGCTATCTCTTCTTGGGATAGTTGTACACTGTGCAAATGCGAAATTGAGGATGGTAGCAAACTCTACAGAACAACTCCTGTTGGAATCGTAGCACAGAATCCTGCTGGACCTAGAAAATGCATAGAAAGAAAAGCTATCTAGCATTTGTAGGTCCTCCAGCAGGATTTCATGGTCAATTTCTGGCATACCAGATAATTATGCTGGAGGACCTAATCAATGCATATGCTTTTGGATGTAAGTGAAGTGATGGGTACCATTACTGCGGATACAACGGCAGTATGCACTCGACAAATGCTATGACTTACAAGGCAGAGTTTGTTTTTTAACCATCTGTTTTTCTTCCTTATTCAAGATCAGGTTGCAAATATTCAAATTTTGATGGTGGGAAGTAGGCTGGAGGTGTTTGGGAGGTTAATGTGCCCCATAAATTTTGAAGAGAACTTGGAGCACATTTAGAATTAAAGCTGCAAGCATCTTCTTCTTCTTCAACCAAAATGTAGAACATCCAGTTTTAATTGGCAGTTTAGTCAGAAGCAGACTACTCTTCGGCTCACGCAGGATTGTTTACAACACAAAAACAACACACTCAGAAATATTAACTGCACAAGATTAAAGGATGTATTTTACAGGTTCTAAGTCTGATTCAAGCTTCTTGTGTAGTATTTGGCTCTAAGAGGAATGTCTCACTTCCCCAGAAAATGGGGAGAGAACTGGTTTCCTTGAAATGCCGTTTACAGTGTGAGGAATACAAAGGAAAGATGACACATTAGGTTTGACTTTGCACATCTGAATATTTGTGACACCTTGTTTGCCTTTAATTTGTTAAACTTAATCAACATAGTAGTACTGTATTTGGAATCAGATTAAGCTTCTCTGTTGCTGAGAAAATGAGAAATCACCAAGCTAGTTGGTCTCCTTTCTCAGTAGACATCATCATATATTGTGGAAACAAAATACACATTAAACATATGATGTTTGCTACTATAAGATTCACCAATGACTATCCATTTAAGATAGTTATGAGTAGTAAACGTATGAAAGATAAGCATCTTAATGAATATTGATCATGCACTACCTCTAGGAACTGAGATGGTATGCTGTTGTATATCAAGTTAAGGCTTCCCATCTGAATTTTATTGGCCAATATGGGACTTTGGCTTGATGTTGTAGGGTTCATGTATTCCCTAACACATCATAAAATGAAAGCAGAACCCTATATTAAACTATAGATGAGGACACAGCCACAGGATTCTGCTTAATTTATCTGTCATCAACATGGTATGCAGTAATACAGGAAAACTCCAGATAACTCCCTTTAAACGCAGTCTATTATGTTGATGACCATGGAGTGACTGCTGACAATGCAGCCCAAGACCTCAAAGCTTGTATTTCAAGAGTTACTGGACCATGTAAGGTTTTATCACAGCTCTTTGGATATGCTTCTTAAAGTAAAAATGGAAATTACCATTGGAGAAATCTTAGCAGTTTTTTTTTAAAAGGTTAGAAGCAGACCATTTTCAGGTTAGAAACTCCTTAGGATGGCAGTTCTAATGGATTTCTGACTAACGAACCACAATTTGAAAGATGCTTAACTCATGTGGGAAGATCAACTCACATCTCCCCAGAAAAGCTTACTACTCCATCTGCCACTTTCGGTGAGTTAAATGATGATGAAAATGTGACAAGTTTAGGAGAATAAAAGGTAAGCATAATAACAAATTGGTATTTTTAGGCATCCATTATAGGGATACAGAGCCTGACATCAGGGCTGATTAGCAAAAATCTGAATAAAGGTACATATTGTGGTATGCAACTTCTGCTGAATGCGAGACATGGTCTCAATGGACCAGGAATGCACAGCTGAATGTACATGCAAGTCTATGTGCAACGGCACCACATGCACAACTCCACTTCCACAAAGCTGAGGCACTTGCAGATGTTCCACATCAAACAAAAATGTCCAACCACTTCTATAGGGGAAATTACACAAGTGTGAAGCAACAGTAGGATTCTGAGGAAAGCATGATAATTTTTTCAGATCAATAAACTCAAAACCACTTCAAAACTAATTACTGAGCAATTGCTATTTCTGAATATTATGTGTAAGCTATAGCCATACCAAACGTAAGAGGGACTTCTAAATGAAGCTTACAGTCAAATGCTGGTCCCAATGAGACCAGCCCAGTGAATCACTAAAATTGTGCAAATATTGAATAATAAGCTGTTCACTGAATCAGTCTAATTTAGTGACTATCAAATGGGTTTTGGCCTAAATTAGCACAAACTGAAGACTGAAAAACCATTTTGGAGAGGGTTTTTTCTCCTAGATTGGTTTATAGGTTTTTAGTCCCTGAGATCTTGGCAGCTGGAGAAAAGAAAGATACACTTAGAATAGCTCATGTGTTTATTTAGCTCTCGGTTCCCTTCCAATAAAACTGGAGGAAAGTATTAGCAATCTTGATGCTTCTTATCAGGCTAAGAACACAACAAAACTACAGATGTCTAGACTTCTAATAGTTAAAGAAATCACAGTGCTGATTAATGCCTACTATAAATTTGAAATCATTCTAATATAGTATCAACAAACACAAAAAATGGAATACCAACTGAGCCCATACAAGTATAATTGTTTCCAACCTTCTAGGAAAAAAAGTTCTACATGTAAAGTACATGTGGAAAAAAATGTATGTGAACCATTCAGGACCTTCCTTGCAATTCCTAGAGTGTTAATATGGAAACTGACACAGGGCATACATATAGGTGGTGAAGCATATCAATCAATCTCTGGTTCTCTCACAGAATTTGGTTAATGAAAGTTCAAAATTGTATCAGAATGACCTATGATCCTGAAAATATTTTGAGTACATAGTTATCTACTTTGCATGTTCTAAATGCAACCATGGGGCATAACATGAAATAAGACATGCCATAACATTCCCCAATGATTTAGAATTAGAATGACTTCTGGCATCAAGCTATTTCATAGAGACAGTATTGAGAAGCTCAAAATCTTTTGTATGCTGTACCTGTAATTGATCCGGCCAAAGTGGAAGAAATACTTCCAAATATCTGTATAAGCTGGAAAGAGTTGTAATCAGGCAATGACCTTGATAGCCACATTAGTAGAGTATTTAAAAATAAACAAATGCCTCTAAAAACCACAGCATTGGCAATTGTTTTCAGAGAGAAAGGAGTCTTGTTGTTCAGTGTTACAGGGGGATAGCAATAATTTCTTCCAACAAATTACTTCGAAGGAATGCAAATTCTCTCTGTTTGTTCTCTGGGGGTGCATATACACTGTAGAATCAATGCAGTGTGACACAACTTTAACTGCCATGGCTCAATGCTATAAAATCTTGGGAATTGTATGACACCAGCCCTCTTTGGCAGAGAAGGCAATAGACCTGTAAACTACAAACCGTGGGATTCTATAGTATTGAAACACATCAGTAAAAGTGGTGTCAAACTGCATTAATTCGACAATGTAGATTCACCCTGGGTTGCAATGACACAAAACAGGTGCCTGAGGTTCAATTTATGTAAGCTTCCCAGAAGGGTAACGTGAACCTTTGCCTTAAATACAGCTGTTATACAAAGCAACATGGCAGGTAGGAGGGAGTGGAGGAAACACATTCTCGAATTGAGATTGCACAACCCAGTCCCTCTTCTCCGCCCCAAACCACTGGCATTCATGGGCATTACTTGCTCAGGGCACCTTCCTAGCAGGCCTCCTGTGTGAAAAGCAGGAGCTGTGATTGCTTTCAAAGGGGACCCCTGCTTTGGTCAGACTTCACCTGGAATAACACTGTGTCTAGTTCCAGCCTCCACAATTCAGGAAAGATATTGGCCAGCTGGAATGTGCCCAGAGAAGGGTGACCAGAATGGTCAAAGGTCTGGAAGCCAAGCCCTATGAGAGAGTTGGGCACACTTAACTTGGAGAAGGCTGAGAGGGGACATTTTATATATATTCTTGTATTATTTTTGATGTGTTTGTACTCATTTGAGGCATTGAATGTTTGTGTTTGTAAACTGCCCTGAGACCCTTTGGGGAGAGAGGGAGGTCTAGAAATAAAGTATTATTATTATTGAATGATAGCCATGTTGAAATAATTGAAAAGAAAGTCACATTGAGAGGGTAAGATTGTTTTCTGCTGTTCTAGATACTAGGACATGGGGCAATGGATTCAAATGGTAGGAAAAGAGATTCTACCTAAACATTAAGGAGAACTTCCTGATAGCAAGTGCTGTTCAGCAGTGAAATATGTTGCCAGAGCAGTTGATTCTCCTCTGGAGGTTTTTAAAGAAGTTGGATGGCCATCTGTCAAGAGTGGTTTGACTGTGTTTCCCTGCAAGGCAGAGGGCTGGACTGGATGGACTTTGGCATCTCTTCTTACTCTATGATATCTCCAGGACGATTTCTTCTGCCTCCATGGAGCTCCATCACATTGCCAGCCCAGGCGCTCTTGCAAAAGGCAGCTTTTCTGGGCGAGTGACCTACTTTGCCTTTTAACTACCCTTCTCAATATGCTTTGCGCCAAACCTGGCCCAGACAACAAGCGCCTGGCCAGTGACGCTCAGAACAAAAATTTCCACAGCGCATGCGCTCTCTTGCTCAACACCCCCTCTCTCCTTCATTTTGCATGGTTGGCTATCACTAAAATAACTCCATTTCTCTCTTCCCTCTCTCTCCAGCTTGTGGAGAGGGAAGGGAATGGGATTAAGGGGAGGAAATCATCAACTGAATCTTGACATGAATGTTTACAAACCCTTCTCAGTTGTATTTTGCCTTGGAAGCAATCCTCCCTCTCTTGCACAGAAACCTATTGTCTGCCCCCCATTTTGTTGCTGGTTGGACAAAAACAGAAGAGTGACAAAAAGATAAAAACATGTCTAACGGTAAGCAAGTCCTAGGAAGCCAGCCTAGAGTTGCAGCCCTATAAAATGGGAGTCGGGGTTAAGCTTTTCAACCTGGAAAAGGCCTCAGAAAGCAATCTAAACTTTAAGAGGAGACATTTCTTAAGACCCCTGAAAATAGAGAAGAAAAGAAAAGCCTCCTCTTTTCCTCAATAGAGGCTTAGAAGGGGTTAGTGGAAAACCCGAGGGAGCAAAATAGAGAATATGTCCCAGCGAAGGTTATTCAGGCCTGACCTTTAAGGGCACCTGCAAGAGGCCCAACCTGGTGGCTCATGCTTGGTTTAAAGAGCCAGACAGCCAAGGCCCGCCTCCTACCAACACCCCACCAACCTCATATCCTTTCACTCTATGTCCTGAAGGCCTTTGCCCACCATCCTTCCATAGGCCACAGAATAATAATAATAATTTTATTTTTATACCCTGCCACCACCATTATTGTATTATTATTGTATTTTATCATTATTGTATTATTGTATTTATTTATATCCTGTCGAAGCCTTGGGTTAGGGCCCAAAACCCTCACCACATCCTGAGGCTCCAGACTGGTATTCTCTGGGCAGCATTTGCCATCTGGATGAACTGTATATAATAAAGGAAGCTTTTGACATCTACACTGGAGATTTAATGCCGTTTGGCACCACTTTAATTTTTTTCTTATCTGCTGAAGCACTGAGAGGCAACAAAACCTTCTCAGATCTGCTGAGGAGAAATAAAATACTCATATTTTAAGCAAGATAACCCCTTCTTTCTTAATTGCACAGGAGCGTTTAAAGCTGTCATGTTAAAGCCTCCTGGGGTGAATTAATCTGGATCCGATGATAACTATCACTGCGGAATGCTGACAGTCCATCCACACTGTAGAATTAATGTAGGCTGACGCCACTTTAAACTGCCATGGCTCAATGTTATGGAATCCTGGGAATTGTAGGTTTAAAAGGTTTTTCCCCTTCTCTGCCAAATATGGCTGGTGCCTCACCAAACTACAAATCCTGGGAGGGATTCCACAATATTGAGCCATGGCAGACAAAGTAGCGTTAAACTGAATTAATTCTACTGTGTAGATGTAGCTTTAACAGTAGTGATTATTTAATCACTGAGAGGGCAGAACAAGTTTGCCCCACTTGAAGCACGGCAGGTGTCATTTCTTTCAGTCCACATTATTATTATTATTATTATTAGTATTGTGTTTTAAAGGTAATATAAGAAACCCCAAACAAGGCCTCCACTTGGCTTGATTGAAAGGCCGAAGAAAGAAAGTTCTAGCACAGGGAACTGATGGCACCATCTTTTTCTGGCAAAGCTGAAAACCAGATTAAACTACAAGAAACAAAGAAAACTCCCTTTCTTGTTCTCCTGTCATCCAAAGATTTCTTTTTGGATTCCCTTCACTCCAACTGCCCATCCGTCGTATTTTATTTTTCTGCATTGCTAAGGAAAACTAAAGGTATTAGATTTGACCCCCATGTTCTTCTCCTCCCAAACACAATACTAAGAGAGGAAGAGGTAATATAGATAAGTAAATACAAGATAGCTATATAGATAAAATAGATAAACTCATTAAAGCTATACAGAAGAAGAAGAGGCAAGATAGATAAGCAAATAAAAAGATAGCTATATAGATAGATAAACTAGATAGATATGTTGTCATGACTGGAATCACTGGATTGCTGTGAGTTTTCCAGGCTGTATGGCCATGTTCCGTATTTCTTCAGATGTGGGCAAAACGTCAGGAGAGAATGCTTCTGGAACATGGCCATACAGCCCCGAAAATTCACAGCAACCCAGACAGACAGACAAATTGATTGATTGATTCCAGGACCAAAAAAAAAAGGCTCACAGGGCTCAGTTTTACATCCAATTATTTGGTGATTTAGGTTTTGTTTAATCCTCTGGGCGACTCCAAGTAAAATGAGCAGAAACAAAATGGTGAACTGAAGGTATTTTCCAATCCTTCTATTCGAATGACTTTCAACCTCCTTCCACCTTGACATTTAAAAAAAACAGGGGAAAAGAACACAAAAAGTGGTGGTTGTTTTTTCAAGAGAAGAAGAGCCATTTTGGAGAACTGGGATTCTCTTTTCGGAGATCAATCCAAAGAATTTGAGAGGAAGCCAGATAGGAAAAGCAAGGAGGAAATGGAAGAACACGGAGCAGAGGAATTCCTTCTGAGAATCAGAACTGGAAGCTTGAGAAGACACTGGTCTTGATTTAATCTACTAAGAGAATCAAAAACCCTGAACCAGATGAATGAGGATGTGGAAGTAAATAAAGCATTTCAAAAACAGATTGAAATATTGTTCCTATTGCCACTACTGCTGTTGCCCCACCCCTCAATAAGAGCCATCACTTACTTCTTTTTCACAGCACCAGGTGAGATGGGTTGGTGGCTTCTTTCTCTTTCCAGGTTGTTTCTTGGGAGTTGTTTTCTTTTTTTCACAAAGTGCTGATGCAAAGATGGTAGACGTTCGATTTTTTTGTTTTGTTTGTGTAATTTAGTAGGTTGCTGGTTTTAGGTCACTTAATCCCCACTCTTAAGAGGCCAAATCCAAAGTGGGGTGAGATGATGATGACGGTGCTGTTGTTGTGGGTTGTTGTTGTCTGGGGCGCCCCCTTTTCTCCCTTCCTGCCTCCCTTTCCTTCCTTCCCTCCGCAGGGAACCTGAAGCCACCCGCTCCCGGCCCAAAGTGAGCAAAGTCAATGAAAAGTTTCACCCTTAGCAACCCTGCGCAAGGATACCGCCTTCCACACCCAGGGTGACGCGGCCCGCAAAGGACAAGGAAGGGGATGAGAGAGAGGCAGCAAGCCGGATCTACTTTCCCCAAGCGCTGCCTTCACTTTAACCCTTGCCGCGCCGGGCTCTTGGCATTGTTTTGCTACAGCTTGTCTATGGAAGGAGAGAAGGCTTGGATTTAGAACAGTGCTTCCCAACCTTTTTTTCACCAGGGACCCCCTGAACAGGGACCACTCTCTAACATTAGCACCAAAAGGGTTACGAATCACTCTTTGGGTCAACTTTAGATTCAGTTTGGTGATTTGGGGTGCTGATTCAGGAAATTGCATTAGATAGACCACATCAGTTCTAGTTTCTGATACAGAACATATGCCATCCAGTAGGCGCCATCTGCTTGCCCATAGAAAACCATATTTACATATTTAACCTTCGCTTATCCAACATTCTGTATTATCCAACACAGTCTGCCTTTTTAGTAGCCAATGATTTTGTAGTCAATGTTTATTATTTATTTATTTATTTCCATCATTTCTATGCTGCCCTTCTCACCCGAAGGGACTCAGGGCGGCTCACAATCTGGAAAATTCAATGCCGGTATACAGTACAAAAATAAAACATAGCAATTAAAACAATCAATTTAAAACAATCCAATAAATACATTTAAAACAGTATAATAAAATACTTAATCCATTCGTCCACATAAACCTTGCACGTAAACCTTAATCCGGACCGAGTTAAAGCCATCATAATTCATTCATTAAACGCTTGTTCGCAAAGCCAGGTCTTCACCTTTTTTCTGAAACTCAGAAGGGATGGAGCCTGCCGGATGTCACTGTTTTCAATACATTGCAATGTTTTGGTGCTAATGTGTTGTTGAAGGCTTTCATGGCCAGGATCACAGCCTCTGAGGATGCCTGCCATAGATGTGGGAGAAACGTCAGGAGAGAATACTTCTGGAACATGGCCACACAGCCCGAAAGACATACAACTACCCTTTCGGTGTTAACTTCGTAAATACAGTAATTACTACATAACGTTACTATGTATTGAACTGCTTTTTCTGTTGATTTGTTGTAAAACATAATCTTTTGGTGTTTAATTTGTAAAATCATAATGCAATTTGGCGTTTAATAGGCTTTTCCTTACTCCCTCCTTATTATACAACATTTTTGCTTATCCAATATTCTGCTGGCCCGTTAATGTTGGATAAGCAAGACTATACTGTAATAATCTAGAGCTGATGTAGTCTATCCCTAGGTTGTTAGGAATTATGGGGGTTGTAGTCCAAAACACCTGGAGGGCCAAAGTTTGCCCATGCCTGATCTATCCAATGAAATTTTCTGAATCAGCACCCCAAACAACCCCAGGAACAGGCCTAAAAACAAAGACACCAAGAAAAACTTTTTTTGGTTGGGCTGTATTATTATTAGTAGTAATGGTGAGGCTACGGATCATATTTTAGTTCTTGCGGACCACTGTTGGTCCACAGACCACAGTTTGGGAATGACTGATTTCGAATCATAGCATCACAGAGTTGGAAGAGACCCCCAAGGGCCATTTAGTCCAACCCCATTATGCCATGCAATCAAAGCACTCCCAACAGATGGCCATCCAGCCTCTGCTTAAAAACTTTCTAAGGAGGAGCCTTCCATTCCCTTCTGTGTGTTTTTAATTTAATGAATGAATCCCTCCTCATCCTAATATACAATTAGTTCTTAAGCACAAAACCTCCTTGGATCTGATGATGATAATAATAATAATAATAATAATAATAATAATAACAACAACAACAACAACATGTACATAACAACACAGCACACATGAACATTAGGTCCAAGTGTCTAGGATTCTGAGTTGCAGTGAGTTTTCCAAGATATATGGCTATGTCCCAGAAGCATTCTCTCCTGAAGTTTCACCCACATCTATGGCAGGCATCCTCAGCGATCGTGAGGTCTGTTGGAAACTAGGCAAGTGGGGTTTATATGTCTGTGGAAGGTCCAGGGCGGGAGAAAGAACTCTTGTCTGTTTGAGGCTAGTGTGAATATTGCAACTGGCTGCCTTGATTAGTATTGAATGTTCTTGCAGCTTCAAAGTCTGGCTGCTTCCTGCCTGGGGGAATCCTTTGATGGGAGGGTGTTAACTCCATGAAAACTGACAAAATAGTAACAATAAACTTTTATTTTTATCCTGCCTCCATATCCCCGATGGGACTCAGTGAGGCTTACAAAGGCACTCCAGGGTGCAACACAACATAAAACGATAAAAATGGTACATGAGTATAAAACAAAGCCACATAAAGTTACAACAACAAACCCCTGCCAACACATAAAATCATGTAATACAATTTTTTTAAAAAAATCTGTAGATGATACCATCAATTCATAACTAAAGTGCCATGTGTCAACCAAGTAATACAATTTTTTTAAAAAATCTGTAGATAAAACCAGCTGCCATCAATTCATAACTAAAGTGCCAAGTGCCCACTTCCTCTTGGCCCATTCAGTCTACTCAAGGTCAAAAGCCTGTTTGAACATCCATGTTTTCAGGCTGGATCACAAGGATTGAAGGGCGGGAGCTAATCTAATCTCTTTTGGGAGGGTATCTGGCTACCAGTATTAAAATCTGGCTACCAGTATTTAAAAAAACTCTAAAATCAGGACAGTAAATAGAGAACAACACTCAGAAGACAGGGGAATTTCAGACAGGAAACAACCAGGGGCAGTTAATACCTCCCAACAAAGGATTCCCCTCTGCAAGAAAGCAGCCAGGCTTTGAAGCTGCAAGGACATTCAATGCTAATCAAGGTGGCCAGTTGCAACATTCACACTTGCCTCAAACAGATAAGAGTTCTTTCTCCCATCCTGGACCTTCCACAGATATATAAACCTCACTTGCCTCGTTTCCAACAGACCTCACAACTTCGGAGGATGCCTGCCATAGACGTAGGCGAAACGTCAGGAGAGAATGCTTCTGGAAGATGGCCATACAGCCCGGAAAATTCACAGCAACCCCTTTACTGAGTTGTCCTCTTTGTCATAGACTTGAGGCCTTGTATGACAACCTCCAGGATCCCATAGCAGTTAAAGTGGTGTCAATCTGCATCAGTTCTACTGTGTAGATACACCCCGAGTCTTTAGTAATTGGAATATTTGTGTCAGAACAGGTTTTGATCGTCAGTGTCAGGCCAAGGGATTAGAACTGTGTGGACATTGATCTTGCCAAGTTTCTGCTTTGCAATAAATATAACTCTGATACTCTGAGCATATGTCCTTGGGGCGACTGAATGGGAATTAAAGCTTAATATAAGAGCTGCTGTTTGTGCGTTTTATCTCCACCCTCCAAAACCTGGAGGATAAGCAGAGCAGCTCGCTTCCCCTCCACAAAACCCCAGAAGGCATAGGGAGCCAGATGGCATTTTAAGTATTCAAGGAGTGCGTTTCGCTACTCTTGAATCTGCGCTTGCCGTTGCGCACGGCTTCTTAGGGACTACTTCGCCACCACTGCGCCTGCGCCTCGTCTCCGCCGACGTCACTTCAGACGCAAGCAGTGAGATATAGAGGGAGGGCAAACCTGCAGGGGGTAGAAGCGCCGCCTCGGGTCTAAAAATAACAGCAGTGGGTTAGCAACAGCCTCCTCATTGGTTGGTGGCGAGACAGGGGTCTCCGGATTGGTCCGCTGCCTTAACCAGTCAGCTCTAAGGATGGGTGTCAATGTGTGTGTGTATATAGAAGGGCAATGGCAAACGAAAACGTTGGTGGGAAATGTAGTCCTGGTTGAGTGGATTCCTCAGGCAGCCAGAAAAAACAAAAACAAAGATGGCAGCGGTGTTGTTCAAAATATGGGGCACCTTATCGTTTGACAAAGCTGCTATTGTCAGCCCTAAGCCAACTCAATGGTGTGGAAGCTTTTCTCTCAGTTTTCCCCCATTCTAAAATCACTTCACAACATTTACTGTGTCAGAACAGGCATGGGCAAAGTTGGGCCCTCCAGGTGTTTTGGACTTCCAACTCCCACCATTTGTAGCAGGCTCAGGCCCCTTTTCTCCTCAGCTTAAGCGGCTGAGGGGGAAAAGAAAGGGTCCTGAGGCTGCTACAAATGGGAGTGAAGTCCAAAACACCTGAAGGGCCCGACTTTGCCCATGCCTGTTACATAGCTTTTGAATGTTGACTGTTTCTGGGATATAATGGAGTATCCTGAAAGAGAGTAAGTATGCTCCACTGATCAGCTGCAGCATTTCCTCATTTATACTATTGCCAGCATCTTCATGCTCCACAAATGATCAGCCACTGCCAGAAAGGACAGAAAGTTTCATATATGCTGACAATCGTGCCATCACCGTCCAAGCAGAGGGCTTTGAAATACTCGAACAGAAGCTCTCCGAAGCTTTAGATGCTCTTACTGCCTATTACAGGGGGAAACCAGCAGATTCCTAATCCATCTAACACAGAGATGTGTTTTTCACCTTAAAAATAGACAAGCATCTCGAGCTCTGAGGATTTATCCCACTGGAGCATTGCAGCACACTTCGTACTTGGGAGTTACTCTGAACTGTGCTCTGACTTACAAGAAGCACCGCTCGACTATCAAGCAAAAAGTGGGCGCTAGAAATAATATCATATGAAAGCTGACTGGCACAACCTGGTGATCACAACCAGAGTGAAGACATCTGCCCTTGTGCTTTGCTACTCTGCTGCTGAGTACGCCTGCCCAGTGTGGGATACATCACAAGTTAAAACAGTGGATATGGCTCTTGAGTCATGCTACATTATCACAGGACGTCTACGCCCCACACCACTGGAAAAATTATACTGTTTAGCCAGTGTTGCACCACCTGACATCCCCGGGAAGTAGCGGCCAATAACGAAAGGACCAAGGCAGTGACATCGCCGGCCCATCCCCTGTGCGGATATCAGCCAGCATGCCAAAGCCTTAAATCAAGAAATAGTTTTCTAAGATCTACAGAGATACCCGCAGGAACACTTCAGCAAGCGAGAGTCCAAGTCGCAGGCGGAAACCCGGAACCTCAATCCATGGCTAATACCGAATGAGAGATTCCCTCCTGGGCACACAAAAGATTGAGCAACTTGGAAGGTGAACAGACTGCGCTTTGGCACCACGAGATGCAGAGCACACCTTACGGAAAGGAACCACAAAGTGGAGTCCTGAACATGCGAGTGTGGAGAAGAGCAAACCAATGACCACCAATTACAATGCAGTCTGAGCCCTGCCACATGCATAATGGAGGACCTTCTTATAGCAATATCAGAGGCACTCCAAGTGGCCAGCTACTGGTCAAAGGACATTTGGTTTAATGCCTAGTTTTTCACTTTGTGTTTTTAAATACAACGGTACCCTCGCATAATAAATAACTATCTTCATGGTCTGTGGGCAAATAGTTTCCAAACATTCCAGTAACTTTCTCCCTCTAATGCATGGCTTGGGGATATCTTCCCCCTGTTATGTTCCAGCTGTCTCTTTGTGAAACATTTATGTCCCAGTTCTCTTTATCAAGCTAAATATGGTAGACATCGCTACGTGCTTAAAGAAATACAAGCATCCATGCTACTTATGAATATTCATGTGAAAATAAATCCCCGAGTACTGTATAAATTACTCCAAACTACAGCCCAGCAGTTTTTTTGTCCCCTTAAGTACTACAGATAAAAAGAACACCAGTAGCAGCAGCCCCAACATTTCATCTTCTGTCATAACTTATTAGAGAACCAAAAAGACAAAAGACAAAATGGAATACAAATATTTTTCAATACATTTAGAGAAAATTCAGTCAAAAAATAAACTGATTTACTATAATCAGTCAAATTTGAAACTAGACTGATTAATCAGATTTTACTGTAATTGCTGCTCGAATTAATGTTGATCTATTTTAGTCCCAGGTTCTAAGTAGGATTTTAAAAAGTGGGACTTACTCATGAGTAAACATTTAAATACTCCTTGTGTTATCATTTACCAATAATATACAGGTAGAAACTATTTCTGTCTTAATTATTTAAAGATGTAAGATGCATAAAATAGAAGCCAGATATGAGGTCACATAGGCACTCCTCAACATTTAGTTAACACATCAGATGACACCTACTGAATCAACTAGATAGAAAATAAAGACACCCTTCTACTATACTAATTTTGCTGCAGTGTTTTAATACCAGGAAAGACTAGTCAGACTATAATAGACATAATTACCACTTGGTCATTACACAGGATTCTTTGCCTTCACATCATTTGACACTTACACCCTGAGGAAATTAGTTCTTTCCTGGCTTCTAAATGAGGAAACAATTGGCCAAAAAGCATTTATTAAAAAACCATGAAGGTACACAACATAAGCAATTTCAAAGGGGGAAGTCTTGATCATGCCAAACAATCATCCAATGTGGGCCTCTGGCATAGAAGGTATGGATGCTTTGAGGAAGGGAGTGTTGTCCTCCACACTTCATGTATATCTTGACTGGACCAGGAAGAGGTACAACTCCCCCTGAAGCATTAGAAATATATGACGTCTTTGAGATGACTATAACTTTAAGGGCAACTCTCTATATGTCTTTCCGTATGTATGTTTATATTGTCTCTATGTTTCTCTTGATATCATCTTCCAAATTCATTTATTTAGACTTTGTGGTATAAGATCTATTTTAGAATCACAGAATAACGGAGTTGGCAGAGACCACACGGGCCATCTAGCCCAACCCCTTGCCATGAAAGAAAAACACAAAACACCCCAACAGATGATCACCCAGCCTGTTTAAAAGCCTCCAAGGAAGGAGGCTCCATTTCACTCAGAGGCAGTGAATTCCATTGTTGAGCAGCTCTTACCATCGGAGTTCTTCCTAATGTTCAGGTGAATTATTAACTTAATTATTAGGAGCAATAACTATTGATACACTTACTACGAATTTGCTAGAAAATTTACCAGTATATCCAGATCTGGATTAGACAATTGCATTCTTGATGCAACAATGCTTGAGAGTGTAGCACCTAACAAACCTATAAAAGGATTTCAGTTCTAGGGAAGCATCCGTCCACATCTATGTTATGATGGCCACATGTAAAGCTAAGAAGGATGATTAGACCAAGCATGTGACCGAGTGATTCAAGTACTTACTAATAGGCCCTTCCATGTTTCCTCACATGACCTACTGCTAGCTTAGTTATTGTGACTCCTTTTCTTGATCTGAGAAATAGTGGACAGTTTTCTTCTTGCATAATTGAGCCAGGTGTTCATATATTGGAGAACACAGACTTGCAGCAGAATGTAGCGATGCTTTTATAAATTGGATTAATTTAAAGGCAATATCTGATAATATTTTAGATCACAACCTATGATGCAGATTTTTTTTTACAAAATATGTTCCTCTGAGATGAATGAATTTCATATAAGAGTATATCACATCTCTTGAAAACAACCATCCTTCCTGTAATGGCTTTACAGGGAATGTCTAACGAATACAGATTCTTGATTCTCAGGTAACATTTTTAACAAACATATTCCACCTGGCTGTTCCTTGCAATTATGATGAGAAGCCATGAGGAACTAAGTTATTATTACCTTAATTAAAACAGAACACTTTGTATACAGAGTACTATAATACCTATGCAAAACAGATAAAAGATAATCTCATTACACAAAGTTTTTCTTGTCCAAAATATGTTACAGGATCTTTGTCAGACAGTTATTCAGAATGAAATGGAAAAAATAGCAAGTATTTCACAGTTACACATGAACAAATCTTCAATTTGTCATGATTAATTTCAGTCCAAGAACAAAACGACATTAAAGATAAATTCAGTTATGAATTAAGATCAAACAGAATTAACGAAGCTTCTGAACTGTCCTCTTAAACGAACCTAGAAATCTGCTTAGTATTTGCATCTGTTTGAGAATAATTTCAACTTTGAAAGGCAAATAGAAAAACACTGAAGATTTCAGTGGAAGTATCATTATACAGTGTTATTACATTGAACTAATATGAAGAAAGGAATCCCAGGATAGGTCTACCCCATTCATACAAAGAGATAGATTCATACAGATAGGAATGGACTTAATTCAGTGGTTCTCAACTTGTGGGTCCCTGGGTGTTTTGGCCTACAACTCCCAGAAATCCCAGCCGGTTTACCAGCTGTTAGGATTTCTGGGAGTTGAAGGCTAAAACATCTGGGGACGCACAGGTTGAGAACCACTGACTTAATTGATTATGGTTGGTGTCACCAGGTTTGGCTTGGTGTCCTTCCAAGAGCCATGTATTTCCTCTCACATACAGGACTACTTCCCATATATTCATATGGATAAATATAAAACACTTAACTGGAGGGCAGGGTGAGCTCCTGCTGTTAGCCCCAGCTTCTGCCAACCTAGCAATTCAAAAACATACATATGCACATGACCTTGGAGGCGCCTATGGACAACACCAGCTCTTCGGCCTAGAAACTGAGATGAGCACCAACCCCCAGAGTCAGACACGACTAGACTTAATGTCAGGGGAAAACCTTCACTTTAACTTATCTTAAGATGGTGACTTGAGTCTCCTCTAAGCTGATGGTGGAGGCCGGATTACCATTTATTCTTATTGACAGAAATTCAGTTGGTGACAGGACATTCTCTGTGCCATATACATTTGGGCATCCACAGTTGTGGGTTTGACTTTTGTAGAATTGATTATCTGGAGATTTGATTAAAATGTTCTTTATATGAATCTCTAGGTCCTCCAGGTGATTCTATGGCCAACTTCCAGAAATTGACTATAGTGATGTGCTGAAGGACCTTGAGCAGACGTCCTCAAAATTTTTAAGCAGTGGGCCAGTTCCCAGCCCCTCAGACTGTTGTTGGGGAGGGGAAGGGGGGGGGGGGCAAACCATAGTTTGAAAAAAATAACAAATTCAAACTGCACGTATCTTATTTGTAATGCCAAAAACAAAACAAAACCCTAACACCATAAAAGAACAATATAATACGTAAAATGGAGAAGAATTTTAACATAAACATACTAGTATTTCAATGGGAAGTGTGGTCCTGCTTTTGGATGATGAGATAGTGAGGTTTATTAGGATTGTTGTGTGTCTTCAAGTCATTTCAGACTTAGGGCAACCATAAATATAAAGTTTAGGGTGGGAGCCAGGTAAATCAGCTTGTAGGGCCACATCCAGCCTGTGGTCCTTAGTTTGGGAACCCCTGACCTAGATATTCCTAAAAGGCTATTCCCTTAGGTAATTTGTTTTTTGTTGGTTTTTTTTTTTTTTGCAATTTTGAATGTGCAGAGTTTTTCCCCCCTCACTTTTCTGGGAGTCCTGTGCCCCTAAACCCAGTGAATGTGTAGAATATATAAGCACCCCCCCATAAGAGTATAACGAGTCAGACCGAACACGGCTCGGCTCCTATCTTAGGGCATATGCCGCGGCAATCAAAGCTGCAAGGAGAGTCCACCTTGCGGCCAACATTGCGTCCGCACAGAACCGTCCGGCAGCGCTGTTCCGTGTTATCAGAGGGTTAACTCCCACCAATCAAGGTGGGAGCCCTGATAACTCGGCAGCCCGCTGTGAAGCATTTGCTCGGTTCTTTGCGGACAAAGTCGCTCTGATCCGTTCCGACTTTGACACCATATTAACGGCAGTCTCTGAGGATGTAACGAGTGCACCTGCTTGTCCAGTTTTGTTGGATTCATTTCAATTGGTTGAGCTCGAGGATGTGGACAAGATCCTTGGAGAGGCGAGACCGACCACATGCATCCTAGACCCCTGCCCATCCTGGCTGGTGAGAGAAGCCAGAGGGGGTTTGGCCGAGTAGGTGAAGGTGGTGGTGAATGCCTCCCTTCGGGAGGGCAAGTTTCCAGCGAGCCTAAAAATGGCTGTGATCAAGCCGCTGTTGAAAAAGCCATCATTGGATCCCACTCAATTCGGAAACTTTCGGCCTATTTCCAATCTCCCCTATTTGGGCAAGGTCTTGGAACATGTGGTTGCCTCGCAGCTCCAGGGATTCTTGGTGGACACTGATTTTCTGGATCCGGCACAGTCTGGCTTCAGGCCGGGGCATGGTACCGAGACAGCCTTGGTCGCCTTAGTCGATGATCTTCGCCGGGAACTGGACAGGGGGAGTGTGTCCCTGCTGGTTCTGCTGGACCTCTCAGCGGCCTTCGATACCGTCGATCACGGTATCCTTCTGGGACGCCTCGCAGGAATGGGACTTGGAGGTACTGTCCTGCAGTGGCTCCACTCATTCCTGGAGGGTCGGTCCCAGATGGTGTCATTGGGGGACGCCTGCTCGGCCCCACAACCGTTGACTTGTGGGGTCCCGCAGGGTTCTGTATTGTTTCCCATGTTGTTTAACATCTACATGAAGCCGCTGGGAGAGATCATCAGGAGTTTCGGGGTCCGGTGTCATCTGTACGCAGATGATGTCCAGCTCTGTCACTCCTTCCCACCTGTCACTAAGGAGGCTGTTCAGGTCCTGAACCGGTGCTTGGCCGCTGTGTCGGACTGGATGAGGGCCAACAAATTGAAATTGAATCCAGACAAGACAGAGGTCCTCCTGGTCAGTCGGAAGGCCGAACAGGGTATAGGGTTACAGCCTGTGCTGGATGGGGTCACACTCCCCCTGAAGGTGCAGGTGCGCAGTCTGGGGGTGATCCTGGACTCATCGTTGAGCCTGGAGCCCCAGGTCTCAGCGGTGGCTAGGGGAGCCTTCGCACAATTAAAACTTGTGCGCCAGCTGCGACCGTACCTTGGGAAGCCAGACTTGGCCACGGTGGTCCACGCCCTTGTTACATCCCGTTTAGACTACTGCAACGCACTCTATGTGGGGCTGCCTTTGAAGACTGTTCGGAAGCTTCAATTAGTCCAACGGGAAGCTGCCAGGTTAATAACTGGAGCGGCGTTCAGGGAGCGTACTACTCCTCTGTTACGTCAGCTCCACTGGCTGCCGATTAGCTACCGAGCACAATTCAAGGTGCTGGCTTTAGCCTATAAAGCTCTAAACGGTTCCGGCCCAGCTTATCTGTCCGAACGTGTCTCCCGCTATGACCCACCTCGAAGCTTAAGATCGTCGGATGAGGCCCTGCTCGCGGTCCCGTCAGCCTCACAGGTGCGGCTGGCGGGGACGAGACACAGGGCCTTTTCAGTAGTGGCTCCCCGCCTATGGAACGCCCTCCCCATTGAAGTCAGGCAGGCTCCCTCCCTCCTATCCTTCCGTAGGAAGGTAAAAACTTGGTTGGGGGCCAGGCTTTCGAATAAGAATCAGCAGCATTAATTACTATTATGTATACTGGAACTCAATTGACAGACCCAGTCTTTTAAACTTGTACACGCCTATCTATATTCTATAAATGCATTTTATGAATGTTATATGTAAGTTAATTTTTAACTGATTTATAGTGTATTGTACTGTTTTTATATGTCTGTTTTATTGTAAGCCGCCCTGAGTCCCCTGTTGGGTGAGAAGGGCGGGATATAAATATTGTAATAAATAAATAAATAAATAAATAAGAGCCTATCCATTGCAATGACATGCTAAAATGGGATAAATGGATTTTAAAGTACCAGTTTGTTTCAAGTTTGCAAAAGACACTAGAGACAGTTTAAGTAGAATTTTAAAAAATGAATTTTTTTTGTTTGAATAAAGAACATGACCATAGCAGCATCCAAACTGCTATAGCAATCTATATTGTATAGACATGTAGGAAGGGGGGGGGGGGGTGCCACTGAAGAAAGAAAAAGGCTGGAATATAATTTTGGATTGAGATCTTTTAGTGCAAGACCACTCTCTCTAGAGGTTGAACTGGCCTATAGATCTTTTAAAACAGTTTCAGTTCTGAAATAGAACTGAATACACCAGTGAATTGTTATGTTCCAAGTAGCACACACCAGCACAGTAACAGATTTCTCATGACATGCAACAAAACAGATTGGCACACCTTACATCTTAAAAGTAACTCACCAGCCATAGCACTGTGGCCTGCCAAATGTCTCTCTTCCCACCCCCATTTGAAATTACAGGAAGATAGCAAAAGCAAATTTATTCAACACCTAGATATATACAAAAGGTGGGATGCACTCGGGTGGAAGCATCTACAATGAATAATTGCGGAATTTAAAAACAAATAGCTTATTTTTTATTGCTACCTATTTCTAGAATTTTAAGCTTTAAAAAGTTGAACAGTACATGGTGCCAACAAGAAGCCAAATTCAAGGTGGCAAGCTAATATACATGGAAATGTAATTTTATTCCCCATAAAATGGCCAATTCTGAATCTAATGGACCAAAGGAAGGCAAGGTCAAATACAGAAAGCATATTCCTAAATGGTTTCCATCTTTTCAAACCCGTCATTCCTTTTGCTTATCTTTTCCTGTACATCTTTTTTTCATTCCATACCAGAGATTTTTTTTCTTCAAGCTTAAGTCAGATCCAGTAGTGCCTGACCTTTAAGTGTCAAGGTGGCAGAAAGAAAAAAAATCCTAATCTACATTTGAATGTGCTGCATGACTAGACATGAGTAAAGGTCTGTGCTGAGTCTTAAGAGTTTGCATTTTATTTCTGAAACTAAGGTCATAGATCATACTGGTCTCCAGCATTTCAGTAACAAATTCCTAGGATTATTAACATTAAAAACATTTATAAAAGGTTGTGGAAGGGCAAAAACATTAAACAATGGGTGCTGCAAATTAAAATGTCACAATAAACATTTGGAGCAAGTAAAGAAGCCGTATTAATCACTTCTGTGTTGCAATCCTGAATCGATGTTTTGCTTATCACGCAATCAATATGCTTTGGAAGTAAATGAGGTCAACTTCAGAATTTCTTTGAAAAATAAAGAGGCCCAGATTAGGAGCACTCAAGAAGCTTGTTGCCTCCTCCCTGGCTGAACCTGTTCTATGGCTAAGTGCTTTCTACCATCAGGCTGCTTTGGTAGCTGTAAGTCCATGTTATTGCCACACCTCTTTCTTTCACCTAAATTGCTTTTGTACACAGACTACAACTTGTATTCAACATCTGGATGTGATTTGCAACTGGTAATTACAGGTCACAGCATTTCCATTTATGGAATGGAAAGGATAATTTAGGCCTGGCAACACCCATCCTTTTATGACCTGCTTCCTATGGGCCTTTGTCTGCACTAGCAACAAGATGTTATTTTCTTGCTGCTGAACTAGTTCCAAGAGATTAACCACAATGAAACAAAACTGGGTTAGTCTCAAGTGGCTGCCAGTCTTTCTCAGCAGTAGGCAAGAATTGTGGGTTTGGTAACATAACCATATGGCACTGAGGTAAGAAACACAAGTCAGGGCAATGCCAAGAACACATTTACATTCAAATATGGAAGGTATACCCATTGTTTTTTTTTCCTGAACAGATCTAACAAAAGGCCAAAAAGAATAGTTTAGAGAGCAACGGAGACAATACCTTAAGGTAGAAAACACTAAACAATTTTATTGATGCAGTCCTCAAAGATATAGAATTTCAACAGGTTATTTTTTCAGGGAAAATACAAGATTGGTCATAACTCAATGAAAGGCATTAATCAAAAGAAATTCATGTTGCTTGTTTAAGACAGTATGGACTGGAAATAATAGGGGCTGAAATCTTAACTACTTTCTTCTGTCGCAGATATAAAGGCAATGCTGACATCCCTCATTAACATTAACTACTGATGAAGTAATTTCCATATTTAGTTTAGATAGTTTTTTTCTATAAATTGTAAAGATTGAAAACAAAACAAAAAAGCTAACTGGTTTCCTGGAAAACTGTAATCCAAAAATATTGTAGATACTCTCCTCGTCTTCTGCAGGTGCGCTGTAGTGGATGGAGGGGATCACCTTTTCTTGAAGCCATATTTCTTTCGCTCATAGAAGAGATCTGTTTTTGAACTGCCTAGGTTGACAATTTTAGGACAGCCATCCCGCTGAAATGCAACAAGAGAGAGAGTATGTTATAACAAGGGTAACCCTAATTGACTTCTCATACTAATGACAGCATAGGTTGGCTGGGAGGTTAATTAATATTTGCCCAACTATAATACAAAAGCTGGCTAGAGATAGTTATGAAAAGGAAAAAATGGGTGGCATTACAGGGGGACAGAGGAAATAAACAAAAACCTAAATCACAGATGTTCTAATTAAAGGAGGCCCAGTAAATCAATGGAACTTACATTAAGTGTTGACTTAACAAGTTCCTATTGATCCAGCGAGTTTTGTTCAGTTGGGACTAGCATTTGGATTTAGGCCAAAGCAAAGGAGAGAAACAAAGCTTTTAAAGTACTGTTTTAATTAAAATGCTAACAAAGTTCCAAAAAATCTAAACATTTGTAATTCCTTTGTGAGAATACACTGTAAAGATAAAACAATTAGAAAAGATAAAGGAAAGTCATTACTGCTAGTATTAAAAAAAACTCTGCAAAAAACCATAAATGCATTTAAAAGAAATATTCTATAGCATAATAATTCTGTCTATTATAAATTATTCCAGTTATGTTGACATCCCAAAGATTATAATGTACTAATTAAAAAGAAAAGAAAGCACATCCTTGTTAATAAAAGTCAAAAGCATTATACACACTGGAATAAAACATCTGTTTAACATCTTCTCTATACATAAAATAGCAATTACCACTGATGAAGAATTTGGGCAGACTGTAAATGATTGAGAAAGATCTGCTTCTTCGTGGAATGTAAATGCTATATATTACACATTAAAATATTTAATTTCATTTTGCACATTGAAATATTTAGTTTCATAAAAAGGTAAAGGTTTCTCCATGACATTAAGTCTAGTCGAGACTGACTCTGGGGGGTGGTGTTCATCTCCATTTCTAAGCAGAAGAGCCAGCGTTGTCCGTAGACACCTTCAAGATCATGTAGCCATAGAGCGCTGTTACCTTCCTGCCAGAGCAGTACCTATTCATCTACTCACATATGAATGTTTTCGAACTACTAGGTTAGCAGAAGCTGGGGCTGATAGCGGGAGCTCACCCCACTGCCTGGATTTGAACCGCTGACCTTTCGGTCAGCAAATTCAGCAGCTCAGTGGTTTAACCCACTGCATCACTAGGGGCTCATACTATATGTTAAAATATTTAGTTGCATAATGTTTTTAAAAATATTTAGGGCAATAGTTTTTCTGTAGTTATTTATGCTGTATGTGTGCATCTTTATTAAAATCTGTTTCTATAAAGGAATTACACTTTTCAAAACATGCCTGACATTGTAATAAATGCAGGCACTTTGAGAGCTTTGTTGGAACTATAACTAACATATTTTCCCTTTTGAAGTTCAGCAAAGAGTTAGGTACTCTAAAATCTTAAAATTAATTTTGCATGCTTCCACAAAGATTCTATTGAACGTTTAAGTACACAATCTTAGCATGACACTGCAATTCGATTTCTCTACCAGACACATGCAAACTTTCCTCTTTTCCATAAAAAAGCACTATTGGGATAGTGTGGTCTTCTGCTTTGAGGCTCTGCAGATTTTGAAGCATTTTTGAAAACATTGAGAAAGGAAAAAAACAGGGAAGCACAGACTGGAGGATGTATAAAAAGGCAACCCACTGGGAAAGACACAAAGAAATGATAAATTCAGACTCGAGTATGCCTAGAGTAAGTCCTTTGCAGTAAAGGGATATTTAGCTTTAAGCCAGAACAAATTACATACTTTTCACAAATCCTGACCATGAGGGTTTTATACTGTTATTCTTGCTTCAGTTTTCAGCACAGTACCAGTATATTGTCATAATTAACTACTGAAAGTGCCAGAAAATATTTTACAAATCAAAAACTAGCTGAATTCTCCAAAGGGTCAAATTGCAAGCTGGTGAACATAATAACATCACTCATGATTGTTTTCCCTATG
This sequence comes from Anolis carolinensis, assembly GCF_035594765.1. NCBI lineage: Eukaryota > Metazoa > Chordata > Lepidosauria > Squamata > Anolidae > Anolis > Anolis carolinensis. The sequence goes on along the minus strand of NC_085845.1, from coordinate 170,133,617 downwards.
GAAAAGGAGTTCATTAAAAAAGATTGCTATTGTAAAAATAATGTCGGAAAGTTGGTATTATTGGTACATTAGTTGACCTTGATTCTTGACTCTACCGTATGTAATACTGCTCATGGAAAACCAAAAACACTTTTTCCATAGATTTCTCTGTTCTGGTCCCCCAGAAAACCCTTTGTATCATTTGCTCTTCTTTTTCATTCGGTCAGTTGTTTCAGACTCTTCGTGACCTCATGGACCAGTCTGCGCCAGAGCTCCCTGTCGTCCATCGCCGCCCCCAGTTCCTTCAAGAATACCATCCATCTTGCCCTTGGTCGGCCTCTCTTCCTTTTTTCTTCCATTTTCCCCAGCATCATGATCTTTTCCAAACTTTCCTGTCTTTTCATGATGTGGCCAAAATATTTCAACCATGCTTCCAATATCCTTCTCTCCAGTGAGCAGTCGGGCATTATTTCCTGGATGATGGACTGGTTGGATCTTCTTATGGTCCAAGGCACTCTCAGGAGTTTCCTCCAGCACGAAAGTTCAAAAGCATCTATCTTCCTTCGCTCAGCCTTCCTTATGGTCCAGCTCTCGCATCCATAAGTTACTATGGGGAATAACATTGCTTTCATTATGCGGACCTTCATTGCCAGTGTGATGTCTCTGCTTTTCACTATTTTGTCGAGGTTGGCCATTGCTCTCCTCCTAAGATGTAAATGTCTTCTTATTTCCCGGCTGCAGTCTGCATCTGCAGTGATCTTCGCGCCTAGAAATATAAAGTCTGTCACTGCCTCCATGCTTTCTCCCTCTATTTGCCATTTATCAATCAGTCTGGTTGCCACAATCTTGGTTTTCTTGATGTTTAATTGCAGCCTGGATTTTTCACTTTCTTCTTTCACCTTGGTGATAAGGCTCCTCAGCTCCTCCTCACTTTCAGCCATCAGAGTGGTATCATCAGGTTGTTAATGTATCATTTGCTACTCAGCAGCAACTACAAACAAGTTTGAATAATTTTTAAAAGAACTATAAAATTCCACTGTTACGCTTTAGAGAAAGAACAATGCCTAAACTGTATTTTGGGTTTATGTCATAATTGCCACTAGATGGAGTTAAGGGCTCTGATGCCACATCATGTTAGTGGAAGCTAAGTCTTCACTGGCATGCTTACAGCAGCCTGCAGAGCCTATTTCTTCTGCCTGGCTACTTCCCCTTAGTATGCAACAATAGAGACGCCGAGTAACCACTGATCAACTGGAGGGGTGGACCTAGGCTTATTCTAGCTGCATGAGGTGGAAAAAGAGCAATCTCAATTCCTAGCACAATGTTTCTCCCTCTTCCCTAGGTGTTCAAGAGCAGGCAAAATGAGCCTGGGTGGGCCTCACCAGCCAAGGAATGGCCAGTTATGACTTGTTACTTAGCTATTAGGGTGCTGGCCAAAGCAAGATATGACCAGGTACAGAGGAAACCACAAATGCAACTGAGAGCTGTCAGCATGCAGGGAAGTTTGACACAGATTACTACAAAGATAAATGTCATCAAAATGTATCTGGCAGCGTGTGTGTATGCAAGGTACAGAACATTAGATAAAGGGTTTATTATAACGATGGTTAAAATACGTAGTTTATATACTATCTGTCTCTCTATCAAAACCTAAGGAGGCTCACAAGACATTTTGAAAAAAATCACGATAATAAAAAGAATGCAAAGCACAATTAAATAAGCTATTTTATCAATAACAGTATTAACCTAAGGCAGTTTAAAAACATACCACTTCATTATCTCATTAACCTAATATATAAGTGAATTCTATTAACAGGACTGCCATCATGTGTGCTCATGTCAAGATTCTGTGAAAAGAGGGGTGTATGTACTGGTTTTATTGAAACGGGAAGCTACAAACACAACAAATGTCAAGATCCAAATATCTTTGAAATTTCAGAGATTCACTCAGCACACTAGCCAGCAGTAAACTTTAGTGATAGGTGATAACTGTTTAAGAGATTAGAAGGGAAACCCCACTTACATCTTTTTCCTGGATAGTGCATTCTTTACAGTAATAGGCGTCTGAGACTCCTGGACCTCCACAGATCACACAGCGTCCTTGATAAGAGCCATAGTTGCACTCATCGCATATACGCACCAATGTGCAGGGCCGCACATACGAGTCACAAATAACACACTTGCCATCACCTGCAGATGAAGTACAAAGTTTTCAGAAAAGATACAGACAAGATAACTTTTTCAAAAATACAGTCCATTAGAACATGATTTAAATGTAAAGTCAATGGGATTTGCTTTCAAGTATATGTTTACAATGGTGACTTCTTGTATTTTAAACCTAAATATACAGTGTTATATTATTTACAGATTGAAGCTCGAGGGAACTTGCATTTACTGAACTGTTCCATTGAATAATTTTCAAGTCACCTGTAGCTAGGTAAATGTTTGTGCTGTGCCCCCCGGTGCTCAGATTAGTCCCAGATTGCCATGGAGAGCCACCTTGAAATTTTTCCTTTGGGTCCCAAATAGCTTCCAACAGATCTGTTTTTGCATATTCTTTTCATTGAGCGTATTTTTAAATCACAATTTTTGTGCCCCATTCAAGGCCAGAGACTCGAGCAATTGATACTTTACTTCAAAGTCCAGAGACCATTACACATAGACACAAAAGACTTCCACCAGTTTCAGGCTGAGGCAACCAACAAGTGATATGCATAAAAAGGTTACTAGAGCAACAGAAAGACTTTGCCTTCTTGGCTAGCTGGGTTTCATAGCCTTGTCTTCTGTTTACAGTGTTCCCTCACTACTTCGCTTTTCGTAGATTCGCTGTTTTGCGGTTTTTCAATAAACTCTAAAAGAATATTATAAATAATAAAAAATTACAATTTACAGCCTAAGGGAGGAAGGAGAAGCTGAAGGGAGAGAAAAGGAGTCCAAGTGGCAATGGGAGGAGGAGGCAATTTATCAACATACGATTGGTTGATAAAGACTTAAAACAGTATATAACTACTAAAATAATGTATAAATATTAAAATAAATATAGCATCCCTACTTCGCGGATTTTCACTTATTGCAGGTGGTCTTGGAACATAACCATCACGATAAGTGAGGGAACACTGTATTTCTGTTTATTTTTACTCTCTTTCTTAATGCAAAGTGAACCTCTAACTTTTGTTCCAAGATAGAAATGCTGTAAATTCCTTTTGTAAAAGCAGAAAAGACAGGTCTTTATGCTATACTCTAAATAACAAAGGGTCTAACTTTCAGTCTTCTTTCTAAGGTATTTTCCAAATGGAGGAGTTAGCATTGTAACTGTCATTTCCACAAGGCTTTGTTTTGGGCATCCTCAGGTCTCAGGTTGGCAGCACACGTCTTCGTTGATGGTATCCATTCATCTTTTCTTTGGCAATTCATGTGGTTGTCACCCTGCAATTTCCAGATGTAGTACTGTTTGTGTTAAAGGTGTTGGTCTCTTCTCATGACATGATCGTACCAGCATAGTCTTGCTTCCTGCATTTCCATGCTGATCGCTTTTATTCCTAGTCTTTGATGGATGTCATCATTTGGCACATGGTTAAGAAGTGTCAAGCCAAGTCTCCATCTCAGCATTTTCATTTACATTGTGTTAAGGACTTGTTCAGGTTTCTTTGTTGCTGGCCAGCACTTTACCCTGTAGAGCAGGGGTCCCCAAACTACGGCCCGCGGGCCACATGCGGCCCGTCGGAGCTATTTATCCGGCCCGCGGGGCAGTAGCTCCCTCCTCCTCTGCCAAGAAAGATGTGTGTGGCAAGGAGAAAGAGGAAAAGGCCTTTCCCTTCTCCCTCGCCCCGCGTGCACCTTTTCTGCTGCCGCTGCCGCTGAAGAAGGAGCACGCAGGGCGAGCGAGGAGGCAGGGAAGGTGAGTGGCTTTCTCGCCTCGCTCGCCCCGCGCGCTCCTTTCCCGCCGCTGCTGTCGAGGAAGGAGTGCACGGGGTGAGCATGGAGAGAAAGCCACTCACCTTCCCTGCCTCCTCGCTCGCCCCGCGCGCTCCTTTCCCGCCGCTGCCGCCGAAGAAGGAGCGCGCAGGGCGAGCGAGGAGGCAGGGAAGGCGAGTGGCTTTCTCGCCTCGCTCGCCCCGCCGCTGCTGTCGAGGAAGGAGTGCACGGGGCGAGCATGGAGAGAAAGCCACTCACCTTCCCTGCCTCCTCGCTCGCCCTGCGCGCTCCTTTCCCGCCGCTGCCGCCGAAGAAGGAGCGCGCAGGGCGAGCGAGGAGGCAGGGAAGGTGAGTGGCTTTCTCGCCTCGCTCACCCCGCGCGCTCCTTTCCTACCGCCGCTGTCGAGGAAGGAGTGCACGGGGCAAGGAGAGAAAGCCACTCGCCTTCCCTGCCTCCTCGCTCGCCCTGTGCGCTCCTTTCCCGCTGCCGCTGTTGCCAAGGAACATAAGCACTGGGCAAACAAGAAGAGAAAGGCACTCACCTTTCCTGCCTCCTTGCCCGCCCCGTGCGCTCCTTTCCAGCCACCGCTGCCACAGAGGAACTTAAGACCTTGCTTGAGGTATCACATTAAATGTACATTGGGGAAAATGGCACACTTCGTTTTGTATTGCACAGAATGTATCCAGTGGCAGTTTCCAAAATGAATACAGAGGCACATCTTATAGAAATAGGTTAACTGTGTTAGTAGGTGGTTGAATTATGTTGGTCAGGGATGCTTTGATTGTTTTGGTGCACAAAGGCAGAAGGGGGTTGGATTAGATGGCCCAAGGGGTCTTTTCCAACCATTTTAATTATGGTATTATTATTATTATTATTATTGTTGACACAAAGACAGAGTATGGCACAACAAACGAGATATATATGATGGATTATTACTATCATTGTATGACACAGCAAACAAGATAGATATGCTGGATTTCGTATCACAAAATCACAAGTCGAACACTTCCCAAGTGTCTAGGACTGTGTGATGTATTTTCGGATGATGTGTGCAGATCCCATTATTATTATTATTATTATTATTATTATTATTATTATTATTATTGAGTGACTATCTGTCAGGGGTGCTTTGATTATGTTTTGTTGCACAAAAGCAAAAGGGGTTTGGACTAGATGGCCCAAGGGGTCTCTTCCAACCCTCTTTATTATTTTTATGATGATGATTATTATTAACATTGAGGCTGTATTTGTTCCCTTTTTGTTTGTTTTTTTACTTCATAATAAGATATGTGCAGTGTGCATAGGAATTTGTTCATAGTTCAAAATAAAAAACACTATAGTTCGGCCCTCCAACGGTCTGAGGGACCGTGAATTGGCCCCCTGTTTAAAAAGTTTGGGGACCCCTGCTGTAGAGGGCTACTGGGCGAACAACTGTAGTGTAGATCTTAGCCTTGAGTTGTTCAGGCATTTTTGAGTCACACAGAATGCCAGTAGTTTGCCACCATTTCAACCAGGCTGCATTTATTTGTAACCATACATCTGCATTGTGTCACCATCTATGGAGGCCAGTGACCCTAGGCATTTAAATTGGGTGGCCTTCTTTAGTGCTTGTCAATTAATTTGAATTAGTTTTTTTTTCAGTTTGAAGGCCACATTCCAGATACTCTGTTTTGGGTATGTTCAGTTAAAGTTCATTTAACTTTCAGAATCCTTAAAAAATAGCATTTTAAAACAGTTTTTCCTTTATGTATATTGTTGATCATAAAAGGTTGCTTTTCTAAACCAATCATTCGTTATTGTTACGAATAGTATGGTGACATGGCTGTAGTTCACAGCTAGTTAGAAGAAATGATGACTCAATTCAAACAGCTACAGTTTGCTGAAGCTGTCTGGACTTCATATGAAATATTCATATCTTCAAATCAACTCACACTGATTCCAGTTTGTTTCAATACATAAATTATTATTCAGAGAGGGCAGTCTGCTTCTCCATAATAAAATAATGTTGCTCCCTACAGATTCATTTTATCTTGTTTTACTCTTAACAAAGATCCCTAACTAATTCCTTGATTTTCTCCATCTTCTCAGAAGGCGGCAACAGAATTGTGAGAGTGTGTGTCTGGGCTCTTATGATTTTTTTCCAGGCAGGCCACACCATTGTTCACTGGAAGTTGATCTCCACAATGAGCTGGAAATGGCCAGATTAGTAACTCAGGGCTAAAATTGTGGTTTACGGCTCCTGACTATTTATGAAGGGCATGCATTTGAGGAAGGGGCTCTGCTCCCTCTCTATTCACCTTCCTGGGAGCAAGGAAGAGACTCCAGGCAGTACTCACAAGAAAGCTATGGGGTGAGGAATGGAGGGAGTGAAACAACCATTTGGTGTGGTTGATTGTATGCTTTGGAAAATAGTCTCTCGCTTATCCAACTTAAACAGGCCGGGAGAACGTTGGATAAACAAAAATGTTGGAAAATAAGAAGAGATTAAAGAAAAGCCTATTAAATGTTAAATTACGTTATGATTTTACAAATTAAGCACCAAAACATCAACAGAAAAGGCAGTTCAGTACACGGTAACATTATGTAGCAATCACTGTATTTACGAATTAAGCTCCAAAACATTGCAATGTATTGAAGATATTGACTACCAAAACATTTACTAAAAGGCAGACTGAGTTGGATAATACAGAACATTGGATAAGCAAAGGTTGGGTAAGCGAGACTACTGTACTGCAAATGATCACCTACATGAAGAGAACATGTTCATTTCCTTGTTTCTTTCCTGTTTTACTTCCTTAAAGAATTAGTTTTATAGTTCTAAAATTGAGTTTAACATTATGTCTGCTGCAGCCCCCAGAATTTCTGAAATGCTCCTTTGGATGGGAAAATTCAGACACAGCACTATGTCCAGCAATACACAACTTCAGAAGATCTCAAAGATGTTTGAAAAACAAGAGATTGTGGGGACAATGACACCTGGACGTAGACTTTGATCTGTTTTATAACCCATCTATATTTTGTTGCCTAAGCTTTATCATTTTTTCTTATCACAACAGAGTTAACCTATTATTAATTTATCTTTATGTTACAAAGGAAAATTGACATAGAGGATCAGCATATATTTTAATACATCTTATTCTCCCATTTTTATATTTTCTTTTCAGACTGAACAGTTTTGTTATAATGGGACATTCAAATTTAATGGATTTTTTAAAAAGTTCTCTATCATCTATCAGTCTGCTGATTTAGACAAAAAGCTGAAACTTCTAATTCTTATGATGATGTGTTCTAGACAGACATCTACATATAGAGAGAATTTTAACCATAAACATAAGAAGGTTAGGTGAGCATTTATCCCACCTCTTTTCAAAACAATTAATCTAACAGGACCTATCTTTGTTTAAATATTTAAAGTTATAAGGAGGAATAAAGATACAATGCTTTATATGAGAAATTATACTCACATTTTTCACATAATCGTCCAATAGCTGCAAAAGGAAAAGGAAGAGAGAAAATAATGGTAATTAGCATTCTGTTATGGTTGAGCCTTATGGCTCCGATACTGGGAGACGTGGTCGTAAGACTCCTCGGGAGTCAGACTCTCTTGAGGAGCGAGAAAGGAAATGGCTGCGGGACTTATTTGCAGAACCAACTGACGAAGACTCCTTTGAGGGTTTTACCGAGGGAATGGAGGAAGAGATGGTTAGCTCAGAGGAGGATGATATGGAATGGACTCGTGTGAGGGAGGATTTGGGTGCCACCGGCAATGATAGTATGGGAGGCGACTGGGGGGTTGCAGGATTAGACCCGTGGACGAGCTGGAGGGATGGGACGGGATCCACAGCTGGGGATGCTGTGGGGCGTAGTCAAAGGTGTTTTAGCTCTGATGAGGATGATGATGATGAGGCACCTGGAATTAGGGTAACAGCTGACAGCGATGAGGAGTTGTAAACTGGCATAAAATGGGGTCTAGAATCCAGGGCTAATTGCGTTGGGCAAGGTAATCTGGACGAACGCTTGGGCTCTTGTTGGGAATTTCCTGAAGACGGGTGTGATTCGTTTGCTGAATACGTAAGTTACCAAGGACACTGGGCATAGACGGCGGGAGGAACTGTGTGGGCTTTTCCTGTGCAACTTGTGTTTAATCTTAATAGCTTGGACCTCCGTCGTCTTTTTGACGGACATTAATTGCCTACTCTGGATTGACGCTGGACTGACTGACTGACTTCGACCTTGGACTATCCCTTCTGTGATTATCGGTGGAACTGGTGAACTAAAGACGTCTGTACCTGGCCTTCGACCTTGGACCGGATTGGGACCCCGCTGACTGCTTCTGCCCTGATTGATGTGTTTGGACCCGGAGTTCGCTTGCTGCTCGGAGGAGTAACAACTTAGTTAATCAACCACAGCTGTTGAGTAGCAGAGAGTAATCTGCTGCCAGCTATTTATGTTTCATTGAATCTTAGTTTACCAGTTTTGTTTGTTTTAAGAGCCAGGCTGAAGTAAGCATTTTTGGTTTAACCCGGATTAAACGGAAGTTTAATCCGGTTTATCTTTTGAACTGTTTTTTAGTGTCTTTTCATATTGAAGGCGAGTTTTTGCCTAGCCCTTTGTCTTTTACGGGCATTTTTGGTTCTGTATCTTTAATAAACTGTGTTGAATCTTATCTGGTGGCGTTCTGTCTGTGACACATTCATATGGAAACTTAGTGTTTAAAGCATTCCCCACATCAATACTTCAATAATTCTTTTAACCCTTCAATATTATTTTCATATGCAGTGATACTTAGCCAATAACACTATGTAACCACATTTGAAAAAAAAATTGTTTCCGCATTGAAAGTGTTATTTCCTGTTTACTTGTGTGGTACTTATATCAAAAGTAGTTGTTATACTCCAGAAACTTCGTTTTTGTGGCTGCCACAAACTATGTTTAATTGGTTAACTATGAGATATTCATTGAAAAACTATAGCAAACTGTGCAGCAGAATGCCCCGCAGTCTAATAAACCTTTCCCATGTTTTTATGATAGAATCAATTAGGAAATGACATTTATAATCCAGAAACAAAATCATGTTACATAGTGTAATGGTTTAAAAGTAAAGCATTTCTTTAAAAATTTTAATAAAATCTTAACTTCCAATATTCCAGGAGCAAATGTCAAACATTACTTATTTCTTACCCTTATTCATGTTTGACCAAACATTCATACAACCAATTTTCATCAGTGTGCAGGAAAGAGATTAGTAGATTATATGGTTTTGGATGCAGCAAAAACCAGGCTAAAAAACTCATAAATATTAAGCATGATTTCAAAGTTGTTATGAGGCTGAAACAGTGGACATATTTCCAGGTATGCACACTTAGAGGACTGTAGCCATAGCCATACATTGTAAATGTCAACAGCACTATATCCAAAGCAAACAATTAAAACTAGAATTATCTTTTGCCTGTCTGCCAAATTTATATTTGTTCATAAGAAAGAGCGTCATTTTCAAAACAACAGAAATTAAAAATCTAATACCTTTTTTGGAAGCTAGGACAAAGAAAGTACTATCATTATGTTAAAAAAATATCAAACAATAGCAATGCCTGATGTTTCATGTACGTCATAGGTCAGCAATGACGCAGATTAAGGTAAGCTCATAAGATAACTCTTTAACATAAAGGAAAGGGCAGGAGTCTAAAGTAAGCATGTTCAGGTCAAGAATATGATTTTTAAAATGCTCACTACTACAGCAACTTTGTTGTGTGCCTTCTCGACTTATGGTAACCTTAGGTGAACCTATCCCAGGTTTTCTTGGCAAGGGAGGCTTGCCTTTGAATTTATCTAAGGCTGAGTGTGTGTGACTTGCCCAAGGCCACTCAGTGGGTTTATATGGCTAAATGGGGATTGGGGATCTGAACCCTGGTCTCCAAAGCTGTAGTGTAATGCTTAAACCACTATACCATGCTGGCTCTCACTGCAGAAAGTACACCCCCCACCTCAATACAAGAGCAGATATTATAACCACTGTGTTTATTGAAAACAGCACTGAATTATAAGATCATATAAAAAAAGGCCTGTGTACATGTGCTAGAAATTTGAGCCAGTGCATGAAATGGATTAGATCCAAGGACTGCACAGAAGTTATGTCTTGCACATTGTGTTCTAATGCATTATAGCTGTACCTAAACAATCTGAGTCAGCTACAATGATGTTGCAATTAGCTTGTTTTCCACCTAGAGTACTCACAATAGCTTACACGCAAACAATAAATTGTATTAAGATGCATTAGGAAAATATGTTACTTCAGATAATCTGCATTCAAAACTGATTACTGTTTTTGACTGTTCTGATTTAAGGCGACACTAAGGCCTAAGCCTCTATTGCAGTGGTTCTCAACTCCCAGAAATCCCAGCCAGTTTACCAGCTGTTAGGATTTCTAGGAACTGAAGGTCAAAACATCTGGGGACCACAGAATGAGAACCACTGCTCTATTGCAATATTTTCTAGGGTTGAGAGTGTGACTTCTTCAGCGTCATCCAGTGGATTGTGTGGCCCTGCATAGAGCCAGCTGGACATCTTGAGGAAAGAAAAAGCAATCGGGGAACATCTATGGCCTCATCTACACTGCCATATAATCCAGTTTCTGAATGCGGATTATCTGCTTTAGACTGGATTATATGGTAGTGTAGATTAATATAAACCAGTTTAAAGCAGATAGTATGCATTCAGAAACTGGATTATATGGCAACGTAGATGGAGCCTATGTTTTACAAAGGAGCTGCCTTGACCTAATCCCCACAGGATGCTGTTTAATCAGGAAAATAGTGCATCCAAATCCAACCAATCCATTTTCCAGAATGGCAAACCAGATTGGAGGGGGGGGGGGGGGGGGAGACCACAACCCTCTCCTTTTCTATACAGAGAATGACAGATTGTTCATTCATGAATTCAAGCCTTATAAGCTAGTTGTCACCATCATATTAGGGGGCAACATATCCCAAGTTTTTATATTACTATGTATTAAGCCTAACACAACATGCTTTCCTTTCACCAGCAGGGGAAGACATTTTTTATTTAAATCAGCCTTTAATGTATAAACATTACTGTATTAATGTATTAATGGATCAGGGTGTGGGGTCACACTCCCTGTGAAAATGCAGGATTGCAGTCTGGAGGTGATCCTGGCCTCATTGCTGGAACCCCAAGTGTTGGCAGTGGCTAGGAGTGCCTTTGCACAGTTAAAACTTGTGTGCTAGTTGTGCCCATACCTTGAAACCCAGATCTGGCCATGGTAGTCCACTCTTTAATAACATCCCGTTTTGATTACTGTAATGCATTCTACGTGGGGCTGCTCTTGAAGATAGTTTGGAAGCTTCAACTGGTTCAGAGATCGGCAGCCAGATTACTAACTGGAGTGCCGTACAGGGAGCGGACAACTCCCATGTTAAGACTGCTCCACTGGCTGCTGGTCTGCTTCCAGGGTAAATACAAAGTGCTGATTATTACTTAATAAAATCCTAAATCAGTGGTTCTTAACCTGTAGGTCCCCAAATGTTTTGGCCTTCAATTCCCAGAAATCCTAACAGCTGGTAAACTGGCTGGGATTTCTGGGAGTTGTAAACCAAATCACCTGGGGACTAACAGGTAGAGAACCACTGCCCTTAATGGTTTGAGCCTAAGCTATTTGACATCCCACATCCCCGTCTATAAACACGCTTTGACTGCAATCATCGAGGCCCTCCTCTCGATCCCATTCACATCTCAAATGTGGCTGGTGGGAATTTTAGCTTACAGAGAAGAGGATGAATAATATCACTAATGCTATCCTAGTGGACCAAGTTGACAACGACTATTTAAGTCTAATTTTATCGAAGAGCTAGATTTTTATACGAACTAGCTTTGCCCGGCCACGCTTTGCTGTGGCTTATGGGAATCATTTGTTGGCCAGGTGGAATAGCAGTGAATAGCCTTTCAGCCTCAAAGCCTGGCCATTTTCTGGAGTAGTTGGAATAGCACCCTCAATTAAAGAGCCTGGCTACTTCCTTAGTAGGGGAATCCTTGTTTGGCCAGCTTGAACTGCACTGAATAGTCTTGCAGCTTAAAAGCCTGGCTGCTTTCTACAAAGAGCATCCTTTCTAGGCCTGGTTGTATGGGACAGAGTGGCATAATGGCTTCAGAGCTTGGGGGTTTTCTATCTAGGGGAAATCTTGGTTGGCCAGGTTAAATAGCACTGAATAGCCTTGCTGCTTGCAAGCCTGGCCGCTTTCTACCTTGCGGAATCCTTGGTTGGCCAGGCTGAATAGCAATTAATAGTCTCAGTGTGGCAGATATGAATGCTGTAATTAGCCACCTTGATTAGCATTTAATGGCCTTGCAGCTTCAAAGCCTGTTTGCTTCCTGCCTGGGAGAATCCTTTGTTGGGAAGTGTTAGCTGGACCCGATTGTTTCCTTTCTGGAATTCCCAATTTCCCTGCTTTCAGAGTGTTGCTCGTTAATTACTGTCCTGGTTTTAGAGATTATATTGTTCTGTATTATACCACAGTAAATATTTCATATTACAGTAGAGTCTCACTTATCCAACATTCGCTTATTCAATGTTCTGGATTACCCAACGCAGTCAGCATTTTAGTAGACAATGTTTTTGTAGTCAATGTTTTCAATACATTGTGATGTTTTCGTGCTAAATTCGTAAATATAGTAATTACTACATAGCATTGCCGTGCATTGAACTACTTTTTCTGTCAAATTTGTTGTATAACATGATGTTTTGGTGCTTAATTTGTAAAATTGTAACGTAATTTGACGTTCAATAGACTTTTCCTTAATCCCTTCTTATTATCCAACATATTTGCTTATCCAACGTTCTGCCAGGGTGTTTATGTTGGATAAGTGAGACTCTACTGTATATTTATAATCTTATATTATCTGCTTAGAACTGGATTATATGAGGCTCCTTCTACACAGCTGTATAAAATGCACACTGAAGTGGATTATATGGCAGTGTGGACTCAAGATAATCCAGTTCAAAGCAGATAATATAAGATTATAAATGGGTAATATAGCTGTGTGGAAGGGCCTTGAGTCTACACTGCCATATAATCCAGTTCAAATCAGATAATCTGTATTTTATAGGCAGTGTGGAAGAGGCCTAATTAAAGAGGCCCTGGGCGCCATTAAATGGCTGAGTGGGTTGCTAGGAGACAAAGTGGGTGGAGCTTAGCCTTCTAACTGGTAGCAATGGGATAGAAACAATTATTCCTCTCCCTCTAATTAGGACTTTATTTTTCTTGGTTTTTTAAAATGTAAAAACACAGTCGGGATGACCATGTCTTTTGTGGCCAAATTTGGTGTGTTTTGGTTGTTTATCAGAACATATATATATATATATATATATATATATATATATATAGATTTTAACTGTTCAGTATGACCAATTATACCAAACTGTTTTATAATTTTTGCCAAAGTTGCTATCTCTGTGTTAATTTATATGTAAATATTTTGAATTTTTACGGCATTGAATGTTTGCCATGTTTTTGTGCTATATTTGGAAGCTGCCCTGAGTCTCTTCAGGGTGAGAGGTGCGAGTTAGAAATAAAATTTTATTATTATAAACATGGATGGCTTAATATTGGGCATGTTTTGTGGGTTTTTTTTGTTAAGTCTGGTATATTTTTAACTGATTTTTAAAAAAAATACGGTTTCTTTTTACATCCTGGGCTACAGTTGCGCCCATACCTTGGGAAGTCAGACTTGGCCACAGTGGCCCATGCTCTTGTTACATCCCGAATAGAAAACTGCAACGCGCTCTATGTGGGGTTGCCTTTGAAGACTGTAGGGAAGCTTCAAATAGATTGCTCACCGGAGCAGTGTACAAGAGCACACAATCCACCTGTTACGCCAGCTCCACTAGCCGCCAGTCTACCACCAAGCACAATTCAAAGAGCTGGCTTTGGCCTATAAAGCCCTAAATCAATGGTTCTCAACCTGGGGTTCCCAGATATTTTGCTTTCAACTCCCAGGAATCTTAACAGCTGGTAAACTGGCTGAGATTTCTGGGAGTTGTAAGCCAAAAAATATTCTGAGACCCAAGGTTGAGAACCACTGCCCTAAATGGTTCCGGCCCAGCTTACTTGTCCGAACGTATCTCCCTCTATGATCCACCTCGGAGGTTAAGATCATTGGGGGAGTCCCTGCTCTCAATCCCACTACCCTCGCAAGCAGAGCCGGCCCTAGGTATTTTTCAAGTGTAGACGAACAGAATTTTGGCGCCCCCCCCAAACCAATCACTGAAAAATAAAATTGTTGGATAAGCGAAAATGTTGGATGATAAGGAAGGATAAAGGAAAAGCCTATTAAACATCAAATTACATTATGATTTTACAAATTAAGCACCAAAACTTCATATTTTACAACAAATCAATAGAAAAGGCAGTTCAATACATGGTAATGTTATGTAGGAATTACTATATTTGAACAGGGATATAGGGCAGTGTGGACTTAGATAACCCAGATAGCCCTCAGTAAAAAAAACAAAACTCTAAAATCAGGACAATAAATAAAGAACAACACTCTGAAAACAGAAGAAATCCAGACAGTAAACAATCAGGGACAGCTAACTCCTCCCAAAAAAAGATTATCCCAGGCAAGAAGAAGCCAGGCCTTGAAGCCACAGGGCCATTAAATGCTAATCAAGGTGATTAATTACAACATTCACACCTGCTTCAAAGAAAAGTTCTTTCTCCCACCCTGGACCTTCTACAGATATATAAACCCCACATACCTAGCTTCCAAGTTCCCACAGACCTCACAATCTCTGAAGGCCCCAAAGGTGGGCTCACGTGGTGTGAAGGTGGGTCCGCGCTGGCCGGAAGGCCCAGTGTGGCCGCCAGATGGCCCGAAAGAGAAGGAGGTGGAGAGTGGTGCCCTCCTCCCAGGACGATGGCGCCCCCAGGACAATGGCGCCACAGGCAAGTGCCTAGTTCGCCTTATGGTTGGACCGCAAGCATAATTGGCGGGGACGACAGATAGGGCCTTCTCAGTGGTGGCCTCTCATCTATGTAATTCCCTCCCTAATGAACTCAGGAAAAAACTTCACGTAGCTGTAGGACCAAGTATTTGAGCAGCAATTGAAACAGTGCAATAATATGAGTGAATTTGTGTTATTGACAAATGGCCTTGGACTATGATTTGAATTAGTGTGATTTTAATTGATTTTTAATAAGGGATGTTTTAACTGCCTGACTTTTAATTATAACTGCTTATTTTGGAACTGTATGTTGTTGGCATCAAATCTTTGTCTGTTGTAAGGCCGCCCTGAGTCTCCTTCTGGTTGAGAAGGGCTGGGTACAAATATGGGAAATAAATAAATACATGGGTTTGGAAGCCATGTGGGATCCCACTCTGGGAGAGCGTTGGCAAAATAAACAACAATAAAAGGATAACCTCAAATTGCCATTGGGTGCAATGTAAACTGTCGAATAAATATGGCCTGATCCCACTATGACTGCCATGGCTCAACGATAAGGATCTGTTAATTGGAAGAAGTCTAAAGACCTTGCAGAACGTACAAATCCCCAATTTCCACAGCATCGAACCATTAAAGCGAGGTCGAACTGCATTAATTCTACAGTGTAAACCGGCTAGACTTCAAAGTCCCATTGCCAAGGGCAGCCCCGCTCCCACCTGGCACCGAACGAGGGAAGGGGAAAGAGGAGGCCCCCGGCTCACCTACTCCGGCCTGCTTGCGGCAGAAGATGAGGTCCGGGTGGTGCTTCGCCATCTTGGGCCTCCTCTCTCCCGCGCGGCGCCGGTTGTCTTCAAACCTCGCGACTGAAGGTCCTGGAAGCAAATAGAAGGCCCGCCTCCACAGAAAGCGGGAATTTGTTTTAACGGCTAGTACAGGGAGTACATAAAGGATTTGCTTCCACTCTCCTTCCAAGGCAAAGCCGTAGTATCAATTTATTTTTGAAGCAGAAGGAAGGATAGAATGATGCGAACGTGTTATATCTTTCTGCCAAGACCTGACAAAGCTCCTCCCCTTTCTTACGTCATTGGTACTATAGACTAAATGAGGAGGAGGATTGCCGCTGCACTCTATACATCACAGCTTCCTGTTGGGAAGCCACGCCCCCGGAAATCCCGTGGCGTCACGTCCTGCGTCAATGCTCCGCCTGTGGGGCTGCTTTTTAAAAACCGACGCGTGACGTTATCGCTAGGCGACTTCATCTTTGTCAGTGAACAAAATGGCGCCGTACTATGTCCTAGTCAGTCGGTTACAGGTGAGCGCAGTGGCCGTGGAGCCGGTTGTGAATTGATTGTGGGTCAGAAACGGAGCCTCGGTGACACTGTCCGTGAGGCGGTTTGAGGCCCGAGGGCGCCCTTCCATAAGGGAAGGCTGCTTCCTCCTTTTTCTGCCCTAGGTCAGAGCGTCCCTCATGTGGCTCTGGGTTGTGGCTCCATGGAAACGAGTGCAGTATCCCCGGAAGGGACGGAGGAGGAGCGGGCATGAGCGGCCTGCCTCCTCGCCTTGGTGTCGAGCCCCCTTGGGCCTAGCATGATGCACCTTGCCCTGCAACTTGGTAGCCAAGGTGAGGGCAAGGTTATTCGGTTTTGGCCCCGCTATTCACAGTGGTGGCTGCTAGTGCAGGGAAGCCTATCATTCACACATTCCAGGCTCAGCTATACACGAGTTAACTTAGTTGTAATTCTTTATTTTACTGTGGGATGAAGGGATTGCACTGAGGTGTGTTTAGGAGGTTCAGTAAAAGAGGCCCTGTTTTGTGGCTTGTCATGGCAAATATATAGTATTGGAATGAAATCTCCAAATCTACCTCATCAGGTTACTTTGTTACCAGATTTTTTCCTTCTTCCCACCATTCAATGTGCATATATACATACATGCCTATATATATATATATACACACACACACATACATAGTATATGTATGTGTGTGTGTGTGTGTGTGTATAATTAAATTTTTTTCCAATTATTTTTTATTGAAATTTTACAGTGAATTGTGGGGAGGGGTATGAGGGGAAGGGGTACAACTCAGGTGGTGAAGGAGGGAATATAGGGGAAAGGAAAGGAAGGGAATAGGGGAGTAGGTGATTGGGGAAGGGGAAGGCAATAGGTAAAATGGGGGAGAGGGAGAACCCTATCCTGGGGGGGAGGATGGGGGGGTACGTGTGTGTATAATTAAGAATGACTATTAAAAATAGGCCTATCTATTACTACACCCAATACTACATCACACTATAAACTCTGTATTTACTTAAAATTAATACTGAAATACAGCAATTAACACCAAGTTAAGAAAGACTTACTTTAATGTAACAATTTTACTGTAATATAAAAATTGATTTTGCTGTATTATTAAAACATTTTTATTTAAAGTGCAATTTTTTCTATGTTTTGCCAGTTGCTTGCAAGTTCTGATCATGTGAGTTCTAAGTAACTGAGTCTACTGTATGTACAGAAATGCAATTTTAGAGGTGTTTAGATTTGACAGGTCTAATAAAGGTAAAGGTTTCCCTCTGAAATTAAGTCCAGTTGGTGCTCATTTCAATTTCTAAGCCAAAGAGCTGGCATTGTCTGTAGATGCCTCCAAGGTCATGAGGCTGGCATGATTGCATGGAGCACCATTACCTTCCCGCCATCGCAGTACCTATTGGATCTACTCACATTTACATGTTTTCGAACTGCTAGGTTGGCAGAAGCTGGGGCTAATGACAGGAGCTCACCCTGCTCCCCAGATTTGAACCACCCACCTTTTGGTCAGCTAGTTGAGCAGCTCAGTGGTTTAATCTGCTGCATTATTGGGGGCTACCCAGTCAATTGTAAACTATGAATTTTAGATGTATATTCTATTTTTATTGTCTTTTAATCTTTGTTCTATGTGTGTGTCTGTATATAGGAAATTTATTTTTAATATTTGTGTTCTATAGTAACATGCTTCAGCTGTGTTGTACCCTGCCTCTATTCATGAAGAGAGATGGGTAGCAAATAAAATGTATTATTACTATAATGAGTCTTTTTAGGAAAGAAAGACAGTCTATAAACTATCATTATTACCGGTAAGTCATACCTGGACAAAAGATCCCTGCTGACACAATGTGTCATTAATGTGTCAAATTAATTAAAAATTTGTAGAAAAAAATAATGATTATTCCGTCCACTGTGTGTAACATAGTCCAGGCTATATACAGTGAAAGAGAAATTTGCACAATACTATATATGTGTGTGTATGTATGTATCAGTATATACCAGTCCCCAAGGGTAGGTACCAGTTAACTGAGGGTCTACATGTACAGTACCTACCTGGGCATACTAGTGAAAAGGAGCTTATTTCTTAGCAGACGCAATAGAGTAGTGTTGTAAAAGAGGGATTCGTTCAACAGATCTGTTTTCTTTCTCACTCCTTGTGAAATATTCCACTGTAACAGGCGAGGCTATTTTATATAGGTGCCTTGTATCAGTTATGTGTGAGGTAATCCAGGTGGAAAACTTGTATTTCAGAATAAATATTTTAAAATAAAATGTTAATGTTATTCACAGTTATCTGGAAGAAAGTACCAATGAATTTTGGATGTTTGAATAGATGATCTGAAAACACTTCATATTCATCTACCAAGATTAATAACAAACATAGCATTTTTATAAAATGATAATAGCTGAGATGCAAGCTATCAGACACCACATAGACTAGTGTTCAGATCAGAATAGTCATCATATTTCAATGTGGCTTCCAGTAGTGTACTTTTCCAAAGGTCTTCCGTCTGATAACAGTTTTCAAGAGGTTGTGATTAGCCTTCCATAACTCTAGTAGCAAGAAGCTATTTTAAAAAAATATATTAATGCAAGGTGAGCAACTGCTATTTTGTGTGTTTGTGTGGTCAACCATTTTTAATCATCATATAATCAATACTGTTCCCCAAGCTTCTGGGGACACTCTTAAGGGTAGTTTGAGGTATGGGGTGTCTCAACTATGTGTGCCTTTTTCTGACTAGGAAAATAGGTGTGATTACTTGGTTCTCCGGGTATGCCAGATTTATCACTCTTTTTCTAAGGGCATGCCTTTTGCTGCATTAATGGCCTTGGCTGGATGCCATTACATGTTTTCTTTACATCACACTTACTCCATGACACCCACCCCATATTAATCTTGCAGTATCTTGATTCTGTTTAAATGGTAATAGGAACAGCTATAGTATATCATAATTGTCCTCTCTGATGCCCTTGTGGTTTTCATTTGATATGTATATTCTAAGAGAATGTAACCTTGAGTATATGCACATTCAAGTAGGGAAAAGCAAACTGATTGAATATGATAGTATGCAAGGAATGAGTGCCTGCTTTTAAGATCAACTGATTATTTTGAGATAAAGTGTGGAAATAAAACAATTTTAGTAATTTTTCTCTGATACATGATCTTCTCTTACAGCCATGCTTTCTTTTTCACAGTTCTCAAACCCTTTCCTATTATATTATGAAACTTTAGTCTGTTATTAATGTATAAGTCATCTACTGTTGCCTCTGCTCTTCTCAATATTCTATCACTTGGTTAAAATAAAGCTACAGAGTATTTTATTGGTAGTGCTACTTCACTTGCTGAATTAGTTGTCAAGCAGAATTAACTAACCAGTTTCAGTTCATTGAAACTTGTTTCAGTTACTGTGATCCAATCTATATATATATAAAAGGCTTTTGGCATCACGGCGACTCACAAAACATCAAAACCCAACACCCCCCACACTCTAAAATTGGCAACACAATCCATCATCCCTGCCTCCAGTAAGATACAACACAATCACACAAAAAACACAATCACAACACCAAAAAAATGCCAAAACCCACAACAGGCAATGTGCCATGCTTTCTATATTTTGTAATACAGTAGAGTCTCACTTATCCAACACTCGCTTATCCAACGTTTTGGATTATCCAACGCATTTTTGGAGTCAATGTTTTCAATATATCGTGATATTTTGGTGCTAAATTCATAAATACAGTAATTGCTACATAGTATTACTGCGTATTGAACTACTTTTTCTGCCAAGTTTGTTGTCTAACATGATGTTTTGGTGTTTCATTTGTTAAATCATAACCTAATTTGATGTTTAATAGGCTTTTCCTTAATGCCTCCTTATTATCCAACATATTCGCTTATCCAACATTCTGCCGGCCCGTTTATGTTGGATAAGTGAGACTCTACTGTGTATATATATATATATATAAAATACAAAATAATAAATACAGCCAGACATTGGAGCTGCAAGGATATTCAGTGCAATTCAACCAGACCAATAAAAGATTAACCTTCGTAAAAGGCGACCAGGCTTTGAAACAGTGATACTACTCTGACGCTGACCAACCAAAGATTTCCCCTAGGTAGCAAGCACCCAGGCTTTGAACCACCGAGGCTATTCATTACAATTCTACCACCCCAAAAAAACATTCCCCTAAAAGGCAACTACCTAACCTTCCAAGCAGCAAGCCTATTCCTTTCTATTCCACCTCACCAAACAAGGATTCACATAAGAAAATGGCCAGGCTTTCAGGCTACAAAGCTATTCACTGTTATTCCACCTACCTAACAAAGAATTCCCATACGCCACAGCAACGCGTGGCCGGGTACAACTAGTTTTTCTATAATCTCTCTAGGCACCTAATGAAGTTTAAAACCAATACTGAAAAAATAGTATGCTTCCTCATATTGTAGCCAAACACTAAATATGGGTACCTGGAACTAGATTCCATTGTGTTAACAAGTTTGCTATTACCAGGCAAGCATAGTATATAGGCTGTAGTTTAACAGAGTGAGTACTACTACATTGAAGGGTTTGAAGTCAAACTAGATTATTTTTGAGGATGAGGATCTCTGAGATTTTTTTTCATGGGAGTAACTAGTGTGCTTTTATTTTTAAAGAACACTTTTTTAGGGACTGTGATAACCTGGAACACTTCATCAGCATGTTGTTCCATGCACAGTAACAATTCTTGTATGCTGTTCTCAATGACATTCCACTGCTTTACGTCTTATGTATATAACATTTTTAAAGGATAGGTAAAATATACACAACTAGGGAAGAATATTGGAGAAGAACAAAGCAATAGTCTGTTGTTACCCTGAAGGCTCAGCGTGCATCTGCTATGCACACAAACCCTCTGGACATTGCATTCCATGTAATCATGGGACTAAAATGGGGCTGAGACTGAATCCCATTACCAAGTGATGGTGCTTCCTAAACATGTTGCTATCCTCATAATTGAGCCAGGTAGGGCTCATGTTACTAGCAACATGGTTTATATCAGTTACATTAACATGAATGCGCTGTTAATTCCAGTGCTTTGATGTATTTGTAAACATGACTTTGAAGTAATATGTGATTGTGGCCCATCTGAAATGCCCATTGAGCTAAAGAAATGAGTAAAATTTCTCATGTGTATAATCTTGCATTGTTTTATATCAGTGGTTCCGAAACTTATTTGCCTACCACCCCCTTTCCAGAAAAAATATTACTCAGCGCCCCCTGGAAATTATTTTTTTAAAAATTTTAATAGCAATTAAACAGAAAGATATATGTATTAATGTTTCTACCTTTTTTGTAAAATATGACAAAGAAAGGTGTAAATTAGAAACATTGAAGTTTGAAATTATGAAACTATTTTTTTCACTCAGAATAGAAAGATAATACAAAAAAATGCACCTGTGGCCATCACCGCCCCCCTGGATCGCTGCAGCGCCCACCAGGGGGTGGTAGCGCCCACTTTGGGAATCACTGTTTTATATTGTAATTTGCAATTGGAATGAAATTCACTATATAATGTTGTTTCTCAAAAACTAAAATAGATAGGTATCTTTCAGTCTATCTGTATCCTGCATCTAGAAATGATTATGAGATGGGTCTAGCTATTTGTAAGATATACACTGGCAGATCTGGAAATTCTGCTTCATTATTTGGATTTGTGTTACTTCCTCTGTCTCAGATCCTTTACCAGTTTAGAAATGTTCAGAGCAGATTTGAACAAAGTCTTGTGGTGGTTCGTCATGAGTTGATGAGACTTGAAACTGATTTTTTTTCAATAACTTCTGTCATGTGAGGACAGAAAAAAGCTTAGGGTTTGATTCTGGCATCTTCATTAGAGTGTGTCAATTAAGTAATGGGGTTTACTGCCAAGTAAATGTGTTAAGGTATGCACTGTTGGTGTTCAGCTCCTATATTAAATGTAGTCCTGCAGTGAGAAAATAGCAAGTTTTGTCAGAGATTCTAATACCAGCACTAGGGAATGGTGTTAATCTCTGCTTGGAGCATAATCCTGATCTGTTAAATGTGGACTGTGATTACTTGTGTAGTAGTCTACTAATCTCTCTTATGTGTGATGTTATTGCAATTGAGAGAGAGGAGAGTCACTCTTTATTATCTGTGAAGAGTATACACCTCCATTAAAATACATTAACTTTTTACAGAAGCCACTTGACCTAAAACATCTGCTTGTATCCTGCTCTTTTTTCCAGAAGATCATTGTAGGATTTGGTTGTCATTGTAACTGTGAGATTCCTCTGCATGGCAAAATATGAATTGATTTGCTAAAGGTTTTCCTGAGAGCCTAACCTATGAATTCTGGCTGAAGGTGACCAGTTTTGTGGCTTGATCTACTTATGTAGCAGAAGAAGCAGAAGTTGATTATGTTTTCTCACTTTGGTCCTTGTGGGAAACATTTCCTACAATTAGAAAACTAGGTTCAGAATGCTTCTACTTGATACAGCAATGTTTTTCTTTAATTTTAAGGAACTATTTTGATTGACTTGCTTTCAGTCTGATTTGGTGAAGGTCTTTGTTGTAATCTTTGACATTTGGACTTTCCCAAGAACTGCGAACTTTTACAGAAAGTTCTTTGGATACAATCACTATTCTGTAACCTGGTGTTTGGCATCAAAAAACTATAGTATTTATTGTTTTGTTACTGTAGGATGTATATTTCTTTAAAATGTTGATGGTGAGTGTTAACAGTGCTTTTGTTTGTCTTCTTCAGCAAGCCTTGGGCAAAAATGTTCGGAGATACCATGTCAGTGCCGTCCTGTGCCAGAGGGCCAAGGTGGCTATGAGTCAGTTTGAATCCAATGAATACATAAATTATGAAAAACTTGAGAAAAACATTACCATTGTCCGGAAAAGGTAAGAACAGTTGTTGTACAGAGATATTATATTTTAAAAGGGTTATTGAATAAAATTATTTAGGAAGAAAATAACAGGGAGCTGTATTAATGAACTACATTTGTCTAGTGGATCCAAGAATAAGAAGTAAAATCCAAGAATATTATCATTATTTTATTATGCTTATATCACACATTTTTCCTCAAATGTGAGTCAAAGTGGCTCACAATTGAAAAAACAACAAGGGTATGATCTCAGTAACCTGCCTTGCCTCGGTTAACAACCTGGCTGCACCTCCCTGGCTGCCTGAAATAGCCCAGGGAATCCAAAAAGAGTATCAAATGGACCTCTGTAAGATATTTGAGGATATTATAAGGGGGGAAACGTTAAGGTCTCCAGGGTTACCTTGTGACCTGCATGCTGCTCATGGGCCACTTTGTTCACTCTGGGTCTAGCCCCATATTACCAACTGTGACAGATTAAAAATAGCTCACCAGGATTTCAGGCAGTGTACTTTTCCAGCCCTCTCTCGAGATCCCTGATATTATGTAGGATATCTCCTATTGAAGTCCTAACCAGGCTTGACCTTGCTTAGCTTCTTTGGGCAAGATCAGATTTGAAATCACCACAAGCAGAGTCACTCAGTGTAAGCAATTAGGCACTATATATAAGTTCATTGTTGCTGAGTATACCAACTCCTGAAGAAGGGGATTTTCTCCCTGAAACAGGGTACAAAAATACCCGGGACCCTTGTAGACTTGGGACTTTATTTGGACTTTACTTTCGAAGACTTTTTTGAGAGCGGTGCTCCATCATTATTTTTGGAAGATATTGACTATGTATCCCTGAAGCCTATATACATTGGAACCAATATCAGACTTGGATAACTTTTGTGTTGGAGCTATTGCTCCTTTTCATTTTGTCTGGTACTGTCAAATTGAGCTTTGTACGGGGAACTTCAATAATATATGTTATTTGGACATATTTTCTTTGTACATAGACTATCTTGTGTTAGTGTCATTCACCTCAGGAGGTTTAAAATAATTATTCAAATGACCTTCTCTGTGGATATTTGTATCTTCCATTAAAACTGACGTTTGTAACCAATCCAACTATGAAAGTATTTGTGTTAGCTAACTCCTCAATAAGAGTTTTTATCCATATCTCACAACCTTGTGAGGTTTTATCCATACCTCACAACCTCTGAGGATGCCTGCCATAGATGTGGGCGAAACGCCAGGAGAGAATATTTCTGGAACATGGCCACACAGCCCGAAAGACATACAACAACCCTGTGATCCCGGCCATGAAAGCCTTCGACAACTCCTCAGTAGTAATTCAGAGGATAGAAGTTTCTGATTTCTTGATTATTGTCGAAAAGCAGGAATGGGTCACAGGGCTGAGTTCTTCCTTCCCTCCTAGCTTGAGTGCGAATGTTCCCTCCTGGTGTTAACTTTTGTGATCACAGTAAACTAGACAGGATTTCTACTTAATTAAGGTCTAAAATTTGTCCATTCTTACAATGAAAATATAACAAATTTAAGACTGACTAGTTGTTATAAATTCCTCTGCTGACTTAATTTTTCCATATACTGTATTACGATGGACAGATTCTGGAATGTTGAACTTCACACTGTGATGGTGTTAACTGAAGGCCTGCCAGAAGGATTTTTATGAGCTAAAGTACAACCTGTTACTTTTGAAAAATATGAGATGGTGAAAATGCATATGCTAAAAACATAAAGCTCGCTCTCCCTCCCTCCCTCCCCCCCTCTCTCTCTCCCTCCCTCTCCCCATCCCAACAGACTGGACCGTCCCCTCACCCTGTCAGAGAAAATTGTATATGGCCATTTAGATGACCCTGTGAAGCAGGAAATTGAGAGGGGCAAGTCATACCTCCGCCTGCGGCCAGACCGTGTGGCTATGCAGGATGCCACTGCCCAGATGGCCATGCTGCAATTCATCAGCAGTGGGTTGCCCAGAGTCGCTGTTCCCTCCACTATCCACTGTGATCACCTTATTGAAGCACAGCTAGGCGGTGAGAAAGATCTCAGAAGAGCAAAGGTTATTCTTTATATTTTACTTACCAGAAGCTTACAAACAAATCAATGGGCTGGTTTAAATTAATGTGTGATGTTCATTATCATACCTACTTTTGCACTGTGCGAGTGATCCTCCACATTTGCAGATTTGGGTTTTGTGGGTTTGATTATTCACAGATTTGATTAAAATGTTATCTCTGGGAATCTTTAGATTCTGTGGTGCAACCTTATAATCATTTTTTCTGAAGTTGATTATGGAGTTTCCTAGAGAATACACTTCTATAGGAATCTCTAGGTCCTCCAAAGAAATTCTGTAGTTAGCTTCCAGCAGAATTTTACAATATAGTCATTCTAGTTGACTAGAAATTTCTATAGAGGTGTTCTCTCCAGTGAAAAAATAGCAAATTCACAGTTTTTTATTTTCATCTGTAGCATCTCATTTTATACATATGTTTAAAGTTTATAATACTGGAGTGAGTACTTGAAGGGAGTTCGAATGTATATTTCAGTGTTTTTTTAATTTAAAAAATCTTTATTTTTCATTGAAGTGATTCATCATCCAGTTAGACTAATGATTCATTCTTCACTCAGAGTAAATCTTTGAAATAGGCATTTTTAACTAGGAGCCTAAATCAAATTGTTAGTCCTAACTAGAATAGACCTTTTGGATTAATGAAATTTATGTAATTGATGATTTTCCAGAGACTGCACTAGTTGAAGCTGACTAGTGGATTTTGTCCTAAGAGCAGCACAGAATTGAAGAATAAGTTTTACTTGTGGAATAGTTGTGGTAGAAGTTTTATGAAGGTGTGTTTATTTTTGGGTGTATAAACAGGACATTAATCAAGAAGTGTACAACTTCCTAGCAACAGCAGGTGCCAAGTATGGAGTCGGTTTCTGGAAACCTGGATCAGGAATCATCCACCAGGTAAATTGTTTCCTTCTTATAAATTAAAAAGAGAAGTTCTGTAATCTAGTTTGTATCATAGACAATTACTTTACACCCAGTCAGACTATCTGTCCATTTAACTTAATTTAATGTACATTGATGGTGGCATAGGTTCAGTCAAGAGCTTTTCAACCCAGTTGGAAGAAGCCAGGGTTTTAATCTGAGACCACATGTATATACAGTGTACATGCTTTGCCATCTGAAAAACCTTTCTGCCCCTTGTGGTTTCCCTGATGGGTTGACTATCCATCTTCCATATGAAGCTAACTTGCCACTTTCCTTTCTCCTTGATATGTAGTTTTGCAAAGAGATCAGTATAAGTTGCTTTGGACACATTTTCCAGCTCATTAAATGTTGGTTAAAGCATAACCAGAAGCATAGTTTTCTGCCAAGTATCTATATGTAAAATACGTAAAACTGTAGTTGAGTTTTTCTCTCACTCCTAAACCAAATAGTAAATTGGTAGGTCTGAAGTACATGGATGTGGACAAAGATCATTTGCATGTCATGCTGCGGAAATCCATTTTTGATAGAAAGGGCTTGAAAGACATACTAGACATATTAGACAATAATATAATAATATTTTTATTACCTGCCTCTCTTTACAGCTTGAATACATTCAATAAAAGCATATATTAAAACATGTTTCCAGAAAATACTCGTATCGCAATACATGGAAGAAAGATTAAAATGTAATGACATAGAATGTGATTTAAAATTAATTGTTAAAAACAGACTGGGTGGAGATAGATTTTCAGTTGTATCTTAAATTTTAATAAGGTCTTCTGTTCCAGAACTCACTTTATTTATTATAATGTTGGTCTTCACATATCTTCCTAGAAAGGGCCTGGATTGATCTTGCTGGATTTGACTTTAGAATGACTGGTCATTTACTAAGCTACTTGGCTATTCAGATGATTAAATGAACTAATTGGATTTTTGGAATACAGAAAATTTACAAAGGCAATGGGGATGGGGATCAAACAGAACATTTGTTGGAAGGAGCCCTTTTATGCTCCTTACGAATCTGGGGAGAGGGGTGAGCTCCTTCTGTCAGCTCCAGCTCCCCATGCAGGGACATGAAAGAAGTCTCCCACAAAAATGGTAAAAACATCTGGGCAACGTCCATGCAGATGGCCAATTCTCTCACACCAGAAGTGACTTGCAGTATCTCAAGTCACTCCTGACCCAAAAAACCCCCAAAAAACCATTGGCTGCTCTTACTTTCTCCTTGATCTGAGCCTGATCTTCTGCCTTCTTTAATGTCTTCTAGTTATAGATATTTTAACTGAAATTTGCAGAATATAATCTATCATTGTTCTACTGATCTTTGCTTAAATTTGCATCTAATTTCTCAGATCATCTTGGAAAATTACTCATATCCTGGTGTTATGCTGATTGGTACGGATTCCCATACTCCTAATGGAGGTGGCTTGGGTGGTATCTGTATTGGAGTCGGTGGAGCTGATGCTGTTGATGTTATGGCTGGAATCCCATGGGAACTGAAATGCCCAAAGGTGAGACAGTGAATAATATAAATATTTCCCTCCACGCAGGACCTTGGATATATGAACTAAATCATTTAATTTTGTTAAACTTACCAGAGTTTAATCGGCCTTTAACTTTGTTCCAGAAATCTCTTTGTTTGCTATGTTTCAATAATTACTACAGGGCATCATGAGAAAATTGATTCACATGTTTTTGTGGAGGTACTTATCCTGGTAGCTTAATTTAGTTTTATTGGTGGTTTCCTAGGTAATTGGTGTAAAACTGACTGGCACGCTGTCAGGTTGGAGCTCTCCTAAAGATGTAATCCTGAAAGTGGCTGGCATTCTCACTGTGAAAGGTGGTACAGGAGCCATCATAGAGTATCATGGGCCTGGAGTAGACTCCATCTCTTGCACAGGTAAAGAAGGAATGCTTAAATTCCCTTAATGAGAACCTTTGATTAACAATAACAACCAGAGCAGCCTATCACCAGCTCAACCAAGCTATTCATTGGTCATCACTGGGAGAAGAATTAGGCAATAAGTCAGTAGTCTTAATGCAAAAGAGTCTTCGTGTACTTCTCTTTAAAACTAGTGCTACAACTGAAGCAGATGAATTGTGCCAAATCAGAGCCAGCCAAAAATAGATTGGTTGATGCCATTGTAATAGTTTGAGAAAACTTCATATGTTCTGAGTTTTTTGACAGGGTTGAGTTTCTTCATTTGGTTGATGTTTTTAAACAATAAATATTCTTCAGTTTTTCTGAATGTTACTTCTGTAGAAACAGAGTTAGGACTAGGATGTCAAGAAAGATCTGGTCTCTGGTGGCTAGTTTGAGACTTGCCTTTCTGAAAATTCAGGCGATCATAGTCTAAGGACAGGTGCTTCAAACTGAAACAAGTGATGCTATATGCCTAGACATGGTGCTTTCTACAGAAAAATAATTAACATTTTAAAAGCACTGTCATTGCATTAGTTTGCTGTGACGGACAACAGTGAAATATACCTTATTTTCTTGGCAAAGCTAATAGTACTTTGAGAAATAACCTTTCCTTCAAACATTGTAATGCAAACAGCAGTGTTTAATCACTGATTTAATGTTTGGTTCTAGATATTAAAGCATTACTTTATTCAGATTTGTTTTGACATTTTTTCTGCTCTTGGGATTGAATAGACACATTTAAGGTATGAGCTGGGAATAAAATGGATTTTTTAATGTTAACTTACACTTCACAGTAGCAATTATTTTTTACAAAAGTAACTTGAGGACTTCAAATACGTATTACTTACAGTACTATTAGGAAGTCATAGAAAACGAGACAAAGCGTGAGCAAAACAAAAGTTAAAATGCTTATATGGAATATGGGCCTTATAGTTGAATGAGGACTGGCTATGTGGGAAACCAATGGCTGTTTGTGATATCTTTGATGCTCTGGGCCATTCCATCCTGCTTAACTGAATTTGAGTCAGAACTTTTAAGGAAGAATGTGGTTGCCTGGAGAAAGCTATAAACAGGTACAGTTTGTGGAACTGAACAGCTTTGCTCACACAGAGCACATTTCCTAAGGTATTAGCCTTAGCTTCCAATTTCTAGGTTTGTGGAGACTGCAACAAGAAAAACCTGGTATCTATAGCATCTGATTGACTTAGAAGAGGTGAATTTGCCTCTTTCCTTGTGTAGGCACATACATGCACGTGCGTTCAAGTTGGCAGTCAGCATTGTGACTTCATGAATTTTCATAGGTTTTTCTAATACATGGAGTGTTCAGGTGGTTTTTCCAATTTTTTCCTCTGAATTGCAACCTACAGCACCTGGTATTCATTGCCATTATCCCATCCAAGTACCAACTAGCACTGATTATGTTTAGCTTCCAAGAGCCAACAGAAATTTGTGCATTTAGGGCATTTAGGTGGCTCTTTTATCTCTAAAATGCATTATTTTATTATTCCTGATGAGAGTCTGAAGTATCTCCTTATAGTTGTTTATAAATGGGTTTAATGTCTATTTCCTGTCCTCACTTGTGCTATGGTTCTTTTTCAACTCCAGGAATGGCAACTATCTGCAACATGGGAGCAGAGATTGGTGCTACCACTTCCATCTTCCCTTACAATTCTCGGATGAAGAAATATTTGTCCAAGACTGGGCGAACTGGTAAGTTGATATGGTGTCAAGCAGTATGAAAAACACTAAGAAATTGTCCATATTCTGTCTTATTAGGAAATATCAATGTGTTTCATTATAGTTTTCTTTATGTAGACAGAATCCCGAAGAGAATAAAAACAAGAGTGGTCTCTTTCAGACTTTGTGGACTTCAGAAATGCTTATGACTCCTATTTTTGATTTATGTGTTGTTGCTTAGGCAGACCTTGCTAATTGTATGCTGCTTTAAACAAACTGTTGTTTAGACAATTTGGATTCTAAGGCAATGAAGGGATGATACACTTTTGGTATATTTACATTTAAGAACATAGAATAATTTTGAGTAATATTAAGAGGGGAGATTGAAAATCACTGGGACTATTCTAGTCTGCCATCTATTTACCATTTATCTTTTATTGTAATTGGTTTGATTTCAATGGAAAAAGTTGAAATCTTGAGAAAAAACACTCAAGAAATTTCATGGGATGAAGCGTAATATATTTTTAAAGGGATGCTCCTTTAAGTCACCTGACTAATGGAATATGATAGCAATGAAAGATAGAGGCCTTGCTAGATGAACTGATTTGTTTCATCTAGAGGTGATGCAGAGTTGCAGCTTGGGTTCAAGCCCAGTGTCAGTAACAGTGAAACATCCAGGGCACATGTGAAACATACTTCTATTTAACTATGGCTAGACCGAAAAGCTTATGGTCAGCTAAAGTATACAAGCCCAGTTCAAACATTCTGTACATTATTTGAAGGTAAGCAATAGCAACCATCTGGTTTGTCAACTTCCCATTCCCATTGATACTTTTAATCCAAGTGCAATTTCATTTTATGGAGAACTCCAGGCAACCATGGCTTGTATTGACTAAAATTTGTTGTCACAAACCCGAATATTACACTTTAGTTAGAACAAGCCAAACATATATCTGAAAGCTTCTGTAATAGTGAACTTGGCCTGTTCTATATTAATAGCTGAAACTTTCATACTTTTTCTTGTTCACAGAGTGGAGTCATAGGGGCATATGGGCCTGAGAGGTTTCCCTGGTTATCGCTAATCATAAATTGTGCACAAACTAGTGGCTTTGTATGTAGTATACTTTGGCATTTGAGGTAGTTGTTGAGTCATCTTTAAGAGCTCTTGGAAAGAAGTTGCTTGTTTACAAGTAATGGTTACTAGTACATCTGCTCTTGAACTTGTTTCATCTTTTTCTCCTTTCTGATTTCAGAGATTGCTAGTTTGGCAGATGAGTTCCAAGAATACTTGAAGCCTGATCCTGGCTGTCCGTATGACCAGCTAATTGAAATTAACCTCAGTGAAGTAAGACTCTTCAGGGTCTTGGAAAACCTTAGATGTTTGGGAAGTGATTTAATAAAGCCACTGGAATGTTAGTGACTTTGTTCAAGAGGGATGTGTGATGAAAAAAACTTCGCTTGTATTTGGACAGGCAAAATGGACTTGAGAAGAAAAATATGTGAAATATAGCAAAGCCATTTGAAACATGCATATCAAATTTGCCACCTACTTATTTACTTACTTAATTTATACTCCACCTTTCTTCCGGCGTAGGAACCAAGACAGCTTACAACTGTTGGAATAAAGTGCAGCTTAAAATGATTAATACAATATAAATATTTAAAAAACACTACAACAGTTATGTTAAAAACAAAATTAAAACTATGTAAAACAATGACAGAGCTAAAACCACCCATTAAAAGCCCCTTCTGACTCATGAATTAAATGAGCTATATTTCGTACTACTTTGCCTGATCTCAAAATTACATTCATTCTACTTATGAGTACCAACTTTCCCTGGTTTTGACTTGTAACAAAGATGCTT
This sequence comes from Anolis carolinensis, assembly GCF_035594765.1. Lineage (NCBI taxonomy): Eukaryota > Metazoa > Chordata > Lepidosauria > Squamata > Anolidae > Anolis > Anolis carolinensis. The sequence continues at coordinate 170,102,113 of NC_085845.1, read as the reverse complement.
AAGTATAACATTTTGAAAAAGTGCTGAATTCTGCTAAAAAGTACCTTTCTTGTTATTATATGAAATTCTTTGTGGCATTGTGACTTAGCAGTGTTCTTCAGAATATTCTCAACCATTATGTGCCTTTTCTCCTTGTCTACAGCTGAAACCCCTTATTAATGGGCCTTTCACTCCAGATTTGGCGCACAGTGTGGAAGAGATTGGCTCTGTGGCAGAAAAGAAGGGCTGGCCGGTAGATATCAGAGTTGGTGAGTATTTTTTTTTCTTTGTTGATAATTCTCTAGTATATTGTGTCTTCCCCCCCAAAGTAGCTTGTAGTGGATTAAAGCCTTGTGACTTGAAGGTTAGGTTGCTGATCTGAAAGCTGCCAGGTTCGAATCCCACCCGGGAAGAGCGCGGATGAGCTCCCGCTATCATCTCCAGCTCCATGCGGGGACATAAGAGAAGCCTTCCACAAGGATGATAAAAAACAAACAAACATCAAAACAGCTGGGCGTCCCCTGGGCAACATCCTTGCAAATATGCATTCTTGGGTAGCTCTTCAAACTGAGAAAAGAAGTACTGCTGGATTACGTTTATGTAAGAGATAGGGCTGAATCTTGAAAGAGTCTGATATTGACTTATCTTCTTGGTTCTATGTACAAAGGTCTTATTGGCAGCTGCACCAATTCAAGTTACGAAGACATGGGTCGCTCTGCTGCAGTGGCAAAGCAAGCACTTGCCCATGGGGTTAAATGCAAGTCTCAGTTCACCATTACCCCTGGCTCTGAACAGATCCGTGCCACTATTGAAAGGGATGGCTATGTGAGTAGTCTGACGATTGCAATGATTGGTGGTCGGCATGTGAGAATTCAGTAGCTGGGATGAAGGCCACTTCCTAATCTTCCACAGGCTAACTCTCTTCTTTGCCTCCTTCAGTCCAAAATCCTCCGTGATGTTGGTGGAATAGTTCTTGCCAATGCTTGTGGACCCTGCATAGGCCAGTGGGACAGGTAAGGTGGAATATATGTGAGACATAGGTGACCTTTTTTTCTTGTAAGAAATTGGTCCTTTTAAATGGAGAACTTTGAGTTTATGGGCAAAAGTAGTCTTGAAATGGTACGTGTTGCAACTCTTATTAGCTATTATTTATTATTAACTTTATTTCTACCTGCTTTTCTCCTCATGGAGACTCAAGGCAGCTTACAATTACATGATAAAACCAAATAAATGTAAACACAAAAACAAAAATTAAGACATAATTAATTATTTGTCATGGATATAAGTTAAAATACAATTAAAATCCCATTTAAAACTAAATATCCACCTCAGCTCCCCCCACAACCTCCCCAGTAGTGTTCCCCTCATCCTCCCTCAAATGCCTGATAGCAAAGAAAATTTAGCTAACAATGTCAAATATGAAGGGTTGTTGTATGTTTTCCGGGCTGTATGGCCATGTTCTAGAACTATTCTCTCCTGACGTTTCGTCCACAACGTCAGGAGAGAATATTTCTAGAACATGGCCATACAGCTCGGAAAACATACAACAACACTGTGATCCCGGCCATGAAAGCCTTTGACAACACATCAAATATGAACAGTGCTAGGAATTGTAATCCTACAACATCTGGAGGCCAGCCCCAATATAGCAATAGAAAAGTATTAACAGATAAATCAATTATCTGAGAGAACTGAGCTAGTAAGATGGATCATCACTGGTCATCTTCTCTTTGCTTTCAGGTTTTGGCTCTTGCCAATGTAGTGCACTAGTAGCTTTGATAAGGATGCTTATCTTGCCATGTGAATATTTTTCTCTTACATGAAAACATGGTCTTGTCAGACATTAGCTGGTTAAAATTAGACAATTGATGATGGGGGACTCAGTGGATTATCTGGAAAAGGGAAAGTTTGTACAATTCAGGTTTATACTTAAGAGCAGCAGAACCGTATTTTTCCAATATTGCCAGGTCGTAGCTATGGCTTTTAGAGTCTTAATACCAGTTGTAGCTGATGCACCTTCTTCAGGTAGATGGATATCTAACCACTGTTGTTCGTTTTCTGCCAATTGCCAGATTGTACTGTATGCTTTGCCAATCAGTCCATAAAATGTTATGGAAAATTATATCAAAAGTTACAAAACATCACTGTCCTTGTGCAGTTTTCATAAATTGCCATCATCTTGTTATGCCACTGGAAACACAAGTGACACTCCAGTTACTAGTTTGTTTCTAAGTGTTCTTAAATCTTTCAAGCTCTAAACAGGTCATACCCTTGAGGTTATGAGGAGTCCTTTTTTTTTTTTTTAAATCTGAGACCATCTGATGAGTAGTTTAGACCCCAGTGGGTTTTGGTGCCAGATTAGTTGTCAATTTGCACTGATATAATGTATTTCTCTTGACAGGTTGTCTCCCTCATTGTCATTCCTTAGATCAGAACTTTCAAAACATTTCATGTTAGTGACACACTTTTTAGACAATGTATTATTTTGTGACGCAGTAGTTAATTTTTACTAGCAAACTGGAGGTTAAACAAACAACCCCTTCAAAGACAAACGAACACGTACATGAATTGTAATAACGAAATGTATGGGAACAACATATCTCATGAAATGTTTGATTTATATACTTCAAAATATGATTTGTAAGATAACATACATTTTCAAGAGTTTCTATTATTTCTTGTTATATTCATGTGATACACCAATGTGAAATTCTCAGGCAGAAAAGTCCTGGGTCTCTAAACGACAAGTCCCAGAATTCTGCAGGAGGCAGCCACACGATTTAAAGTGGGAAGTGCACTCTTTACCTACTCTTTAAGTTCCAACGCAGAGCTTTTCAAATACTTCATGTTGGTGAAACACATTTTTAGATATTTTGTAACACAGTAATTCAGTTTTACTGGCAAACTGGAGGTTAAGCCAACCCCTAATAAAAGATATGAATACATATGTACATTGTAATAATGAAATGTATCTCATGAAAACCTTTCATTTATATTTTTAAAATGTATGACTTATTACTTATTCTCAAAGTTTTTTAGTTACTTTTGTGTGACACACTCATAAACTGCAGCTGACACATGAACATGTCACGACATACAGTTCAGCTTATGCTTATGTCTCTGCAGAAAAGATATCAAAAAGGGAGAAAAGAATACAATTGTTACCTCTTACAACAGAAACTTCACTGGCCGCAATGATGCCAACCCAGAAACCCATGCCTTTGTGACATCACCAGAGGTATAGTATTTCTAACTGATGCTGAAAGGAGAATGAGGTCGGGAAAGAAAAATGGGCACGAAGAACTGACTCTGCTGCAGTTCTCAATGGAAACGTGAAACGCCCCACTTGCAAAACTCCCTTACTTCCCTTGTTTCTTTCTCTAGGACTTTAAAATTTAATGATCCAAAGTACTTTTAAAATGCAAGTACAAATAGTTGTTATCCTGAAATCAAGACAGAATGATTTCTCTTTGCCTCACTTGAGTTCTTTGACTGTATTAGTAAAGGTGATAATTAATCCTGTTTTCTTCCACCGAAACTTCAACCTGAAAGTTATTTGCTGGCCAGCTTAATGTTTTCAGAGTTCACCACAAAAATTACCTGGTCTTTAACGTATTCATTCTAGCAGTTCATATTGGAAATGGTATTTCCCTAAAAGATATTTCGTTTTCAGAATTGTAGCAAGATTTTAATCAGGCTTCTAGTTCATAGTATTGTGTTTAAACTTTTGTAGAAACTTTTGATGACAGTGATGTGGATGAATGAGGAAATGGCTTTCTTTTTGCTTATTATGGATATTTTTCTTTGCTAGATAGTAACAGCTCTGTCTCTTGCTGGCACTCTGAAATTTAACCCTGAAGTCGACCATCTGACAGGAGCAGATGGAAAGAAGTTCAAACTTGATGCACCCGATGCTGATGAGTTACCCAAACTGGTAATCTTGATTTTTGTCAGATTTTCTACTCATTATGTTTGGTTTCTGGGAATATAATGAATGCCTGGAGGAGGTAGTGGCCTGGATGACAAAAACAATTTGAAACTGAATCCAGACGAGACAGGTGCTTGCCATCAAGGGTAACCTGAGGTGTGTCAAGCATTTTCGGGTAGGGTCACACTCCCTTGAAAGACTGTGTTCACAGCTTTGGAGTACTCCTGGATTTGTGTCTCCAATATCAGCCCAGGTAGATGTGACAGTCGGGAGTGTTTGCTACTTCCTCTGGCTCTTTCCTAGTTTTGGAAGACCTAAAGTTGATAGTGCACGCACTGGTAACCTCAAGGTTTGACTTTTACAATGCACTTCATATTGCATTACCTTTATATCAAATTCAGAAAATTCAATTAGTTCAAAACATGGCCGCTAGACTAGTTACCTGAACATCCAGGAGTGAGCATATTACATCTATGTTAAAATCACTCCAATTAGCTGCCAATTAGTTTCTGGGCAAAGTACAAAGTGTTGGTTTTGAAGCTCGACATGGTTTGGGTCCGGGTTACCTACAGGATTGCCTTCTCCTGCACAATCCGCCCCGTAGAACACTTAGGTCCTCTGGAGAGCGTCTACTACAACCAGCCAGAACTCTATGGCAGCCGTCACCCAGAAGACCTCTTCATCGACTGCCCAAGACCATGGAATGACCTCCAGGAAGAGATCTGACAGCTAAATCAGCTGTCAGAATTTAAGACACAACTTAAAACCTATCTCTTCCGGCAGGCCTACCTAGTCAATTTTAATTTGTGAATTTTAACCTGCAATTTATTGGTAAATTTTAAGCTGCCTTTTACCTGTGTATTTGCTGTATGTATTTTAATAGTGATTTGTGCTACTTTGCTGCTTTAACTATGCCTTGAGGCACAAAGAAAGGCGGGTAATAAATAAATTGCTATTGTTATTATTATTATATAGTACAAAAGTGAATTATCTGAAACAATTTAATGTTCATTTAAATACAGTTGTGAAGAAGAAAATGTTCTTAATTTTTATATGGCATAGGCTGTAATTTTACCAGAAAACAATGGTATCGCATATGAGTGAGGCAGATTAACATGATAGTAGTAGACAGTAAGGGCATGGATGGCATAACTTAAATAAGAAAGATTACATGATCCAAAAGACCCCTAAAGAGGACCGAGAATACTAACTGGGGTGCATGAGGGCTTGAGTGGTCCTTGTGCTGCTTAATAATTTGTATGAAGATTTCAGAGTTGTCTTTCTCCCTGCATTTATTTCCTCTTCTTTCCTGCAGGAGTTTGATCCAGGGCAGGACACCTATCAGTACCCGCCCAAGGATGGCAGCAGCCAGCATGTGGATGTGAGCCCCACCAGCCAGCGCTTGCAGCTCCTTGAGCCCTTTGATAAATGGGATGGCAAGGATCTGGAAGACATGCTCATCCTTATAAAGGTAAAGACTGGCGGAATACCTGATGGGTGCATGGGTTTGATGTCGTACAGTATTCAGTGTGCTCTGATATCCTTATGCAGTAATACCTAAACATTCTGTGACTTATCATTCCAATTGTGTGTACTTACTCTGCCACGCATGTGATAATTTAGGATCACAAGAGAGAAGCATGCTGCTATGTTCATATCAGTTGTCAGTCCCTAATCTTGAAAGTAGATCCTTCAGCTTTTCCAGAATTACTGTGAGTCTAAGTACTGTATGTAGAACTATACCCACTGAACTTTTTGGTAAGTGCTGTGGCCAGTGCATGTTGTCAGAGATCACAGGTTTTGGGAGGGATACAGATTGGGAGAATAATTGAGAGGGAATAGGAAAATACGTGAATTCCTTCTTGACATTGAAACCAAGAGATACATACAGATACTGACCCATTCTGATCTTTAAAGATCCCAAATAGAGAGGGTGGGATGGAACAACAGCATCGCTTTCATGGTGAGATTCTAGGATAGGCTTCCAGCTTTCCCTGAAGAACAGCTAGGCTCATCTTTCCATTGGAGGGAAAATAATCATGGAAGCTGTTGATGGTATGTAATGCATTACTGAATGGTTGCGCTATGCTTTTTTTATACAACATAGCTGTAATTTCATCCCCATGAAGCTCCTGTGTTAAGTGCTTAAAGTTGTCAGAATGCCCCTTTTGCGCATACCTGTGTTGAGCTCCTCTTGTTACCTTCTGTCCCAGGTGAAAGGGAAATGCACTACTGACCACATCTCAGCAGCAGGTCCCTGGCTCAAATTCCGTGGCCATTTGGACAATATTTCAAACAACTTGCTGATTGGTGCCATAAACATTGAGAATGACAAGGCCAACTCAGTAAGGAATGCACTAAACCAGGAGTTTGGACCTGTTCCTGACACAGCCCGCTATTACAAGGTAAGACTTCTGTAAATAGCGTAGTGGGGACCAAGGTGTGTGGTTTCTGTCCACCTTCTCACACATATTACTGCTCCCTTTACAAGTTGTTTTCTGAAATGTAAATACTTAAAATAGTGGTGGTGTTGTCGTAGGCCCCTTTTGTACTGCTCTGATTGCAGATTATGAACTAGCTGTGTGCTTCCTACATTGTTTGAACAAAATAGTATATAAGCAGGAGCAGCTAAAAGAAGCTGCTGTTCTGCTTTCAGCCAGCAGATGCTGAGGTGGTACTTCTTCCTTCACAATTACTGTCAAATAAACACTGAAAATGAGGGAAGATCTGGGTAGGCCACAGCTTTTGCTAGCCATTACAAGGCCTTTGTTTATTCTATTTCAGCCCTACCTTCTCATCAGTAACCCTAGTCAAATCCCATGTTCAATGACTTTCACTGCAGTTAAATCTTACAACATCCAAGTTCCATTACATTCAGGTCTCCTTGTTGCCATCTAATAGCAGGAGGCCCCTACCTCAGTGGTAAAGCACCTGCTTAAGGTCCCATATTCAATCCATGGTATCTTTAGGACAAATATTTGTTTTGTAAACCATAGAAAGCCACTACTGCCACAGGGCTGCCAGAGGATTTAATCCAGCAAGATCTGGAGAGCCATAGATCGTACTCTCTTGGCATATACAGACATGAGCTAAATGGATCATTGCTCTTTTTCTGTGTAAGGCAATTTCATGTTTTCCAGATTCTCCTGCTAGAATGTCAAGGTCTTCTAGAAAATGAGATTATTATCCCTTAGTCTCTAGATAACTGCCCATAGGGCTGTATCTAGCATTGTACTTCTGCACGTGGAAGAGTAGTATACATTGTCAGAGGTAATGCAGTCAGCTCTCCCTACTATTGCTCTTCACCTTGACAACTGATGCTGTAGTTGAAAATCCATGCAAGCATGTTCTTCATCTGAAAAGAGCCTCAAGGAAGAGGGACTGAAAATCCCAACATTTCCATGAACATAATTTTGGATTTAGGAAAAGGTTCTTGCCCACTAGAACTCTAAGGAAGTGTATTCAACTCTTGGCTACTCGTCGCCACCATATATTTTTACTTTCAACCGGTAGCCATAAAGCATCATGATTTTTCATAGCATACAGACATTTATTTCTTCAAAAGACTATGTGACATAAACTATTTTTATAAGTACTTGGTGAACATTCTAAAGTTGCAACTGCTAAAGAAAATGTATGTGGATGCACCTGTTCTTTTTTGTTTCCATAGAAACATGGTGTTAAATGGGTTGTAGTTGGGGATGAAAACTATGGTGAGGGTTCAAGTCGGGAGCATGCAGCATTGGAGCCACGGCATTTGGGAGGAAGAGCCATCATTGTCAAGAGCTTTGCAAGAATTCATGGTGAGAATTCTATTTTTTTTTTCAAGCCAGTTACTGTAAAATTTGTTAGGAAGGGTTCTTAGCTTAGGTTTTTGTGCAAATGTTTTCTCTTCTGGGACACTGCAGGCTTGTACATATGTAGATTCACCGCTTCATCTATAGTTGATACCTTCCTGAGATATTATGCATTTCCCTTAAATCAGTGGTTCTCAACCTGTGGGTCCCCAGATGTTTTGGTCTTGGTAACAAGTGTGTGAAGAATCCTTATTCTGATGCAAACTCCTTGAACTATAATATTAGATGTTCAGACCGTAACTTGTCTGGCTTTTCTCCTGATATGCTGCTCCTATGTGCAGTAGTAACAGCTTCCTATTGGCAGTGGAAGAGTAGAGAAGTGCACGGATGAAACAGGAAAACTTTGTTAACAGTTCATTTTCCAGTAGGCTAGAGAGACTTGCTTTCCTTTATTATAGTGACGTTGCATGACAGTATTTTTCTTCGCTGGATATCTGTTGGTGTTTATGAAGGAAGGGTGCAAGTTTATTGCAACATTTACCAATAACATTGAGCCTTTCAGCTAGAATATATGTCCTAAAATGAAAAAAGGAAAGAAAAGGGAGAGAAATGGAATTTAAAAGCACCTTAAAGACTGGCATGTTTTAGCATGAGCTTTCTTGGAGCGAGGAAAGCTCATGCTGAAATACATCCATTTAGTTTAAAACATTTTGCTAGATCCCTTCTCTTTTCTTTCTGAATTTTATTTTTGTGCAGAAACAGATTAATAAAAATTCCAGTTTGAAAGCAATCTTAATATATTTTAATTAAACTGATTTTTCTGAACAGAAACTAATTTGAAGAAGCAGGGTCTGCTGCCACTAACCTTTGCTGATCCAGCTGATTATGACAAGATTCACCCAGTGGACAAGCTTAGTATCGTGGGTCTGAAAGATTTTGCTCCTGGAAAGGTAATGCTTGCTGACTCACTGCATATCCTTTCTTCACTTCCTATCTGCTACATATTTGGAAAGGGCTACTATTTTTTGTGAATATAGTAGCTTGAAAATAACTTATTTCTGGCCTCCTAACTACATCTCGCTTTTTAGTTCTTTGGTATGAAAAACCTAGATTATATATTTTTCTGTATCTCTTGCTTTGACTTTTGTATTATTATTATTATCATCGTCATCATCATCATTATTATTCAGGGAGTAAATAGAGCTGAAAATCATTTAAATCAAATGGAAGTTAAATTATAACAAACACAGATCAAAACACTACTTTCAAAAACTAACATCTTTTTATATACGTAAGATGCAATTTTTTGGACTGGGATGATTGGGATTTCATATATTGGATCACTGATGCTGAAACTTAGCCTGTTGTTTTTCTTATTTGCTCACTAGCCCCTAAAATGCATAATCAAGCACCCCAATGGGAGCCAAGAGACAATTATGCTGAACCACACTTTCAATGAGACTCAGATCGAATGGTTCCAAGCCGGAAGTGCACTGAACAGAATGAAGGAGCTGCAGAAGCATTGAATCCATACAAGTACGCACATCCAGTGGACTTCGCCGTCTTCATAAAAAGTGCAATTCCACAGTGATTCTTGGGAGTAAATGTCTGTGATCAAATGTAACCTTAACTTTCTCTTTGTTACAGTGCTCACTTGCTGACACTATTATGAGTACTGCTTTTTGCATAATCAGGTTCTGGCTTTCATAGCTGCCTCCATTTGATGCATTTCAGTTGTCCCATGTTGCTTTGTATTTATTTCCAGATGCATTTTTCTTCCCAATCATTACAGTGATGGGTGAAAGGATGAAAAATAAGGAGTGTTCTCCTTGTCAAAACATGAAATAAAGATTGTGACTGACATACCTGGTCTCAGCATTTCTTTTAACACACTGCTTCATTTCCTACTGGATGCTGGCTACATGTTGGGCAGAACAGGACTGATTTTTCTAGTATCTGGCAATAACTGCACTCTGTGCTGTTTGATGTGGAATTAACCCTTTTCTACAGAATCATTTATTTATTTATGATTTATATCCTGCTCTTCTCTCCCCGGAGGGGACTCAGAGCGGCTTACAAGTTATATGTACATACAATATATTATTAGCATAGCACAATATCAGTATTATATATTACTATATTGTACTATACCACTATACTGCACTATTATTAGTACTATTTCATGCAATATATCATGTATTATTATATTATATTGTATTATTAGTATTATATTGTATTACAATATTATGATCAATATTATATGTACATACAATATTTTATATAATAAGCATTTTTTTCATTATAGCTTTGTCCTAAGTGTTCCACTGGAGACCCTGATCTGGAGGAAATTTTATTTTTAAAACACACAAGGTACTGCAGTTTTTAGATGTCCCTTTAGCATCCTTGTCTTAGATGTCCAGATGCTGCCTTGCTTGCCTTTAAATGTCTTTGTCCAAGAACAAATGACAAGATGACAAGATAAAATTTAATAAAAACAATATAGCACATTAAGGCAAATGTGCTTTCTGGATTCCTCAAAGTTTCTATTAGAGAAGCTTTGTTTTTTCACAGAGCTCAGGAATTTAATCATAATGTGTTTCGTAAACCTTTCCACTCTACATTATGTAGTATGATTGTTGAAATTTCCTGTTGAGGAAATAACTCTGCCAATACATTTAAGTTCTATTACCTCTTCCCATTCTCTCTGGTTTTTAAATAGCATGTAAAGACTATAGAGCATGCTGCCAGAATTGTCCCTAAATTGGTCTTAAAAGTCCTCCATGCTGTAGGCTTTCTGCTGATGACAACCGCTGATCTTTTTGACGTGCCACTTGACTTCATTACAGCAAGCTCTAAGAGGTCCGGAGACTGCTTTAGAATGACCCATCTGCTTGCTGCTCTCTGCCTGCTTTCACTTGTAATTACATTTCACAATCAAGCGTGGTTTACATAACATTCAACTTCTTGTAATTCCTCCCATAAAACAGAGGTTTCAGGGAGTAGAAACGCCAGCCTTAGCTAACTGTTGTAACACTCAGTGTTATTTAACATGAGTGAACATTATCTGCCTTCAAGACTAATTTATAGCAACTAGATCCTCTGGTTTTCTTGGAAAGATTTATTAAGAGGTGGTTTGCTGTTTCCTTCCTCTTGACACAGAGTTTTTCTTTCAGGAGGTTCCATGGCTAAGGCAGGATTCGAGCAGTAGTTTTCCAGAATCCTAGACCACCTCATACTAGTATGAATGCTAGGCTACAACAACATTCATTTTCATGTTCTGTGTTTCAAATCAATCTCCTACTGAGTTGTTAAAATGCTATTGGAAACCAATAAGCTTAAGTGCTCAAAGTGGGTTATTCAATTTACATAGGTAGCTTCTCAAAACCACTATGTTGTTCCTTGAAATTGCCAGAAAGGATTATGATGCTTGTTAAAATAGCTGATAAACAGGGGAAACTAGATTTCTTAACAAAACATACTGCAATTATATTTGTGGGGAAAGTTAGTTTTCTGGAACTTGAGGCTCATCCGTACCCACATGATGAATGTTTCTAAGTGTTAGCAGTAAGTCATAGAACTTCCTTTCTCTCCAGTGCCCTTATCTGTTTTCCTTAGGATTTCTTTTTTGGAATCTGATCATTAACTGTAGCACTTGGAAACATAGCCTAATATGTTCATGAAACCATCTTAGAAATTAATTCATCAGCATAAATGAGTCCAGACACATTCTACAGAAGTGTTTTGCTATTTGTGAATGTGTTGCTCTCATTTTCTTGAAAAGTGCCCATCTTCAGTTTTGCAAACACTAGATTTATGGGGAAGACCAGCAAAAACTGTTATTCTCAACAGCAAGATCCATTCTTGTCAATTCTAATTTTGCAATATAGCACACTTCCTTAGCTCATGGAGGCTCCTTCTTTGGAGACTTTTAAGCAGAGACTGGATGGCCATCTGTCAGGGGTGCTTTAAATGCGATGTTCCTGCTTCTTGGCAGGCGGTTAGATGAAATGGCCCATGAAGTCTTTTCCGATTCTATGATTCATGGGGGTCACAGAGCTGGGCATAGTATCACAGGGTTGGCAAAGACCCCAAAGGCCATCCAGTCCAACCCCTTTCTGTCTTGCAAACACCATCAAAGCATTCCCAACAGATGGTCATTAAGACTCTGCTTAATAACCTCCAGAGAAGGAGACTCCACCAAACTCCGAGGCAGCATATTCCACTGCCACATAGCTCTTGCTGCCAGGAAGGTCTTTCTAATGCTTAAGTGGAATCTCTTTTCCTTCAGTTTGAATTTACTGATCCATATCCTAGTTCTCTAGAGCAACAGAAAACAAGCCTGCCCCCTCAATGTGACATCCTTTCAAATATTTAAACACTCCTCTCATTTCCCCTCTAAGCCTTATTTTCTCAAAGCTAAGCACACCCAGCTCCCTAAGCTGCTCCTCATCTGAAATGAAATAGACAGGTACATGTCCTTTGCTGGTTTTTGGAGGGCAAGAAGCAATGCAGTCGCATACAAACTGAATATAGACGCAGTGCCTGAGGAACAACAGATAGAGATAATCTCTCTACAGGAAGATGGGCACAATGGCTTCCTAATGCAGGAAGCCCACTGTGGTAACGGAGATCCTTTCATTTTCTGTGGATCGTGTGAATTCTGAATCAAGCTAATCTTGTGCAAAAATGACTGTTGCTGAATCTTTTAAAAGCTGCTCCTGGAACTTGGCCTGTTCTGCACAGAGGAGTACAGCCCACCCACCCAACACACCAAGAACAATAGCAGCCATTTGCTTTCAGAGGAACACAGTGATGGATTATGGAAGGGAAGTTGAATGGATTCTTGTTGCCTGTAACCATTCCAGTCTTCTTGCAAACTGCCATCTGGGAACCATCCGGCCAGCACATGGGCCCATTCACTTGGTCCAGGCTTGTCCCAATTAAGATTTGTAATGTGACTGAGCCATTTGTGCAACACAATTCCAAACTGATTCAGGAAGACTAGACGAAAACGAGATTGACAGTTCGTGAAGATGGGCCAGCTTTCCTTTTCCTGTCACAGCTTTCTTTGTTAGCTTTTCTAAGGATAAAGAGCCAACTGGGTGCTATTCCAAGCTGCTAATCCTTTCATAGTGTGTCAGAGCTGCTTCCTTGGGCTTTCCAAGCGGAGTTGGAGATGCTGTCCGCGGTATGGGACACGGTCAGGGATGGCTGGTTACTTTCATGGCACTTCCCTCTGTGTTCCACCTCTTGGAAACACATCTCAAAGTGGTGCCAATATAGACTCCAGTTTCTCTTGAACACGGTTTTACATTGTCATCATATGAATCCTAACATTTACTGTCTCTTTGATGCAAGAAGCAAAATATCAGGGCTCAAATCTCAAAAACAACCTCCAGCCAGTGTGAGTCTGAAACTAGTAATCTGAGCCAACTGCCTTCCAGAAATTGTTTCATTGTACCATAACAACCCAGCATCATAGTCAATTTGCTCCACAGGCATAAAATTAATCACAACTTCATACTTTCTCCCTTGTTGGGTATTTTGTAAAGTTACATTACTGCGTATTGAACTACTTTTTCTGTCAAATTTGTTGTATAACATGAAGTTTTGGTGCTTAATTTGTAAAATCATAACCTAATTTGATGTTTAATAGGCTTTTTCTTGATCAGTCCTTATAATCCAAGATATTCGCTTATCCAAGCTTCTGTCGGCCCATTTAGCTTGGATTAGTGAGACTCTACTGTACTTTGCTTATCAATCCGTCACAAGTAGATTTGAAGTAGTTTCTCTGTGTAGATAACACAGGGCATCTTTCTCAGAACCAATAGTCTATATCCAAAGCATCTCTCTACTCTGAGAGTCTAATAGAGTCTCTGTTTAGTATGAAAGTCCAATGAAGTCTCTAACCACACTGTTCCTACTGAAGTCTAAACTGAACTGTTTCTAAAATGGAGTCTGAGCCCTGAACAAACCCAGACCTGATCACATGGTTTGTAGCCCCTCCCACAACAAAGAGTTAAGGTAAAATTGCATACCCTTACACACATATAAAATACAGTAAGCATAGAATCATAGAATCATAGAATAGTAGAGTTGGAAGAGACCTCATGGGCCATCCAGTCCAATTCTTTGCCAAGAAGCAGGAAATCGCATTCAAAGCACCCCCGACAGATGGCCATCCAGCCTCTGCTTAAAAGCCTCCAAAAAAGGAGCCTCCACTACACTCCGGGGCAGAGAGTTCCACTGCTGAACAGCTCTGAGTAGGTCTGTGGTGAAGCAATATTCAGTGCTAAAAGCTTACATTTTGTACAGTAGGATACAGAAACAAGCACAGAATTATCTGAAGGAACTCTTCCAATTGATACCTTGTTATATTGCATAACGCTTCATACAATAATAAAATTCATAGTTTTGGTTCTGAATTAACGTGCTAATTAACAAGCAAGAATGATCAACACCATACTTTGAAAAGTTGTGCCAAAACTCCCACCCACAAATACATTGAACGTCATTGGCATAAAACAAAGAATGCTACAGTCCCATCACACCATTCCCTAGAAAACTGCATTTTGCTTCACCAGCTCCTTGCCTGCTAAAGGATGGCAAATAGCACCAAAATGAATATTTCTTTTCTGCTTGTGCACAAATCTATACTTGAGCAGGAATAAGTTAACAGTCTTCCTGACTTCATTCACACAGCACAACCTGGAATCTATGTTCTTTCAGATCCTGGCAGCTGAGCTAACCCTAAATCCTAAGTGTCCAAACATCTCAGCAAATATTTCTGGCAGTTACACAGCTGATTGTGTATAACGCAGGAAAGTGATGAGTTCCGGCTGCTGAGTCATGTTTAATGATTCTGCAACTTGGACAGACCAGGAATAGATTTGTTTAGACCTGTAATTTGAGCAAATAGGACAGTGGTGGGAATATTATGGGGGATGGAGGTGGGATAAATTAAGGTCAAGTGCACACAGCTTCTCTTGCTTGATTTCCCTGGTGAAAAGGATATACCTTTAAAAGATGTGAAAGCCGGACAGTGAATGAAGTGAACAGGAGGAAAATCCAGGCTGTATGGCCATGTTCCAGAAGCATTCTCTCCTGACATTTCACCTACATCTATGGCAGGCATCTTAGAGGTTGTGAGGTCTGTTGGAAACTAGGCAAGTGGGGTTTATATATCTGTGGAATAATGTCCAGGGTGGAAGAAAGAAATCTTGTCTGTTGGAGGCAAGTGTGAATGTTGCAATTGGCCACCTTGATTAGCATCGAATAGCCTTGCAGCTTCAAAGTCTGGCTGCTTCCTGCCTGAGGGAATCACTTGGAAAAGTTGTCCTGGAGACAAGTTCTATGGCGGTCTGTAGATACAACGGACTGAGTAAAAACCAAATACATGGGTTTTAGAGTGAATCAAGCCTGAACTTTCATCATAAGCAAAGTTAACTAAACTAAGGCTGTTGTACTTTGAATATATCATGAGACAACATGAATCATTGGAAAAAACAACAGTGCTTAATAAAGTGGAAGGGTGGAGGAAAAGAGGGAAACTACAAGATAGGTAGGATTTATTCAGTCAAGGAACACGTGGATTTGAGTTTTCAAGACCTGAACAGGGAGAGCTATGACTGTGGAATTTGAAAGTGAACTTGACGGCAAATAATAACAACAGGTAAAGGTAAAGGTTTCCCCTTACATTAAGCCCAGTCGTGTCCGACTCTGAGGATTGGTGCTCATCTCCATTTCTAAGCCAAAGAACCGGCTTTGTCTGTAGACACCTCCTAGGTCATGTGACCAGCATGACTGCATGGAGCACCATTACCTTCCCACTGAAGCAGTACCTATTGATCTACTCACATTTGCATGTTTTCGAACTGCTAGGTTGGCAAAAGCTGGGGTTAATAGTGGGAGCTCACTCCGCTCCCCGGATTTGAACCGCCGACCTTTCAGTCAACAAGTTCCCAGTTTAGCGGTTTAATCCACTGCGCCACCAGGTGCCAACTAAGATATAAATCACAATGATTAAATAGGAGAACTTTACTTAAGAATAGTAATAGAACTTAGGTGCTGGGATTTGTTGTATTTCTTTATTGTGAGCATCTTTGGGAATTTAAGAGTAGAAGTGCTCTAAAAAAATGATATAGAGTAAAAATTTATATGCAATTCTATGTATTTTCGGGGCTTCACCTACTAGCCAGCACACATGATTTTCCAGAACTCGGGGACACAATGTAAATGTGCAGTCATACACCTGGAAGTCAGTTCTATATAGCTTCTTTATTTTTTTTAAAAAATCACCTTTATATATGCAAAATCTTGATAATTTTGTAGATAATCTATTTAGTCCTGGAGTGCATTCAAACCTAATTTACAAAGAAGTGATGACTAATTGCATTTGATCCTTTGTCTGATTTCTGATTCCATTTAGGCACAAATGGAAAACAAAAACCTGTGGGCACCCATTTTTAACCATTCAAAAATATACCATCTTATTAATTTTATCTTGGCCTGTGTTGAGAGGTGGAAGGATTTGGTTTTTCATATAATTAACGTTTCTCATTGGTGGTGCATAAAATATGGAGATTAAAAGGGGGAGGGCAGCTGCTCAGCCTCACAAAAGGAGGCAATGCTTGATTTCCTTTGATGGAGGGCCCACCAGGCCTAAACCATTCCCTCTCCGCCCCACAGAAGGTATTGACATTCATGTCTCTCTCCAGTCCCTTGTGAGCGTGAACATCCTGGCACATTGGCCAGCCTTCCTTTGTGTTATGTGGTGCCTAGCAATCTTCCCTAATTGAAGCCGCTGTGAGAAATTGTAATAACAGATGCAAAGGAGAGAAATGCACGGGAGTGATGGATGCAAGCGATTGGGAGAGCACACTGCCAAGATAATGCCTGCGAGATCATCAGAGCCACACAGGATATGGCACTTCCTTCTGCCAAAATTATCTCCAGCTACAGCATCCCCAGCAGGTAGCTGTCCAGCCCTTTGCATTACACTAATTGAATTTAGATGAGTGTTGACTGACCATTTCCTACTCTATTGCAGATGTTTAAAAAAGGGATTAAGATCTGTAAGTTTATCTTCTTGGTGTAGATGTGCAAAAATCAGTTGCAATTTCTTCCTATTTATTTACAGTGAATTAATATGTGCTTTGCATGTAGAGGACCACAGCTTACCAACATAAAAGGATCCGTTCTGGATCTGTCCCAAGTTTATGGCCTTCCATCCAAGGACCAATCAAGCCTGAGCCTGCTTAGTTTCCAAATTCAGATGAGATTGACGTTAGTCAACGTGCACACAAACATATCTAATCTCCTTTTAAAGCCTGCTGGTCAGCCCTCACTACTTTTTGTCATATCAAATTCCTTGGATTCTAGAGTGAAACATCCCACCAATTAGATTTATTAGACAAGTCCGGGTACTAGCATAATGAGAAAGGAAACCCTTTAAACCTTGCAGTAGTATCCGTAAAATCCTTTGCTTTATGGTCACTAGAACGACAATGCACACCACAAGTGTCAACTCAAGGCCCACAGTCCAAATTCGGCCCACCATGTCATTTTTGTGGGAGTTCAACCACACACTGCTCAAGTCTGCAGTCCTCAGTGAGGAGTAGTTAGTTTAGAATAGGCTGAGGGAAATCTCATTCTGATTGGTTGTATAGAATGGATACTTTGCAGGTGCTACAACTCCTATATTCCTCATCATTAGACATCATGTCTAGAGCTGATGGGAGCTTTAGTAACATGAAAAGCTGCAGTTTGTTCTGTTGGGGTTTGGATTCCGATACAAGGCTTGTAGATACGATGTCTGACTTTAAAATGGTATTTTGCCTTTCTCCAACCTCACAACATCAAGTGCTGTTGGGTTGCAATTCCCATTATCCCCAGTCTGCATGGCAGATAATCAGAAGCGACGGGAGTTGTTGTTCAATCACATTCAGGGACTCAAACTGGGTAAAAACTAAAGAGCACCAGCGACTACCCAAATCTGCGAAACATGGTGAGCTCCCATCTGTCAGCTCTAGCTTGCGGGGACATGAGAGAAGCCTCCCAGCAGGATGGTAACACATCCGGGCATCCACTGGGCAACGTCTCTGTAGACAGTCAATTCTCTCACACCAGAAGTGACTTGTAGTATGTTCTCAAGTTGCTTCTGACATGATAAAAATAAATAAATACATGTTGTACTATATTAGGAGAACCAGGGATGGAAATCTGTTACTATCTGAACCAAACCAAAACTGAATAATTAAGAAAGAAATATGAAAATATAAAAGCTTAAAGCAAGGATGGAGAACAGATGTCACTCCAGATTTTCTTAGACTGCAGTTCCCATCAGTCCACGTTATGCTGGCTTGGTTCAATAGGAGCAGCAGTCTAAATATACCTATTTTTCCTCTTCTGGTATCAGTAGGAACCAAATGTTTTAGCAGCTTGCAGTTTAAACTAGTTTTATAGAAGCACTTCAAGTGATGCACTGCTGGAAAATAACCAGCACTTTGGAATTAGCAGATGCTCTACGCTGTCTCCGGGGACATTAAAGTGGGTCAAAGAAAAGAACTTTAAGCTTTGCTTGAAAGAAATTACTTGCAGGTAACCTGAGGCGAAGAAGGGTAGAGCAGCTGGGGGGGGAAATAGAGCATTTCAGCAGGCACCACCCTCTTCCATCTAATTGTAGGACAACTGCACTTGCTGTTTAAATCGTGTTCCTACATAAATAGTGAAGGAATGAGAGCCTTCTTCTCTGCAGTTAATTATATCCAAACCACAGCTGATTTGTACAGCTCAGGCAGAGCTTTACTACTTTTCTCTTTTCCATATGAGTCTACTTTTGAAAATTATTTGGAAGCATCGACAAGTGGAAATAATTGTTGCGTGTGCCCTTAAGGATGTGAGGAGTAGCATCTGTTGGCTGGTTTGCTTCCAATTATTCATTCCAGTCCTTGGTGCCTCCCTCCTATGTGCTTCATGGTGCTTCTCTACATTGGCTTCCATCTATTTTCCCCAGGTTTTGCTTTAAGTTTCTCTGGTCACCATGAGAAAGGGTCATGGGCAACATGGGGTGTAACACTACACTGTTGGCAAAAGGATGGAAATCCTCCTTCAAATAAGGGTTATGCTCCCCAAATACATTTTTCCTTGAGTTACTGAATTTTTAGAACTGCAGAGACACTCAGAACTATTACCTTTGTGACCTTCTTATTTCCTTGGCAATTTGGCCTGCCCCCCCCCCCTTTTTTTTTTTGGATGCCTAAAATGGAGTTCTCAATGCTCGTATTGTTATTGCTATACGAGAAATTTGGAACCTGCAGGAAATTTGAATTTAATTGAAACAGGTCAGAATTCTTATTGGGGTGGAATGCCCTTACCACTACCACCCCATATTAATTTTATATTGTACTGAAATGTTTTTAATGTAAGCCGCTTTGAGTCTCCCTTGTGGAGAGAAAAAGTGGGGTATACATAAACATAAACATATTAATAATAATATTTATGCCCCTATATCCACCTCTCTGGATCTTCCATAGATTTGGTGCTAAAAAGGTCCCTCTCTAAGGGATGTCCTCAAATGGCCTAGACTCCCATGGCTCTGGACCAACACATTTTGCTGCCCAAAGCAGAGCAACAAACAGTACCACTCCTCTGCAGCAAGTGCCTTGTCTGCAAAACTCGCCAAGTTATTTTGCCATAGCATGCAGGAAAGCCATCAAACATTTCTCCCCACAATAAGAATAATGTGCTTATCAAATTAATGCAGTTGGGCACCACTTTAACTGCTATGGCTCAATGTTATGGAATTGTAAGCTTTGTAGTTTGGTGAGGAAATTGGTAGTTTGATTTAGGATGCATCTACACTGTAGAATGAATGCAGTCTGACACCACTTTAACTGTCATGGCTCAATGCTATGGAATCCTAGGATTTGTAGTTTGGTGAGGAAATGGGTAATTAGGGAGCATCTATACTGTAGAATGGGGCCCCTGGTGGCACAGTGTGTTAAAGCACTGAGCTGCTGAACTTGCAGACCAAAAGGTTCCAGGTTCAAATCCCGGGAGCGGAATTAGCGCCCGCTGTTAGCCCCAGCTCCTGCCAACCTAGCAGTTCGAAAACATACCAATGTGAGTAGATCAATAGGTACCGCTCCGGCGGGAAGGTAACGGCGCTCCATGCAGTCATGCCAGCCACATGACCTTGGAGGTGTCTACAGAGAACGCCGGCTCTTCGGCTTAGAAATGGAGATGAGCACCAACCCCCAGAGTCGGTCACAACTGGAATTAACGTCAGGGGAAAACCTTTACCTATACTGTAGAATGAATGCAATTTGTCGCCACTTTGACTGTCATGGCTAAGTGCTGTGGAATCATGGGAGATGTAGTTCTACAAGAGGTTTTTTTTTTTGGCCTCTTCCGCAACAGTGCCCAAACTACAAATCCCAGGATTCCGTAGTGTTGAGCCATGGCAGTTAGAGTGGTGTCAAACTTCCCTAATTCTACAATATGGATGCATCCTAAAAGCATAGAGAGCCAGATTAAAATCCCTACTGAATCACAAAGATCACCTACGCTTCTTGGATCAGTGGTTAGGACTTAAAGCAGGGTTTGTGCAACCTGTGGCCCTCCAGATGTTTATGGACTCCAACTCCCATCAGCTCCACGAGGAATGGATGCTGTTTGAGCAAAAAGAAATGCATTTGAGCAAAAACTAGAAAGCTGTAGCTTTACCGCCCCTTATTGCAGGCCTGCAGAAATATCCGGGGTGAACAGAAAAAACATGGTGTGGGCATCACAAGGCCTTGTCTCATGGGGAATCCATAAAGAATGTCCTGGGCCCAGTACTGTTTGACATCTTTATTAATGACTTAAATGAAGGGCTAGAAGACATGATCATCAAGTTTGCAGATGACACTAAATTGGGAGGGATAGTCAATACTCCAGAAGACAGGAGCAGAATCCACAATGATCTTAACAGATTCACGAGATGGGCCATAACTAACAAAATGAACTTCAACAAGGACAAATGCAAGATACTCCACTTAGGCAGAAAAAATGAAAGGCAAAGATACAGAATGGGGGACGCCTGGCTCGACAGCAGTGTGTGCGAAAAAGACCTTGGAGTCCTCGCGGACAACAAGTTAAACATGAGCCAACAATGCCATGCAGCATCTAAAAAAGCTTATGAGATTTTGGCTTGCAAAAATAGGAGTCTAGTGTCTAGATCCAGGGAAGTCATGCTAGCCCTCTATTCTGCCTTAGTCAGATCACACCTGGAATACTGTGTCTAATTTTGCGCACTGCAATTGAAGGGAGATGTTGACAAGATGGAATGTGCCCAGAGGAGAGCGACTAAAATGATCGAGGGTCTGGAGAACAAGCTCTATGAGGAGCGGCTTAAAAAACTGGGTATGTTTAGTCTGCTGAAGAGAAGGCTGAGATGAGACATGGTGAAGGCCATATATAAATATGTGAGGGAAAGTCATAGGGAGGAGGGAGCAAGCTGCCCTGGAGACTAGGACGCGGAACAGTGGCGTTAAACTGCAGGAAAGGAGATTCCACCTGAACATTAGGAAGAACTTCCTAACTGTGAGAACTGTTCAGCAGTGGAACTCTCTGCCCCAGGGTGTGGATGAGGCTCCTTATTTGGAGGCTTTTAAACAGAAGCTGGATGGCCATTTGTTGGGGGTGCTTTGAATGCAATTTTCCTACTTCTTCGCAGGGGGTTGGACTGGATAGTCCATGAGGTCTCTTCCAATTCTGTAATTCCGTGATTCTATGAATGTAAACTAGGCATAGGCAAACTTGGGCCCTCCAGGTGTTTTGGACTTCAACTCCCACAATTCCTAACAGCCTACCGGCTGTTAGGAATTGTGGGAGTTGAAGTCCAAAACACCTGGAGGGCCCAAGTTTGCCCATGTCTGGAAACTATTTCCTACCCAAGAGGGAGCTCAAAGTCTCTCTGACCTTATTGGAAGACCAACATCACAAACATCAGGTAGAACGACATAACCATCAAGTGCTGCTTTCAGAAGACAGTTGCCTCTCCTTATCCACATATTCAGCATCCACAGATTCAACCAATTACAAAAATCCCCAAAAGCAAACCTTGATTTTGTCATTTTGTAGAATGACATTTTACTATGTCATTGTATATAAAGGGGCAGATTTTGGGGAACTGAACTCCAGGGATCTCTCTGCCTGAGGTCGGGACCGGCTTTGAGGCGCAGATGGTGCAGGGCCACGCAGGAAGGGCTGGGTGGGTCGTGCTCTCTTTAAGGCAGGAGTCCCTCACTCAGTCCACGCCACGGCTCTCCCACGCCCCTGACGTCAGAGCAAGACGCACGCGGGTCTGTGTCGGGCGGGTGGGAGGAGGGAAGGAAGGGGAGGGAGCTCCTGGTTTTGCATTCACCAGAAGGCTGCAACTGTAGTAGCTCGGCGGGAGTGGATTGAGAGCGAGGAAAGAGAGGGGAGGAGAGAAGAAGAGAGGAGTAGAAGAAGGGTGGGAAAGGAAGCCCAAGCCTTGGAGCCAGGCGACACCCGAAGGGTAAGGTTCTTTCTCTGCTTGCTTGCTTGCTTGCTTGGCTTGCTATCTCAGGAGCTACTTTGTCAAGAAGGAGGAGACTGAGATGGGAGAGCTAGAAAGGTGGTGGAGCTGGGCATCATCATCACCATAACAATTACTATCATCATCATCCCAGCTAGAACAGTGGTGGAGCTGGGCATCATCATCACCACCATCATCATCACTATCATCATCAGCCTTATACCATCATCATTATTTCTATCATCATTACCGCCATCATCATGACTATTGCAGATTATCACCCTCTATTATTTACTATATTTTCTACCCCCGCTCCAGAGCGGCTTACAATTTGACCATTTCAGTGCCACATTGCAAATACAAAATATATAAATTACATAGGCATTTATAATTAATAGGGTTGTTGTATGTTTTCCGGGCTGTATGGCCATGCTCTAGAAGTATTCTCTCCTGATGTTTCACCCACATCTATGGCAGGCATCCTCACAACCTCTGAGGATGCCTGCCATAGATGTGGGCGAAACGTCAGGAGAGAATACTTCTAGAACATGGCCATACAGCCCGGAAAACATACAACAACCCTGTGATTCCGGCCATGAAAGCCTTCGACAACATTTATAATTAATAATTAATAATTACTATCATCACCATCATCACTGCTATCATCACCACCACTACCAATATCATCATGCTGTGAGTTTTCCGGGCTGTATGGCTATGTTCCAGAAGCATTCCCTCCTGACATTTTGCCCACATCTATCACAGGCATTCTAAGAGGTTGTGAGGTATATTGTAAACTATATAAATTATAAACAACCTCTGAGGATGCCTGCCATAGATGTGGGCGAAACGTCAGGAGAGAATGCCTCTGGAACATGAGACAGCCCAACATCATTATCCTTATCATCAACATCCTTATAATCATCACTGCTATCATCATCATCACCACTACCACTATCATCATAAGATTGCTGTGAGTTTTATGGGCTGCATGGCCATGTTCCAGAAGCAATCTCTCCTGACATTTCGCCCACATCTATGGCGGGCATTTTAAGAGGTTGTGAGGTATATTGGAAACTATATAAATTATAAACAACCTCTAAGGATGCCTGCCATAGATAGTGGGCAAAACATCAGGAGAGAATGCTTCTGGAACATGGCTAGGCAGCCTATCATCCTCTCTGCTGTCATCAGCAGCAGCAGCAGCACCACCACCACTATCATCATAGAGTTGCTGTGAGTTTTCCGGGATGCATGGTCATGTTCCAGAAGCAATCTCTCCTGACATTTTGCCCACATTTATGGTGGGCATTCTAAGAAGTTGTGAGGTATATTGGAAGCTATATAAATTATAAACAATCTGTGAGGATGCCTGCCCTAGATGTGGGCGAAATGTCAGGAGAGAATGTTTCTGAAATACGGCCAGACAGCCCGGAAGACGCACCCCATGGTGATAGTGGTGGTGGTGATGATAGCAGTGATGATGATGATAAGGATGATGGCGATAGCCCGGAAAACTCACAGCAACCCAGTGATTCTGGCCATGAAAGCCTTCGACAACACACTACCATCATAATCACTATCATCATCACCAGGACTATCATCTTCTTCGTCAACAATATTTTCAAGCTATTAATCCTTAATTCTTATGCCTCCCCTCTTTTTTTGTAATTATTTATTGTGTAGGGAGGATGTGCGCCCTCGTGTGCACGCCTGTGGTTTTAGTTGCAGACAGAGATTTGTGGGATGGAGGATGTTGGTGAATGCCTGCTTGCCTCTTCCTTCGACTAAAGCTGGCATCAGGGAGGGGAGGGGATTCCTTTCTAGTCCCTTGTTGTCAGTGATGGATGATGCACCGACCCCTCCCACCCCATCCCAGAGAGCCCAGAGAAAGAGGTGGAAGTGCTTTAAATCTATTTAGCTTCTGATAAGAAAGAACAGTTGTCCGGGGAGGGGATGGAAAGTGAGATGTGAAAACCATTGTCTGAATCAGGTTGCTCAATCTCCATCAATCAATGTGATACGCATTTTTAATTGCTAGCTAAAGATGCCGTGATTGCTCAATTTCCCACTGCTTTAGTCTACCTAGAAAACACCCTTCCCCCAACCCATTACATCCAGATGTGTTGGACTACATCTTCCAGAAGCCCCTCGTCAGCAACGGGCACCAGGATGAGAAAGATGGCACTCGGCTGTGTTTTGATTCTCATACCTGCCTCCAAATGCCTTTTTTCTGATTTTTTAATCCTAGCTCTGTGTTAGCATCCTGAAAGATTTCACTCGTGTTTCATTGAACAATCAGGCAGATGTAAATTTCATTGTGTTGTCATGGTTGGAATCACTGGGTTGCTGTGAGTTTTCCTGGCTGTATGGCCATGTTTCAGAAGCATTCTCTTCTGACGTTTCACCTGTATCTATGGCAGGCATCATCAGAGGTTGTGCTTCCGGAACATAGTCCATACAGCCTGGAAAACTCACAGCAACCCAGTCAATGTAGTTGATGAATTTGAGCTCTTTTGCAATAATAATAATAATAATAATAATAATAATAATAATAATAATAATAATATAATAATAATAATAATAATAATAATAACTTTATTTTTATACCCCGCCCCATCTCCCCGAAGGGACTCGGGGCGGCTTACATGGGGCCTTGCCCGATACAAGCATTAAACATCCTGTTCCTAGGAAAATAATATATTCCACCTTTATTTTAATGTATGTATGTCCTTCTTCTCAGAGTATCTCAAAACCGAGAAGGCGCCTTCAAAGCATTCGTATTGTGGAATGCATTCATGTTGTCAGTTGCATCACCCTGTTGATGTTGCCAGTCTGGGAAAAGGAATAAAGAGGTTATTATCACTGCTGTCAACACTGTTACCTAATCTGGTGTCCTCCAGATTTTTTTTTTTACTCTAATTAGTGCCACACAAATCGTTAAATGGCCAGGGATGGTGGTAATTGCAGGCTAATATCTACGGAGGACAGAAGGCTCACAGACAGGTTTAAAAAATCACTTGATGCAAATTTGATCCTCTAAGACAGGCATGGGCAAACTTTGGGCCATCCAGGTGTTTTGGACTGCAACTCCCACCATTCCTAACAGCCTCAGGCCCCTTCCTTTTCCCCCCTCAGCCGCTTAAGCGGCTGAGGGGGAAAAGGAAAGGGCCTGAGGCTGTTAGGAATGGTGGGAGTTGGAGTCCAAAACACCTGGAGGGCCCAAAATTTGCCCATGCCTGCTCTAAGGGTTATGGTGTAAGGCAAATAATAAAAAATTGGTCTGATATGTAAACTAAAATTTATTTCTGTAGTTTATTCTATATATATTTGTGAATTGCTATAGGCATCATTAAGGGCAATTAGCCACTTAAATTTTTAGCTCTCAAGTTTTAAAACGTTATTTTTAAGCATGATAGTTCAGGCAAGCATACAGGTGGTAATAATATTGAGAGAAATAATTGCTTTCGAAATGCCGTCAAAGTGCTTTCAGAATGGTGCCCATGTTAGTATCTTGTAACAGGAACAAAACCCCTTGTGGCATATTAAGAAACAACACATTTATCATGGTACAAGCTTTTGTAGACCTGAAATTGTGTCATTAGTTATGGTTACTATATCATCATCCTGAACTGGTAGGTATGTAGAGAAGTGCCAAAAAAAACCCCCAAAACTACTACAACAACATGCAAGTAATAGTGTTTGCAGGATGTGTGGGGCGAGAAGATTATGGTACTTATATAGATACATTGACTATTTACAAAGTACAGTACAATCTCACTTATCCAACATTCGCTTATCCAACGTTCTGGATTATCCAATGCATTTTGCAGTCAAATGTTTTCAATACATGATGATATTTTGGTGCTAAATTTGTAAATACAGTAATTACTACATAGCATTACTGAGTATTGAACTACTTTTTCTGTCAAATTTGTTGTATGACATGATGTTTTGGTGCTTATTTTGCAAAATCATAACCTAATTTGATGTTTAATAGGCTTTTCCATAATCCCTCCTTATTATCCAACATATTTGCTTATCCAACATTCTGCCGGCCCGTTTATGTTGGATAAGTGAGACTCTACTGTATTACTAACATCTTTATTAATGACTTAGAGCAGTGGTTCTCAACCTGTGGGTCCCTAAATGTTTTGGCCTTCAACTCTCAGAAATCCTAACAGCTGGTAAACTGGCTGGAATTTCTGGGAGTTGTAGGCCAAAACACCTGGGGACCCACATGGCTGTATGGCCATTTTCCAGAAGCATTCTCTCCTGATGTTTTCCCCACATCTATGACAGTCATCCTCAGAGGTTGTTGAGGTTTGTTGGAAACTAGGCGAGGTTTATATATCTGTGGAAGGTCCAGGGTGGGAGAAAGAATTCTTGTCTGTTGGAGGCAAGTGTGAATGTTTGCATTAATCACCTTGATTAGCATTGAAAAGCCTTGCAGCTTCAAAGCCTGGCTGATTCCTGCCTAGGGAATCAGGTTGGTATTGGTCAGTTAATAAGCAGATGGAGGCAGTTGAAAATACCATACTGTCTTCTTGATCTAAACAGCATTAAAAGAATTATTATTAAATAAGTATGTTTATTTCTTTAAAAAAATAAACATTTTAAACAATAGTATTTGGTATTCAATGTGTTTCACATATTATTTGAGGACTCTATCAGATGAAGCAGGCAAATTGGCATTGCAGGTATTACCTGCACCATTTCTATCATCGGCCTTGTGATCTGCTTAATTGTCAAATGCTCTGTTTTGTTTTTTTAATTGTTTTAGTTTGTTGTTGTATTTTACGGCATTGAATGTTTGGTTTTTATGTTGTGAACCGCCCTGAGTCCCCATGGGGAGAGAGGGCGGGATAGAAATAATGTTTTACTTACAGTAGAGTCTCACTTATCCAACCTTCACTCATCCAATGTTCTGTATTATCCAGCACAGTTTGTCTCCCACCCGGATCCACAGCTGTTTCTCTAGGCAGCAACGCACAGTGGGCCAACATGCCCAACAACAACACAAGTGCAGCCAAGCTCCCAAACAAGTGGCCGACTTGTTGTAAAACATGATGTTTTGGTGCCTAGGGTTGTTGTATGTCTTTCGGGCTGTGTGGCCATGTTCCAGAAGCATTCTGGAACATGGCCACACAGCCCGAAAGACATACAACAACCCTGTGATTCTGGCCATGAAAGCCTTCGACAACACATTTTGGTGCCTAATTTATAAATCATAATATGATATCATGTCTAATAGTCATTTTCTTACGTGATCTACTATTACGACCTCACTGTTTTTAATTTTATGTTTTTAAGTGTAATAAGTGTTTTTAATTTTCTGGTTAATGTGTAAATGCTATTACTGGTGCATGTTATTGTTTGTTGATGTATATTGTAATTGTTTTTGTATCTGATATTTCTGTGAGCTGCCCCGAGTCCTCTTCGGGGGAGATGGAGGCGGGATACAAATAAACTTATTATTATTATTATTATTATTATTATTATTATTATTATTAAAGGTAAAGTTTTCCCCTAACATGAAGTCTGTCCGACTCTGGGGGTTGGTACTCATCTCCATTTCTAAGCCAAAGAGCCGGCGTTGTCCATAGACACCTCCAAGGTAGCCAGCATGATTGCATGGAGTGCTGTTACCTTCCTGCCAGAGCAATATCTATTGATCTACTCAAATTTACATGTTTTCAAACTGCTAGGTTGGCAGAAGCTGGAGCTGACAGCGGGAGCTCACTCCACTCTCTGGATTTGGGCCGCCAACCTTTCGGTCAGCCAGTTCAGCAGTTCAGCGGTTTAACCCACTGCATCACTGGGGCCCCTGTCATTTCCTTAATGACAGGGGCCCCCATTTCCTTATATCCAACATTTTCACTTATCACACGTTCTGCTGGTCCGTTTATGTTGGATGAGCGAGACTCTACTGTACTTACTTACATACTTACTTGGTGCAATGGGTCCCTTCTGCTTCTGTGCCAGTCATAAAGTGATGTCAGAGGATAGGATTCTCCTTTTCTCCCCTTCTTCCCTCCCTCCTTATTATTCCCAAGCTGTCTATTTGTCTTTTATATTTTACATTTATATGTCCCTTTTGATGAGTTTTAAATGCAGGAATAGCACAATTATGCTAATAATAATAGTAATAATGGAACAGCTGTAGTGGGGTAAAGGTGGACTCAAGAGGATGCGTGGAAGTACTATTGCGGGACCAGATGTTGAATTGCCGCAATTGTGCTAATGAAGAGAGGTGCAATGTCAAAGATGTACAACACAGTCTGTATCCACTATCAACAATAATGTGGCCTTAATGGACTAGTGGTTTGTGTGATAAATAAGTCATGTGTGTTGTCGAAGGCTTTCATGGCTGGGATCACAGGGTTGTTGTATGTTTTCTGGGCTGTATGACCATGTTCCAGAAGTATTATCTCCTGACATTTCAACCACATCTATGGCAGGCATCCTCAGAGGTTGTGGGAGTCATGTGTGTTTACTTGATGTGTCCTCCCAAACAGTGTATTTTGCTCAATTCTCATCTGTACCATGCCCATGCATGAACAAATTGTGTGTCAATGCTGTATACACTGGGGAGAAAAGGGCTTTGTTCAGGTTTCCTGAATCTGTTTACAATTTGTATATTTATAAGAACTGTCCAATCTAGTCAATGGACTCTAGCGCAGGCATGGGCAAATTTCAGCCCTCCAGGTGTTTTGGACTTCAACTCCCACAATTCCTAACAGCCTATCGGCTGTTAGGAATTGTGAGAGTTGAAATCCAAAACACCTGGAGGGCCGAAATTTGCCCATGCCTGCTCTAGCGCATTCGTTCCCCATGTTGTGTCTTCAGATGTTGTTGGAATTCAACCTCAAAAAATCCCACCCATTATGGCAAATGGTCAAGAATCTGGAATTTGTAATGTAACAATACCTGGGGAACAAGGTTAGAAACTGCTTCTCTGGTTAATAGTATGTAAATCGGACAAGAAGAGAGCTTATATTTGCTTCCAATGTTGCTTTTCCTAAAGTGCCATCATTGTACTGTATGGGATCATTTGAAAAGTGGTCTGAAGAGTTAATAATGAGCACAAGATAATGGAGGAGGGGTTTTCCCCGATTTGAAGATCAGTCTCTTTGACACTGCCTTACCTGCTGTTTTCGCAGCCAGCCTTCTGAGTAAAGGCCCTGCTATTTTTGTCAAAGCAATGTTGTCTGTCTGGATGGATTTGGGGCTGATCTATTTCTGGAAGTCTGCAGGGCAGAAAGCATCTTTTATGTGTTCTCTAGACTACATTTTGTGGGAGTATATATGTGTTATTTATAGCTGTGTAGGTATGTGTGGAGCAGACTGGTGGCAGAGAAACAGCCTCCTATGATCTACTACAGAGACTTTAAAAAGCTGTTTATTTTAATACAAATAATAAGTATTCCCGTCCCACTTTCCTCATTTAACTGTAAGACATCTTTCATAAAATATTAAAGACACTGGAATGTGTAGATCAGAAAGCGGAAAAAGCAAAACCAATTTCGACTTGGAAATCCAATTAGATCTCTGATTAAGTGTTTGAAGGGAAAGCAGCAATGCTTGAGTAGGGGATGGTGTTGTTTACGGTATCTATTTGATAGATATATAAACTCCCTCCTCTTGCTTTAGCAAGGACAGTACATTGATTGACTGAATTTGCACTTCATTTGGGTGAGAACAGGAGGAAACAAGAATTGAGTATGCATGTGTTTTAGCAATTGGATCTCCTTAGTCTGGGAAGACATTTCAGATATGTAAAAGGGGACTTAGGAGGTTTAAAGATGATGAGCTTGGAGGAAAAGAAGGGATCGGTTTGTGGGCAGCTTATGTAAATTAAATATGCATGTAAGTAGCCTAGCTAAAAATGCTATCTGAGATGTTTGCCCTGCCTGCTACAATGGAGGCAGGGCTGGGGCAAGTCAGATACTTTATAAGCACTTCCTTATCATTAGAAGTGACAAGTGAAACAGTGCATACCCTGCTCTACAACTGGTGTGGCGATCCTGTTTATGAGAAAAATAAATGAGAAATCTTAACAGATTAAAAAGACTCCTAGTTTCCATTAACAGAAAAGACCCATCTCTCAGAAGTCATTAATGATAGATAACACACCGGGAAATTGGAGTGAAATAATCAGTCTAGACTTGATTCTACATGGAATTATTGTTCTAGGAATTCTGTATCTATTGAGTGAGTAGACTCCTGCCCAAACGCCAGGCATTCTCTGAACAAAGTTTATCAGCATACAAGGTGTTCACATGCTGTAAAGATCAGGATCTATTTTTAATGGTGCTCAGAGTATCTTCCAAACATTACTGAGATGTGTATACAATTGAACAGAATTTACGATAATACTGTACTAGTGGGTATGAGCTGCTCTTCCCATGTGGTGATTGTGTTTAACAGAGGCAGGTACGGTATGGACCATCAGATTTTCTTGAATTGCAACTACCATCTGCCCTAGTTATCCTTGCCAATGGTTAGAAATACTGGGAATTGCTATCCATGGGACATTTATAATTTGTTGCAGGATTGCATTGGCGTAGTTCTATTTTTGATCTTATCGCACAATGTCATGATTCTCCTGTTGTTGCATTGTATTTCCATCGCTTTGGGTCACATCCAACCCTTAAATGGCTCCAATATCACTGCTGTTCCATTATTGCTTCTGTTGCGATTGCTTCACTCTGCTCCAGTCCTGATATCCCAGCCGTAATGCAGTGCCGGTGGGTATGGTTCTCTTCTCCTCCTTCCTATTCAAAGCAGGGTGAATTCAGCCTACTTCCAGTGTTTGAGCAAAGAGGAATCATGATGTAGAGGAACAACAGTTCACTGGTTGCTCTGTTCCCTGGTTTTTATTTTATTTTTATTTTGCCATATTTATTATAATATTATTATATTTACACAATTGCACTGCTGTGGCAGGGCACAATTGCAGCAGTGTTCTCCATCTTCAAGAAGCATTGGAATGGTATAATTCCATCATAACAAAAAAAAATTATAAAACACACATGCGGCACATGGCAGGCATGGGTAGGAAGACAGGTCAAGCGAACAGTGCAGAAACGCAGGTCACCAAAGAGGCACCATAATGTTATTGGAGCGAAGGTGTGAAAGTGATTGTTTCCATATTGACTGTTTCCATTTGCTGAAACAACACTGTTACTGATGACAAGTTGGTGTGATAAAACCCATAGACATTTGGAGAGCTACATTTTGTCCATCCTGGTATACGAAACTATTTTAAAGGTACAGAATTATTATTATTTATTTACTTTGATCGGCATAATCATCAACTGAATGTCCACTACTGCTTTATTCACTAGATTATTTTAAAATAGCATATAGAAATGAGTCAGGATAAATTGTCAGTTTTATGATATATGCAGTCTTCCACATGTTTGCCTTTTTTGTGTGGTGCATTTACCATTTGGCAGAATGAACAAGGCTGTATCTGCTGGGACTGACTTCACACCATGCTTTCTGTCTGTCTGTATCGACTTACTGTTACATTTGGATTCCATTCTAACTGTAACATTTCTTTTTTTACAGTAGAATTCATTTCACTGGTAGTTAACATTTCAAAATAATTTTACAGTCTATTTCAAAGAATTTGTGTATGTTTCCCCAAATGCCACTGTGATGCAAGCAAGACTACGTGCAACTACGTCTAGCTCTCATCTGCATTGGCAAAAAACCTTGCATTAGTGCCTTTCAAAATATTTTTTGACCCCAGGAGAATTCCAGTGGAAAGTAAGGAATATAATGGAGCGTCCCCATGAGTGTGTGTGGGTGCATTTCACAATACTCAAGGCTATTTCACAATAGCTAGACCCAAAAATGTATGTCCATTTGTGTCAGGTGAAACCTTAGCTTTGTGTAGCAGATCTTGTTTTTATAATTAGCATAATTTCTATGTCTTACAAATATCACCATCGCTGTTTCCAACTGGAAACAAATAAAAGATTTAGAATGAGAATAAAAAATTAAGAAAGAGACGTAACCCTGAAGGAAAACATCAGATTTATTTCTCTGAAATAAAACCCAATGTTGATTTTTAGGATTAGTTTCTGCTCCAATAACAAAAACCTTCTCAGCGAAGGGCCATCCCTTGTGCCAGACACTCTAATGACAATCAGAGCATGTCACTTGGATATTGCAGGGGTGTCTACAAGCAAATCTCCCACATGTAGTAAACCTTTTACTTTTTTCCCACCTTTTGTCTATTGCAGGAGGAATGTACGCCTGCTTTTGTCAAATGCATACTACAGTTTGAATATTCCTTATACAGAATTCTGAAATCGGAAATCCTCCAAAATTGTCCAAAACACAACTGTTTTGGATAAGTGACACTCAATCTACCATATTTCTTCAATTCTAAGATGCCAATGATTGTAAGACACACACTAATTTCAGTACCAATATAAAAAAAGCTTTGATTCTAAGAAAAAATAATTTCTTAGAATATCTGTTAAGAAATTTTCTGTACACATAATAACTTTTCCTACTGATCACATTTTGATGTGTAATAAGGGATCAAAATAATTGAAATGCAGTAACTCAACTTTTTAAGTAAGCGGTTTCAAAGATACAACCAAAGCTTCGAAGCTGTTGGTGAATGAGCTCTATTATAATGAAATAACGGTGGCTCCTCGTGTATAAAACACACTTCTTTATTCAACAATATAAAGAGAGGGGTGGAGGCAGGGTGTCTACGTAAATCAAAATATGTGATGCTGGACCACCAGTGGTCCCCAAGAACTAAAATACGGTCTTACAGATGTCCATCTCAATACACTCAGAAGGAAGGAGGAGGAAGAGAAGCAGCAGTCAGGAGGCTTGTTGTCATGTCTTTCGTGAGTAGTCAGCCTCTCTCCTCCCAACATCCTCTTTTCCTCAGCACTATAAGAGGGTTTCGCAAGACCAGTCACTCTCGTTGCAACTTTGTAGTAATGGTGAGGCTGCAGACCATATTTTAGTTCTTGGGGACCACTGGTGGTCCATGGACCACAGGTTGGGAACCACTGTATTAGGTCTATGACTGGTGAACTTTCTGTTAAGTTAAAGCTGGTGAAAATTAACATTTCGTCCAACATTATAATGAGCTTCCTTTTATGTATCAGCCTACTTATCTAGGTAAATGCCTCCCTTCAGAGGACATGATAACTTAGCATAGTAGAACCACCATATAGTCCTTGTTAATGCCATATGTACGTGGTTTACTTGGTCTACTACACAATCAGAATAGGTATTTACCTCTCAATACAACCAGCTGTTCCCGAGTGCTTAGATGCATGCCATATTACTTATAGGCTTACCGGTATGTAATGTAGTCTGTACTGTGGAATGCTTAACATAGTCCACATGTCCTGAAAAGCAACCCGATTATCAGTGACCCTACACACCACACCGGTCCTGTTTTCAAACCTCAAGTACCTTGAGAGTATGTAATTTTTTTCCAGGCTATTTGGGGAGTGGGTACACACTTAAAAATAGAGTTTATTTTCCTTTTGAAAGCCTACAGCTTTAAAATCTTCCATTGAAGATGTTTTGCCAGTAGGGTTGGGATAAGTGAGTGAATATTACATACAAGTAGCAAGATGCAATGAAGTTCTGCTCAAAACCATCAATGAGTTATACAAACCTGTAGAAGATTGGTATTTTTGTGAATGTTAGCCATGTCTTCTAAAAATAGGAGATTTTTTAAGAGACAGATTGGTACAGCTAGTGGGTACATGGATGGATGGCTATTATAGGAAATTGCCATATGCCTCACTTGTGAACTTCTCAGGGAATTTTCAGGAGTCTGGTTTGATTCTCTCAGATAGATTCCACCTTCACTAAGGTAGATCTGTTGTTCTTTACACTCTGAGCAAATGAAATATCTTTTATATTTTAAATATTTGAGCAGAATTTGGGACATAGGATTATGAACAAATAATAGATGATTCTATGGTTCTATGATTCTAGATACTTTTGAAGTTGATCTCTGTGCAATTGTCCACTGTAGAGGAATGCAAAAAAGCAAACTTCCCCTTATAGTGTCTGCCATTCCACAATTTTTGGATGTCCTATTATGGCAGGATCTTGATGTCTTCTAGCAAATGTATTGCAAAACAGTTTGATTTTTAAGAATTAACAAAATAGTTGTGCTGCTGTCTAAAATTGTAAAGTAGCATAATTACTTATGCCAAGTTCTATTTTTCATTTTGTTAGTCCCCTGTTTAATCCTTGGGTTATGTATATACAGTGGTCACCCTTCAATTAGATACAATTGCTATCTGTCCTACAACCCAAAAAGGTAAATTGAAATTATGCCACTTTCATATATGCTGCCGGTAAACCCCATACCATTGCTCACAAGACATCATAGACTTGGAAGAGAACACATGGGCATTCTAGTCCAACCCCCTGCTATGCAGGAAAAGCACAATTAAAGCACCCCTGACAGATGGCCATCCAGCCTCTGTTTAAAAGCTTCCAAGGAAGGAGTTTTTACCACACTCCGAGGTATTTCACGCTGGAAAGTAATTTTTGTGTGTGCCAGGAGTGACTTGTGAAACTGCAAGTTGCTTCTGGCGTGAGAGAATTGACCATCTGCAAGGTTGTTGCCTAGGGGGCGCCCAGATGTTTTGATGTTTTTCCCATCCTTGTGGGAGGCTTCTGTCATGTCCCCGCATGGAGCTGGAGCTGATAAAGGGAGCTCATCCACGCTCTTCCAGGGTTGGATTCGAACCAGCTATTTTCAGGTCAGCAACCCAACCTTCAAGTCATCAGTCCTGCCAGCACAAAGGTCTAATCCACTGCACACTGGGGGCTCCTGGAAAGTAATGAGAAACTGCAAGAGGCTGTTGAAGGTGAAATACGGAATGAGTGAAGCATCTAAGGTTTTATTATTGTTGGCATTTGGATATACAGTAGAGGCTCACTTATCCAAGCCTCGCTTATCCAAACCTCTGGATAATCCAAGCCATTTTTGTAGTCAATGTTTTCAATACATCGTAATATTTTGGTGCTAAATTCGTAAATACAGTAATTACAACATAACATTACTGCGTATTGAACTACTTTTTCTGTCAAATTTGTTGTATAACATGAAGTTTTGGTGCTTAATTTGCAAAATCATAACCTAATTTGATGTTTAATAGGCTTTTCCTTAATCCCTCCTTATTATCCAAAATATTCGCTTATCCAAGCTTCTGCTGGCCCGTTTAGCTTGGATAAGTGAAACTCTACTGTATTTGAAATAAGACCATGTTGGTGTTGTATTACTGAAGGTATATATAAGTATAATTGCATGATAGCACTTTAAATGCAATGGCTCCGTCATATGAAATCCTAGGAATTGTAATTTGTTGATATATGGTGTATATGTTAAGATGGCTGTCGACTAATGCCCCCCCCCAAATAAATTTCATAGGGTTTCCTTAGGCAAGAAATGGTTTGTCAGTTTGTTCTTTAGGAATATAACACCTAGTATTTGTTGGCAGTCTCCCACCCAAGTACTAATCAGGACTGACCTTGCTTAGCTTCCAAGATTAGATGGGATCTTGTCCTGTTAAGTCAGGTGCCTTTTTATTAAAAGGGCAGTGTGAAATACTTGGGTGTAGCAGTTGGCCCTGAAAGGACAATAAAGACCTGTTAGCTTTATAAAAGACGTGATGTATATTCAAAGGGTAGAACTGGTTAGCTGCCATGCATTTGCACAGCTCCCTGCATTTGGGGGACTTTTCCTTTGGGGTGTGGCGATGGGGGCTCCCATGATGGGATTATCCTCTTCAGAACATCCTAGTAC
The DNA here is from genome assembly GCF_035594765.1 of Anolis carolinensis. Lineage (NCBI taxonomy): Eukaryota > Metazoa > Chordata > Lepidosauria > Squamata > Anolidae > Anolis > Anolis carolinensis. Next base: position 170,066,048 of record NC_085845.1, on the reverse strand, counting down.
ACCTTTGATAGTGTGCTTGTGAGGAGCTTTGGCTATTTGCATTTATTCACGGTTGGGGTTTTATAAGCATACATTCATGTAAGTGAGAAGGAATGCATTTAAATAGGTGGGAGTTGTTAAGCAAAAAGCCTGGTAGTTTTCAAGGGCTTAAATTCTACCCTGTCTATCTCATCATCCCACTTTTTTTGCTTAGGCTGCCAGCTGAGGTCTGGGCCTCTGGAGAGCTGTTTTTCGTTTTATCTTCCCTCCCCAGGATGGCTGCTTCTCCGCTGCCTCCTCTCTTGTTCTGCTATGAACATCACTGCCTGGAAGATCCTACTGGGTTTCACCGCAGGGAAGCTATAGAGTTGGTGACATGAGGCTGCTGGCAAAAAGAATCCCTTTAGCCTAGAACTGACAGCTTGCTGCCGTATAAATAGGAAAGGCAAGCAATGTTACCATTCACACCGGAGATAAGCAAGCTAGATAGTCAGAGGATAATAGTGGAGCCCTAGACACCATACAGCTAGCTTCTCATTATCTGCACAGCACTGCATGGATAATTACCATGGTTCAGTAAGCCTGAAGCAGCTGGGAAGGGCTTCCGTTTTTGGACAAAAGTGGCAAATCATGATGACCTTAGAGGTGGAGAAAACCACAGCTACTGCACTCTTGTCTTTTTGGAAGTGACATCTGGGCTGAAGCCATCCTCATTGATCAGATAGAAATATGGAAATGGTAGAGCAGGTCAGTGACCCCTTTTATCTGTTTGCGGTAACATCTTTTAATGGGTAATTGTTGGAAGACCTCATAAAAGCTATGGGTGGAACCAGAGCCAAATGTGGATAAAGCTGCCATTTCCCTCTAACTATTTCTGCCTCGTGGGCTATTAGAATGATAGAATTACAGGGTTGGAAGAGACCCCTGCCAAGAAGCAGGAAAATCACATTCAAAGCACCCTCGACAGATGGCCATCCGGCCTCTGCTTAAAAGCCTCCAAGGAAGGAGCCTTCACCACACTCCAAGGCAGAGAGTTCCACTGCTGAACAGCTCTCGCAGTTAGGAAGTTCTTCCTAATGTTCACGTGGAATCTCCTTTCCTGTAGTTTGAAGCCACTGTTTCGTGTCTAGTTTTCAGAGCAACAGAAAACAAGCTTGCTCCCTCCTCCCTATGACTTTCTATCACATATTTATGCATTACTATCATGTCTGTTCTATTGGGACTGTTCTTACTAAAAAATTTAATGGGTTGCCCGCTGACTTCTCCTATCCTGGGGCTAAATAATGTGAAGATCCAGAGTCCAGGAACAGACAGAGAAAACTGTGTCTCGAGTTTTTACCCTCTGATCCTAAGAGAAGGTCTTGGAGCTCTAATGGGCTCATCAAAAAAATACTCTGGGCCCAAATCATATAGGGCTTCATAGGTCATAATCTACACTTGGAACTGTGTCTGCAAACTGACTTGTAGTCAGTGGAGTTTTTGCAGAAAAAATGTTATGTGCTCTCTGTCACCAGTACCCCTTAACAGTCTGGCTGCTACACTTTCAACCGTCTGAACTTTCTGAACAATCTTCAAGAAGAGTCCCATGTAGAGGAGATTATAGTAATCCAGCTGGGATGTGAATAAAGCAAGTATCACTGAGGCCAACCAACTTCAGTATTGTTATTTATTTACTCTATTTCTACCCTGCTCTTCTCACCCCAAAGAGGACTCGAAGCGGCTTACAAAAATGGCAAGATTCAATGCTGCAATATGATATAAATAAACAAATAGACATAATAAAATAATAAAAGCAGGTAAAAGCGCGCGCACACACACACAATTAAAAACAGATTAAAGCATAGTGCCTAGACCAATAGTTGTTAGGGCTGCATTCTATATAGCGCTATTTTCCAAACACCTGGTGGCATAGCCAGATCTTCAGCTTTTTCCTGAATATGAGGAGGGAAGGGGCCAGTCTAGTGTCATTGGGCAGGGAATTCCATAGATGAGAGGCCACCACTGAGAAGGCCCTGTCTCTCATCCCTACCAATCATGCCTGCGAGGGGGTGGGATTGAGAGCAGCTTTCTATGCTTTCATGCTTTCTATGGAGCTGAAATTCTTTTTTTCTTCCAGGCTTCCTCTTATTTTAATACTGCTCTATGCCATAGAGTGTTGTGTTGCCTAAACTGCATTTTACTATTCTGTCACATCTGAGTGTTTTTATTGCTATAACTATTGCTATTATATATTGTATAAACTACTGTGCACATCTGTTTATTGCTTTGTAGTGGTTTCTGCCATCTGGCTGTTTATTAGGACTTCTGTTTCTCTTTTGGTTGTCTTGCTTTACAAGATGACTCAAAAGTTGAGGATTGTTCATTGTGTCTTTCCTGCTGACGCCACTTTTGTCATTCCAGAGGACAGGTGTACCATGTCGTCCGACCAGACTTCTCAGCCCACTGTGCCACCTCTCCACTCTCCAAAGTCACCTGTGTGGCCCATTTTCCCCTTCAATAGGGAAGGAAGCCGCATCTGCGAGAGGGGTAGCCACCTTCTTCGAGACTTGCCAAGCCCCCTCCCCACAAAAAGAACCAGGACATACTCTGCGTAAGTAGCCAGACTGCATCACTGGGGAAGGGCATTGGCAGGGCAAGCTAAAATTGCTTAACTCTCAGGTCTTTCCAAGTAGTATTTAATGACATGGAATGCATTGTCGGGACTGGGAGAGATGTGAAATTGTTCTCTTAATTATACCTCTGAGCCTGTTCTCAGTTGTACTTGCAGTTGAAATCTGACTCAGTTGTGCTATACCTCTTTATTACTTTAATCCATGTTTTAATCCTCGGGGGAGCTGTCAAACAGATTCTAATTTCTGCTGTCTTTAGCTAGTTCTCCACGCAGCAGTTATATTGAGTCCTCTAGTACTTAAAACTCAGAACAGGTATCAGCAGGGTAGCCCACAGGGTCCAAATGCCATGAAATAATATTAAGTCTGGAAAGACACTGAATACCTCAGATATTAAATAGAGCTGTTTTAAGGCATTTTGTTGCCTGAAGGAAAGCAGTACATGGGTGCACCTGATGATCAAAAATGGTGGTTCATTGTTACCTGAGAAACCCACATTATGTTGACACTTGAGGATGAGCATCCCACAGTGACCTTCCTCCCTATCCCTGGAATTAAAAATACAGTAAGAGCAAAGTAAATAAATCATACAGTGCCATCATTTCAAGACATGTACAATCTACCTCTTAAGGTGGATGTTTTAGAGTTTTAGGGTTCATCCAGAAAGGGGAAGAATCAAGAGTTTTCAGTTTTGTTTTGATTTTACCTATGTATTCCCAGGTCTACATCCAAATTCTTTCTTGAAATATCATTCTCTCCCTTGTATTCTTTCTTTACTCCCTCCCACTGATCGCATCTGGCCTCAAACAACTTTTCAGAAAACAAGTTTTGTCAATTTCCACAAAACTTTCTTTATTTAGGAGTTATATAGTCAAAACATTGAAGCACTTCAGAAATATTACACTAACTAAATATGAGGGTGATTTTCTTTTGTTGCAGACATTCTTCTTTCCCTTGCTTGAAATCTGTTAATCGGTGTCCTGGACACAGTACATACTGGTTTGGGCCACCATAGCTATTTCTGGGATAGTACAAAGAGACAACCCAGCATCAAGACCCATTTTATTTTAGAAAATACTGAATTATTTTAAACCAGTGGTTCTCAACCTGTAGGTCCTCAGATGTTTTGGCCTTCAACTCCCAAAAATCCAAACAGCTGGTAAACTGGCTGGGATTTCTGGGAATGTAGGCCAAAACACCTGGGGACACACAGGTTGAGAACCACTGGTTTAAACTAACCTAGGAAGCAGGAATGAAAATTCCTTTGTATTGCCATGATTTTCCAGAAATGCTTCAGAATGAAGAAAACATCATATGGATACCCAAAGTAAAGTCTGTTTATACAGATACTAAAACGGGGACTTTGAGGAATGTTTTTATCATCTAGATAATCTGTCAAATGGAGGGATAGGGCATTACGAAGATTATACAGAGATGTACCCAGCTGAGTGTGGACAGTGGGAAGACCAGTATCACCACTGACATGTTGGCTGACTCAATGTCTGGTCAATGTCTGTAATTTGTATGGTAGGAAGCCTGTACTTCAGTATGGTGGCTTGCAATGTTCCTCTCCATATCATATTAGGAAAGTGCGGAATTACCTGGGGATTCTTTTTCTACCTGGGACACGCATATGACCTAATGCTGTCGTGGTGCTTTGTTGGTCCTTGTCCAATGTATGAACCAGGATGGGCTAAAAAAAATCAATGTTGGTAGATGAGAGTTGGCATTTTTAATGAAGTAGGAGGTGGTATTTTTAAAGCAGCCTTGCAATTTAGAACTGCTTGCAAAATCCATTTTCTTCACTAATATTCCAAGTTCTGGTGACAGCGTAATTGAGTATAGAAGTTTCTTGTGGGTGGGATAGAAGGTTTTGCAAATTAATACCTTAGACTGTGGAGTGTTGGTGAATGTGAGGCTATTTTCCCATTTGCACCTGGATATTGAGTAGGTACAAATGGGAAAACAGAGTTGTTTAGAAAGCATCTTCTTGGTTGCAACCACCAAAGCAACTCAGACTCTTTCTTACCTCCCTTCCTTTTTTTTTTAGAACGGCTCGGGCTTCTGCTGGTCCTGTCTTTAAAGGTGTATGTAAGCAGTTTTCACGCTCCCAGGGCCATGGTTTCATCACCCCGGAGAATGGCACAGAGGACATATTTGTCCATGTTTCTGAGTGAGTTCTGTGGGGAGCTTTATGTTTCACGTTGTCATCCAGATATATTTTGAGCACTCTCTGCCCTTCTTTCTCATCCCACCCAAAAGTGTGTCAGGGCATTAATGTAACATACAGCACAGTACATACTTGTTAAGGAGATTTCATTCCACACTGTTAACTTGATGTTGACGGAAAATGTTATTTTTATACATGAATTGAATAGAAAATCTTCTTTTAAGTCTCTAAATAGCTGCTTGAGACATCAGCTATTGCATGGTGTGATGTAGCCTAGATGCAAATGTGCCATAAAATCTCCTACATTTTCTGCCTTCCCACCTACACAATGTGAACTGAAAATCCTTTCTATGCAAAATCTCATTCAAAATGTTGCCAGGAAATCCAAGTAACCTAGAAAGTTCAGCTGAATTAGTGTGGTAAGACAGAAGTACAGGGCTGTGTAAAACCCCCTCCCTTCCATGTTTTTGCACAAAATAAAAAACTCACTGGGTGAGCTTGGGACAGCCATTCTCTTTTCGCCAACCTACTTCAGTTGATTGTAAGTGGAAAGGGTAAAGTGGGGCGTAGATCTGGCTATATGTCAGTATGGCTGGATCTACATTGTCATAGTAATGTAGTTTGGAACTGCATTATACGATCAGTGTAGACCAGGCATGGGCAAACTTCGGCCCTTCAGGTGTTTTGGACTTCAGTTCCCATAACAATTCAATTCTCGGCTGAGAGAGAAAAGGAAGGGGCCTGAGGCTGTTAGAAATTGTGGGAATTGAAGTCCAAAACACCTGGAGGGCCTGAGTTTGCCCATGACTGGTCTACACTGATCATATAATGCAGTTCAGTGCAGATAAACTGCATTATATAGCAGTGTAGATCCATCTTATGTATACCTCCCCGATCCCATTAGAAGAAAGATGGGATATAATACAAATTTAACATACACATCTGTATCTAAAGCAAAACAACATGGACTATGACTCTTGAGTTCCAATCTCTCTTCAGCCATGCATACCCTAAGTTGAGGCTGAGATTTATGACTTGCCAAGGGCCATCCAGTAGATATCCACTGCTGAATGGGGATTCAAAACCTGGTTTCTAGAATCATTGTCCAACACTCAGAGAACTACACCCTGCTGGTTTACCTTGGGAATGTAAGAAGAATAGGAACCTGGATATTAATGGGTATTTAGGGCACAATTTTGGTGAATGCATTAACAGTTGTGAGTTATGGGTGAGATCTTCTCAGCATTTCCCCTTGTGTTTTGTTTGGTTGGTGGGACTTTTCAATCTTGGGAAAACAACTAAGAACATAATTTAAATGTGTTTCAAACTGCCACAGGAATTCTAGCTTTGTGTATTAAGGCCTCAAGAGGTGTATATAGATTTCACAGTTAATAAATTTCATAGCACTTTAATTGCTAAGGCTTTGTCCCAAAGAGAACTTAGAATTATAATGTAGGATGACTTGGACTTTTAGGGGCATGGACTTGTGCTTTTTATCAGAAAATCTGAATCCGTCACCCATTAGATATTCCAGGATCCCACAAGATGGAGTCATGAGGTGAAAGTGTTGTGAAACTGATATAATAGTTTCATGCAGATATACATGAAGTCTCACTTTCCCCACAAAACTGATATTCTGAATGTGTTGTATAGAATCCTTTGAAGAAGACAGTTTGTTTCAGACTCACCTATACTTTGTATGACTGTATTTGATGATAGCAGCAACAATTTTTCACCTCAGCTGAGTAGGTAATTCTAAAGTGTTCGTTCTTTTTCTTTCCAGCATCGAAGGAGAGTATGTCCCAGTAGAAGGAGATGTGGTCACATACAAAATCTGCCCCATCCCACCAAAGAACCAGAAGTTCCAGGCTGTGGAGGTGGTTCTCACCCACTTAGCTCCACACACAAAGCATGAAACATGGTCAGGGCAAATAATTGGCTCGTAAACTGCTTTTTGAGCATGCAGGTTAACTGCACCAGGAAATGGAGGTGGATGGCGTGGGTGGGTGGTGTTGGAATTAATTACTGGAAAAATGGAAGAGGCCTGGCTGGCTAATCTTACTTGCAGTGTGACATGTTTGCATTTATATCTTGTCTTTTCTAAGATTTACCTTATTGGGGAGGGAGGTGGTAAATGTGTTTTTTTTTCCATGTTGGCAAGCAGGAAGTGAAAAAATAGGTGGATTTGTCATGAATTCCCAATCGTACCAAACTGAGCAAAAGCAGAGCTCTTGGTTTGTATATGTGTGCATTTTGTTTGTATGTATGTGCATCCTCATCCCGAAAGACTGGCCTCTCTCTCATGCTACACATTTGTAACACTTTGGTCTCACTTTAATTGTCCTGGCTGCATCCTATGAAATCCTTGAAAATGTGTAGTTTCGTAAGGCATTTAGCATTCTGTGTTAGTTGAGTCACCAAACCACAAATCCCAGTGTTATGTAGGGTGCAGACATGCTTGTTAAAGTAGGATCAAAGTATTATTACTATGTGGTGTGGAAGAGACTTGATGTTTTATCTTGCTGCTACTCCAAGCATATCGACAAAAAATGTCATCCTGCTCCCCTTGACAATTTTTCTTACTCTTTCTGAACTATGTCCAAGCATAGCACTCACCATCATCCCCCAGCTTTGCATTAAGCTCTTTTCTCAACCAGAACAAGAATTAAATGTGGCTGTAAGAAATTCCTTTTCTGGGGACAGTGGCCTCATAGCATTGGGCCTGTAGTGTCTTCCAGAACCTTTGTCGCATGGTGGTGCCAGTTACGGAGATACTAGAAGGTGTATTGTCCTCCCTCTCTCACCCTCATGAGAGGGAAGGAAGTTAATCCACAGGCGGCAGTTTCCTGGATCATTGTCCATCTTTGCCAGAGTCTGTTGAGGTCAGTGGCTAAGTGAATTTTGAACATAAGACTGTTTCCACTTACACCTCAAGCACCAGATGTATCCGAAATAAGTTCTGCAGGAAATTAATAGAATGCAAAAATTACAATAGATTATTTGTAAAAACAAATAAAAAACTACAATTCCCTCTATTGTGATAGCCACCATTGAATTTATGAAATTTATTCTGATATGACCGAGGAAGACTTGCCAACTGTTTTCTTCTCTATTTAAGTAAGGAATAGGATTTGAAGGCTGAGGGTTTGAGCTACAGGACAGCAAGACCCTAGCACTATTGCCATGGTATCTAATGAATTCAGGAAGTTGTAGTTATTTTTTTAAAAAAACCTTTTTCCAGGATGTAATTCTGGATTTATGAGGCACCGAGCAAAATCACTGTCTGATGTCACTGTATCACCCAGTGATGTTTCTATGCATTAAATCAGATGTAGTGCAAGTTATTATCTTCTACCACAAATGAGAATTCTGTACTTAAAAGTTTGGGTACTTGATTCTCCAGATGAAAAGCTAGGTATTCTTGTAAATATGTTGGCCCATTCAGGTTTTATTTACTATCAAATCTTTCTGAATGCTATGCAGATATTATCTATTGCTGTAGAAAATGTCTACTTTTTATGTTGACGGCCATACTGTTGATCCTCTTCAGAGGCTGTTTATATATTAAGACAAGAGGTAGAAGAGGAGGACACAGAATATAAATATGATTTTTCCAGGGTACATGAAAATCTGTGAAACTCCAAGTGAACCCTAGGAGGCCAGACTGTGGCTTCTGGGAGCTGTGTATGGTTCATGGATCATATTTTACCCACCTTTGACTTAGCCTTTTGTCAGCTGTCTATGTCTGAAATGTGTTAGTCTTGAGAATGATGGTTCAAGATTCATCCGCTTTTCTGCTTAGCTAACTTTATAAAAAGAACCCCCTCCCAAAAACCATCTTGACACATGGTAATTTAAGGGAAACCTTTCCAGACTTCCTCATCCCCAGCTAGACCTTAATTCCTCCCCCGACCCCATAAAGAACGGGGGTGTATTTGAAATGCACCAGTTCCCCTGTATATAGTAGCAATTGGTTCAAGATGACAATAGCGCCAGGGTCTTGCTTTCAGTCTGTTGGTGTATATATCTGTATTATTTAACAAAATCTGGCTATTTCTTTCTTAAGATTCTCTTTCCCCATTATGCTTAAGGGAAAATTAACGTTCTGCACTATCTGGAGTTACATTAGTGTCTTAAATTGCTGCAAAATATTATGTCAGAAGGACATCAGATGTAGCTATTTCCATTAGTTTCAATGAGATTAGGTGCACAAAAACTTGTAATAGTGTGTGAGTCTGAGGTCTTTTCTATAGGCCACAACCAAGATGGCATTACATTTTCCATATATGTGAAAACATAAGGCTGTCCCCTGAAGGCGTTTGTTCTCTTGAAAGGCATGCCAAGAGAGAGAGAGACAAAAGCATTTTTGTTAGCAGAATTTATTCTGGTAACATCTGGCATGGAACAGAGCCTCTGGGATGCATCTGCTTCATCCACTTGGATATGGCATCTCTTGGCAGCAGCAATCTCCTTGGAGAAGGATATTTTGGATTGCTGTACCTCCAGAGATGTAGGCTTCAGCATTGTCTATGTATTGTATTTCGGATCGTTGCAGATGGTGTGTCTCCTCAGGATAGATGTTTGGGTTTCTTTTTCTAATTCTTTCTTCTCATTTCCTAAACTGAACATTTTGATCATTGCCCTCTATGTGTCTTGTTTTGTAGTCAAATGTGGGGGAAAATAAGAAAGGAATGATAATAATATATATTTGTGGGGCAGTAATAAATAATGGGATTTTGTGGCATTATTGTATTGAGTACTTCCTGCAGTTATGATTTGGCTCTGCCTAACCTTTCCCAAACACTTTACTACTTTCCCCCAGGATATACAGGGTCATGTCTAAAAGCACAAACCTGGTTTCTAGTATTCTTTATATGTTTGTAATAGAATGGTTTCCCAGGATAGGATGTGCAAGCTAGGAGGCTGCCTGGTGGTTTGCAATCTCATTCTAAGTAGATTGACAAGTCCACAGCTCCTTAGGCAATGCCTTATCTGAGGTTGTTGGACCTCGGAGAGAAGTTTGTCACGCATATCAACTTTTGGTGCACGAAAAAGGAAGCATAATTGTTCTAGGAATTAGCAAAAGTTTGAATGAAATGAGCTAGCAAAGAGTTTGAATGTATGCACATGGGAAGCTGAGGACATGTGGTGCCTTTTGAATGAGGCAAGGAAAGCCTGATAGGTAGAGCCCATAATGTACTGGCATCATAAGAATGAGGCTGCTTTTCAAAGTTGCATTTTTTTTGTACTGGGATACTTCTTTAGAGGCTTTCAGATAATATGTGATTGTGTGTCAAATGCTCATCTAACTGCCATGGTTCATAATTTTGGTGACATGAAATTTGAAGGGGGCTTCTGGTTATTTCCCCAGTAATCACATTTTTACTTAAAACAAGTACACAGGGAACATGCACCTTGTTTCCAAGGAGAATTGTGCGCCAAAGCATGTGATTCTCTCGTCAAGAAAGTGAAAAGGAGGGGTTTCATAAAACACATAGGTTTTGGTGGTAACCTTGAGAAGCCCATAGACTAATAGGGCAGCCCCTAGATCTTGATCTGATGTAAGCATCAAGCAAAATCCCATTAGTCTTTCTGGACTGAATATCGTCACTTAGGACTTAATGCTCTCTCATGCATGGAGAATACAGCACTAAGAAAAGTTCAAACCTCTCATTGATGTGCTCCTCTCCATACAGTGGGGACATTTCTCTAAACAAGTGTTCAGAAATGGTTGCTAACCCAGCCTACTGTGAAGTAACACAGTCCCCAAAGACTTCCATGTGAATTTATTGAATGCTTATCACTATGAATACAAATACAGTGGTCTCCAAGCAGCACTTTAAAATAAAAGGGAGCAGACGGGGAGCTGTTGACTGTATATTCCAGGAAAGACCTTCTGTTTTTGTTGTGTTTGAGACTTGCTCCTCCCATGATCCAACTGGTTTTTATGAGACTATTTTTGGCCCTTTGGAACTAAACAACCAACACCTGCAATTAGCAACCAAACAACTCAGGGCCAAAGGAGAATATCTATGTACATGGAGTAAAATAAGAGCAGTGTTTGTTTGTTTTTTGTTTTAAATTAAACCAACAGGCAAGGTCTTATGCATAGAGGTATGAATAGGAGCTTTTTCTGGAAGTTTTTCTAGCTGTTTTCTAGCTGTGGTCTAGGCCCCATGGGGGAACCAGGCATGGGCTGGAAGGAAGCCATTACCCCGCTTCCCAATGTGATCCTAGTCCCTTCTGTGTGACCTGCTCCCTGTGACAAATGGAGGGACTTCCTGCTCACATCCAGCACCAGCAGCTCAGCCTCTGTCCCTCTCCTTGAAGGTGCAATTCCAGCGGGAGTGCCACTCAACCGTGACTTCTCTCTGGGCATTGGTTCTTTCTGAAATAACCTTGTTACCTATAGTTGTCTGTGTTTTACAACTTTTCTTCGTGTGGTCCTTGCCTGTCTGATCCCCTGTTGACCTCTGTAGCACTGGCAATAAACCATTAAAGTGACTTCCCATCGGGTCTTTCCTTTTTTTTTGTCTCTTGTTCCTTGGTTGGGTTGTTCTTTTGGAAGACGAGAGGGCACCTGAATGAAATAATGCCAGGCAGCTTGGACAATAGGATTTGTGTGGCATATCTTAGTGTTCCTGATCCACTTGTGGAGAATGTTAGCCAGGTGGGCAAACAAGATGCAGAACTAGCAACATGGACCAGAGACCCTGTTCAAATGCTACCTTTATGAAAAGAAGTACGCCACTACCTTGTATCATAGCTGGACCATTGACCCAATGTAACGCAGTACATTAAGTCAATTGATGGCAGCTGCTGAAAATTTCAGGAATGATTTTGTTCCCCTAATCTCTGGTACTCGCAAGTTTGTATGTACAGGTACTATGGAACTTTGTTATATAAATCTGCAAGGCCAGGCTTCTTGTACAGAAGACCAGTTGTACAGAAAACCATCTATCATTTGCAGCTGCTATGGCCCTGAACAGAGGTAATGAAAGGGCTTATTTCTGAAACAGTTTGAAGAAAGAAGGTTGGAGAAGGCTGCAGTTAAACAACAACAGCTAAAACCCAGAAAGAATGATGCTTTTTCTATGATCCCCTTCCAGTCAAAGCAGATTTGTTCATGCGTCCATGAATTTTGGTAGATTTAACTATTCAGAGATAACAAAGCCATTACTTCATGTCATTTTATCAATTTTTTGGGGAGATCCACATTATGGTACAAAATTTTTACAAAGCACAAAAATCTCACAGTAGTATGATGTCATCCATTTATTAGTTTATTTGATAAGTTAGACCACTTTACCTCTTTAACATAGTACATTTCTAGTTAAGACAAGAGCTGCCTGTGAACAAAACCTACAAATCTGTGGTTACCAACACACACCAGGTTTGTATATATTTGCAAAATCAAAATAAGGATACATTCTTGATTAAGTCTACAAATGTGAAACAGTCATAATTTTTTTCGGTCGGCTGAGAAATCCAGTCATTCTATAGTTCTTGCAATAATCAGTGCTTTCCAGTTAGAGTTAGTCATTCTAATTCTCTGGAAGTCATTCAAATACCCTAGTGCTAGAAGCACCCTATCAATCAAAACACATGGAGTAGCTAATCTGTTTTTTCTTACTTAATGGAGTGTGAAAAATACAGGAGTGTTACACCTTGTAGACAATGCCATGTAGACCATGATTCATCCAGAAAGCAACAACAAAAAAACCGTGACTAGAAGCAGCTTGAAAGGAGAAAGGAGTGGAACATTTTTTAAAGAAATGGAAGCATCACACTATTACAAATAAATGAACACACACACATATAAATACCTGAATACTGGTGATGTGACTCTTAAGGCATTATTACGATCAGCCTAGTCACATTACCCTTTAATTTCCACATGCCTGTTCATCTCATGTCATGGGACACAAATGATTAGGTAGATAGCAAGGCTCAGGTCCACACTACAGTCCACCAAATTTCTCAGCCTGCTGTCCCTTCGATCTGTTGGACAACTTCTATAACTCTCAACAAGCATAAGGTGGGAGGAATTGACTAAATCAAATGCCATGGCTGAAAACAGTTGTTTCATAATGGTACAGTGATATACCCATGACAGGTGCAGACTTCAGAGAACTTCATATCTCATCGTGTAGGTGAGGACATAGGGCAATGTAATGTATCTCATAGAGAGTTGATCTCTCTGGTTACTACAAATGCCACTTTCCTGTCCAGAGCATTGATGCAGTGGTATGAACTTTTTTTTTTACTGTGTCACATCAAATTCAGACTAGATTATTGACTAATTCTGAATAAATCTTCCTTATAAAAAGAATGCTAGTTGTTGAATGTAGATTAAGCTTTACAGTACACAGCTGAGGGCTCATTTCTCCCCTTTCTAGATGTTTGATGAGAATGCAGGCCTCTTCTACATTGCCATATTATCCAGATTAAGCAGATAATATGGATTTTATATGGCAGTGTAGAAGGGGACAGATACTTCTGTGGTCAACGGAGTGTTTGAGAGGATTCAAACTATAAACTAGGATAGAGAAAGCAAAGAGTAGCCCAACAGTTAGGGCTAGTACGAGGGCTGCTTCCCAAACCTCAGTGTGTGAAGGAGTGAATATAGTTAAAACTTACATGCGGGTAGGTCAAAAACTTTTGCCTCCTGTGTTATAAAAATGTTATGAACAAACATGCAACAGCAGAAGTTGCTACAGATCACAGGCTGAACTATCCTCTATACAAAACTACCATTCAAGATAGCCACCATCAATTTGCACACATTTGCGCCATCGTTTAACTCAGGCATCAAAATCATTTTGGAAAAATTCTGAAACCATGTGGGTTGTCTTTCACAGGTCCAAAAAGACAACCTGCGTGGTTTCAGATTCAATGACATGAATTACATTAAAACAGCTTTAAAATCATGGGTCACGAAGCAAAACCCTGAATTTTTCCAAAATAGTTTTGATGCCTGGGTTAAACAATGGCGCAAATGTGTACAAATTGATGATGACTATGTTGCACGGTAGTTTTCTGTAGAGGATAGTTCAGGCTATGATCTGTAGCAACTTCTGCTGTTATATGTTCATTCATAACATTTTTATGACACAGGGCTTAAAACTTTTTACCCACCCTCGTATATTGTGTAGCAGACTGTTTGGATTGGTCCCTGTGCATTTCCTACAGCGTGCCTTTTATGGTAAAATAAACCTATATATCATCTCTCATTACAGAAAAAGATGAAAACAGACGGGTTTGCAGTGAGTGAGCTGTCTAAACAAGCCACGAGATGATACAGAAACTTCCTAGCTAATGAAGTTGCTTGTTTGCTGCTGATGTAAATCTCACCCATCAGAGCCAGTAAATTTAAAAAAATAAGAAAAAGCCAATGTGATTCTAGGCCACACCAATAGAAGTTTAGTATCTAGATCAAGGGAAGTAATAGTACCACTCTATTCTTCTTTGGTTAGACCTTACCTGGAATACTGTGTCCAATTCTGGGCACCACAATGTAAGAAGGATATTGATAAGCTGGAAAGTGTACAGAGAAAGGCAATCAAAATGGTCAAAGGTCTGGAAACAGAGCCTTATGAGGAGCGACTGAGGAAGCTGGGTATGTTTAGCTTAGAAGAGAGAGGGCCGAGAGGGAAAATGATATGCCTGTTTATATATTTGAAAGGATGTCATATTCTGCTACTCTACAGACTAGAACACAGAGCAATGAATTCAAATTGCAAAAGAAAAAAGATTCCATGTAAAATTAGAAAAAACCTCCTGATGGTTAAAGCTGTTCACCAATGCAATATGCTGCCTCGGAGTGTGGCGGAGTCTCCTTCTCTGGAGGTTTTCAGACAGAGGCTGGATGTCCATCTATCGGGAGTGCTTTGATTGTGTGCTCCTCCATGGCAGGAATTGGACTCAGTGCCCTTATGGCCTTGAAATTACACAGTGCTTTGCTTCCACTTTTCCAAGGGATTGTGAAGGAGAAAGCACGATTATAAGATATATGTAACCGAAGCCACACACAGCTACAAAAACACAAGAATCATCATAATGCTCAATTTGGAATTAACCGTCACTGCTGTTGCTATTATCCTTTAAGGACAGCATGCTGTGACAGAAAGCATTTTCTTTCCTTGGCATAAACAAAGAAACTTCAAAAGAAACTTAAGTGGCTTCTTCCACGCAAGGAGGTCATATTCCACACTTTATTGTTTTTATTTCTTTCAGCTTCATGCCAGTCTAAAACTAGCAGATATCAGCCTGTTATATTAATATTAATGGTGACCAGTGCTTCTGGAGACTCCATCCCTATCTACACAGAGGATAATTTAAATCATGTAAAGTGTTTTAGGGAAAATGTGAACCACTGGCAATAATCTCTGAGAATTCTGGAGAGCAGGAGAAGTCCCAGCAGGCTGAAGGAGGGCAAATGTTGTCCCTGTCTTCAAGAAGGGAACAAAGAGGACCCAAACTGTCAGCCTGATATCAATACCAGGAAAAATTCTGGAGCGGATCATTAAGGAGGCAGTCTGCAATCACTTGCAGTAGAAAGGAATGCTGTGATTACTCAAAGTCAACATGGATTTCTCATGCCAGACTAATCTTATCTCTTTTTTCGATAGAGTTACAAGCATGGTAGATGCAGGGAATGCTTTGGATGTAGCATATTGATTTCAGTAAGGCCTTTGATAAAGTCCCCCATGACCTTTCAAGCGAACTAGTCAAATGTGGGCTAGGCAATGCTACTATTAGGTGGATCTATAATTGGGTTAAGCGACCAAACCCAAAGGGTGCTCATCAATGGTTTCTCTTTATCTTGGAAAGTAGTGACAAGTGGAGTGCTGCAGGGTTCGGTCCTGTGCCCAGTACTGTTCAACATCTTTATTAATGACTTGGATGAAGGTATAGAGGGCATGCTTATCAAGTTTGCAGATGACACCAAATTGGGAGGGATAGCTAATACTCCAGAGGACAGGATCAGAATTCAAAATCACCTTATCAGATTAGAGCTGGGCCAGAACAACAAAAAATGAATTTCAACAAGGACAAATGCAAGATACTACACTTAGGCAGAAAAAATGAAATGCAAGGATACAGGATGGGTGATGCCTAGCTTGACAACAGTACATGTGAGAAAGTTCTTGTGGAGTCCTCATGGACAATAAGTTGAACATAAGCCAACAGTGTGATTCAGCAGCTAATAAAGCTAATGGGATCAAAAGGAGTATAGTGTCTAGATCAAGGGAAGTCATGATGCCTCTCTAATTTGCTTTAGTTAGACCTCACCTGGAATACTGTGTCCAATTCTGGGCACCACAGAGATATCGACAAGCTGGAAGATGTCCAGAGGAGGGTGACAAAAATGATCAAAGGTCTGGAGACTAGGCCCTATGAGGAGCGTCTTAAAGAACTGGGTATGTTTAGTCTACAGAAGAGAAGGTTGAGAGGAGACATGATAGCCATGTATAAATGTGTGAGAGGATGTCGCAAGGAAGAGGCAGATTTGTTTTCTACTGTCTTTGAAACTAGGACCTGGGGCAATGGGTTCAAATTACAGGAAATTAGATTCCACCTGAATATAAGGAAGAACTTCCTGACCGTACGAGCTGTTCAACAGTGGAACTCTCTGCCTCGTAGTTTGGTGGCAGTTCCTTCCTTGGAAACTTTGAAACAGAGGCTGGATGGCTCTCTGTCAGGGGCACATTGGTTCCTGTATGGCAGAGGGTTGGACTAGATGACCAACGTTATCTCTTCCAACTCTATTCTATAATTCTAAGGTTTGAGCCATCTCTATGGAGAGATAAAGTAGTTTAGAATTGAAATTTTAGGCTGCAATCCTGTATTTATTTGGGAGCAACTCTATGTAACTTATTTTGGAGTAGACTATATGTATGCAAATCATATGTAGAAAATCAGAAATTATAATTATTGTGTATACAAACCTGGAAGGAAAACTGTATTCTTGAATCTATGTTCAATCAGATGTCTCAGGCTCCTTCTACACCACCATATAATCCAGATTATCAAATCAGATAATCCACATTATCTGCTTTGAACTGGATTATATGAGTCTATGCTGCCATATAATCCAGTTCAAAGCAGATAATCTGGATTTTATATGGCAGTGTAGAAGGGGCCTCTGAGAACAATTCTGAGAATTTTGCTTTTGTGGAGTGATATGAGTGGATCAGCCTCTCAGCCAAAGATAGTTCATTAGAAAGCTCTACAGCTATATATGTACTGTTGGTGATGAACCCCAAAGTGGGGCATTCTGGAGTGCAATCAAACTGGAGGCAGATTCAAAGGCCCTTCCCTCCTCTAGTTGGCCTGAAGGTGGGGCGCATTATTTATGCCACAGGTAAGCTCTTTCTGCTCTGACTAGTCTTTGCTAACAGAACATTTCGTTTGCCACTTCACCCTCATTTTTTAAGATTGCTCTGTAAGCAAACATGACAATTAAAGCCTCTGCAAACGTTTGTGCATTAGTAAGCCCAGTTTAGATCAGCTAAAGTTATGGCTATTTCAGTGTGGTTACTACAAATCCAGCTCATAATATTCCATGCATGCATGCACTAATTTCAGTAATAACACCTATTTAATTCTGGTGTTAAAATGAACATGTCATACTTTCCCTAATTTTCCATTACAACAACACAATACACATCTTGCTCATAGATCATGGAGTGGATGTATCTGGATTCTGCTTACACAAATCCAAAGCCAAGGAGAGCTGCATACAGGAGCAGATTTCTGCACACATATAGTTTGCTAGTTTGGAAGCCATAAGCAAGAATGACATGAACATCTCACATTACATCTGCATATGGATGCCAGCATCCTTACTGCATCAATTCCAATAGAATTCGCATCTAATTGTGCATTCTGTCTGCATTCTGGCACACATAGTCAGGTGTCAATACCTTTTTAAATGCCAGACTGGAGCCATTATGTTCAAAACCACAATCTCCTTTACCACTTCCATTATTGGCTTAAAGAGAAGCTACTCTGAACTTTTCAAAAAAGTAACTGGCAGGCCAACTTGACTGTTGGGGAATATGAAAATACTTGTCAAGTTCTAAACTTTGAAACCTCAGGCTCTTTTCCCTTTAAAATAGTATTTCTAGAGTCTGAGATTAATCTCAAAAATAGAATTATTTGGGCAAATTTATTTACTTGCTTCCACCAAACAAAACAAAACAGCCAAAGGCCAGAATAAGCACACGTTTCCTTTCCAGAAAAATATAAAGCTTAACCTCGTTTCTTTTAAGGGGGTAAGGAAATTGGGAAAAATCCGACAGGTCCCCAGCAGCAAGGGGTGAGGGTGCTACAGCTGAAGGGCGATTATCTCCCTCCCGCTCTTAACACTTCACCTCTGTTTCCAAAGTGCATTTTGACCTTGAGCTCCAGTGAGTCCTGAAGGGATCCAGAAAGTGCTTTCACAATGTGAGTGAGGTTCTCCTTTGAGAGGTGAAGACCAGCAGCAAGGGCCCACAAGTCACGATTCGTTCACTGTCTCTGGAAAGAAGATCTCTCGACACCGTCGGACTGTGTCCCGAGGAGACTGGATACTATGTCCTACCGTGCGGGGGTCATCGTAGATTTCATAATCATTCCCACCCTAAGGATAAGGAAAGGTTTACTATGGTTATGCTTGGTTTCTTAGAATTGGGATACTGGACGTGGCAGTCAAAGTGAACAGTTGAAATAATAACAAAATAGATAAACTACATACAATTAGCCCTTCATATTCATGCATTCCATATCCATTAATTCAGCCACCCACAACTTTAAAATACTGCAAAATACATCTATACACATAATAAAAGTGAAAACATGTATGTGTGTATGTGGTGGAGGTGTCCATTTACAGAGACAGCCTCCCACCTCCATGAACAGCTTTAACCCACAGTGCTGGGGAGCCGCCAAAGCCCTCCCTTCAAGGACATTGCAGGTTACAGCAAGCCACATGCCAGGATTCTTTTCTCTCCATTAGTGTGGAATTTGCATGACCACTCCCACTGTCTCCCTTAACCCTTTCCTATTCTTTTCTATGGCACACAGAAACTGAACATACTAGAGAGAGAGATGTTTGGTGAGAATTCATCATGATTTATAGGAGTTGTAGGGACTGGGTTCACCTGCAATCTAAGAGCACTCTGAATCCCACTAACAATGGAACTGGAACTAACTTGGCACACAGACCCAACAAAGTCAAATTTTGCATACTGGCGAGGTTTGGGAGTGATTAACCTTGACATCTAGGAGTTATAGTTCACCTGTATTTAGAGAACACTGAACTCATCTGATGACGGATCTGGACCAAACTTGACACACAAATTCAAAATGGCTAACTGGGAATACTGGAGGACTTTGGGGGTGATTGACCTTTAACTCTGGGAGTTAGTTCACCTATATTCCATGAGCCCTCTGAACCCCACCAATGACGAGTCTGGATCAAACTTGGAACACAGATCCAGCGCTGCTAACTTTGCATGCTGATGGACTTTGGGGGTGATTGTCCTTGAATCTGGGAGTTGTAGTTCACCTTATCCAAACAGCCCTGAACCCAGCTGACAATGTATCTGGACCAAATTTGACACACAGACCCAACATGGCAAGCTGTGCATACAGGCCTGGTTTGGGAGGACTGGCCCACGATTCTGGGAATTGTAGTTCACCACATCATTATGATTTTTTTATGGGAGCATTCATAAAAAAGACTGTTTTTTTCTAATAAATTATGTTACTAATTAATTAAATGATATTACTTAACACCTCAAACCAAACAATGTCTTTTTCAAATAACCTGGGCACCGCAGGCTATCCACACTAGTAATTAAATAAAAAACAAACCTTGATTTTGCCATTTTATATAAGAGATACAAGAGATGGTGTCAGCCTTTGTATTTTGATATATGCTGGGGATGCTGGGAAGTGTGATCCAACAACACCAAATCCTCTTCTACAGCGTATTACTTATTATGTCTGTGCAATACTAAGGTTGGCTCCTTAGTTTTTCAGTTTCCTTACTTGCAATTTCACACAAAATGGTTGCATTAGGTGCACAGGAAGTTTCTTGTATATATACTATTTTTGAGATGCTGAGATGACATGAAGTCTGAGACAAGACAGAGCTAGAGGCCATGGAGCTGAGTCTGTCTCCCACAAGAGGGCACTGTTAATCTGTGCTCGCTTTCAAGAGATACCAGTGTGGTCTGTGAAAAAGACAAATAAATGGGTCCTAGAGCAAATCTGTAGAATCAATACAGTTTGATACCATTTTAATTGCCATATCTCAATGCTATGAAATCACGGGAATTACAAAGTCTTTATTCATCTCTGCCAAAGTGTGTGCCTCATGAAATTAAAAAACAAAACAGGATTCCATTGCATTGAGCGATGGCAGTGAAACTGTATCAAACTGCATTAATTCTACAGTGGAGATGTGTCAGGATTTGTAAATTAAGGTACCTGGCATTTCTTAAGTGATAACAGGGTTAATAGTAAAGGTAAAGGTAAAGGTTTTCCCTGACTTTGGGTCTAGTCGTGTCCAACTCTGGGGGTTGATGCTCATCTCAGTTTCTAAGCTGAAGAGCTGGCGTTGTCCTTAGACACCTCCAAGATCGTGTGGCTGGCATGACTACATGGAGCATTGTTATCTTCCCGCCAAAGCGGTACCTATTGATCTACGCACTTTTGCATGCTTTCGAACTGCTAGATGAACAAAAGCTGGGGCTAACAGCAGGAGCTCACCCCACTCCCTGGATTCAAACCGCCAACCTTTTGGTCAGTAAGTTCAGCAGCTCAGCGGTTTAATCCTCTGCACCACCAGGGGCTCCGACAGTGTTAATACCTCACGTCTAACCACATGTGAAAGTGCTGTGTCACTGTAATCAGGGTGTGGAGGCAGATGTAATGGGAGAAGCATAAAAGTTGTGTTCTCCTTGATGAGGGATGGGTGGTGGTTGTTGGAGAGAGTTGCTGTTGGAGTGAAGACAGAAAAAAACTGTAAAGTTTGTATATATTGTATATGCTGTATATATTGCTGCAACTATATATATATTGTATATATTGCTGCAACTAAGAAGAGAAAAGCCTTCCTGCATATTTTTGTCTGTATGTTCTTGTTCCTACAGAAGTCCACTACAACTATCTGTGGATTGCTATTTCCGTAACTGGAGTTATTAGAGTCCCTTCTGCACTCTGCATCCAGAGAAACTGTGACCCCCCACTGACAATGGACCGGCACCAAACTTGCCACAGAGAAGCTCCATAGCTAACTGAACATACTGCAGGGGTTTGTGGGCATTGACCTTGATTTTGGGAGTTGTAGCTCACCCTTATCCGGAAAGCACTGAACCCAGCCAACGTCAGATCTGGACCATACTTGGCAAACAGCCCCAACATGGCCAACTGTGCATATAAGCGGGGTTAGGGGGTGATTGACCTTGGCTCTGGGAGTTGTAGTTCACCCTTATTGACAGAGCACTGAACCCAGCTAACTTTGGATCTGGACCAAACTTGGCACACAGACCCAACATAGGCAACTGTGCATACAGGCCTGGTTTGGGGGTGATTGACCTAGGATCTGGAAGTTGCAGTTCACACTTATCCACAGGACACTGAACCCAGCTGACATTGGATCTGGACAAAACTTGGTAGACGGACCCAGCACAGCCAACTGTGCATACAGGTTTAGGGATGATTGACCTTGGCTCTGGGAGTTGTAGTTCACCCTTATGATCAACTGTGCATACAGGCCTGGTTTGTGTATGGTTGACCTAAGATCTCACCCTTATCCAGAGCACACTGCACCCAGCCAACATCGGATCTGGACCAAACACAGACCCAACATGGCCAACTTTGCATACAGCCGGGGTTTGGGAAGGACTGACATGATTTTGGGAATTGTAGTTCACCCACATCCTTATACATTTTCCAATGGGAGCATTCATAAAAAACAAAAGTAAAGACTAAGTTTTTCCTAATGAATAATGTTACACATTATCAACCCAATATTACCTAACATCCAAAAACAAACAATGCCTTTTTAAAATCACCTGGCCACTTCCAGGTCTCCAAGCTAGTTATTGTATAAAACCTCTGACAAGAGACACCCTTGGAGGCAGTTAACAATGATAGAAGAAAGTGTTAGCCTCTTGTCACAGAATGGAGGGTCAGAAATACTTACAGGGCTTGTCTCATTCCCAAAGAAATGAATAGTGTCAAAACTCTCATCATCAAGGATGTCGAGACAATAACGCTTATCCCAGCCTTCTGGGAAAACGTCAAAACTAATCATGCCACCTAAGGGAGATGGAAGAAAATGACATGAAAAAGGAGGATTGTAAGGGTAATTCCACCTCCCTATACCTCAGATCTCAAAATGGAGGAGGAAGAAAACATTAACATGACAGACCTTTGTGTTTCATGACTGCCTGCCTGACATTCGGACACATTAATTTAATAGCTGCTGTCTCTATAGCAATGGGGCTGAATGATGTCAGCAAGCCCTCATCAACAAAAGACAAAAACAAGAAACAGTTGGCCAGGATATGCATGATGAACAGGGTCCAGCTTCTTCTGAGAGAAAGTACTACTTTATTAAGGTGGAGAGAGGAAGAAGTCCTCTTTTCCTCCTTGTCTCTTCCTTCCCAGCTATAATAAAATTCCAAATTTATGAACCAAACATGTTAAAAGGGCTCCTGATAAATGGGAGGTGAATGGGAAATACAGGCACAGCAAGAGCAACTTCAAGCAATGGCACTGGGCACAACATTGAGTAACCAGGCAGGCAGTATAGAGTTTCGCCACAGGCTCCCAAACTGACACTTTGGAAGCCTTGCTGTGCCATGACTCCAAATGAATTAAGCCAGCATGCTGGTGGCAGCAATGCCAAGGCCGTTATTCTGCCAGAAGCACAGTAATGCATTAAGTGCCCTCTGTTCTTGGGAGGGATAGTAGCCTTATTGATATGTCAGCCACGGGAAGGCCTAATACACAGAGCTTGGGAAAATTACATTCACTGCCATGAGGGTCCTGAGAAATGTAGTTCAAAACCTAACTTTCCAAAGCTCATTTAACACATGGATGTGGCAACCATAAAATTCCCAGTGTGTAAAAGCCAGTACAAGTACAGCTGTCTCACTCTTAGTCTTTTCTTAAATGCATGGAGATCAGAAATATAAACAACGGCTGAATGGTTGTTGATGTGGACGCAGAACAACGGCTTCAAACTAGAGGAAAGGAGATTCCACCTGAATATTAGGAAGAACTTCCTAACTGTGAGAGCTGTTCAGCAGTGGAACTCTCCCCTGAAGTGTGGTGAAGGCTCCTTCTTTGGAGGCTTTTAAGCAGAGGCTGGATGGTCATTTGTCGGGGGTACTTTGAATGTGATTTTCCTGCTTCTTGGCAGGGGGTTGGACTGGATGGCCCACGAGGTCTCTTCCAACTCTATGATTCTATGATAAAACTAGTGCAGGGAATGCTATATGCGAATGCTACTCAGTGCAATACACCTCTACTCTTTGTATATCAGGCAGAGAACTTGTGGCCACACACCATATCTTAAGAGATCTTTGCCTTTTGCAAATAAAGTAAACAATCCTTCATAGTTACTGGGAAGTTAGTATCTCTGAAGAAGAAAAGAGGGATGTGATAGATAAATAGATGACAGAGAGACCAAGAGAGATAGATATAGACAGATGACATATTTACACACACACACACATATATACATACGTACACATATATGAGAGAGAAAGGGAGAGGAGAGGAACAGAAATGATAGATAGGGTGTTTGAAGTCTTAAAATATTTACAGAGAAGGATACAGAAAGTCTGTTCAATTCAGAAAGGATTATCATAGGGACAAAATCTCTTTTAAACCAAACAAGCAAAGCTTTACTCAAGTCATTTAAACCGAAACAGTACTCTATAGTTTTCCTTTCCCAATAATCCTACCCAAATAAAATGTGCCAAAGTGGCTGAAAGGCAGTTCTCATTCTCACCCCGAGAAAACCGCAGACCCTTGCCAGCAAACTCCCTCTGCAAGGCAGCTACAAATTTCTCTCGGATCTTTTCTTTCTTCAAAGGAGACAAAAGGGAGAACAGAAAGAGAAGTAATAATAGATTTCCCCCAGCCCCATGTTATTTTTATCCTTGTCAGATTGCATTTCCCCCCCATGGAAATCAGGTTTATTATGTCTGTGGTCCTGCAGGCTTTTCAAGATCTGTGAACTGTCAGATTAATCTTTCTACTCAGCTCTGGCTCACAGGCAAGTGATCCTAGCAACAGGCATAATACTTTCCTGTTCATAAAATAAATACACACAAACATGTATACAGATACATACACACAAACACACCACTATGGGATGTAAATAGTGCATCACATTATTTCTTGTGTGCCACAATATAGCAATTCAGAAGGCCCACGTTGCCCATTCTGGGTCTTATGCTCATTGTTTCTTACCTTGTCCAGCTCAGAAAATTCGATTCGTTCCTCCAAAGTGCAGCTCCGACCAATGGGAGAGATGTTCAACATCCCATTGCGGAATTCTATGAAGGTGCCCCTTTTCCATAGTTTGGGGAAGCAGGAAGGAAGATGAGGGAGAAATGTCAACAGGGCAGTTCGGTGATTTATTTCACATAACATGAGGCAGAATTATTCCATCATTGGATCACACAGGATTGTGATAACACTATATTTAATACTAGCTGTGCCCGGCCACGCGTTGCTGTGGCAAAGTGGTGGTGGTATTGGTTAAAAATTGTTGTGTAATTTTTATTTGACGTTATTTGTATTTTTTAATTAATTTTATTGTAAGTTATCTTTTTATTTATTATATTTTATTATTTTCTTGTATTATTTTTAGTTATTTTCTGTTATTATAGTATTTTATTGTATTAATCTTTTAGTGTTTTTAATTATTTTTTAGTGTTTTTTATTATTTTTTATTGGGTTGCTAGGAGACCAAGTTGGAGGAGCTTAGCCTTCTAACTGGCAGCAATTGGATAAAAGCAATTATTCCTTTCCCTCTAATTAGGACTTTATTTTTCTTTTCTTTTTGTTGTATCAACCTAGAGGCGTGGATGATGGGTTGTGTTGTCAAATTTCGAGGTTGGGGGGCCTGTAGTTTTGTTGTTTTGTCGGTCGCCGTGATGCCATCACTCTTTTATATATATAGATAGCAAGAAAGGCTATTACACCATTCAGTGCTATGGGGCATGCAATTTCTTCAAAGGAAGCCCCGTTTAGATTCTCTGTAATGCTTACAGCTTAGTTATCAAGGTTTTCGTTGCTACTATTACAGAGTCTTGATGTGAAAGCAAGTTTTTCTTAAAGAATGGTTTTGCTTTAAATTGCACTGTTTTTACTTCCAACTCTGGTTCAAAACACATTGTACCTGTCCCCCCTTGCCCCCTTTAACAAAGGAAAAATGTGTTGTTGTATGCCTTCAAGCCATTTCTAGGTGACCCTAAAGACTTCTGGCCAAGATCTGAGGCTAAGAGACAGTGATTCGCCCAAAATCGGGCAGTGCGTTTTCATGGCCAAGTGGCAACCTGAAACCTGCTCCAGAGCTATATAACTGGCAGAATCACTTATGACTATTCATTGTCTACGAAAACCCTATGAAATTCATAGGGTCACCATAAGGAAACAGAAGACTTGAAAATACACACATAGTGAGCTAGGACAATGAGCTTAAACTCTGGCAGTAATATTAATGGATTTTTTTTCATTTGGTTATGTAATTGTAGAGTTAATAAAAAAAAGAAATAACATTATTGTCCAAAACATATAACATTGGGTTGCTTTTTAGCTCCGCCTTTGGTGTCCCAGAGCTTAGCAGTTGCTGTTTACATGGTTGTATGCTGTCTTGATAGTAAAAACAGAAACTGGATGCCCTGAAAAAAGGTAGGATCTTACCGTTTCTTGGGTAGCTTTAGAAGAGCCATGTAGCTGAGACAGAAATTGATTAGTTCCTGCAGAAGTTCCTCCCCAAGGTGGTTTTGGATAGCCTGCCAATTGAAGTCAAAGGCCATGTTGAGCCAAGAGTTTAATTCTAGGATTTCCCCCTAGTTCATATTGCAAACGTCTCCTGAAGAGAACCCCGTTGGTCCAAAATATATGTGAGAACTAGCTCCTTGTTGTTGTTATTTTGGTTTTGAGTCAGATGCTCAAGTATGTGGTAGTTGGACAGCATCAGACATTTTTGGAGAAAACACATTATTTAAATCGGTGCTTCCAAAACTATGGGAGATGGAAAACTTTTCCCCTGATGTGCCAGAAATTGTTACCATATGTATACCATTGGCTATGGTTTCTTTTTTTTTCCTGGAAGCTCTCTGGGGATTGTGGCATTGGACTGCACCACAGGTCAGCACTTTGTATAGCACTGATTTAGACCCATTTCACTTGGTACCAAAACAGCCCTTTTTGTGTGGTTTAAGACAAAGGAATTGTTGCACTGAATATATTGGTGTTTTTTGATACCACTGATCATAATATTCTATTTGACTGTCTCTGTGGGATGGAAACAGGAGCTGAATATTATAGTGACTTTACAGCACAGAACCACTTGGAAAGATAAGCATTGAGAACTTCTATGTAGCAGTTCACAAATTTTTTTGATCATGGAACTCTTCAGAAGATATTTATTTTCCACAGACCCTAAAGCTATCCCTGTTTATTCTAAATGTATTCTGGATCATTTTATACTAATACAAGTACGTCTCCCAATTTTCTATATATAACGTCTAGTTTTTGAGTAAATTTTACTCTGATATTTTATTAATAATATCCCTGTCATATCTCCACAGAGGCTTTTATTGTTTTATTTATTAAGTCTCAGTTGTCCCTTTAGTTAGAATGGATTTTTATATAGTTTTCTGTGGGAGGGAACTTTAATTAAACCCTGTCCCTTTAAGACCCCCCCCCCCCCCCCAGAGGTAGAGATTGTAGACCTCCTTAGCAACTCTTTTGCAGTTACTCAGTCTAAGGGTGCCAAAGAGCCTAGAGCAGGGGTCCCCAAACTAAGGCCCGGGGGCCGGATCCGGCCCTCCAAGGTAATTTACCTGGCCCCCCGCCCTCATTTATAATATAATATTTTATATCAGTTTTAATAATATAATATATTGTATATACATATAATATTGATAATATTATCATTTTATACAATACAATACTAACAATAATATCATATAATAATATTAATTATATGTTATATATTACATATAATATTACAGTATAGTATAGTTCAATATAGTATAATGCTAATATTGTGCTATGCTAATAATATAATATATTGTATGTACATACAGCTGCTCTGAGTTCCCTTCGGGGTGAGAAGGGTGGGATATAAATGTAGTAAATAAATGTAGTAAATGAATAAATAAATAATTTTGGACTTAGGCTTGCCCAAAGTCTGAAATGACTTGAAGACACACAACAACAACAACAACAACAATCCTAATTAACCTATCTCATTGGCCAGAAGCAGGCCCACACTTCTTATTGAAATCTTGATAGGTTTATGTTGGTTAAAATTATTTTCATTTTTAAATATTGTATTGTTCTTTCATTGTTATTGTTGTTTTGCACTACAAATAAGATATGTGCAGTGTGCATAGGAATTTGTTCGGTTTTTTTTCCCAAATGATAATTCGGCCCCTCAACAGTCTGAAGGATTGTGGACCGGCCCTCTGCTTTAAAAGTTTGAGGACCCCTGGCCTAGAGGCTGCAATATCTTCCACATAAAAGGTTAAGGAGACTCAGTCTACAGTTTAGGAAATGAAATCGAAGGTTAAATAAACTCAGTCAAAGTTTAAGAAGCCAAAGACTGAAGAAATTAAGTTCCAGACTTGGATAAACAAGCTTGAAATATTGAAGAACAAAGTCTTCAGTTTAAAGAAGAAAAGAGACTTAACAGGAGGTGTTAATGGAAGTCAAGCTAGACAAAGGATACAGAAAAGTGGCTAAAAAAAGATCTCTTTGCAAGAAATCGAGAGAAACCCAGCTATGTTCTAAGC